>NC_135225.1:10401502-11041502 GCF_052324685.1 Brachyhypopomus gauderio | reverse complement strand
TCTTTCTCTCTGTTTCTCTCCCTCTCTCTCTCTCTCTCTCTCTCTCTCTCTCTCTCTCTCTCTGTGTCTCTCTCTCTCTCACTACATCATCGGCATTAACAATTTCACTTACTGTGAAATGTGAAAAGGTCTGGATGTAACTTCCTGAACCATCTATTTTTCTTATCCTTATCCTGTTTTTACATCCTCTCTCTTTTCCTCACTCCCTCATTTGCACACTCTCTCACTCTTCCTCCATCTCCTCCCTGTCGTCATGACATCAGTCATTTGTAGTTCTGGGGCAGGAGGGATGGGACAGTAGCCATCAAGAGCAACCAAAGCAGGAAAGTCCAGAACCAATAGCACTAAGAATGGAGCACGAACATAAACAAATTCAAGGCGACAGTTTCGAGATTAGGAAGCAGGCCCAATTACAGTAATATGAAAATTCTTTATGTTTGGTTCACAGCACGGATTGTACCACTGATACCACAAAAGGGGAAGGTACTGCTATTTTATGCTTTTGGCTGTTTGTTTTTTGATGTTAAACTAAATCCCATATTGAATGTTTTTACCAGATACATAATTTTCATTATTATTAGAAATGTTAATACAGTATAATTGCTCAGCTGTGTCTGTTTAGGCAGTGGGTTTTATGTAAGTAAACTCACTGAGGGAGGAATAAAGTTTGAGTGATATCTAAACCCAGGAAGCAAAAGTGAGTAAAAGTCAGAAGGGACAGAGAGCCAAAAGGGAGTGAAGTCGAGTGGAAACAGAGGGAGGTGGAGGGACCTCTGGAAATGGGAGCGAAGCCGTCCAAAACAGGCAATATGAGAAAGGTAAGACGTGCCTTTATTAAAGAGCTGAAAATATGAGCCACAGTAACATTCAAAACAGGCTTTAAGAATGTTTCATGCTAAAAGACGTCTTGCATATGGCATTTTAAAGGCAGTGGCCTTGTTTGAAAATGATTCTGAAAGTGAACTAATGTGGGCCTTTGGCAGACAGTATGCATTTTTATCAATCAGCTCTTTTTTATGTTGGAAAAGCAGTAAGTCCATAACTGCAGGGCAGATGTGCTTGGTTGGGTGCTAAAGAACCTGCCTCCCTCTTTGACACGTACAGCTAGCTTAGTGTTATTGTGCTCATTATTTTAATTGTCAGAATGATAAGCCCTGAGCCGAGTGTTTGAACACAGACACTGATTAATGGCCGGACAGCACCTGGCATAGTGCTGCCTGTCTAAGTGCTTGTTTGAACGGATCCTCCTGAAGGGGATGTTGCCGATGGAGACTAGGGCATCTCCAGCAGCGCTGGTCAGGGCCACGCGGGACCCCGAGGCTGAAGATGATGAGGACGAAGAGTCAGGGAGCGAACGGGACTTCGTCAACCCGCTGAGTGCTCTGGTCCGGAACTGCACCGTGCTGCACAACATGGTGGGCCCAGCCTGCATCTTCCTGCGACAGGGCTTCGCTCGGTCTCAACTCGTATGTGTATATTCGCACACACAAATATGTAAACGGGCGCACAAACTCTACCTACATCTGCTCATCCATGCATAAACCTGGTTGATGCAGCACTAGTATGTCACTCTGACATAACCCTATCCAGATACACAATTCCTCATTCTTACTTCCTCGTTTCATTGTTCATCTCCTCAGTAAGTCCATATATCAGATCACGTGAATTAGACACACATGATCTGAATAAGCATACACTTGTGGAGAGTAGTCAGTACCCAAGATTATCACTGGAAACCACTGCTACTACACTTCGTACTCGCATGTGGAATTCTCACACCATACTACAGATCTGCATATGGTGATTTATTTATTCGGATATTCAGATATTTATGTCAAAAATCATTGCTCTGTCCTTGTCCATCTCCAGTCACCCTCACAAGCAGCTCTGAGCAAACTCCTCCCCTTTCAGCCTGACATCATCCCCTTCCCCACCTCCTGAGGCCTGTGATTGGTGGATACTGTGCCATAGTCCCATAATTACTTTTCATGTGAGTTTGTTATTGGAATCTCTCTTTTCCTTCTGTGTTCTGCATGACTTTGCAGAGCTTTGTTTTGAATGTGTTAGTACTGGACCTCTTATGGAGAAGGAATGAGCATAATATTTCTGGCTGCATTAAAATGTGTCTGTTGTATAAAACACAAAACACTCAAAGGAGAAATGGTAAGGCCATAATCCAAGATGGTGATCTACATTGAGAGTTCTTATCTATCACTCAAACTGAACATGAAAATAGACCAATGGAAGTGTGCTGAGAACAACATCAGAGTAGATGATGACTACTCTCATCATAGGTGTTTTTTTACATTGAGCTCAGTTTGAAGAACCATAATAATGAGGTATGTTAAACAGCATATTGACCAAATGGAAAAGTTACTCATCACCCCTGATTCGTGTTGTCTCAGCACCATAGGTCTGTCATGTTGTAATATAACAGAAATATGCAGACACTCCCAGATGAAGTGATAGTAGCTTCACTGAGATCAGGACAATACAGGGACATAAACAATGAACAGGCTGATGTCAGTACCAAAGCAGAGCAAACAACAGAAAAGAGTTAGCAAAAATTATAATTGGCTGAGAGTAAAGAGAGAGCAAAGAGATAACAACCACATAGACTTGCAAATCCAAAAAAACACATAATCATGATACTACCAAGGTTGAAACCAAAGCAGAAAATGCTTAGTGTATTCATCAGAATAGGACAAACCTCACAATGAAGAACTAAAAAGAACAGGTACGCAAACACAACAGGTAACATGACACAGGTGGATTTAGTTACAGAAATACTCAGGTGAAGCAGACATTCTGAAAGTTACGGTACTCCCAGAACAGGATTGTATGTCCTCAAGCCCTGTGCATGCTGGGAAGCAGAGTTTGTTTGTATCTTGCCAAGAGGCAGCATGACAGATGTCACAGTGGTCTATTAGGGCTTAATTACATCGAAAAGACAATTCCATGATGGCATCTGTCTGTGTCAGTTGGTAAAACCAGGGGGGGGGAAAGTATCATAAGCTCCAATTGTTGCCTGGCAGCACAGGCCCTTGTAATCTGTCAGTTTGGTGACGTGTGTGCAGAGGCAGGGCCCTGCTCCGTCTGGGTCAGTGTGCTAATCATCCTAAACGTGCTACAGCTGGGCCAGAGTGCTAATCATCCTAAACGTGCTACAGCTGGGCCAGAGTGCTAATCATCCTAAACGTGCTACAGCTGGGCCAGAGTACTAATCATCCTAAACGTGCTACAGCTGGGCCAGAGTGCTAATCATCCTAAACGTGCTACAGCTGGGCCAGAGTACTAATCATCCTAAACGTGCTACAGCTGGGCCAGAGTGCTATGCTCAGACACTGCCAGAACATAGACCCAGTCCCTCACATCCATCACCCGGACTAGATCACCCCGCCACTGCTACACAGACTGAATAAAGGAGGGGCTCTCTGTCAGCTGGTATTTATTTTGAGATAACTGTCTCTGGTCTGGTCCAGGTTCTGTATCACTGTTTACCTGAAGGTTTTGATGATTTAATGTGTGATTTATTGTACAGTTTTTACACAGCAGAGGGTTTTCTTTAAAGGCTGTTTCCTGTAGTGAAGCATGTGAATGATGTATTAGTGGGAGAGTTCATCCTAACATCATCTTAGTAGCCTACTATACATTTTATGATGAGAAAAAAGGCACTTAATGCTTTCCAAGAAATGAAGCAACTGTTTCCTGTTTTTTTCATTCAGCAACTCATATACAAAATACCCTACCATAATTGTAAACAATTATTATTGAAAATGTAATAAAAACAGGAAACCTTGGTAATCATGGGTGGAAGAAGCATACGGAGGGACAAAGCAGTTTAAATCTGTCACGGTACAACCCCAGACTCCTCCCTTCGGGCGTGTGCAGATGTGTTCTGGGTCTATATGCTTCTGTGGGTGTGGCTGTTTGTGTAAGTGTTCACTCGTCTATTAGTTTAATGTGTTACATGCGGTGCTCATTGTGTGCATTAGTCTTGTCCTGTGCTTGTATTTGTGAGTCTACAGTCATGCTTGTTATGTAGTCTGCTGCCTTTGTAGCTAGTGTATGTTAGTAAACATTCTGGAAAGTTGACTCGGTGTCCTGTCCCATTTCTTGCCCGTTACAAAATCCACCGAGGATGTTTTCATGATGGGCAATGATTTGTTCAGCTCCTTGTGTTCTGTAGCTGGTAGCAGGGGAACAGATTCACAACATACGGGTGTCAGGAAAAAGTTCTAAAAGTTTTAAAGTTTAATAATAATACATCTAGTTAAATACAGAAGAAATAAGATATGTCTTAAGGCAGTTGGGTAAGAATAATAAAACATGTGTATGATTGGTGTTCTCCTTATCAGGAGAGGAGGTACAAAGGGTTGGATGTAGAGGTAATGGAAAAATACAGAGAGACAGGGAGGGAGAGAGTGTGAGAGAGAGGAAAAAGACAAATACACATAGATAATAGAATGAACAAACAAAATGTCAGTGTTCAGAACAAGGGTCCCAGATAGTGAATCATAAATTCCCTTACACAGTTCCCCTTACACTTACCACTGTCTCTTTGTGTCTGTTTGCAATTGGTTATCACTGCAGGACAGAGATCTACGGCCAGAGGAAATTGAAGGTACGGAAATATAGTACATTCCACTACAGTAAAGTAGCTTATATACAGAGCGAGAGACCCAGTACCCAACAACATACTATCAGAACTCAGCCTCCCCAAACTGCTAAGCTGGCTCTTTGTGATTTCCCTTCATTGCATCTGTTCCCTCTGTACACTGGCCCTCCCTCTCTCACTCACTCCAAATGGCCGTTCCTCCAGCTGTGACACTGTGGCTGTTAATACAGGCTCCTATTAACCTCAACCTTCAGTATCCTCTTGCTGCTTTCTGCACAATTTTTTTACATGTCGTCGTACTCATAAACAAGAGCGACTTCTCCACCCCCACTCCCCCCCTTCTCTGCACACCAGAGCTGAAAGAAGCCTTCCGGGAGTTTGATAAGGATAAGGACGGCTTCATCAGCTGCAAGGACCTAGGCGAGTGCATGAGGACTATGGGCTACATGCCTACAGAGATGGAGCTTATTGAGCTCAGTCAGCAGATCTGTGAGTGGAAATGCGCTCGGGCTAATCCCACAGTACTGCAGAGAAACATCGTATCACTGTTGTCTGCTCAACATCTGCTAATCCTGATCTACAAAGAACTTGCACACACTCTCTTTTATATAATAAACCCCAGAGCAAACACATCAAGCAGCTGCTGTTATGCATCACTAGCTGTTAAGCACACACTGCGAGGTCACTGTTTTGGTTTTCCCAGAGCGATAGACATGACCGTGGGTGCATGTTTGTCTCCACATGCTTCAGGAATGTTTCTGTCCTTGTGTAGCTGGAGGCCGGGTGGACTTTGAGGACTTTGTAGAGCTGATGGGGCCCAAAATGCTGGCCGAGACAGCAGACATGATTGGAGTAAAGGAGCTGAGAGATGCCTTTAGAGAGGTTGGTGGACTGATGTGCAGGGCAGTAAAGAAGAGATGTTTGCATATTACAAAACATATTACATATTACATTATACTGGAAAGGAACAGTTCAGCAAGCATGGACAACAAAACACAGACATCTTTTGTCCATTTATCCCAAATGTAGTCGATCAGCCAAATTTCAAGACAAATTTCTAACCAATGTTTCCTTTATACATTTCAAACTATAGTTCAAAGGCCAATATATTTATTGTGTTGGAATTCAGTACACTGACATATATTTTTACATGTATACATATTTTTTTATACTTGTTTAAAATGGAGTCTTGTTCTTAAGAGATTTTACACAAACAGAAAAGCATTTTCATAATTATCAACTTACTAATAAAAATGAATGAAAACCTGAAATCTGTGGCCTAATAGGATAAAGAAGTGGCAAAGCACTTCATTTTGAATCCAGTAGGAATGTTTTATTATTATTATTATTATTATTATTATTATTATGGCTAAAAAACCAATACTGTCTCTCAATTATAATAATTATATTATAATTGCTGATGTTTATAATACTAATAATTGTTATTTATTAATGTTGTAATGTTACCTAATTTATTTTTCTTTCTTTCTTTCTCTCTCTCTCTCTCTCTCTGCTTCAGTTTGACTCTAATGGCGATGGTCAGATCAGTCTGGCTGAATTGAGAGAGGCTATGAAGAAGCTGATGGGTGAGCAGCTCAACCACAGAGAGATTGATGAGATCCTGAAGGATGTGGACCTGAATGGAGACGGTCAGGTCGACTTTGAGGGTAAGAGAGAGAGACTACAGTCCTGTTATTGGGAGCATTTTTGTGACAATGAGGCTTTTTGTGATATTTGGTTAAAGTAGTACTGTGGATTTGGATAAGTTTTAAATTCACTAATTTGATTAGGTGTGGGGATATTGTGAGGATTAGGGTTAAGCATCAAGATTAGGATTAGGTTGTAGATTAAAGAGCCTTTGGTGTTTTTTTCGTTACCATGACATACTTTAGATAAAATTACCAAGTTAACACTTCATTTACATTGCCCCTTGACCACATTTGGAATGACACTTACTAGGTCCTAGATATAACATACAATTAGGTTAGTTGACCATCTCAACTCACAGCCTACCTTATATTGCTTATTTACAACTTGTAGGCTATAATGCCAATCATTGAAATGTAATGCATGAGTATATTAACAGCTGACAAGCATCTAATACATCTTGTTATGATTTTGTAGTCAATCGAGTACAGGTACCCATACAGGTAAAACTTTGAGTTAACCAAGGTGCCATGACGATAAGAAACCAATGCTATAGTAAAATGCACATAAAGTTTCTCACAATAATGAGATGCTAATTCAACATAGTGTTTCTCATAAATATAATTGTTATTGTAGACATGATTGGTGATATGAAGTCAAAATTATGAAATGCTGCTGTCACGTTGAGGACCCCGGCCCCTCCCTTTTGGGCGTGTGTTTACGTAGTCTACGTGCATCGTCTGCGTCTGTGGATATCTCGTGGTGATGGCTATGTCATGTGATAATCCGTCTCACCTGTGAATCGTCTCGTAATCACATGGGGTTAATGTGGTTTGTCTATTTAATGTGCGCTCGCGCAGTGTCCTGTGCTCGTCGTTGTCTATAGTCTGCACGTTGTGTGCCTGTGTTTGTTTTCTGTGCGCCATTGCGCTATACTTTACAAATAAAACGTGTCGTTTGGACCGGAGACCTGGACTCGTGTCTCGTCCTTGCTCCAGCACCCCAGCGTCACAGAACGACGAGCCTACCAGAGACACCCATCATGCCGGGCTACAAAGGCAAGCCCAAGAAGGGCAAGAAGCCTAACAAGCGGCATCCCCGCTCTTCGTCTTCCTCCCCACGCCGCGGGGTTTCGCCGACACTGGCGCAGCTCAGGGAGGACCCGGAGTGCGCGTACCTGCTGTGCGCAGCTCGGGAGACCTCCATACCCGAGCTGGCAGCAGAGTATCGCCAGACGGCTGCACGGGTGTGGCGGGAGAGACATCCCTCGCCTGCCCGTGTGCCTTCGCCTATACGGGTCAGCGTCCCCGAGCTCTATGGCGAGACAGGGACGTCATCAGAGGGCGAGCTCGGGGAGGACTCTCCCTGCAGTGAGGAGGAGGGAACACCCCCGCACCGCGACGCCGCGCCAACGCCAGGACAGCTGGAACGAGACCCGCAGTGCGCCGCCCTGCTGAAGATGGCTCGGGAGACCTCCAGCCCCGAATGGGCGGTGGTGTTCCGCCAGGAAGCAGTGAGGGGCTGGCTGGACAGACACGTGTCTCCTCCCCACGCCCTCTCGTCTCGGAAGGTAGACACCTGCACCATCAGCGCTACCGCGTCAACCCCGGAGGAGGAGTTCGGTGAGGGGGATTCCCCTGGCGAGGGGGAGGAGCAGGAAGAGGTGGAAGCCGCCTACCCTCCGTCGGTCGATGACGCGTCCACCGTGGACTACGGTGAGGAGGGAGCGGACTACCCCCCCTCGCTCGACGACGCGTCCACCGTGGACTACGGTGGAGAGGGAGCGGACTACCCCCCGTCGCTCGACGACGCTTCCACCGTAGACTACGGGGAGGAGGAGGAGGAGGAGTCCGAGGAGGAGGACTATCCCCCTCCGCCCGTAAAGCCCTCTTCCGTCATAGAGGGCGAGGAAGAGGACGACCGTCCTCTGTCCGTGTACTCAGGCATCTCTGAGTACACAGACAGCGACTTGTGCTCGGAGGAGGAGGACGGTCCACCCTCCTCTGAGTGTTCTGCGGGGACTGTAAAGGGGAGATGGACCCCGTCCGCGGATCGCTCAGGAGGAGAGAGCATGGACTGCTCCCGGGGTGGCAGCCCGGAGCAGCCCATGGAATGGAGCCGTGGCAGCGAGACGGAGGAAATGGAGGTGGACATCCCAGAGGGCCAGCCGAGGGGAGAGTCCGTCCGCCGCGCTGCAAGGGGCGCGTACGACCGCCGCGCGGCTCCGGGTACGCCAGCTCGCCGCGCCGCACCGGGCGCGTCAGCCCGCCGCGCCGCACCGGGCGCGTCAGCCCGCCGCGCCGCACCGGGCGCGTCAGCCCGCCGCGCCGCACCTGGCGCGTCAGCCCGCCGCGCCGCACCGGGCGCGTCAGCCCGCCGCGCCGCACCTGGCGCGTCAGCCCGCCGCGCCGCACCGGGCTCGTCAGCCCGCCGCGCCGCACCGGGCTCGTCAGCCCGCCGCGCCGCACCGGGCTCGTCAGCCCGCCGCGCTGCACCCGGTGGAGGGAACGCAGCGAAAGCAGGAGGAGGACTGCCCACTGCAGCACCAGCAGCGCCGGATCTCTCTCCCCTGCTCGCGCTCCTCCTGGCGCGAAGCCTGGTGCCTGTTTCCTGTTTGTCAGTCCCAATGTTTGTGAGTGTTCCCGTCTGTGTGTCAAATCCCCTTTTCCCGTTTATTCCTCTGTGTGTGAGCGTGCCTGTTTGTGTGTTTGTGAATGTGCCGTTCAATGTGTTTAACGTCTTTTCCCCCGTCTTCCCAGGGAGGGTGTGCTAGGCGATTCGTGATGGACGCTTCGCCAGGGGCGGTCACCTCCCAGACGCAGGACTGAGCGCGTCGGATCCGCCCATCGTCGTGGGTTCGGGGCACTCGGTCCTGTTGGCACCCCGGGACGGGTAGTGCCCTTGGAGGGGGCGTCTGTCACGTTGAGGACCCCGGCCCCTCCCTTTTGGGCGTGTGTTTACGTAGTCTACGTGCATCGTCTGCGTCTGTGGATATCTCGTGGTGATGGCTATGTCATGTGATAATCCGTCTCACCTGTGAATCGTCTCGTAATCACATGGGGTTAATGTGGTTTGTCTATTTAATGTGCGCTCGCGCAGTGTCCTGTGCTCGTCGTTGTCTATAGTCTGCACGTTGTGTGCCTGTGTTTGTTTTCTGTGCGCCATTGCGCTATACTTTACAAATAAAACGTGTCGTTTGGACCGGAGACCTGGACTCGTGTCTCGTCCTTGCTCCAGCACCCCAGCGTCACAGCTGCATTACAAAATCATACAGAATGACACTCTTAGCTAGGCCACACAGGAGTTCTTGCAAGTGTTCTAAGAATCTAGCCTAGATATAAAAAAAAACTATTTAAAAAAAACAATTAATGATGTCTTTAGTGGAAAGATCTTGTGCATGAATTCTTTGTTTATGATCAAATTGTCAATTTTCAGGGTATCATCCAATAATAAGTATAACATGTGCTTTAAAACATTAGGGGCTAAAGAGTGAAGAGGACAGACAGTAAGTCTTTTTACTGAGTGCTGCAAAGAAGAACATAATGCTTTTTATGTCTCTTAATAAGAATGGAGCAATCAACCCATAGGGAGGTTCCTGGCAATGTTTTCTGTTATTGCAGCAGTTTTGCTGCTGGAGAATTCAGTGCATTCACTGCATTTGCTGGCTGAGAAGAAGTAAAGCTAAGAGCGGCATTGGTTGAACTATACTGGAAATAAAAGGAATTTTGGGTTTTCTTTGTGCTTAATAATTAGTCAGGAGAAACAAAAATGTTCTCAGCAGTGTAGTGTTTCTGTGTGTGTGTGTGTGTGTGTGTGTGTGTGTGTGTGTGTGTGTGTGTGTGTGTGTGTGTGTGTGTGTGTGTGTGTGTGTGTGTGTGTGTGTGTGTGTGTGTGTGTGTGTGTGTGTTAGAGAGACAGACACAGAGAGAGAATATTTGAAGAGAGAGAGAGTATGTGAGAGAGAGAGTATGTGAAGAGAGAGAGAGTATGTGAGAGAAATATCAAGGGAAGGAAGAATGTTAAAGGAACGTCGCAAACAGGAAGCTCATTGGTCATTTTAATGCACCAAGAGTTTTTCTTAGATTAACATCAAAAGAGAACTTTTTTTTGCTCTTCCAGTTATATACAAGCATAATGTGAAACACAGTGGCTTTATATATACATATCATGCAACACCAAGTGAGTGGACATGCAAAAAATATAACATACCAGAGCACCATCCACCACTGGGCATACAAGCGCACACACACACACACAGACACAGACAGACAGACACTACTTTTTATTGAACAGAGAGACACAGACACACACTCAGAGAGAATTTGTCAGGGACTGCCAATTTACCTAACCTCCATGTTTTTGGACTGTGGGAGGAAACCGGAGATCCCAGAGGAAACCCATGCAAACACAGGGAGAACATGGAAACTCCACTCAGATAGGGACTTGAACCCAAGACCCCAGTGCTGAGAGGCAAACGTGCTAACCACCAAGCCACCGTGCTGCCCCAAATATATGAAAACATATATGAACACATTGTACTCCTTATAGCATATATGAACACATTTTAAATCTGAGAATGGTAGCTTACATCCAAAAAAATCTCTTTTCTCTCCAGAGTTTGTGCGAATGGTGTCTCGTTAACCTAGAGCTGTAAATATATCTGCCAACTCCCTACGAAGAAGGAAATGCCGATGATCAAAAGCATCATGTTCTTCCTCGGTACACAGAAACTTCAAAGAAACTTCCAGATCTTCCAGGGTTGGGGGTGGGTTCTAGTTTATGTTATGTTATTTTTGTTTAATGCTAAAAAAGTTATTATGTCATCACATAATTCTGTTTATAACTATGTCTATAAATGTTTTCTTTATGAATTCACATAAATCATGTGTAAATATTGTTGTAGAGGTTTACTTTTTGTACTTTTGTGTAAATTATGAGTAAATATATATTATCATTTTATTTACTATATGCAGCTATACCATGTAACACTTCATATAAAAAACAGTGATGAACAAAATTGTAGGGTGTATGTTATACATGTCATATATGTGTTTGCATTCAGGATAAGGTGTATGAGTGATTTTTAAATTAAGCTGATGTCAGTAGAGTAACATTGTAAACATGGCAATTATTATAAACAACAACAACAAATATAATAAACTAGCACTGTATTTTTTACATTTAAGCATCTACTTTATATATAGAATTAGCTAACTGTAGTGACTCAACACCTTATATACATCTCATCACCATTTAGTCATATAATATTGAGAGTTGTGCATTCATTCACTAGAATGACCTATCATTCTGATATATATCACATAAAATTAAACTTTTTTACTTTTAATGTCACAGAGTGACAGGATTTGTTAAAGTTCTTGTATGTTACACTGTTAAGTTATAAATTCTAGTTCAATGTGACAGAACTTGGTGTACCAGAGCGTATTTCTGTGTTCTTAGACAGATTCAGATAAGTTGTTCCTCAAGCTAAAAAATGAATGATGAAGATGGATCCAAGAGATGTGTGATATACATGTCATTTGAATTCAAATATGACATTCATAAAACATGACATTCATTACAATATTGACTTTGGAAATGTTTGCTTCCAGGAAACGTATTGTGTTTTTCTGTAGTGTGTAGTATCTGTAGTATTTAAACATTATGGAATTTTCTACTGGCTGGTAGAAGAACATTTTGAGATTTGCAATACTCTTAATTTGTATTCATGTTGAATAAAGCTTTCAACTGAAGCCTCATATTTTCTTTATTCATTCATTTGCCAAACTCTTGTGGATATGTAAAAAGTGTGTTAGAATTCATAAGCAATAACATCAGAGTCAAAAGGCCATAAATTAATTCAGCTAGCATGAGTTTGGTTCCATCATGTTAACCCTATAGGTGCCGAAATCCAATGCTTTGTGCCTACAGTGGACTAAGGCCACACCCCTATTACTGCTGTGGCCCAGCCTGAGACATTACTCCTTCTACTGAAGACTAGACCATCTTTACAACCTTCTCCCCTCTTGCTTTTCACACCTTCTTGCCATTGCTTTGTGGTGTTAATAAATGTCACCTTTTCCCCCACCTCTCACTCCTGTTTGTATCACAGGATGCAGTGAAACAGAGGTGCTACGTGAGAATCCTGGAGTAGATGTGCACTCTGGAAAAGCACACATAAACTGTTCTAGTGTTGTATTTCTTTATTGTTGCAGTCCCTTGCTACATATGTAATGTCTCCCTCACGATGGAAGGTTTTGATGAGTGATATGATGGATCTATCCTGTTACCTGTTATATGACCTGTTAACCTATTAGACATAATCAGTTGTCAACTGTATATAGAATTTATTACGAAAATGACCACCAATGTAAAGATGATCTAACAACCTTCTGGTCTTAAAATTACTTGTACTTGTCTATTGCAACCATTTAATGACTATTAAAAGTGCATTGGTTGTATTTAATGTACTCATGCCTTTCATGTCTTTGTTTCCTTGTGGGGAAGCATGATATATATTCAGGTTTCAGTTTCTCAGTTGTGGTTATCTATTGTAGCTTTTGATCTCCTTCCCTGTGGAGCCAGGAAGGGGCTGGCCCAGGTTTGAATAACCTAATCAGATCAAAAGGTGCCAAGCTTAGCTTCCCCCACCTCTGTCTCAGATAAGGCGGGGACACAAATTAAGTGTTCAGGCAACTCTTCTGTCACTATTGTTCAGTCAACGTCTGATGAAGTTGTCTTAGTGTCTACCTGTATATAAATACCTCCAGCTGATCAAGCAAGATCAAGTAAACACCTCAAGTAAGATCAAGCTGAGTCGCTCCGCAGGGGGTTTGGGATGGGGTGATTACCACTGCGTTATCTGCTTCGTGTGGTATTGTCTGCCTCTGCATCCCAGACTACTGACAACCCACCAGCTGGAATACAAAGAGGAGGAATGGGACTCTTCTATACAGTGTTCCCTACTTGGTCAGTTGTGGCTCTTCTGGGGGCATTGAGGAGAGAAGGCAAAAAGAGGGAAAAGAAGAGTTTTGTAGGCATAAAATGGTTAGTAAAATATTGACACTTATTGCAAAAGCTGATCATTCCATGCCGCCTACAGGAACCCTGCTAAATATATTGAAAACTATGAGATTAACTCCATAAAATCTAATTAGATCGAATCTAATTTTATCAAATCCAAATCAATCAAAAATCTAGCTATTCTAGTTTTTATATAAAAACTCAAATTGTCATTAGTTTTCTATATATAAAATGTAATTTTATTGGATTGACACCTTGCTACCTGATGTGGCGGACCAGTGGATCCTAGTGCCATTTCTTCTCAATTTCTCAAATAGGCACTCGATGGGGTGCTGACCTGGTACAGCTGGCCTGTTTTGATCCTTTTTAGGACATGTTAATGGATGACAAATGTGTGAAAACCACACGCCGACATGGAATCTGTTTCCGCTTCTGTCAGTTCTCTGCTGCTCTCTGGTAAAGTAAGTCCTGTTGTGGGTGTTATTCATGCATGTAACCAGGAGTCTCCTCCAGATCTGTCAGACAGGGCATCACCTGCTTGACGGTATATGAACATTTTGCTGTGTTTCATCATGCTGAGTCACTGTGAGAGGAGCTCTCTGCTTTCTTGAGACAAAAAAATGACCAGCTTCAAAATCATCTCACCTGTAGTTTTTCCTTCCACACTATAAACTATATAAGCCACAACATTAAAACCACTCCAAAAGAAGTTGTCCTGTTGTATCTGACACCACACATTTACCAGTAGATCCTTTAAGCCCTGTAAGTAGTGAGATGGAGCCTCCATGGATTATATATTTGTTTTTCCAGATATTCTTTCGGATTAAGATCTGAGGAATGTTCCTCAAACCATTCGAGAACAATTTTTGCAGTGTGGCAGGGCACAGTATCCTTTTGAAAGAGGCCACGGCCAGTAGGGAATTCACCTGCCATAGATCGGTCTGCAGAAATGTTTAGGTAGGTGGTACATCCACCTGAATGCCAGGACTGAAGATTCCCCAGTAGAAAACCTTTCCTCCGCTGGCTTGCCTTCTTGGAAGAAGGTGCCATTGCAACAAGTGGTTTTAATATTGTGTCTCAACAGTGCATTTCAAAAAGCTAAAATTCATTCAAATGTGTCCAGTTCTGTTGCTTCAGCAGAGACATTTTTATCATTTTAATCATTATTCATCACACCTGTTTCATCACAAATGATATTATAAAAAAAATTAAAGGCTGTTTAAAAATGGTATTTAGTGTAAAAATGATCCTTTCCACAAATTATGTAAAATACTGTTTTTTTAGTAATGATATAGCACAATGACACTATAGTGAAGCCTCTCTTTTCGAAGAATCATCATTTGACATGCTCTGTTTGCTGCCTCTCTGATTGGCCAGTCTTCTGCAGTGGAGAAAGATGTTGAGAGGATGGATGAAGGTCAATAAAGTAAGAATCGTCAAACTAAGGTTCACCTGAAACATAAATAATAAATAATCATAATAATTGTAGCTTTAAACATTGTCTGTAAGGTAGTCTACTATTCTATTAATTGGACTATTTCTTCTAACAACAGACTAGTCTGAAATTTTTCAGTCAAATCAAAATGGCTTTTAAATCACATTTGTATGGCTGTTTTAGGTATGAGACATTAGACTTACATAGAGGGGATTCCCTCCAAGAGCTTCTACCAGAGTAAAGCATGGGTACTGCAGCACTGACACGACCGCTGATAGAGACATCGCCAGACCGTACATCTTACCAAAATGTTGTGCAGGGAACCTGTTAGGATTCAAATTCCATTCACAGTTCATGGCATTCAACAGGGCTACATGCAGGTTTTTAACTTATCAGTTATATCTATTTTCATTTGCATTCACTCACGCAATGCTGATGAAAGCAGCGTTGCCTCCATAAAGAAAAGAGCGGTTTAGGACCTGAAGGATGAATGTGGCATATTGGAGAGGGAGGAGAGGAACGGTAGCACAAACAGAGAACAGAAGGCACTGAAGAGAGGTGAGAAAGAGTGATAGAACAGAGGAGCGCAGGTCTGCTTCGTTTTCTGTCTCTCCTGAGAAAGAGGGAGAGTGATTTAAAAATGTAGTGATTTAAACATTTCCAAGATATATGGTAGGATTATATCTAATCTGCACAATACAACCCGTCCACTGACCTGGGTTCAGTGCTTTCCTCTTGTGTCTGTCCATTAGAAGTCCATTCCAGGGAGCAAACAGAATCCCACTTAGCTGAGTGAAGGCAAACGCATTGGTGTACTGGCTCACTGAGAAAGAAATATGACCAGGATGAAAAGTTTTACTACTGAATGCATAATTCAGTCATGTAGCAAATGGGAACTTTTTTTAAACGGTCTTACACAGAGTGCATCTTATAGAGTAAATGACAGGTTTCCGTTTATTTACCTACTGCTGGGTCATGGTTTGCCAGTAGATCAAGCATGGGATTCAGGGTTCCAATGAAGAGGTAATGACGCAGCTGCATGACTGAAAGCCATATCAGATGCCAGAGAAAGAACCAGGATAGAACACAGCTCTTAAAGCTGCTGTCTGGAGAGGGGGAGAGAGAGAGAGAGAGAGAGAGAGAGAGAGAGAGAGAGAGAAAGAAACTGAATAAGAACGGGAGCATAGCTTGGTGTTTCAATCTTTTAGTGATGTCCTTCCATTTCAAACTCATGAAGTATTATGATTTTAACAAAAACAAACAAAAAGAAACATTTGAGACACTGCATTTCCCCCTCAGATAGTGACAAAGCAGTACCTTTCTTCGTGATGTCTTCCGTCCTAGGTGAGTCATTGGTCTCCAATGGCTCAATGTTTCTGTCGTTCCTACTTCTGTCCGAGGCGTAGTTCAGCTCTTGCTGCGTCTCGCACTGTTCCAGGTTATAGCTGGCTGATTTACCACAGCTGATCCTGTACCATGAGAAAAACAGTGTCAGGTGTTAGGATCAGGCAGTATAACTGATGGAACGAGTGTAAGTGATGATGTTTTCACCCATATTTGTAGTTCGCTGGGACTGGGTAGGGGACATGTGATTTAGGCATGAAGAAAAGAGTCCGAAGCAGATGGAAGACATTACAGGCAGTCAGGAAGAGGAAAGAGGTGCGAAGAGAGATCCCTTTTTCATACAACACCTTAATGAAAAGATTCTGGGTATAATTATACAAGGCTGAACTTTATATTGAATATACACATTTGAAAAACTTTAAAAGATTTGGCAGATTAGACAGATTTAATAATAGAGAAACTTTCAAACAGCTGGAAGACAATGAAAAGCAAATCATGATTGGTAACTCTGCACATTAGGTTTCTTTTAATGTAAAAGTAAGGTTTTCTTGATGTGAAAATGTTACATTATGTTTTAGCCATTGGGTGTTTATTTAAGCACATTCTTTACCTTGATAATCAGGAAAATTGCAGAAGAAGAGTCAAAGGCACCATTGTAAAGCGTAATGATGGTGGAACGATGAGTTCCAAAAAGGTTCCCCACCTAGTGGTGTGGAAGAAAACATTTATTTTTACAAACATTGAATAACCTGAATGACTACATACAGCATGATATACAAAGGTCATCAACTTAATCAATTAGTCACTAAGTATTATAGTTGTATTTAGATAAAAATGTGCTTAAACATGCAGTTTGTGTATGATTGTCAATACCTGTATGTTTGTGAGAAGAAACAAAATACCTCCCACAGCAATAAATGAAAGAGCTGGGAAAAACAGAAGAGCCAGAGCTGGAAGAGTAAAAGAAGAGTCATTTAATCAGCCCATAAGAGTACTTGGGTAAAAATCATTTCAATTAACTAGTTCTGCTTTACCTCTACTAGAAAATGCCACAAGCAAAGTTCCTGTGGTATACAGCGCTCTATGAAAGTAAAATACAAGTGAATACAAGTCATAAAAAAAAATGTGTGTCTTAATTGTGATTTTGCAGTATTTTGTATCTCCTTTATTTATCTGATTATCTAAGGGGCCAAATGACTGGGACACATCAAATAAGAGTAGTTTGAGACACTGTAAACGTAAGTGTGCAAGTAGTGCAAAATGTTAATAATAAAGATTACATATAATTAAGATTTTATGTATTTGAACTGATACCATCACTAAAGTGACAAAACATGAAAAAATCCTATGGCACCCAACCAGGGTGTTAACACCAGAACCAATGTGTCTACAATGTCACTCACTACATCTTAATAATAAATGCCATAAACAATACTTTCATTGAAAGTAGAATTGAAGGTATCAATCTTGATTAAGTAATATTATCCTGTCTAACTCTTCTGCAGTCTAACCCAACATTCAATTTCTGATGAATATTTTCATAACTTCAGATAAACCCTCTGGGATTGATGGATACTACTGTGCAGTTTAGCAAGATAACATTATCCATTGCTGCATATCTGTAATTTAAATGGACTCACATTGCCAGAAATCTAGTAGCCATTGTTCCAAAATGGTCAAAAATGAAGCCATTAGGAAGAGTGAGAAAGTTGTTCATGAAGGAGGCAACGGTGAAGACAAGCGACAGTTGCTTATCTTGGGCACTGCAGCCTGGGAGAAGACAAGCATAATGAATGATTGTATGCATGGAGGAGGTGTTAACCCAGGGTCAAGAAGGAAACCTTCTCAACAAATTAGAATACACTATTTAAATATCTGTGCTCACCTACATCCATATTGCTATTAGCTTCGGTCACATTGACACAAAGATCACTGAAGTATCCATCTGACTTCAGAACAAACACAAGGGAAGCCCATCCAAACACAACTCCGGCAAAAAACAGACACTCCAGGAGTCCTGTAACTAGGGTGAGTCTGTATCGACCCTTTGCCCCAGATACACAGTCAGATCCATGCATCTTCCTCCGGTTCCTCACCGTGTCTCTAAGAAGACACGTTACTCTCCGTCAAGCCAAAGCAGAAGTGTGTGCCCAGAGGAGCAGCTGCTCTCTCCTACTTATCCTGTATGCTAATGCCTCAGACGTGGTTTTAATGTTCTGTGAGCGGCTTTTCGCCCAGACGCATCATCGCTGCTGTTCTACTGCATGCACCAGTGTGATAGTACAGAGAGAGTGCTGGGATCAAGCACCCCAGATGTATGCATGAATGAGATAAAAACGCTGCACTTCTGTGAACCAAACGTTATTTCTGTGAGTTCTCTTTGCATTCTCCATAGCAGCATAAAGGACTTCTGGAAAGCCATATGAAGTACGTAAATAAAGCAGACAGCACTTAGGAGGAAAAGTGGTGATTTAAAAGTGAAGTAATATTCAATGTTGAATATGCCAGGTCCCTCTTATAATTTCAGTTTTATTTACTATGCAGTTCACGTGATAATTTACACTGTACATAATAATTTTGTTCCTCTTTGTGTGTATCAGTTCCTTATAATACCCAAATCCGGTGGTATTTTACACTTCTGTTAGGCTACAACTCTAAATAAAGACAAATATTGTTTATGATAGAATGATATATTCTACCAATAAAAACTATAATTTCCAATACACCGTGCCTGTAATTTACGAGTTAACACATGGCAGTAAACAGTAGCTCTACACGCCCTCGCACTCCGGCGAATGGGCCTTAATCCAGAATTAGGACTTTTGTTTTCTCTAATCTCCCTGGCCAACAGGTTTCCTTTTGGAGCGTTAAACTCAAAAGCCTGTTGTGCAAAATATAGGCTGCCAATTAATATACCAATTTACCAGTTCATATATAATTGCCATAACTCGTCTAACAACAACATTACAAAATATCCACAATTTAAAATAACCTTTTTAAATATTTTGCACTGTTTCATATATAAGGCCTATATAGGCCTATATAAGGTTTCAGGCTGTAACAAGGTGTTAGCTAAATCGCCTAATAAAATCATTGCTTTTTGCTGCTTTTAAAGCGTTTACAGCTTACATTGAGTATAATTTAAGCATATACAAACGTATATCCTTGACCGGTCAGTTTTCTCTTCAGTTATCCTGCAGAGGCAAGGGGCAGAAACATGCAAATACATGCGATTTTGCAGTAACGCCAAACGAAACGGACACGCGCGTTCACGATTCTTCTGGCTTCAAAATCTGTGACGGTATTGCTAGGGTGACGTACATACAATCGTACGGATTTCTTACAAATTACAACACAATTTCCCATATTGCATACCATGTATACCATGACATATGTTTTAATGAGTTGTTAGGTCATCTGTTTCTTTTGAAAGATCATTTTTAAAATAACTGATTGTAGATCTTTAACAATGCATCATTCAGTGCAGAATATTTCCAGCTAGTCAAAAGAATAACAGTCTGGATGATTTCAGAAATGGTTGTAATGCCCTTGGACAGTTACCATAATTCAGACGTGACCGTGACTGCATCTGTGACTGAATTCCAGGGCTTACTTTTAGGACCACGGTCTTTTAGTGCAAATTAACAAACCTGAGGATTGCAGAAGTTTTCTAGTTAAATGAAAACCACATTTTTGCCAATAATTACAGATATACAAGGGAAAAAACGTGGGAGAGCTTAATATGAAATAGACCAGATAGTATCATGAGGAAAGATACACTGAAGCAATACTTCAGTATGCCAGAACGTTAGAACTTTTTCACAACTAGGTCTTCTAGCAGGTTGGTGATCCTGATCAATTCTGTCTGAAAGCTGTCTTAAAACAACAAAGAGAAAGAATCGCAATTACAAGTCCTGACCTGAAATGAACTGTGGACTGAACTAAAGAAGCATGTCTGAGCAAGGAGGTCAACAAGCCTGAGTTACATTATGTTTGTCAGGGGGACTGGGCAAAAATGTCAGTAATGTACTGTGAGAATCTTGTGAGAAGCCACCCTAAACATTCTATTTATGTCAAAAGGCTAACAAACAATACTTTGTGTGTCTGTGGGATCTGAAAATCAGAAATGGTAACTGAAACCTGAAATGAATCTTTTCCTGGCTATTATTGTGAAAGCAGTTCGTGAAATAAAGTGCACAACCTAACTGACTTAATACAGGAAATGTATAGCAATATTAGAGATGTTGAGTTGGTAAAGAGTGCCTTTATCTCATGTGCATATGAACTTTTGGCCTAAACTGTATAAACATATTTCAAAGCAAACAATTTATAATTGCAATTTATAGTGTTTTGGGTCGCATATTTATCCATCGATTTCAGTGTTGATTAAACATTTGAGTTAACAATTTATATACCAGTCAACAAACTGCACAAGGCTGGCAAGACATCACAGTTCAATATTGTGGGGTTCATGCTTAAATAACCAAAACACAGGAGATCACAGCTTTTGCTTCCAGTATTAAATGTATATTTCAAATAATACTTCAGACAGAAAATCTAATTTACTGCATTTGCCTGACACCTCTCATGCCCAAAGTTTTTCCCTGAAGCTACTGAGCAAAGCACCTTTGAAACTGCCAAAATAATTATTCATGTTTTCATTCATGTTTTAACTGCACTGAGTTGTTAGATAATATCAGACTTTATATATATATATATATATATATATATATTTAAAATTCTGAATGTCTATATATATATATATATATAGACATTCAGAATTTTAAATATAGAAATATTGTTTTTTGATCTTCAAATGGTACGACATAGCCAAAATTGACATACATTCATACAGTTTGCTGGAAATGTTTCACTAGGAATAACCCCAATGCTGCTGCTGCTGCGGATGATGATGATGACCCACATCTACGATGTTTGTTTCTTTCAGATGGCATTTAGTATTTGACTAGCTAGACAGCTATTTTTTCACAGAACAGAAAAAAATCCACAACCAATGTCTATTCATTCGACATGTAATTGGTATGCATAGTTGGATGGTTGGGTTTACCTGACTCACATGTTCTAACCACAAGATGGTGCTCTCAGCACATTTGTTCCGCGATCATGCACTTGTAATTGGGCTGTAAAACGGAGATTCGATTGATTTAAAATGATTGGCCATGGGATTAACTAATCGGGAAGCTTTAACAACAATTCCAGTCACACATACACATTTCTCGGCTAACACATACAATAAACGACAATTAAAATGTGCATTTGGCAGGTACAGTTCTGAATGCGACGTGAGCTTCTTTTTTTTTGTTTGTAGGTTACAAGAGACAAAAACATCGCTTCAGTCTGACACAGACTAAAGAATTCCCTCCCGCGGCCCATCCCCGCCCTATCCTGGTTCTGTGCGCCTTGCTCAAGCCTAGCTGCGCAGGGGAGGGGTCAGGAGCAGAACTGGGAGCGAGGAGAGAGGAGTGAACAAGGAGACCGAGATAGCTTAGGTGGGTTTTTGAAAGGACCGCAACGTTCATATCTGTCTCGGCCTACGGTTTTTTTTGGGGCCACACATGCGTTTGAATGGACACGATACCGTTAACATAAGTACGAAGATACCGAACACGGTGAGCCAGATACGGTGTGTGTGTGGCGCAGCGGGCTACGACGCCCAAATTTAGACCCGCTGGAATTACAATTAGTTCGTAGCGCTCGGAGGATCGGTCGCGTCGCTGGCGTCGATAAAAACGGAGCCTGTTTCTGTAGGCCAAGACCACAACTACACGTCGGACTTGCACAAAAAAAAACACAAAGGTAGACTTTCGAAACTCTTCTCTTTTTTTAATCGCGTGTGAGTGAAAATTCCTGGTGTTCTCAAAGCTTCGTGAGGGGTGTTTTTCGCTAATGCGATACTTGGGATTTGTTGGGTGGGAAAGTTTAGAAGTCACCTGGGCTAACGATATAACAGCCGTCGCGTTAACGACCAAACGCGTTAGCGGTTAGCATGCTAGTAAAGTTAGCTAGCTTAGTAACGTCGCCTGGTTGGCTAGCTAAGCTGCCGACTACGACTCTCGTTTGCGTGGTCTGTTGTGAAAATGGCCAGTGTTTCAAAGCTAGATTGGGTTGTGTTTAATTCGACCATTCGTTGGGTTTAAACCCCCCACAGCCAGCGAGCGCGTCCGTGTGTCGCATGAGGAATCCCCGGTGGGGAAGCGTTCATCCAGGCTGTGGTCTGTCATATTCTCGGGATAACTTGGCTCGGCAAACCCTAGAAGTTGTTCTCTGCTTACGTTGGTTGTTTGTATTTTGTGTATAATTGTAGGTGTCTGAATAACGAATATTACATTTGTTTCGTTCAAACATTTGTTTAAAATGCCATTTAGTATTTCAGTTATGTGCTTTTCCACTTCTTTGCTTGGTTCGGGTTCAAGCCAGACATAGATTTTTTTTTTCGTTGCACCTTTATGTAATTGGCACAACATTTGTGCATGTGTTTTCTTTAAGTATTAATTTGCCATTTTAGATAGTTTACGGTGAATAAACCTGCACATGTGCACATATTAGAAGCCTGAAGGTAAACTTGGCGAAGGGTTTTGAAGTTCAAGCGACCGTCTTGGGTGATATGAAGGTGGACAAGGCCCAACGACACCTGCACTTGCGGAAGTGCCTTGTCGAAATCTGGGTTGGTGCCTTGGTTGGTTCACCAGTTTCGAGGTATCGTTTGTAAACTGGTGTTGTAATCGCCTAGCACGGTCAGAGGCCATACGTTGGATCATAACGTGAACTAGCTACTGTTTCAGTCTTCTGTCCGCCGATAACTTTTGTGTCGTTTCATCACATTCGCGTTTAACCTGGCATGCAGTCATTTGGCGGATTTGGGTTCCGTAACCAGGCTGTTGTTTTTAATTAAAATGCGAAGTATTTCTTTTTTTTTTTACTAAACGTAAAGTTTAGCACAGGAGTTGGTAAGCTGGAACCTGTTGAGTCGGTCTTGTGTGGATGGGTGTGTATGTGGGGGAAGGGACAGGCGTGGCTCCATGTTTTTTCTTTGTAGCTCCTTCTTTGCATTTACAGACAACGCAGCCGCCGGTGTGAAACAGGTCAGCGTGACTACCGACCGACTGGCTACTCGCTTACTAATTCTACGTCCATCTGACTTGGCCGATTTATCTGGCATGAGTCATTTGAGATTGTGTTATAAGTGTCCGTGGGGGGATTCATTGCTTTTAAAATGCTTGGGATCTTTCCCGGTTTGCCTACGGGTCTGTGTACCTTGACCTGTGGAGTCCAGAAGGGGCTGGGCGTGTTAATACTCGCAGGTTTCCTCAGAGAATGCACAACGAATCCCCGAGTGCTCCGGCACCAGACTGAGTTGGTGAAGAATGTTGTGGCCGGTGAGGTTTTGAACCAGTTGAGTGCGCTTTTGAGACGTATCATTTTTGAAACACTGTAATGACTGGGTTTACTGTTACACGGGTGTGTCCGTCAAACACGGAAGGGGTTGAGCACTTTTTAAAAACACACGTACAGCTAGTTCCTGCGCTTGCGGTCTTCATGGACTATGTCGGTACTAGAAAATGTAGAATTTGGGGGACCGAAATATCACGGCTAATGCATAGGTTAAACGAAGACGTCCGTTGCTTTTTACACCTTTTTGTCCCGAGGGAACAACGGTTCAGCGCCAGTCCAGTACACCCCCCCCCGCCCCCGGAATGCTTGCTTTAAAAGGCTATGTCATCGGCTCTCCAGTTTCCGGGTTGTGCTGACCACACGCGGCCTGAAATAATGAAGTAATGACTTGGGGTGAACTTAAAACGCTGTAAGAGTTTGAGCTTCATGAATACTCAAGTTACTCATGAATACTCAAGACATGTTAAAAGTCCTGAACTTGGGCTGTGTGTAAGGCGGGTAAGCTTGTGAATCCGTGTAGGTAGGGATTGTGAGGAAAGGTCCAAAGTTCGAATTATTATTTGGAATCGGGCCAAACCCATGGGATTGGCATTTGACATTCAAATGTAAACCTTAATCAGTATGAATTGTGACACTTGTATATTGATCAGCTAATATACCACTATCGCGGACAAATTAAGGTGTCTGAAGTTTTGGGAAGAAGTGTATTTTCCATCCACTCACAAAATTTGACATCAACAGAGTTTTTACATTCAACAAGTGATTTCATAGCGTTAAATTATAACAGGAAAGAAAAACCTGGCAAATGCAGTTAGCTATCTCTCTTCACCCATGGTAGTAGGTGGTCATACTGAAGAAACCTGACTTTCTTGTTTTCATTTCTTACCTTTTTCTTTGGACAACAGTCTGTTGGTTTCAGACCTTCACCATAAATTTCTTCTGCATTACCCTCTTTGGTGGTATATGTTCACCACTTATTCTTTAGATATTGTCTGCTTTCTCTTGTTGTAACTTGGATGCCATGGTAAAGTCAAAGAAATTCAGTGTGTAAATTTTCATTCATACCCACCCACCCAGATACCTGTTGCCTAGCTTCAGTGGGATATGCACACACTGATGTCTGTTTACATGTATTTCAGTGTTTCAAGCTCATAGCTGTAGGTTTAAGCTGCATAATTCAGTCATTATGCGATGGCCTGAACAGTGGTGTTTGCAGTCTTTAAGGTTTCTATTTTCCATGGACACAGTAAGGACCAAGCTAAACTGAATTACTTTGGTCTAATGTAACTTGTGGCTAATGGTGCCTTTCCTGTATCTACTAATCATAACTAAAAATTTAGTATGTTGATGACATCACCATGATTGCATCTATCTGTTTTCGCTCTGTGCTCAAGGCAGTATCAGTGGGTCTTTGCCTCTTACTTGCTGATCTGTATGTACAGATGGGTCTTTGTGATGAATATTTTCTATCTTTGTGATGTAAAAACTGAAAAGGCTGTCAGGAATGCAGTCTAGCTTGGCTCAGTGGTAGTGGGTAAGCCCCCATAAATGTAGCTTACCTCTTTGACATAATTTCGGTGATCAAGTTGTCTTTGACACTTTGTAGTTGAGTTCCTTGGTTGTTTGCCCAGCAAAACCTACATAAAGTTTCACTCTGTTCTGGGTCAGGCCTATTTAGAGGCATGGCATTTTTTCTCCTCTGTCACAGACTTTGGAATCCTTAGTACAGTTGCCAAAAATAAAACAGAGCTGTTATGCACAGAGGATGCTCCATTAGCTTATCACTATAAGCCTAAGTATCCAGAAGTGCACTTTGAAGGTATACCCTTTGAACATAAGACTAGGTTATTAGGCAGTGTATCTATGAACAGGCATGTATTTCAACGCATCTTTGAGAAATTAGTATGAAAATGTGGGTGTTCTTGTATTTTTAAAAGTTCAGAACCCCACTGAGTTGGTGCCTTCTGAAATTCGTATAGGTGTTACAATTCTTGCATGGAAGTGTTGATTTTTCTGCATGGACAGTTTATATTGTGTGTGTGTGCGCACTGGTAGCTTGGGAGTTCGAGTGCAAGTGTTTCAGGAGAAGGTGTGCATCATTGAAACTCGCCCCCCTCAGACTGAACCATTCTGAGTCACAGCTTTCACGCTGAATCGGACATTGTTAGACTGAGAGCAGACATGGAAATGGATAGGATAGGAGGCGGAGAAAAGAATAGGGGTGTGTTCGGAGAAGGAAGAGGACTTTTTAGGCATTTTTAAACTGCTGGAGAGGCCAAGGCAGGCTCTGACATGCCACCAGCTGGAATGTGTGTACGCATGCGTGATTTTTTGATGAGTGTCTTTGCTCTTTGGAAGGGATGTTGTGGAAGTGCGTTGAAAAACAGTTTCAGTAGTCGGTGAAGCTAGCTGCTGTCTCTGTGTTTTCAAGGACGCCCCCCTCCCCACCCTCCATACACTCTTGGACACACATTTACTATTGTTCCCCTAACCACCAGATGGACAGCTGCAAATATTTCCTCTCTCTCTCTCTCTCTCTCTCTCTCTCTCTCTCTCTCTCTCTCTCTCTCTGTGGTTGCTGCAGTGAGGCAGCGGGCAGAGCTCTACTAGAGTACACTTCTCGCTCACGGCTGGCGGGGGCCATGGCTGCTGTGCCGTTTTAGCATAGTTTTGACCTCGGCCAGAGCAAGCTTCATTTTCGAGCTCCCTCTCATTTCGGGAGCTACTGTTTGCTTTGAAATGTTCTTTCTGTCTGCTCGCTGATCTCATTCGAGTGACTGCAGACTTGTGCTCTTGGATTTTGGTTTGGCTGGTGAAGTAGTTGGACTACACAAGATTCTAATCATGGATATTTCTCTTTGATATGGTTGTCTTGATCTGAAGAGAAAACTTGCCACTCTTCATCTTTTTGCCTAGGTTTCGTGTTCTGCGGTGTCATGTTGTTTTTAGACTCAAACTTTGGCTTACAGTCTAGTTATTTCTCGGTCTTAAGTCTTCTCTCTAAGGATAGGACCATATTGGGCCAGGTTCCCTTCCTTTTTAGCTGTGACCTTAAACACGATTATAATGAAGGCAAAGTGTTCAGTAAAGTTGTAGTCGAGCACTTGAGTCATGAGCACATGTATTTTCTATTTTGAAATTTAAGTGACGACACGTTTCACAGATAAAAAATTTCCACCAGTGTGACTGGTGCATTTTTGCAATGCCTTCAGAAGTCGTGGACTTCTTCCAGCCAGTTTCTCTTTGTGTTAGAAAGCTTTTGCCGTGTGGAGCGCAGCACCCAGAAATAGAGCACAGCAGCTCAGCGACAGCTTCTCACCTGCCGTTCACACCGTGCGTCTCCCTGCTCAGCTAACGGGTGCTAACGAGGAAACGCAAATCAGCACGGCCGTTTATTTTTACGCACAGCGCGTGTTGAGAAGGCAGGCAAGCGAAACTTCCACATGTTACCGAAAAGCTCGCACTTTGGAAGTGCAGGCGGGACATTAGCGTCCGTGTCTGAAGCAGGTGCGTTAGTGTTTCTGTTCTAGACTAGGCACGCCCATGTTACCAGCGGTTCACTTTCAGCTCTTACGAAGAGAGCCTTTATGGCTGGTTGGTTTCAAAAGTTTTTAAATTGTCTTGAAATAATGATCCCTGTAAAGTTTATTCTACGTAATTGCGGCTTTTATGCAGTGCACAATGGCTAAAATTACAGAAGTTTACAAGCTAAACGTTTCTAGCCAATAGAAAAAAAATAACATTTTAAATGGGGGGAACTCGTACCAGTGTCTGAAGTACTGCTATTTTGTTGCAAATGCTGAAATCACACATCTGATTACCATCAGTGTCACTAGTGTTCTGAAGGTGAATAAATAATTCATTAGATGGAAATGACTGTTCTTGTTAAAATGACCTTTCCACTTGCCTTGCAGCGCTAATATTCAACACTGGCCATGGCAGGTCATTTAAATTATCAAACACAATAGGTTGTTTTGTATAGAATTTGTTTACTATTTTGGCTGTCATTTTTAATATTAAGTTCTAATTCACCCATAGTCATTCTTTGATCAAAGGCTAAATGCCTCTGCGAAGACAGTTTCACATGCAGAACAGGCAAAGATGCTTTGTAGCATCTCGTTTTTCTTCAGTAAATACAACTGGTCTTTGTCATGGCGGCATCTGCGTGGACAGGACCTCTCTGCGTGTTTAATGTTGGGAGATGTTCCTCTTGACCAGGACGGACGTTATCTGCTCCTCAATTTCAGTGTATTGTGAGCCGTCTGCCTTCTTTAGTGCACCGAGTAGCCGAGCGGCCTCCTTTAAGAATGGAGCCGCTCAAAGGACAGATGCAGGTGGACTTGGTGAAAGTGAAAGTTTGCTGTATGCTTACATATAGGTGGGCAAAGAACACTGCAGCAGTCTCTGTGCTGTTTATTTGACCTCTCTGAATGAGAGTAAAAGTGAGTCTTGCTTCCTCCCAGTAATGTACCTGCTGTGAAAGAGCTTCACATTCTCAGGCCCTGTATGATGTGGCAGTTCAGTGTATGTGGAGGTTGCCTAATACTGAGTTGTTGTAGTTGTCTGGTGTGATACGAGAAGACCTTGGCTAGTTTTATGTTGTGACTGAGCTCGTTATGCCTGCCTGAACATGATAGATATTCTCCATCACACGCATGTTAATCATCCTTCTTAAAAACCAGTTTGGTTTCCTGTCAATGGTGCTGTGTGTGTACCGTCAGTGTTGGGACTGTATCGGAAAATCGGTCTCACTTTCATCAGGTCTCTTGGTTTTATCTTTTTCAACATGGCTTTCATAGAGCATAACCTTTCAGCAGCTTTCTGATTAGTTTAACATCAAATCCCATATTTTAGACATGTGGGCAGATTTATAGTTACCCCTCCCAAATATTCCTAACCGCTTTCAAACCCTTTCCTGTTGTCCCAGAAGATTTTTAACTTGACACTAAGCTGCTTACTAGATAATACAATAACAGCTGCTGTCTTTATGCTGCTATGCTTCTTTGAAACTAGGCTGCTCTGTTGTAGCTGTCAGGCTAACCGTGTGCTTGTTAGTCATTCTGTCCATGTAGTGTCCTCTGGGAAAACCTTTTTCCAAGGTACACTTAAAATTTTTTTGTTTCTTTGGTCATCATGTGAGTGTGTTTCGGAGAGAGTGCTGGTATCTCGGTCCATTGAGAATAAACGTGAATGAAGGTGTGTGAGATCTTTCTCGGTGCGTACGCAGTGGTGCGAGTGTGTAACGCTTTCTCTTCTCTCTCAGTGTGTATGGAGCAGTGTGAGAATGCCGCATCTCTCCTGGCGTCTGTGCGCGAACAGGAGATGCAGTTCGAGCGTCTGACTCGAGCTCTGGAGGAGGAGAGGAGGAGTGTGGGTCCCTCCGGCACCCTGCCCCGCCCCCTCCCTACCCTGCAGGTAACACCTCCTCCAACCAGTCACGTGACCGCAGGGGTCATGCCTCGTTGCCCCATCCCACCTCCCATTCTCGTTCTTACCATAAGGCCGTACTCACACCCCCCCTCCCCACCTATGAATCTGTTCGTGTCATCATGCACGGTGACCATCATCCTGCATCGTCATGTTCGTAGCATCATCTCCCTTACAGTGCATGATGACTCACCACATTTCCCCTCATTAACCCATCATCCCTCCCCCTCCATCCCTTCATTTGCATTAGTTGCATCCTCTCTTCCCGGTTGCCCGGGATGCACAGACTTCCTATTCATCTTGCCATAAGTCTTCCACATTGCCTCGTAGCATCATGTCTGCATCGTTGCATCACTGGAGAAATGCTGGATCACGTCACCTGGGATCAGCTTTCTTACAGCAATCATGCATGCTGCTGCCCCGTCGCCACTAAAAGACCACGTGCTTCACTCATTATATATATAGTTGTCATCTCCCTGTTTGTCAAACGCATGCTTGTATGTCTTGTATTACATGGATGAAACCTATTATATTTGTTGAGTGCCAGTGGATCACCTGAAATGATTCTTCTTGGACCAACATTGACGATTAAACTAGAGGACATCTGATTCATATAACCTTGGGCCGTTGTTACGTTTAGAATTAGGTGCTATATGAAAACGTCATCACTTTTTGGATTTTGATATATCCTGATAAGGCTGCACCTTGAATGGTGTGATCATATTTCTACAAGGAAACTTTCGCTGGTTGGAGATATTGTGGGTTTTTTTTTTTTTTTTTTTTTTTATCAGATCCACAAATGTGTTGACAAAAGGTGGTGAAGGGAGTTTCTGATTTAAGTCTACCAGTCCTGGCTGTCCGAGATGAAGGCCAGGCCGTGGGGCCCAGCAGCTGTGTTGTGGATGTCCTGCTTTGCAGCTGGTCTCATTTCAATGTAGCTTTTCTCCATATGGCATGCAGTTGATTTAAGGTTGAAGAAAGAATTAACACCTAGCCTGAATACCTTTTGCCATTTCACAGTGGTACAATGGTAATAATGCAATAAAATAGGACATTGTTTTAAGGAATTCAGAATATTTGCCTTCTGTTATTAGTGATAAATGAGTGATTCTTTTTAAAGAAACATATCTATACATTTACATTGCAAATTAGAAGCATGTAGTTATATCACAGCCCCATGCTAAAGTGAATATTATTTTTTTCCTTCATTGTGCTTCAAAAACAATTACTGTGAACACAAAGTATTATGTAAATGTAAAATAAAAAAGGAACAATTACATTTACAGAGGTGTTTAGAAAGTTTACTGGACACTAAAGGATATTCACAAACTTGTCCCAACACTACCTGCCTTGTCTTGGCTTTGAGTTTTGGGTCCTTGCCATTCTGGAAAGTGAATCTTCACCACAGTGTGAGGTCCTTTGGTCTCTAGAGTAAGTTTTCCTTGAGGATATTTGTTCTTTTGATCCTGTAATATTCATCCTTCTCTTTCAATCCTGACATCCGTTTTTGAGAAACATCCCTACAGATTGGTGCTACCACATACAGGCATTACCGTGTGGAAGACGAGGACCATGTCCATGAGCGGTGCCCCTGGATTACTCTAGGTCATGAGCGGTGCCCCTGGATTACTCTAGGTCATGAGCGGTGCCCCTGGATTACTCTAGGTCATGAGCGGTGCCCCTGGATTACTCTAGGTCATGAGCGGTGCCCCTGGATTACTCTAGGTCATGAGCGGTGCCCCTGGATTACTCTAGGTCATGAGCGGTGCCCCTGGATTACTCTAGGTCATGAGCGGTGCCCCTGGATTACTCTAGGTCATGAGCGGTGCCCCTGGATTACTCTAGGTCTTGAGCGGTGCCCCTGGATTACTCTAGGTCTTGAGCGGTGCCCCTGGATTACTCTAGGTCTTGAGCGGTGCCCCTGGATTACTCCAGATGTAGTTTAGGGGTTCAGTCTTGATCGGATGCGATTCATGATCTATTAGGTGCCTTTTTCCAGCAAGCTCCAAACAAGCCATGTTTTACTGCGGAGTAGATTCTGTCTGGTCATTTTACCATGAAGAACTGATTGGACTGCTGCAGAGATGGTTGCCCTCCTGGCATGTTCATCCTCATGCTGGGCCTCTAGGTTATCAGTGACCTTCAGGTTTTTGGTCATCCGCCTAACAAAACCTTTTCTGCCCCTTTGATCCATTTGTCTGGGCAGTTGGATTTAAGCAGATGCTCAATGGTTCTGAACTCGTTCTATTTTAAGAATGAAGCCACCGTGTTCTTTGGGACTTTCAAAGCCGCATATTATTTATTTAATTATATATTCTTTGCAGTCTTCTCTAGATCCATGTTTCCACAGTCATGTCTGAGGTCCGTGGACGATTTATTATTATTATTTTTTACAATTCCGCGTGTCGTGGCTTGTTTTTCCTCAGTCATGCTCTGTCCGCTGTGGGAATTTATGAAGACAAAGGTGTGGCTTTTTCAATTGCGTCCAGTCCGCTGAATTTATCCTTGAAGATGGTTTAAAGAAACAGGATTGCTGACCTCAGTTTCATAGCTAATTTTGCAGCAAAGGGATCTGAATGCCAGTTTAAATACAACATTCCAGGTTTCTATTGTTGGAAAATTTACCTTTGTAAAAGTGAGCTTTTGCTTTCTGTTTTGCAGAGAGATTAGAAATTTCATTTGTTTTTGTATGTATTTTAGAAAGTTAGGAGGCCTGAGTATTTTTTGAATACGGTCTAAATATGTGCACATGACTGTCTTTTGTGGTGCATTTTACGTATTTGTTGCTTTCATGGACAAATGTACTCATACATACACATGAGTTTTTAAATAGCATAACCTTAAATCAAACTGTCCTGCAAAGACATCTGTTTTTCTGGCAGCTTGTATGAACAAAAGCGTGCTTCGAGCTGGAACGATGGAATAGTTGATGTGCAGAATCAAAATGATGTCTTTAGTGCTGCTTGGTTATTTAGCGTTTGAAATTTCTGCCTGTTCTGTTACTTGTGCTAGACATGAACTCGAGAAGGAAAATAATAGGCATTGGGTGTTTTGTAGTCAATTTCTGTGATTGTGTGGGGTGCGGTGTGTTTTGTAACCCCTCCCTCTACCACCCCAGACGCTGAATCTAGTTTCAACGTGTTCAGGCAAATCTCCCATAGTTAATTGGGGCTAGTCTGCCCAGAAACCCCCTGAAAACCCTGATGGTTGTGTGCTACATGCTAGATAAGAAAGGGGAAAAAAAAAACTGGTTCTGTCAGTGTTGTGCTCTTTGAAATGGATTACACAAAGCTTTGACCCTCACCGGAAGTTGCTCAATGTCTAGCAGACATTTTACTATTCTAATCTCCTGTCGCTTGTGAATGACACATGCTACTCCCTTTTATGGTAGTCATATGCTTTGTTGCCGTGTGAGGTGATAGGTTTTATCAGTGGTATGACTTTCGCTCCTTTTTACGCTTATGCACGTCCTTTTCTATGTGAACTACACTCATTTCGTGTGTGCATCTCTGTTGCTGTGATCTCAGATTAAGGAGATGAAGCAGGGACACAAGCCAGTGGATCTGGAATATTTCTTTTCGCCCTTGTCTTCCCTTTGTTGACATAGTTGTGGCAGAAATAAAGATGTAGGGTAGGTTCTGGGCCTAACAGGTTCTCACAAGCCTGGGCCTCGCCTAGACCTTTTTACCCAGCTCAGAAGCTCCCTCTGAGGAATGGAATGAGTACTGTGCTCATTCCTTTTCTGATTTTTGTGTGTCTCAGCATAGTTGCAAGATTGAAAGCTATGCTCCACTAGCCTCCTTTTACTTATTAACAAACTTCGTTCATACGTTAGTTTTTGTTAAGGAACGTGTGTGCTAGCGTTTGTCTGGTTGTGTGTGTGTGTGTGTGTGTGTGCTAGCGTATGTCTGGTTGTGTGTGTTTTGCACTGATGGAACGCCATTTCTCCAGTGTCCCAGAAACTTGCTGCAGCTCTGAATGTTTGGAATAGCTAAGCAGCCCTCGCACTGGCAACTGTGACGTCTCTGCCATAATCCTGCAAGTGTGTGCCCGTGTGTGGATTTTAATCTCTTCCCCCCCCTCTATCTCTCTCTCTCTCTCTCTCCCTCCCTCTCTTCATCCACACCTGCTCCCCCAGAACGGCCGTATTCCTGGTGATGCAGAGTTAGAGAGACTCAAACTAAACGAGGGATACATCAACGGGACACAGGTAGGGCGGGTGAGGGCTGTGAGGACGTCTGACCCCTGGTCTGCAGCCAGGTGGCGTTTTGTAAGACTTTCCACCATACGGTGGCTATTCACCATAGTGTGTTTGAGCATTCGTGCTCACCTGTTTTCATACATGTGCCCTTTACAGTACAGAATGTTGGACCCTGGTCATGTTGTCGAGGAGACGGTCACCGTAGAGGAGGACCCCCGGGACACATCGCCCGTCATATCCGTGGAAACCAGCGAGGACGGCACAACCCGCCGCACTGAAACCACAGTAAGAACTTTCACACGTCTGTATTCCCAAATCAGTCCCCTGCGCCTCTGTGCTATACACACGTTAGTGTGTCCCTGGCTCTAAATACTAGTGAGAAATCTAGAAGTTTCTTTAGAGGTTATTGTTAATCTCCAATGTAATTCTGATGAGAGGAAAATAAACTTTAATTTCTTATCAGGTCAAGAAGGTTACCAAGACTACCACAACTCGAACGATTATCCCCTCAGTCTCCGACACACTGTCTCTGGATGGCACTGGTTCCGTCACCGGCATGGGTGGTTATAATGCCCCAGTAGACCGCATGTATAGGCAGCCAGGTGGACCCATGGATTACCCAACTGCTACAGTCCCTCGTAATTACCACTATGGACCACCAGGGGGCTACGAAGACTACCGCAGTGCCCCACCCTCTGAGACCTACGCCAGCCTCAACCGTGGTGTCCGCATGGAGGATCGCTACAGGTGTGTCAGCGTTAGTCATGGCAGGCAGATGAAGGCTCGTTTAAAAAATATCAATCACTTGTTTGCGTCAAGTAAAATTCAGCAATAAAATGCACCACATTGTGGTTTTTTTTTTTTTTTTTGTTACGTTGCCAATTTCACAAAGATCTTTGAGTTTGTTAGTCATGTTAAATTGCCATGTGGCTTTATAAGAAATTCACGTCCAATATTTTGGGTGTGGCAGTAATAGTCTGAAGTAAGGGCGTTACAGATCCCAGGTCTGTGTTTGCGCTCTTCTTAGTAAACCTGGTGCGTGTATCTCTGCAGACCTGTGGACGGCTACCGAACGCTGGACTCGGGTTATCGTGCCCACAGCAGACCCCAGCTGGACCCCTACGCAGCCCAGCCTCAGGTGGGCCGCATGGGCAGCGGTATGGAGATCTCCGGTATGCAGCGCTTCATCCCGGAGCCCTACGGCCTGGAGGACGACCAGCGAAGCCTGGGATACGACGATCCCGATTACGGCATGGGCCCTCCCATTCACTACAGCACCATGCCCCGGCTAGCGCACGCACACCACGCTCCCCCTCCGCGCAGGACAGGGTGAGTGGGGGGGGGGGGGGCAGTCTTGTTTCTTGGCACTTTGGTGCTTTACAAATTGCTGGGTTTTTAGGGAGTAAAAGTGACCAGTTGTTTTTGGGTTGTGCCAAGACGTGATGGCCCATGTGATGCTGGTGTGCACAGGTCGTATGAGGGCACTCTGGATGGGGATATGAGTGGGGCGGGCGACATGTACTACTGGGGAGGAGGTGCACCTCTGGCCCAGGGAGAGAGGGGCAGCATGGCCTCTCTGGACAGCACCCTGCGCAAAGGACCGCCCCCAACATCATGGAGACAGCCCGAGCTGCCAGAGGTCATCGCCATGCTCAACTACCGCCTAGACCCGGTCAAGAGCAACGCTGCTGCTTACCTTCAACATCTCACCTTTAAAAACGATAAGGTACATATGCGTACATTCTCACGTTTGCACGCGGTGCGCACACCACACAAGGAGCAGGGGGAAAATTCCTCTTTTTCTCTCCTATCTAGGTGAAATCGGAAGTAAGGCGTCTGAAGGGCATTCCCGCACTGGTGTCCATGTTGGACAATCCAAAGAAGGAGGTTCATCACGCAGCATGCGGAGCACTGAAGAACATCTCATACGGGCGAGACCCTGACAACAAGATCGCCATCAAGAACTGTGACGGAATCCCCGCCTTGGTGCGGTTACTGAGGAAGACCAGAGATCAAGATCTGACAGATACCATCACAGGTACACGCCCAGGACCACACACACATACACAGCAGCGCTTCACCGTAACGGATCGTGTTGATCGGTACCTCTCGTGATCCTCAGGCACACTGTGGAACCTCTCGTCTCATGACTCTGTGAAAATGGAGATCGTGGACCATGCGCTGCACGCTCTGTCCGACGAGGTGATGGTGCCGCACTCGGGCTGGGAGAGAGGCAGCGAGGGCGGAGAGGAGACCTGCAAGCCGCGACACCTGGAGTGGGAGACGGCCCTCACCAACACGGCCGGGTGCCTGAGGTACTACCTGAGAGGCTGGGGCGGACCGGCGGGGCTGGGGTGTGGGCCAGTGCAGGGCTCAGCAGAGCCATCTGAGGGAAACCGCAGAGTAGAGAAGGGCATTTTGTTTTTTTATGTTGGAAGTGCTCAAGACACATCTGTAAGGGACCAATGGGGGCAGGGGGGGGTGTGTGTGTGTGTGTGTGTGTGTGTGTGTGTGTGTGTGTGTCCGTCCTGCATCAGGAAGCTGCTTCGTTTTACACAAGAAAGAGGGGAAGTTGAAAGGGAAATGCTTTGTGATTTGAGTTAAAGGGGTTGGGGAGGGTGGGGGGTTGTATATGTGTCAAAAGCTCTGTGAAGGAGTTTTGGGACAAAAGTGAAATGTGATCTTTAAATCCACTTATTTGTCTTGAGTGCTTCTGAGATGCTGCTTTTTGTCTATAAAATGTCCTCTGTTCACTCTTGCCTTCCACCTGATTACATCCACACCAAGCTAAACGTGTCTTGTTCTCAATCTCTTGGACTCCATTACATTACTCCTGTCTTGCCTTTTCAGGGTATTGTCCTTTAGCAGATTATCGTAATGAGTTAATTAATGGTCAACTTCACTAACATTTAAGGACTGGAGTGAAAATGTGCTCTGTGGTGGTTGTCATGCAGCTAATTACTGCTCTGTGTTAATGACGACACATGTCTGCTGTCAACAGTTTGCATTAGGAGAAACAAATGTAGGTCATATTTGGAAGCATTACATGAAGCTTGTGCTCTTGTTCCCTTCCTGTTCTCCTGTACAAAATACGATGAGTCATTAAGAGAGCAGTCAGATTTTGAGAGAGCATGGCCTCACCCCATTGACCTTTAACGCGGGGGGCTTTGCTCTTTGCAGGAACGTGAGCTCAGAGCGAAGTGAAGCCAGGAGAAAGCTCAGAGAATGCACTGGGTTGGTCGATTCACTCATGTACATCGTGCAATCCCAGATTAACTGTAAAGATGTGGACAACAAGGTAATATTGGTTACAAAGGACTTTTGTTCTTTTTTTTCCCTTGCCTTCATTAAGAAACCGTGTAATGTTTTGCAGTAGGAAACTCTGCCAAGGTGTCCAATTTTCAGAAACCCCATTTCCGTATTCATCTAAGATTTTTTTCCGTGTCTCTAGTTGGTGGAGAACAGCGTCTGTCTGCTGAGGAATTTGTCCTATCAGGTGCACCGGGAGGTGCCAGGTTGTGAACGCTACCAGGAGACCATGCCTGTCAATCAGGGCCCTGCCCCTGCCAACCAGAAAACAGGCTGTTTCAGTTCCCGCAAGGGCAAAGGTGTGTGTGTATGTGTGGGATATATATATTGGTGGGATACTTTGAATATTTTGTGTAATTCTGCTAAATATCGCAGATCTTAGCTTTCTTGCATGTGCTTTTGGTCATGTGGGTATATGTGGTGGTGTAGGTTTGTGAATGTAAGCTTTTTGCTTTTGGTGGCTGGGGTGCTGTGGCTGTGTTTCTCTCACTGAGATCCTCTCTCCCTGCCGGTGCATTCCTGCCCTGGCCTTTCCCCCCCCCCCCCCCCCCCCTTTGCTGTTCTTTCTTCTTTCGGTCCTGTAACAGATGAATGGTTTTCCAAAGGTAAGCCTCTCCTTTTGTGAACTTTGCTTGCTTCTCAGAGATCACTGTTATACTGTAGTCATTTCACCTCACCATCACCTCTCCTTGTATTGGCTTAGGCACATCTATTGGTAAATTCAGGCACTGCTCTTGCTTATGTAGGTAAAAAAAAAAAGTAAAGGTGAATATAGTCCATAGTCTATTATTCAAATATTTTTTGTAATACTATACTTGGCCTCTAGGGGCACCATAATCCCCAACACTACCTGTGCACCTTACAGCTTAACTATAGTTTGCTCAACTAGAACACTTGACGTTCTGTTTGATATTAGGACAATGTCTCACTTCTGGGACTTGGACTTGACTCACTGATTTTCCTACCAGATTTGTAAAGGCAGATGTGGCATCAAGTGGATCACTTCCAGTCTTGTAGAACCTGTTCTGTAGATCTGGCATGTGTCAAGTGTTTGCCCTGTTTTTGTTTGACTTTTTTTTTTTTTTTTTTTTTTTTTTTTTATATCTGACAATTTCAGGGCGGAAGGAGGATGATGGATCTGCAGACACAATTGACATTCCAAAGAGAACCACACCAGCCAAAGGTAAAGAATCTTGATTGTATTGAGACCATTTTCTGATATGTCTTATTGTCAGTGTTTACTAACGTATTCTATACTGTAACATTTGATAAAGAGCAGAGTGCATGTAACTGTAATTTTTTACAGCAAAGTTAATGAACAGTAATAACACTTGCTAAAATTGATCAATCGCCCTCTTCCCCTCAGGTTATGAGCTGCTGTTCCAGCCGGAGGTGGTGCGTGTGTACACGTCACTGCTGAGGGAAAGTAAGAACCCATCTGTTCTGGAAGCTTCCGCAGGAGCCATCCAGAACCTGTGTGCAGGCCGCTGGACTGTGAGTACAAGCCTCCTGCCTGACACTCGATCGCTATGAAACACTATTGCCATGGTCAGTGACATTTTTGCTTAGTCATTGACGCAAGCCCTCTGTGGTGTCTCTGTCTCTGTCTCTCTGTCTCAGTATGGGCGCTACATAAGGGCGGTCATGAGACACGAGAAAGGGTTGCCCATGATGACGGAGCTACTGGCTCATGGGAACGACCGTGTGGTCAGAGCCATGTCTGGGGCTCTGAGAAACCTGGCTATCGATGCCCGGAACCGTGACCTGCTTGGTTAGTATTTGTCCATGCAGACTCATCTGTGCATGCGTATGTAGGGAAAGCATTTGATCTTCGGATAAACGACTGCAGATAAATTTGGAAATTTTAAGTGTAACAGTAGCAATTTAGCAAGTCTTGTGAAGATTAATCGCATCATAGTCCTTCTGCTTTCAATGCTGAGTGGCAGACTTCACAGTTCATCTCTGCGTAGGCTATTCTTGGTAGCTTACTTTCACACTATCAAATCAATTTAGAAAAAATAGCATGTGGTGGCAGATTGCCTATCAGGCATGAGCATGGGCTGCAAACTTCTACCAACTTTTGAAGTAGGAGCCTATAAAGAGCAACACCACAGGGAGAAAAACCCCACTGCATGTGAAATGTTTATTATGCCTAGAGCAGTACAATGGTGGAATGCTTCATGTTCACATTCCTCTCTTTCACTCGCGCGCTCTCCCTCTCTTGCTCTTTCTCTATATCTATCTATCTATCTATCTCTATATCTATTTATCTTTCCCTCCCCCTCTCTATATTTCTCAGGTAAGCATACCGTGCCTAACCTTGTGGCCAACCTGCCGGGTGGCGGGCAGAGCCAGCCCGTCCGCGCCCTCTCTGAGGAGACTGTGGTGTCCGTGCTGAGCACCCTGGCAGAGGTGGTGGGCTCCAGTGTGGATGCCGCCAAGACCCTGCGCAGCTCCCAAGGCATCGAGAGGCTGGTGCTCATCAACAAAGACGGGTCAGTCCGCCCTCGCTCTAAAGTTCCACCGTGACTGTTGGCGACTTTTTACGCGGGCCACTTGTCTACGTCTGCCGAGTTCTCTTCGGTTTGGGTGGTTGACCGTAACCACGTCTTGACGTGGCCATCTTTGCATGCGGAGGGATTTTAGAAAATATTGGTGTCTGCCTTCCTTCCTGCAGCAACCGTTCGGATCGGGAGGTGCGCGGGGCTGGCCTGGTGCTGCAGATTGTCTGGGGCTTTAAGGAGCTGCGCCGCACGCTGGAGAAAGACGGCTGGAAGAAATCAGACTTCGTGGTGAACGTCACCCACCCCAGCAGCAGCCGCAGCAACGGAGGCTACGAGGACAGCAGCACCCTGCCGCTCATCGACAGAGGTGAGGAGCCCCGCTCTACCCGTTCGTCCTTCCCTTCTCTCTCGCTTGAGTTCCCAGCGTGAACATTTTTGCTTGAGGCATCGTTGAAAGTGTGTATGTATTTTTTTTTTTTGCCCTCCAGGGGGGAAGCAGGACCGAGACAGGAACATGATTCCACTGAATGACATGGGATCAGGTGACTCGCATTACTCAGTCATAGAAGCTCTTGCTCCTTGATGCAATGGAGCTGAAAAAATATTCAAACATTTCGGGTGAGATTGATGGAAATGTTAATTTCTGACTTTGCTTTGTGTTCCAGACGCTTACACTACACTGGACCAGAGAGGAAGAAGGAACACTTTAGATGACACTCTAGAGCCTGCAGACAGTGACGCAGCTCAGGTACAGACGAACGTTTAAAGGACTCGCACCTCCTCTCACTTCTACAGCAGTGCAACTCCTGACATTTTCTATAAAATGAGAAGAGAAGACTTCAAGCACAACTCACTAATATGCTTTGTTACATGACTCTTAATTCCTCACTCTCACTAATAACAGAGATAGACAATTTCAATTAACCCCCTTGACCTTTTCTTTGTTTCCTTTCCCTTTCTTAAATGTTCTTTTGTCTTGGTGACCCTTTTCACCTCAACATTTTCTTTCTCTCTACCCCTCCTCTCTATCCCTCCCTCCCCTCCTCCTCCCTCCCCCCCCTTTCTCTCTCTCTCTCTCTCTCTCTCTCTCTCTCTCTCTCTCTCTCTCTCTCTCTCTCTCTCTCTCTCTCTCTCTCTCTCTCTCTCTCTCTCTCTCTCTCTCTCTCTCTCTCTAACTCACTCAGGGAGGGATGTATGGGGAGAGGCGGGGCTCCATGCCCTTGCTGGACTCTTACGACGGTTAGGCCACTCCCCATCCCTCCACACTCAGTGCATGACCGAGCATGGTATGTGTGTCCACTGCCTCCTTCCTTCACTGCATGGGCTCTCAGTGTATGTGGTGTTTGTGTCCTATTTGTCGCTGCAGCTGTTGCCTCCTTGACGATATGATTTGCTGTTCTTGCAGTCTAGTTGTGCGGTTGCTCCTTTAGTGTAGTCTTTGTATATCCGTGTTGTTCGGGTGTCCACTATGGTGCCATGGCTTACGTGTAGTTGTATAACCTTCTCCCACATGTACGCTCCTGATGGGTTTGTGCATATGATGGCACATGCACAAAACGCCCTTCATACGTTTTGTGACATTAAGGTTTTTTTTTTTTTGTTGTTTATTAATCTGCATATCCTTTTTTAAAAAGGGATTGACAAGTTCACTCTTGTTTAACATGTTGCTTAGCTTCAAAACTAAAATGAATATTGAGCTTTATTTATAGCAGTGTTGCATATATTACAGCCACTAATCTATAATACAATTACCAATTGCTTTAATGATGTGCCTGGCTGTTATATGAAGAAAAATGTTTGGCAATAATCAATCCTGCATTTTGTTGAATGTTTATTTAGGACTAAATTATTGGAGGGAGCTCTATGCATTCATAACAGCATAGTTTTTTGGTGTAGAAATAGGGGTGTGATTAATTAAAAATGAATAACATAACTGGGAATGACATTGGAGTTGTCTATCCCCTTGAGTTAAAAGTTTGAAATTTGTCTACCTACATGTTTCTCTTGACTCTCTTCACAGAAAAACTGATAGTGTGTATTACTCGCGGTGAGCGCCCCCCTCCTGCTTACTGTCCCTGCTGAGCCGCCGATCTCATCACGAAGGGACCACAGACACACTAATCAGTGATGAAAAAGAATCTCGTCCTCAATCATTACCCCCCAACACACCCCTCTCTCTCCTTCTCTGAGATCCTAATGACTGACAGCCACTGTTTGAGGAGGCAAACACTACATTGACATTTTTCCACGTGGTACTATTTGACACAGACCACAAATTTTTGCCTTTCGTGTGAAAGAATAGTTTAACTAAAACAAGTCTCTTCCTCCCATTCCTACATCTTTTTTTTCTATTTTTACTTTTAGTAATTCTTGTAGAACAACATCGTATGTGAATGTGGTCTCTACAAAAGCAGTTATGACTTCATCGATTGGGTTTCTTCTACATTATGACCTCAGTCCTCCCACTACATTTGACATTTGTGACCTCGTTTACTAATAACTATATAAGTTGGCGCTATATTTATTCGTCCCACCACTACATTTGTCACTGTATTGTGCTTGTCTGTATCTTTTAGACACTAATGACTTGCATTATTTCATACTCATGCTTTTCAAACTGCCACTACCTTACCTTTTTTCTTAGGAATTTATGTAGCTATAAGAATGATCTATACTTGCATTGGATTTTTTCCCATGTTTCAATTTGCTTTGCAGTAGACAGTGATGAACATTTATGCCAAACACCACTGTCTTGTAAGTGACAATTTAAGGGGAGAGAACCTATGTATATACAGTATCTCAAAACGTGTCATTTATGTTTTGGGAAGGGAATGGGTCCATTTTGTAATTTAACCATTGCCTCACAACTAAGTTACCACTGAAGCAGATACCACTCGCCCTTGGTCAGTTTTTGCAGCTTGTTTGTTGTTGTTGTGATAACTTGTTGACTCTCTAAGGAGACTGGTGATGCCAATTGTGTAGTTAGATATTGATAGAGGAGAGGTTAAGCAGTGATGTTCAGTTATGGGTAGAGAAACCTGTTCTAATTGGTTTGCCCTGTATCAAGTGCTCTATAAGGCATCGATGCAAAGAAAATTCCCCCCTTCTCAAGATGTTTGGAAAACAAAGTGAGAAATGGTTCCTGATTCTCAGTTTTTAGACAGGGTGCCATATTTATAAAACACCTCAGAGTGGGGAGTGCTGTCTGTGGATCAGATGACTAGGATGAACAGTTACCATAGAGCATATGATCCAAAAACGGTGCTTGCACTCTGAGCTAAATCCTGTGGACCAGTTGAGTTCTTCATTTCCTGTTGTCTGAATATAGATGAGTGTGTAAATATGATGGCGTCTAACAAATCCGCCCTGCTTACACTCGAACGCTTTGCTCACAGATCAGTCACCTGGGCTTCTGTGTGAGTGTGCGTGTACGAGTATGAGCATGGGTTTTGGAAGAATGTGTGAGGAAGTGCTAGGTGTAGGCTTTAGGACCCAGAGTGGGCCCTGTGTTCAGCCTCTCCCCTCCAGTGCCTGTCTGTGTTGGGTGTGAATGACGGAGTTTGCTTTGGTTTCCACGTGATGAGCATGGCGCTCGTTCCTTAAGACTGCAGATTTGAAATGCACAGTGCGTCTGATGTAGATATTTGCTGAAGGAATACTCTAGCACTAGGAGTTAAGGTTGTTTGAAATCAACCCCACCATACACACACGCACACACGACCAATGATTTCTTTAGTTTTACCTTTCTCTCCCTAGCGTTTTCCCTGTAACACACTACAGTAATCTGACCAGTTAAACAATGGATTTTTAAAGAGAATCTAGAAAAGTAAGGGACAGTCGACTGTGTTTGGTTGTTCATATGTTTCATGAACCTGTGGACTTTCCGAGGGATGGAAAAGACTTCTTAATGAATCTCTTAAAATGACAAGAAATCTGTTACCAGAGAAATTGAGGCTGAGCTCGGATTTTGATTCTAGCTTGATATTTAGATAAAAAATAAAAGCACATTTAACTATATATACCAGAGAATATTTGTTAATTTTAATTATTTTCCCTCTTGGTTTTATGTCTCTTTGTTATTTTGTTTTTTCCCTTTTTTATATTATGATTTTGGGTAATTGTTTTTCTTGGGCTGTTGTGGGTGAATGCATATGCAATCAGTTTTATTTTTAATTAAATGCATTTACAGTTTATATCTTTTAATTAAAAACAAAACCAAGAAAAAAAATCGTTCATGTGTCATGTATTGTCCGTTGTCATACAGTTTATATGCAAGACTAAAAAAATCTGATCATTCTGGTAATAAATATTTCATCTCTTTTCCTTGGCTCTTAAACATTGCACCTTTCTTCCTTGAACATGTAACTTAGCAATACCGTTTTTAATAAAAGGATGATTTTTTTTTTTTCCAAAGCTTGGACGTTTTTATTGTGTATTATTGACGTGAAAATCGCTGTAAAGCTGAAATTCCTCATTCGTAATGTTACGGCTCTGGCCACTTCCATCACTTCCTTGGTAATGCGTTCACAGAACGAGTTAGAATATGGAAGCAAATCTCACTAGATTTTGAAGTGTAAACGCCTTTGAATTTCTAGAGCTCAAAATATTTGCATTTAAATTGGGCACCCCCTCCTGCTTTCAACCCTTTTTTTTCTTTGATTCATTTTCACTTATTTTTAAATATTTAAAAAATCAAAAATGTAACTTGCATTAGTTGACGCTAAAATTCGGATGCAATACAAAATCCAGATTAAACGTCCATGACACTAAGGTTAAGCAATCGAGGCCATCTCTGATCAACGGTGGCCGAGAGAACCCACCGCGCTGCAAATATGCAAAGCAAATTCATCAATGTTAAACGTGCAAATGCGAATGTAGTCACAACACGTTAAAGTGCATTTTAGTAAAGCTCTTCAAATGTAGCTAGCTATTTAGAAAAGTTATTAAATTGGATTTTTAAACAGTTTTTAACCATTAGTTTGTTTAAATGCCTAGCTAGCCAAGTACATTGTAAAATGTACTGCGGCAGTGCATTTTGACATGGTAGCATGAATCGATAGATATGTCTATAATTTTGCGCTACGGGTGTGAGCTGACTGACGTGAAATTAGCATGCGCAGTAGCCCTAGTTGGACAACTCGATGGGTAGATTTTCAGAACACCGGCATATCTGTGTCATTTTTGCTGACTGAGGGGACGAAAACACGAAAACTGACTGGGAGATAGCTGCCCCACACAAGCTGATAGCTATCACTGCCTCCTGTCATGTTATTGCTGTTAATCACCAGCTAACTGTGTGCAAGAAAAAAGCAGACTGGAAACAGCAGGTCTAAAACAAACTCCTTGAATCAGTCCTTGAGTCGGCTCCCCTTCAAAGAACAGTTTTTCTTTATTTCACTCGCTCCTCCTTTCTTTATAATGATATAGAATAATCAATTTTTAATTCAGCCATATTAAAAAAAAACCACACAGAAATTGTAAAACTATGTTGCATCTGAGGGCAAAAAGCCGGTGTTGCACCTAAATCTGTGACCACAGAGACCATTGTTGCGCATTCTCTGCGCAACAATGTTGGTACAGTGAAATGGTACAGTGAAAGGTAGTGTTGACATATATTCTGGTATAGGTACACAATAATTTATTGTAATTTAGAAGGAAGTTAATGTAAGTAACTAAATGACTTGTCTATCATACATGCACAAGTAAACATTTTTGATGTTTACAATTAATTTCACTACGTAGAAAGAATACAATAAAAAAAATTTTCCTGAAACACTTGGCTAAATTGTTCAGTTTGTACTTACTACTGACATGCTATAGAGTGGTTAGTACGATAATTTACCTCTTTTCTCATAGGAATCTGTTACTATCAAATTCTGTAACCGCAGACCGCTGTTGCACATTTTATGCCTGTGTGTTGTCTCTTAAATATTACAGTTCAGATGAATCCATGTCCAAGTCTTTAATCTCCAGATAACTAAGAGGTAAAGAATCGTACCTTATTTCTCACACATGCGGAGAATGTACAACAATGGTTTCTGCGGTCACAGATTTCGGTGCTCACAGATTCCTGTGTAACACCAGTTCCTCGAGAGCCAACTGTTCTTGGATTATGACGTACATGGAGGTGTGAGTGAAGCCTTTCTCCAAAGTTCCAGCACTTTCCAGGCCTGGAAAACAGAACGTTAAAAGTCAAGCATTTTCCAGGATTTCAAGCACCCGTACGAACCCTGCATTTAGATTACCTGATATAAGCAGTGACTGAAAAGTGATTTTATCAAGGGTAAGGTAAATGATATAGTATGTCTCATAGTATGTTGCTTGTGTACTGATGGTCAGAGTTGTATAATCCAGGTTCAGAAAGTATAAATCCTCACCAGGATTTTGCTCAAGCTTGCTAGATTAGCTAATTAGTGCAATCCAGGTAAAATTAGTGGAATCAACACAATCCAGGAAGCCTGAGCAAATCCTGGTGAGGACTTTTACTTTCTGAACCTGGAATTGACACCTCTGCCTGCGTAAGATAATTCGTCCAGACACATCCGTTGTGTTATGACTGGATTTGCAGTGTGTTGTCATTTTGATGAAGTTGCTTTGCATATTTGCAGCGCGTTTTTCTTTTGCACCGCGATGGGCTTTCAGGGCCACCATACTAGCTAGTAAACCTGACAGTTGCAATTAAGAAAGACAAACTCGTTCAGTAACATCTTTTGTTTTTCTGCGAGGAGGTCCAAAAAGTCAAAAGGTGGGCAAATAATAGACAATTGTACAATCTCACATTAGGTAGCTAACATAAATTAGCTGTCAAGCTAGCTACCTGTCCCCTAAACGATGCTTATTCAAATTAATGCAAATTTATTGTAGTCAAGCTTTGTAATGAGTATGTGTTGCTCCATTTCTTCGGTAGTATATTTTTTAAAACTAACTTTAGTTAGCTAGGCCTAAATCGACATATATCTTGCTGACTATTACCTACCTAGCGACGATGGAAGTTTGTCATGTCGTGTTACATCGGTTTCAACTTCGTCATTTACTTCTAAGCACTCGTGTAGTTTACGACTTTGAGTGTAAGTAAACTGTAAGATTTATGATACACGGAATCTTGTCCAGTAATGTATGATAATTAATCCTCCACGTCTTCAAACTCATATAGATAGCTGGTAATGTTTGCTGTGGTGTTTCATTTAAGTATACAAAACTACACCGATGGTTGGGTGTGATCATTCATATATTACATTTTTAAATCTGTGTTTATGTCTGATGGGCATCAGAACTGTATACAGCTACTGTGTTTAGTAGTAAATATGACCATGTGTCATTACAACAACATTTTTTCTGTTTTCGTTTCTACGTCGAATTGTTTCATGTGAAGTTCTCAAAATGTGGAGACACAGGCACCCTGGCTTTGCTCTGCTCCTCCTCCGTGAACTACAGAAACAGCAGCATGGCAGCCTCCACTGTGACACACTGCTGCAGGCCGAGGGTGAGAGAGAAGGGAAAGAAATACTCCTGCCAGGCCTGTTCTGTGGTTGCTGTTGAACTCCCTAAATATTTCTCACTGAACCATATAAGTGGATTAAATTACTCCTTCAGCTTTATCTATTTATTACATTAATGTGGAAAAGTAAAAAGTAATAGAAGCCAGCACCACTCTGCTTTTATTTGCAATTTCTAACCTCTTAAGAATATAATTTTTTAATGATACATTTTAATGGGGCTAAAGATCATTTATTTAATTTTGTTGCAGTATTTGTGAAGTATATGTAAGCTTAAGGCAAGTTTTACCATTTTGTGTTTAACTTGGGTCATTTCTGTGTGCCGTAAAAGGGTTGCTTAAAGCTTCTATAATGCAAAATTATTATACTCTTACTCTCCTAGGTGTCTCCATTCCTGCACATAGCTGTGTGTTGTCTGCCCTCAGCCCAGTTTTTTCAAGAGTCCTCGCCAACTCTCCTTCACTTCCAGTGGGGCAGAGCAGACTGGTCAAGCTTCATGCAATAGGGGCTAATGCCCTTCTCAAGCTAGTTGGGTTCATGTACTCTGGGGAGATAGAAGGAGAGAGTCTTGGTGAACAGAAGGAGGTGTTTGATGTTGCCCACAGACTTGGCTTCAGTAATCTGTTAGGTGGGAAGAAAAAACATGCAAATGGGCATCAGGACAAAGCTACGAGTTGGAGGGAAATTGGTCTGCAGACAGAAGAGGAAAGGGAAGCGCCACTGGTCCTGACAGAGGGCCAGAGCTTTACACATGCAGGGACTCAGACAGATAGTCCTGAAGGTATTTTTACAGATGCTTGCTGTGTGTTGGAGTCTGGACTGTCTACAGTCAGGTCTCCTGCTTTAGCTTTCATGTCTAGTGAGGACAGCACCATTTCTCCACTTGCTGGTGTTGACTTGTTAAATGACACTGCTGCTGCCTCGTGCTCCAGCCTTAGTGAAGCACTGGCTCCTGCTCACTTGAAGTGCTGCCAGCAGATGGAAGTGAATAGAGGCAAAAATCCTAAGAAGACAGACCAGTTAAGCAAAGAAGGTCAGGAACAAAAACAAATAGAGTTTTTGAATGTTAAGCAAACTGGATCTGAACCTCTGAATCCTGGGACCTTGGAGAGAACAAAAAGAATTGGGGGTAAAGACTTCCACAAGCTAATTGAGAAGCTTGGTCTCCAAAATAGCTCTGCTTTTGAACAATCTGGAGAGACTCGGATTTCACTGAAGATTAAACTGAAGAGGAGAAGCAGAGAGGCATTGTGGGAGATTGTTAGCATCCACAATGAGAGCCAAGCAGATGAAACAATAGTGAGTAGATCAGCTGCTTCAAAGCTCTGTCATGCTGGTCCAGGAATTATGTATTGTGACTTTGAGGTACTTCCTTTTCAGAGGATAAGTTGTATTTAGAAAATAATTTATACATGTTGGTAGCCATCTTACATTTAATTGCATTTAAATGTTTTTTATTAAATCTGCTGCTGATTCATGACGTGCCCTCCCCCCTCTTGTCTCACTACATTCATACAGAACCAGATGACCAGCCTTGGACTTCAGATGGACCATTCTCCAGCACTGCTGTGTCGGAGCCTTGGAACTGTTACACTCACACCCCCTTCAGACATGAACACATCATCTCCTGCAACCCCTGCCAGAGCCAGTTCAGAAAAGCCTCATCTCCCTACCCATGATCCTGTTCTTCTCTCCTCTCCTTTACAAATGCAGCCAGCACCAGAAGGTCTGCCACAGGCTGAGGAGTCTGATGAGCATATTGTAAGGCTGCTGGAGGATATGGTTATGATGGGTATAAACATCTTGCCCTCAGAATCAACGGATGGAAACGGCATACATCATTTAACCCAGCTATGTTCACACCTGGATCCAAAAATGGATCAGTGTGAAGCTGCCCCAGCTAATAATGACAGCCATAACATTGAAGCTAGTGAACGTTACACTGGCAAGATGACGTCGGTTTCCTCTCGACAACAAGCAGCAGGTAAATGTCCTACTTGTACAAGTGTTGTTCAGGTTTGTTTGCTTGATTTACTTTCCAGAAAAGTATAAACAATTGCACTGTTTACATCTGAGCATTCTTCCTAAATTACAAAATGATGCATATAATTTTCTTTCCCCAGAAATAATTATAAAAAATTTACCAAAAATAGTTGCTATAAGAAATGAATGAGCAGTTGCTTATTTTCAGTAAGTTTTAAAACTTTTTAAAATGAAACGATGGTAATACAGTGAATAGTTACTGAATATGATTCGTCAACACTTTAATCGTTTTTATTTAAGTGAACAGTTATTTTCTCTCCCAAGTATCTATTATTTTCATCTGCACATTTTGCTCTTTCCTGGCCTCAAGACATGTCATGTTAGGAATATGTTGTGTATTATTTATGAGAAGCATAAACATGTGTATGGGTATTGATAAATATCATGCTTTGATCATGCTTTGTTGTGTGTAGGTTCTGCAGGTCCAAATTTAGAGTGCCAGTCCAGATGCAGGACAGTGGAGCTCAAGAATATGGCATCAGTAGGAAGTCATTCAGCATCATTTGTTGAGTCTCTGCATGTTGCACCACAAAAAGAGTCTCATTCATCATCTGCATTTCTGTACACTGTATCAGAAAAAGTCCCAGCATTCACCCTTCCTGTTTGTACTGAAAATGTCTGGCTGCCACACCAAAATGTAGGTGAGTTGAAGAATGTGTTGGACAATAATTTATGGACAAATAACTATGTTCAATCAATGAAACAAGCTCTTTGTAATACCAGTGAAGGACGTCGTGGCGATGTGCACATTTCAAAGGTGACCACAAGCGGTCTAGCACAACATTCATTAGACAAAGTAAATGTAGTCACCGAAGCCAAAAGAGACATGGCCAACTCGATAGCAATGAAGCACGCAACATGGTTTAAGCAAACAGCCATTGTGGAAGCCCCAAATTCTGATAATGGGGCCAATTTCAATGAGATGAGACTCCCAAGATGCCTTTCACCCCTTGCATCAGAAAAGCAAGAGTCTGGTACTCTAAACCCATTGGAAATGTCTTCATGGCTGTCTGCATCACCTGTTGACCACCAACCACTATTGATGGTTTCTTTACCCCTGCCGCAGACATTTTGTGGTAAAGCTGACCAGCTGAATCCATCACATACTCCTCTGTATGTAAAGCAAAACAATTGTGCTTCCTTGTCAAGTCAGGGGATGGTGCTAAGGAAACGTTCAAGTAAATTCAGACCAAATAAGGATTACTTTGAAAAGGCCACTAACAACAGATTAGGGCTGGTAACTACACAAAGCTGGTGCCTTGAGACTCGGACATCACCAAGAACAGTGGAGAAAAGCAAGACAGACAGACCAACAGATAAGGCCTCGTGCATCAAGAGGACCTGTACGAAAAGATGCAGTGTTGAGGCAATGGCTAATGAACAAGACAAGAAAAGGACCAAGATCACTGCTTTTAAATCAAATGGAGTAGATGTACAAATGGTCAAACCTTGCAGTGTGAATGAAGGGAATGGGGCAAGCATTGACACCACAAAGCAGACTGGTAAGACTTGTACTGAGGAAATGGATTGGCTGAGGTCTGGCAAGACAATCAAAAGAGTGCCAACTAATTCGACATCCTTAGGAGATAAAACTCCATGCAAAACAAGCCGACCTCTTAAGTGCAGAAAACAAAGTGTATCTAGACAAGGGACTGATCTGAAAGAACCTACTCTTGTAGTAAAACGTGGGCATGGGAGGCCCCGTAAAAAAGCAGATTGTGCTGCAGGTTTTGTGCAAAACTTAAGCAAGGTAAGGAAATTGAATAACTTGTCTGCAGGTTTTGATGATTTCAGCTCTGCTGACCATTATAACTTACAGTCTACACAAAGGAGCAAAATCCCTGAGTCTGTACAGAATGAAGGACATCTGGAGAAGGATAAGAAACGAACTGTAGTAAAACGTGCACGTGGAAAGGCCCGTAAAAAAGGGAAACATGATTTGGGTCTTCTACAATCTGAAAGCAAAAAGCAGGCTATAGCTGGGTTGTCTGAAGGATTTGCTAAGCGCCATGGTTTGCCCAAGGCAAAAAGCCTGGTGAAAAATGAGTGTAAAGACAGTACAGCACTAGAACCACAGCTCAATAATGTCTCAACAGGGCATGGGGAAGTAAACACTGATATGAACGCTGAGACAACCAAACAAGCCATTCGACATGCTAGCCAAAATAAACGGCCAAGCATTGTTGATCATATTTTCCACCAGGCCGTTTATTCTAAAGGAATGACTGAGAAAAAATGTTTCCTGCCAATGGGCCTGCGAGCAAGGTCCAGTTTTCAGAGCGCAGAGAATTCTAAGACGACTGAAATAAAATGCTGCACCAATCTTTCACCACCAGGACTCACCCCTAAGAACTTGAGAGAATTTAGAGTACGGAGCCTTGCAAAAAGAAGCAAGCTGGTGATGGGCATTGACGAACAGGAAGAGAAATGGGCAGCTGGGGAGAATACAGTAGAGAGAAGGGTGGAAGAGGGTGGTAAAGAACAGACCAGGATGGTAGTAGATGGTGAACTGGAGGACGTTCTGTACACAAGTAAAAACAAAAAGACAGACTTGGAAAACGGCACGGTCAACAGTGGGGACAGTGAAGAGATGCAAAGTTCATACAAGTGCAAAAATGGATGCTTAATTGATGGAAACTGTGTGACAGACACTGGTAGAATCCAAGCAGATAAAAAGACAGATGTTGGCATTAATTCCATTCTTCCTTATTTGTCTAGTCACGACATTGATCTGAATAATGAACTTGGTTCTGACTTCTGTTCTGTTCCGTTTATAAACACATGTAACAATATTCGTGCCACTCAAAGTGAAAGTAGTAAAATTACCGAACATCCTTTTAGGTCTGAAGATATTACAAATAATGTGACAATTGAGAAATCAAGATTAGGCGCTAAAAATGCTTTAAAAGCTGAACAAATTTCAGAAAGCTTTTGGGAAATGCAGACTTCAGGTTGTAGTGAATCAATAAAGGCAGTATCGGACAATACTGGAGATTTTGAATATGGGGCCAAGACAAGTGATGGTGATGTGGAAGTGGTAGAAGAGACTCTGGTTACTACAGATGGAGATAGGGCAGATAATCCTGAATGGAGCGATGAGAAGACTGGCATGGATGGAAGCCACCCTAGTGCAACGATAACAGAGGGACGGGCTACTGCTGAGGAGGACAATTTAAAGGAACCGCAGTTTCCTGAAGCTGAAATCATTTCATCAGATGAAGGTAATGGTATATTTTTCCACTATGAAGTATTTTTTTAATACATTTGTTTGGCCAAGTGAAACGCCCAAATTAGGTTTGCCTAACTGGAAATACACATTTAAGCATTAATAAATTAGGGAAACGTGATGCACATGACATTAGGAATGTCTACTTTTTTGGTTTACCTAACAGACATGACAAGAATTCATTTTTATTTTGAAGTTGATTTTACCATGTTGGCAGTCTAATTTCTCTGCATCTCCACTGTATGACCTGCTTATGACTAAAGGCATTGATAGTGTTTATAGTTCTGTCTGAACAGTATTTACACTCATAGCTAAAGCATACACTGAGTGGGAACTAAACACACTTGCCCTGTATAGGCTATTAGTCAGAGCCAGTGCTGCAGAGAATGCTGTCTACATGTATGCTTATAGCCAACTTTAAGCACATGCACAATTAATGGGGAGAAGATTTGTTTATTTAATCAGGACCTTACTTTCATTTTTTCTAAGGCTAGCGTTAAACAGTGAAACTTTCATGCATCTAGTTACATATTGTGAACTGTAACATTTCAAAACGTTTCTGTACAGTTTGACAGTTTAAAATGTTTCTTGCATGATTTCCAATGTTTCTTGCATGATTTCACTGTTCAGCCAATTAGCAAATTAGTTTATTTTGAATGCATTATTGTTCATTATCTAATCTATATATAATATTGATTTTCTGGTTTGTTTTATCTGTTAAAGCTGTAACACAGACACCATCAAGAATAAGCAAAGAAGTTCTTCCTGAGTCTGAGGAGACCGATGTAATCAACCCCCTGGGGAATGCTATGGGTCCTTCATCAGTGCCTTCAGCTAGAGTGAACTTTGAGTCCACAGACAACTGGGACTGCGATGAAGACGAGGAAGTAGTTGTGGACGATGTCTGGGGCTCTCCTGGTGTTCTGCCACATTTATCGATGAGGCAACTCCTCACCATTCTGGATGAGGACGCAGGGGAGGACTTGGAAGAGGAAGATGAAGAGGTTGATGTGACTGGAGAGGAGACTGATTGATCCCACCTTGCTTTTGCAAGACTGGGGAGTATTTTCAACAAGTTTGGTCTAAACCATGCACCTAATGTTTCTTTAAAGGTTTCCTGGGTTGTTACTGTTATACGCACAAAATAGTTAATTTGTTAAAGTATTTCATCGTTATTTAATAATGCATATGTTGGAAAACCTCGTTCGGGTGATGGATAGTGGAGGTGTGTATTTTGTATTCCTGACTCAGGAAGTACTGTAAATGTACGTTATTTTTGTTTTTCTATTTGCCATTGTAAAAAGGCAGGATTTGCTGTAAAAATAGTGACAATATCAAATGAACAAATTTAATACATGTTTTACAGACTGTAAAATTACATATTGTTTAGCGAACTGATTCGTTATAGCAGCTAGCTAGCTCGCGCGCTGCCGACCCAGGAGGCACCGGAAGTAGTATTAGTGAGCGGGACCAGCACACGTGTTCCGTCCACTGAAGGTTAAACGTTGCTCTCGGGGTTCTTTGTAAGGCGGGACCCCTCGGTTGGATCGCGCTTACCGGTGAGGTTTCAACGGCGTGACCGAAAACGTGAAGTCGCCGAGATGGACCCGATGAAAGCCCAGCAGCTAGCGGCGGAGCTCGAAGTGGAAATGATGGCAGACATGTACAACCGGTAACGTTATCAGCCTGCTGGCTAGTTAACTCGTTACCTGCAGTTCATCTTGAATGGTCGCTCAGGCTAGGCTTTGCTTTAAAGACTTTTAATTAACATTGTTGCAGGGTTTTCTATTGGGCTCTTTATATTTGGAAAATGCATGACTAGCACTCGTGGGTGTCTTCTAAACGTTATGCTAGCTGGGCTGGTATCTAGGTTAGCTTGGAGCAAATTGGGTTTGGGTCTATAAACTAATGTGACATTTATGTCGGTTGATGGACTCGGGTTCAAGTTAGGTTAAACTGTAACTGACTATTTTGGAATTTCATAGGAAATGTGCCATTTACATCTAATGGTTACTTTAGCTGTTTACCTGGCAATCAAACACGAACCTCTTCAATCTCTTGAATTATCTTTAAAGGTTAGCCAGCTTTCACGTCCACCAAAACCACATCAAAGTGGCAATCAAGGCAGCTTATTGTGGTAAACTAACTTTTCTCTCAATGAGAGTAGTCTGAAAAACTACAAAAGGTCTAGATCTGTCCTGCTGCACACGACCAACGTCTTGTCCAAGGTCAAGTGTTCATTATGTATAGTGATAGAAATTATAGGTATGGAAAATAAGATGTTGAAAACTGTCTCCTTGATACTTGTCCTTTGAAGAATACTCATTTTGACATAATTCAAATTAGATATGTATGCTCTATATAGATATATACTTGATTAAATATATGAGAATTCATCTTGTGAGTAAGTTGTAGTGTGTGTCAATTGTGTCACAAAAATTGTGTCAATTTTGTAAGATGCTTGCCACAATTATGTGTCACAACTTTTATTCAGATTCGCTGGTTGCCTGGTGTTAACACGGATGAGAGAGAAAAAACTTCACAACTCAATTGCATAATGGAACATGAAATTCTTTAACATTGTTTCTTAATGTACTAGACAGAAAAGGCATCTTACCAGACAGACCCCACCCGTCATAGGCACTAATTAAGTTTATCCACAGCCATACATAATGGATGCAATCAAAAGTCGCGCCATCCACGGTGTACGTGTAGATTGTTTTACTTTCTTCTTTCTTTCTCTCCTGCAGAATGACCAACGCGTGTCACAGGAAATGTGTGCCCCCTCACTACAAGGAAGCAGAACTTTCTAAAGGCGAGGCAGTGTGCCTAGATCGATGTGTTGCCAAGTACCTGGACCTGCACGAGAGACTGGGACGCAAGCTCACCGAGCTGTCCGTCCAGGATGAGGAGATGATGAGAAAAGCTGCTGCAGGCACTGGTTAAAGCCCATTCAGTCTGCAGAACTGGGCCAGGCCCATCATGAGAAGACGTTGCGCACCTGACCTCAGCCTTCATGTGTTAAATCTCATTGAGATTGGCAGTGGTAGAACTTTAATATGTTTGAGTTATTAATGGTCCAGTAATTGCTGGAAAGCACTCTCTGGTGAAACAGGCAGTAGTTGTGACTACATGATTGTTGATGGAGTCATCGTAATCATTATTTGTTTTGCCTTGAAGTATGTGTGGACAATGTTGTGTATGAATGCTGAAAGTTTTTTTTGTTTGTATTTGATATCAACTAAACTTGTCCTTTTTTTTCTTTTCTTTCTTCCCCTTTATATATTTAACTCTGTGTGACTGCTGACACACTAAGTTATGTAAAGTTTTATTGCATTCATTCTACTTTGGGAAGTTTACTTTTGTTGCACATCTTAATTAAATCTGCTAGAGTTTATGCATTCTATGTCCACCTTTATTATTAATTCCAAAGAAAAATTAAGGGAAACGATTTAATAATATTGAACATCCTTGGTAAAGCACCACTCATTTGTCTTAAGTTAAAATAACATCTTAACAGGTATTTTGGAACAAGTGTGTTTTGTTTAAAGATTACTACAGGGATTTTTGCCTGCTCTCATGCTTTTGAAGATGCATCTTCAGTGATTGCAGTACATTGCAGCATGACATTGTTTGAAGTGCCTTACAGTCACATGCTTGTTTACGTTGGCATAAATATCCTAAAGGCAACCGTCGGAGCTCCTTAAATTCGAACATCAGGTAATTTATCTCTTCACTGGGGCCCAATGTGATTTCTTTTCTAGGACCCAAAATCCTTTGCTGTGCCGTAGCTCAGTGCTTCCTAAATGTTTTGTCCCTATTCCAAGTCCGAATGCACGTGCAATCCGACCGTCTGAAATGGTGCTGTATCTTTAAGATATCGCAAGAAGGGAAGTGAAAGGCAACTTTCGCTTCCTCTTGTCAAGTTTGTCTCAGTTATTCGTTTTCCAGTCTTAACAAAAAGCAATGTAGCCTATTAAGAGCAGGATCATTTCAACTCTGAAGGGGGAACATTTGGTGCACGCGCTATTCCGTTGCATGTCCGTTAACTCGTTAGTGTCGAGTACGACTTCACGGGACCCGAGTATAGATCGGTAGGTTTGCTATATTTGTTCAGTCTGTTTACAGTACGTAGTGTGCAAGTGCAGCTGGTTCGACATTTAGACGTTTTGGGCAGGTAACAGAAAATATGTGAGTATGGCTAAATAGTTAAATAATCAGGAAATAAACAGACGTCGTACCGTAGAAATCTTAAGTTAATATGCATTGTCAGATGATTTTGGTGTCATATTTCTGAAACGTTTGAATGATACTTCTTAGTTTATTTATTAGAGGCTTCGTTTGCTTGTTACTCAGAATTCATAGACGTTCCTGTGATTTTGGACGGAATCCTAAAGTGTAATATGCCTGCTTCGCTTTATTTAACTGCCGTCGTATATATTATGACCTGCTTAGTTAAATGGTCGCTTTAATTTTACTTAAATATTTAAATTATCAGGTATAATCGCACTTTCCGGTGCTTAATTTCATGATCATTGTTTTTTCGCACTTTTGAATGGCCTTGAAACGGATTTCAGTTTGTGTGATTTGGTTAGACGTTCTACCGTTTGGCCACCAGATGGCAGCAGTTAATACAGAAGACAACATATACTGCGAGGCTGAACTGCAGGGTGTGCCCCCTGCTGACGACCACGATGATCGACAGCTGCCGTGTCAAGAAGGAAACGTACAGGGACAGGTAAACGTGAATTACACAAAGCTTTTGCGAATTCTCTAAAGGAGTTTTAGATTGCGCATAAGCTTCGGGTGGTCATGTAAACGGCAATTAATGCTGTCCATATGTTCAGTTTAATTAATTAAAATGACTACATTTCCTTTACGAAATGGAGCCACAAAACCTTAAAGCCTATTTTTTAATCTCATCAGCCAATGAACTCTTCTTTCTCAGGAAGACGAGTTTCTGGGGCCACACCCAGACTATGATGAGGAAGAGGAGGAGAGGAAATATTACAGGAGGAAAAGGCTGGGCGTGGTTAAGAATGTGGTGGGGGCCAGCTGTGGGGGCATGATCATCTACAGCGTTTACATGGGTATGTTTCCTCCTCACTACTCTGATCGTTCATCAGTCAGTTTGTTGGCACATTGAAAATATGTAAACGTGTCTATTTTGTTAAGATTAGATGCATCACCAATAATGGTTAATAAACATTCAAGTGCAGATGTTCAAAAACAAATAAGTAGAAATAACAGTAGACCAACGCTTTACACGTGTGGCATTACTGTAAGCTCGCACCATGCCCGGTCTCATGCGTCGTGCTGGAGCGTTCTGGATGGTGACGTGCACAGTGGTGACGTGCTGTGTTTGGCAGGCCTGCTGCAGATGCAGTTAATCCTGCACTATGATGAGACCTACAGAGAGGTGAAGTATGGCAGTCTAGGCCTGGAGGACATTGACAGCAAGATGTTGATGGGCATTAACGTCACTCCTATCGTGGGCCTGCTGTATACGCCTGTGCTCATCCGGTAAACGGAAGCCCTCTCTCTCTCTCTGAAATGATTCTGCCTATCTTCAGTCTGTCTGCATCTGTTCCCCTCCCTCTATTTCTGTCACCTTCCTGGAACAGTTGGAAATGTGATAAGTTTATGCAGCTTTCATTTGATTAGCACTTTCACCTGTTCAATATTCATTACATGATTTTTTTTCCTTCTTGCATACTTTTCATCAAATTACATAGTTTTGCTTTTTACTCTTTTAGCTGTGGATTAGAAATGCAGGTATTGGTTATAGTTTGAGTTTGTTCATGCCCACCTCCCTCCTTTTTCTGCATTTCTTTTTTTTTTATCACACATCCTTCCCATCCTTATTTCATCATACACTTCATTTTCCCTGGTTTTTGCTTTCGTCCTGACTCTAAAGGCCATGATGTCACTACAGAGTACTCACTGTCAACTGTGTGTGTGTGTGTGTGTGTGTGTGTGTGCACATGTGTAACTCAGGTTTCTGGGTACCAAATGGATGATGTTTCTTGCTTCTGGAATCTATGCCCTCTTTGTCTCAACCAATTACTGGGAGCGATATTATACGCTGGTACCTTCAGCTGTCGCCATAGGGGTTGCCATAGTTCCACTATGGGCCTCTCTCGGAAACTACATCACTAGGTGGGTGCTGCTCATTAATGGTGTTTTCTCAGGTAATTCAATAACTTACAGTAATTTTGTGCAGTCCTAATTTAAATAAGCAGTGTGTACACCCAGCAGTCATTTTAGAGATGCATCCATCTGTGTGTGTGTGTGTGTGTGTGTGTGTGTGTGTGTGTGTGTGTGTGTGTGTGTGTGTGTGTGTGTGTGTGAATGCAGGATGGCCCAGCAGTACTACGAGTATGTCAACTATAAGGAGGAGCATGTTCAGGAGCAGAAGAAAGTGCCGAAGGGCGCATTCCATCGTTACATCATCATCTTCCAGTCCGTTTTCTACATCTGCTTCCATGTGAGAACATTTGTCTATTTTTATAGGCGTTGGTAATTGGTTTGCACTTGGTGAGTGTGTGTGCGTGTGTGTGTGTGTGTGTGGGGGAGTGGGGGGGTGTTGATGTATGATACACACACACACAGGTGCTTGAGCCCTGCCCTTTTCCTGCGTTACTCTCACATCCATAATCGTCTTTCTATCTGTTTATTTCTATGTTTTCAGCTTAGTTTCGTGTTTGCAGAGTTTCCCATGGTTCTCTTCCTCAACAGTTTTCTGAGTAACTACAATCACACTCTGTTCAACGTCAAGCTATGTGGTAAACTCCGCTTTTCTGCTTCCTGTTTCTATTTTTATAGCTGGACCATCCAGCCTATATGTATCATACCCCCCACCCTCTTGCCCCTCTCCCCCCCCCAGGTGCGGATGGGAAGGGCGTGATCGAGGGCTTCAACAAGACCGTACTGCACCACTTACCTCGCTCCATGCTCCTCATTGAGGTGGAGAGTGTTCTAATGGGAGCTGCCTTCATCGCCATGATCGTAGTGAGCCTCCGTTCTCCTCACATTTGGACCTGCTTTCACTCTCCCCTTTTCTCTCTCCGCTCCACCATCGGCTCCGAACGCACCGGGTCGTTTGTAATAACGAAGCCCGAAGCTGTGGTGCGGCCGTTGGGAGTCTCCTCGGTGCGGTGTGGGACCCAGTGGGAGGTGGTAGTAACCCAGGGCTTCTCTCACAGTTCCTGGCCTTGTGTGGCGCGGCGTACCGGCCCACGGAGGAGATCGACCTGCGCAGCATCGGCTGGGGCAACATCTTCCAGCTGCCCTTCAAGCACCTGCGTGACTACCGCCTGCGTCTGCTCTGCCCCTTCTTCATCTACTCGGGCTTTGAAGTGCTCTTCGCCATCAAGGGTCTTGTACTGGTAAGCAGCGGACGCCTTTCCTCCCCGCTGCCTCGTGGGTGCAACTCGCGGCTTCAATCACAAGAGTGGGAGACGTCTCAGATTCTATAATAGCTGTGGCAGGAGTAAATGAATACATCCCAGGTGTGAGGTCAGCCTCGTAGGCTCAATGAATTACGGTTGCTTTTTTTAGCACATAAAGCCACATCTTTATGTTGACAGCGACTTTGTTTACATGACCCATGTATTTCTATATGTGTTTATATATTTGAAAAAAAAGGCTTTTTGAAATGTTAAACATTTCATGCCTTGAGCACCATGTAAGGAGATGGAAGCTGGACAGTTGCATCTCCTGGGAGCTTCCTGCTCTATGTACCTCTCACCCCCTCGATGGATGAAATCACTGAGAGTAACCCAGAGAGCTCCAAGTCCTTGCATCTCAAATCCCCTCCTCTTTTCTCTCCCTTCTCCCTCCAGTCGTATGGCGTGTGTGCGGCGGGGCTGGAGAACCTGTGGCTGCTGGTGATGGTGTACGGCCTGTCGTCCTCCGCGTGCTCAGCCCTCTCTCTGGCCCTGCTGCTGCAGCGTCTGCCCCGTCAGGCCCTGCTCCTGGGGGGGGCAGCCGTGCACCTGGTGCTGCTCGTGGTTCTCATGTGCTGGTCCTCCACTCCCAGGAAACCCGAGCAGCTGCCTCAGCTGCTGGTGCTGGTGGCTCTGTGGGGCCTGGGCACTGCTCTGAACAAGACCAGCCTGAGCAGTGAGTGGGGCGCGCACGCACACACACACACACACACTCCACACCGCACACACACACACACACACACACACTCACACACACACACACACACCACACAGACCACACCACACACACACACCCCACACCACACACATACAGACACACACACACACACACACACCACACCACACACATACAGACACACACACACACACCACCACACACATACAGACACACACACACACATACATACACATACACACACACACACATACATCTACATCATCATCATCATCATCATCTACAGGTGTAAAACAATGAACCAAAAAGCAAAACCTAGTCCAAACTTAATAACATCATGGATGCCATTGCTTTATTTCTTTCTGTTTGGAGCATGTACAGTAGCCCTGCTCTGGCTTCTGAGGGAGAGTGATGTTCTGTACATGTCCCTCTGTGCAGCTCTGCTGGGCATGCTTTACGAGGACAAAGAGCGCTTGGACTTCGTCTACACCATCTACCACTGGTGGCAGGCTATCGCAATTTTTATTGTCTACCTCTGGTCTAGCCTGCCTATGAGGGTAAAGCAGTTTGTTTGTGCGTGTGTCTTTGTTCCATGTTTTGTTAAACTAGTATGCCGGCAGGTATGCAGGTTTGAAACAAGCTGCAACAGGTTTTGCACCAGTTTGTGTCTATTGTAACACAGGGATTATTGAAGGAGAGTGAATAATGAGCAGAGTATTAGGAACCTCAGCCGTCCAATCACAAGTCTCGACTGATCAATAGCGTGCTCTTTAGATTTAGCTGAGAAACCTTGGCGCTGTTTTTTTAATCAATAAACTTTTATGATTTGAACATATTGAAAAGACAATCAATCTGAGACTATCACCTTTTTGTTGTCTTTTATTCTCTCTCCCTTTTTCTCTCAACATTTTCTTCTACTTCAGGCCAAGCTTGCAATCCTATTGGTTACTCTGCTGGTTGCAGGCTTCTGTTATTGGCAGATGGAACGTCGTCTAGCCAAGAAAATCCGTTTCAGGTTGCCACGGATTCCCCGTCCACGACACAAGGTGAGTCAGCTGTCCACCTGTTATTTACCACAGAGCTGTGTAGGTTGTGTTGTGTGTTCTTACTTTCAGCTCACGATGACACAATTAACATTTCTTTAATGAATGTTCCCATTTAAGAAATTACATGATTTGGGTAAATACGGTGTTTTGAGCCATCAGTAGAGCAGGCAAGTTATATGGCTTCACGTTCAGTGTATTGGCGTGAACAAATGACCAGTTTTGCACCATGATGATTTTAGTCATGTATTTCAGTTCTTGTTCTTCAGACTAGTAAGAACTTCACCTTTCACTCACAGAACCATCTTTCTGTATCATCTCTTTCCATGTAGGTCAAAGGTTACCGGTACCTGGAGGAGGAAAACTCTGACGAGTGCGAGTCAGACAAGAGCGATGTGGAGGATGAGGATGAAGAGGGCGGGCAGAGTGAGGAAGAGAGGGTGCAGCTGGATTCCAACTCCCAGGACTCTGATTCGTCAGGGTCAGAGAGAGGCGGAGCTAGAGGGCGACGGCGGAGGCGGCGAGATGATACAGCCTATGAGCAGGCAGGACACAGAGAGGCATATGACCCGGCCATGTGACCAAATACTCTCCCCTGAGATGGGAGGAAGGGCTGATCATGGCGCCAAAACAACCTCCCAGTGAATATATGTGAGTGAGTGAGTGAGTGAGTGAGTGAGTGAGTGAGTGAGTGAGTGAGTGAGTGAGTGAGTGAGTGAGTGAGTGAGTGAGTGAGTGAGTGAGTGAGAAGGAATGAACGAATGAGTAAAAAGATCAATTGACTGAATGAATGAACACGTGAGTGGGTGGATGAATTAAAAGTTCATGAGTGTGAGGATGAGAGTAAAGGATGAGAGATTGTTGAAGGGGAGAGGGTCAAATTGATTGTTTTGAGAGGAAAAAGGAGTATTAGGTTTTTTTAATCAAGAAGATAGAAAAAATTACCATGACAGAGAGAAGAGGAAGGTCTGTAAGTATTTCAGTAAAATGAGAAGTGAAAAGAGGAAGCAACTACTACCTTATAAGGCCAGGTGGTGTGTTGCTATAGCAACAGACTGCACTGAACTGTTGGTCAAGGTGATGGTGGAGGTTTTCATCTGCTTTTCATTTGCTTCCACTTTTCCATCTTCTGCTTTCACACTGGTTGATTTCAAGAAGAAGGTCTGTTGTCATAGTTAAATGACTTTAATTGAAAGAGGTGATATGTATTTTTTTCCTTTTTTAACTTCTGTGTTTAAAACATGTCTGTTACTATATTTTTAATAAACGTGTTTACAATCACACACACACTTTTCTTACTCAGAGATTCACTCTCAGTATGACCACGAAAGTACATTTGAGGCAAATATGTATTTGTTAGTCATCGACCATCTTCTGTTGCACACCCATCTGTCCCATATAGCAGTTACACGTCACAAAATGTCAGTAGCACACTTGATGTGGACCGTCCAACTGGTCCTCATTTCCCGTGGAGCGCACACACTACTCTGGACGTGAACCTGGATGTAGTCTCGCCGGTTCATGCAGTGACACGTCTCTGTCCATACCACAGTTCGACCACTCCCAACAACGCTTGGAATGACAGGTGGAGCTGTGAGCGCTTAAACCCCCCCCCCCCCCCCTTCAGTGCTGCCCCCTGCTGCTGCTGGTGGATTGGTGCCCCAGTTTGTCCTGTCCCTGTCTCCCGGTAGTCAGGTAACTGGGGTGAGGGGCGGGGATTAGAGAGGAGACTGGACAGAGATGGATGGAGCAGAATTAATGGAGAGCATATGAATAAGTGTGAGCAGGATCACACTTTCTCAGTAATGATTAACTATAATAGAATGTTTCATTAACAACATTTTTCGTTAATTTTTTTTGCACACATGTTCTTCACACTGTCTGGCTTACCGTCCTTACAGCTTACGGTGTACTGATGATTTCATCTGTTACACAGAACCTTATTTACAAAGCTGTGTTAAATCTAAGGTGTCATCAGTGAATTTCACTAACACTCTTGATTTGTATGTCTGCTCACTGCTCAGGTGTGGCGTGTGATCATAAATTATGATTTAACATGGCATGTTTAATAGCTGTAATTTCTGCTGTCCTGTAAGGAGGCGTAAAAATGTGCATAATGATTTATGTTCAGTACTTGAATATATACAGCTTTGTATGTCACAAAATCTAGGGTGACATAATTTTGTGTGTCTGCACACGTGTGTGAGTGAGACCTACGCAACACTGCACGTGTGTGGAACCCGCTTGTGTGTTACATAGCCTACAGAGAGGGGTAGTCATCAGACACCTCCACAGAGCATACAAAGACGGGCTCCTTCTCAGACATCTTTAGACAACTTGTCTCATAGGCCACAGAAAAAGATAGAAAGATTTAGAAGCTCAGTAGAATTACAGTGAGGTCTTGAGTCGTTAAATTGAATATCTAACAATTATTGAAACCAGTCATACCATCTCTCTATTTCATTATAAAGGCGAAGCTATGTTGATACATTCAAAGATTAAAGATTAAAAAATGGTCGTCTAGATGTTACATTTATGTTACGTTTTTTTAAGGTATCACTTCTGTAAATATAGCCATTTACGCCTACAGCTTTACCTTTGCATTACTGAAAAACCTTCTCTGTAGACTGAGGTTGTGAAACCTTCCTTGTTCAAACACAAATACACCCACAGCACTGTGGATGGGGCACAGAACATTTATTCTTTCCACATGCCAACCAAACCTGCCTCTGTAGGGACTACCCCAGTGGATCAATAACCCAGCCTGCCTCTGTAGGGACTACCCCAGTGGATCAATAACCCAGCCTGCCTCTGTAGGGACTACCCCAGTGGATCAATAACCCAGCCTGCCTCTGTAGGGACTACCCCAGTGGATCAATAACCCAGCCTGCCTCTGTAGGGACTACCCCAGTGGATCAATAACCCAGCCTGCCTCTGTAAGGACTACCCCAGTGGATCAATAACCCAGCCTGCCTGTGTAGGGACTACCCCAGTGGATCAATAACCCAGCCTGCCTCTGTAAGGACTACCCCAGTGGATCAATAACCCAGCCTGCCTCTGTAGGGACTACCCCAGTGGATCAATAACCCAGCCTGCCTCTGTAGGGACTACCCTAGTGGATCAATAACCCAGCCTGCCTCTGTAAGGACTACCCCAGTGGATCAATAACTCAGCCTGCCTCTGTAGGGACTACCCCAGTGGATCAATAACCCAGCCTGCCTCTGTAGGGGCTACCCCAGTGGATCAATAACCCAGCCTGCCTCTGTAGGGACTACCCCAGTGGATCAATAACCCAGCCTGCCTCTGTAAGGACTACCCCAGTGGATCAATAACCCAGCCTGCCTCTGTAGGGACTACCCCAGTGGATCAATAACCCAGCCTGCCTCTGTAGGGACTACCCCAGTGGATCAATAACCCAGCCTGCCTCTGTAAGGACTACCCCAGTGGATCAATAACCCAGCCTGCCTGTGTAGGGACTACCCCAGTGGATCAATAACCCAGCCTGCCTCTGTAGGGACTACCCCAGTGGATCAATAACCCAGCCTGCCTCTGTAGGGACTACCCTAGTGGATCAATAACCCAGCCTGCCTCTGTAGGGGCTACCCCAGTGGATCAATAACTCAGCCTGCCTCTGTAGGGACTACCCCAGTGGATCAATAACCCAGCCTGCCTCTGTAGGGGCTACCCCAGTGGATCAATAACCCAGCCTGCCTCTGTAGGGACTACCCCAGTGGATCAATAACCCAGCCTGCCTCTGTAAGGACTACCCCAGTGGATCAATAACCCAGCCTGCCTCTGTAGGGACTACCCTAGTGGATCAATAACCCAGCCTGCCTCTGTAAGGGCTACCCCAGTTGATCAATAACCCAGCCTGCCTCTGTAGGGGCTACCCCAGTTGATCAATAACCCAGCCTGCCTCTGTAGGGGCTACCCCAGTGGATCAATAACCCAGCCTGCCTCTGTAGGGGCTACCCCAGTGGATCAATAACCCAGCCTGCCTCTGTAAGGGCTACCCCAGTTGATCAATAACCCAGCCTGCCTCTGTAGGGGCTACCCCAGTTGATCAATAACCCAGCCTGCCTCTGTAAGGGCTACCCCAGTTGATCAATAACCCAGCCTGCCTCTGTAGGGGCTACCCCAGTTGATCAATAACCCAGCCTGCCTCTGTAGGGGCTACCCCAGTGGATCAATAACCCAGCCTGCCTCTGTAGGGACTACCCCAGTTGATCAATAAACCAGCCTGCCTCTGTAGGGGCTACCCCAGTGGATCAATAACCCAGCCTGCCTCTGTAGGGGCTACCCCAGTGGATCAATAACCCAGCCTGCCTCTGTAGGGACTACCCCAGTTGATCAATAACCCAGCCTGCCTCTGTAAGGGCTACCCCAGTTGATCAATAACCCAGCCTGCCTCTGTAGGGGCTACCCCAGTTGATCAATAACCCAGCCTGCCTCTGTAGGGGCTACCCCAGTGGATCAATAACCCAGCCTGCCTCTGTAGGGACTACCCCAGTTGATCAATAACCCAGCCTGCCTCTGTAGGGGCTACCCCAGTGGATCAATAACCCAGCCTGCCTCTGTAGGGGCTACCTCTATTGATCAATTTCTGGCCCTGGAAGTCATGGTGCTCAAATCTCACACCAGTCACAGAAAAATGGCAGAGAAACCTTGGAGGTTTCTCAGAGATCTGGCAGACTCAGATTCATGTTTATCTGAGCATTTTATCAGCTGTGGTCATTTGATGTGCTATAACTTTCTAAAAAGCAAAGTTAAGGTATACAAATAATGACAGGAACATAGACCATGTAGATCAGTATAACCTGGAAATGCACACTGGGTTCTGGATGTTTCACACACACTCAGAGAGATGTGTGCCTTCGTGGGCCCTGAGCTACAGGTAGGGCTGATCGCAGCTCACACGTGTTGTGGAGGTCTCGTCCTGTGGCTCCGCGTTTAACTCTGCCAGCCCTCCAGCTTCAGCTGCAGTGAGGCCTGCTTGGGAAACACTTATACCTGAGGGAGAGAGAGAGAGAGAGGGAGAGAGAGAGAGAGTGGGAGAGACTGCAGAAGTCTGTGTAGTTTGTCTCATGTTCACCTTGAAGAACCGTGCTTTACCCATTCCTGTGTTAATTGCTATGTTATCACCTTCATAAATCTCCTGTTCGTTGTGAGAAAGAAGAGAAAGAAAAAAATGACATGTAGGGGAAAGGGTGAATACACAAAGAAACATGCTGTCAAAAATACTCTCACATTATACTTGGTCTTGGATGTAAGTGGCAGGTCTGGAGCAGGTCTGCCTGGTAAGGTTTTGTTTCCATGCACACAGTGCCTTGGACTGCCAGTGGAGACATACCAAACAATGTGATGTGTGAAGCTGTGACAGTCGTCTACTGTCCAACACACTGCTGTCCACCGTGTTTTGCAATGAGACTTCTTACATAGCTACATTTAAACAAATATCACAATTATATATATATATATATATATATATATATATATATATATGTGTGTGTGTGTGTGTGTGTGTGTGTGTGTGTGTGTGTGTGTGTGTGTGTGTGTGTGTGTAGAATATAGGACATTGTTTTATACCATGTCCAGTGAGTAAACTGATATGTACCCTCACTTTTAACCCACAGAGTGAAGTTGACCATAATCTCTGTAAGGCATATGGAAAACATGCAGTGTTAAATGGGGCACTGGGAGACAGAGAGCTATACAGATATAAATACATATATATATATATATATATATATATATATATATATATAAAGAAGGTTAGTTTCCATCTGGTCTATCACTGTAGCACTTTGTTTTATTGGGTTGCTATAGTAGCACAAGATTGATGTTGCTGCTTATACTTGACAAGGTAAAGTTTAAATGACCTTAGTCACTTTCAGAACTGAGTTACTTTCCTTGCACTGACCCAGAATCATTCCATAACAAGTGATCTTACTTTATCTGTGCTGTGGTTATTTATTTCAATGCTTTAATTTTTATTAAATATTTTTTCAACATAAAAAGAATTCCATGATTGCCATTTTTCAATGAAATAAGTATCCTAATCTTCCATTTTATTTATTTTCTCCTCCCCTGAGTTTCTCTCCTCTCTCTCTCTCCCTCCTTCCCACTCTACCTGATGATGGGGTGATTTCTGTCTTGCGTCTGGGGAGCTGAGCTCAGCAGGATTGTTCCTCTGGGTCTAGTACCCACGTTGGTGGCCCATAAAAGAATGCACTGGGTTTCAGTCAGACTTGCTGAGTGAGAGAGACACTCATGTCCATATTCTAAATAAGGACGTAGAGAGAAAAACACAATACTACTCTAACAATGAAATCTTTAAATAATTTAAATATTCATGTAAAGTCTTATGTAACAGGAATAAGATAGTAGAAAATGTGATTTCTTTGGTAAAGTAGGCCCCATGAGAATCTTTCTGTAAAACGATGAACCATTTCAAGAGAAAATTACATAGAGCAACATGTTCATGCTGTCAATGCGATGGACGTGTAATCTCAGCAACTGGTAAAGCAGTTTTGGGAAGCTAGCAGAGGTGTAACACTGCAACATGCTGTTAGTGTGTAGTTTTAGAAAAGAAATGACAAAGACACAAAAGGGACCGTGTGGGTGACACCTCACACAAAGAGAGGTAGAGTGAGGGTATAGCCAGAAAAAGAAGAACGTTGTCAGCGCTCAAATGTCCAGCATGCCGGAAGACATTGTGTTCTGAGGACAGACAGAGAGCAGCATCACATTTTTATATGAAACATAATTCTGGGTTCTTTACTTCTTAGCATGAGGTGTCGGATAAGGTATTGTGGTCTTCGAGTAGCTTCAGCTAGTTTTAAGCTAACAAATTATCATCAACATAATGGTTTTCAGAACAGAGCTGCCTGCAGCTTTTCAGAGAGGTTCTAGTAAAAGTGCATTACTGCAATATGGTACCATATATGAGCCTGTGTTAGGAGTTCATTGGTGGGAGGTAACCACCACAAACGAGTAAAGTGCCCCTGGAGAGGCAGCTCTTGTACCCAAAGCTAATGCTAGCCTACCAAACCTCAACTGTGATGATCCATTCCCAAATTGACCAGAAAGCTAATGGACTGTGGCCAGTCAGTCACAAGTTAGTTATTGGAATCAAAAGTCTTAATTAAAATAAATAGATTTGACCTTCCTTTCTCTTCACAGTCATCATGACTCGTTGTGGAGAGAAGCTCAAACCTTGTAACCACAGACTCTGAGTTCAGCACAGGACCCTAAAAGGTAACACACACACACACACACACACACACACACACACACACACACACACACACACACACACACACACACAGAGAGAGAGAGAGAGAGAGAGAGAGAGAGAGAGAGAGAGAGAGAGAACTACTGTGCAAAGAGACGTACACCAAATTTTTTTTATAAAAAAGCATGCAGATGAGTCTTCAAGTCTATTCTTGAGAGCGGTTTCTAGTTGCCATAGCTATGTGTGGGTGCTCCCCCTAAAGAAAAATGCATGATTGTATAACATAAAAATGACCTCGGGATTTTATATTTTCTCTTCCTATAAGTCTTACACTTTCCCAGTATTCCTAATAGCTTCCCTGATTCGTACTGATTCTTCTCATCTCTGCCTGCTCTGTTGTAAATTCAACATCTTTCCCTCTAATAATATTCAAGGGGTTACAGGAAAATCAGTAATGAGTATTTGAGCGTGTATGAAATGGCCAGGGAGAGCCACTCCTTGTGTGTAGAATGTTGTCTGTGAGTAATACGCACATACACACACGCTTATCTCGAATGTCACAATAACAGGTACGTGAGATTCTCAAGTCATGTTACTCATGGTTTCTCTCTTTCTCTCTCTTATCCTTCTCTTTCTATCTCCCCCCATTCTCCCTGTAATTTTGTTGGTTTTGAGCAAAGGAACTTCCCTGGTGAGGTGTACATCCTGGAGAAAGATGAATACCCTCACAGGGACTGCCAGAGGAATGAATATCTGCTCTTCTTCATACCTGTCCAGACTGTATAATCTGTTTCCATCTTCAGGCCTGTCAATATGATATAATCTCTTGGTTCAAGCTTGAGGCCGGTCCGTATAGTATAATTGTCATGTATGGCTCCGCCCTCCACCCCTGTCTTGTATCATGTGCTTTAGTTCCGCCTTTGATTTTGGTTTCCTTGGTTTCGCTTGTGTTTCCACGCCCCTGTTTCCTGTGTCCCCGCCTTTGATTATTGTTTTCAGCTGTGTCTTGTTTGGTTCCTCAGTCAGTCCTGTGTATTTAAGCCCTGTGTTTGCCAGTCCTGTTTGTCAATTATTGTATATGCTCGTTGTGAGTTTGTTCTTCTGTTATTCTTTGCTATTCCTCTATAATCCTGCTTATGGATCCTAGCTCTGTGTTAGTCACTCTTTCCTCATTTAGTTAGGTCTTATGTTTAGCTGCGTGTTTGTTACATCTCTCCATGTTTGCATTTCCAGATATCTCTCTACTCTTGTGTCTCTGTGTGGTTTGGTAGTTGTGGCTGTTTTATCCTTAGTTTGGTTTGATGTTACTTTCTTTGATATCAGCATTGTTGTCTCCTTTCTGTTCTTATTATTAAACACATATTCTCCTACATGTGTGTCCAGCCTACCTTGTCAACACATTGCAATAATCTCCTGGGTTGGCCTGTCCATATGGTATAATCTATTATTTCCATCTTCAGGTCTGTCCATATAGTATAATCTATTATTTCTATCTTCAGGCCTGTCCATATGGTATAATCTATTATTTCCATCTTCAGGCCTGTCCATATAGTATAATCTATTATTTCCATCTTCAGGCCTGTCCATATGGTATAATCTATTATTTCCATCTTCATGCCTGTCCATATGGTATAATCTATTATTTCCATCTTCAGGCCTGTCCATATGGTATAATCTATTATTTCCATCTTCATGCCTGTCCATATGGTATAATCTATTATTTCCATCTTCATGCCTGTCCATATGGTATAATCTATTATTTCCATCTTCATGCCTGTCCATATGGTATAATCTATTATTTCCATCTTCAGGCCTGTCCATATGGTATAATCTATTATTTCCATCTTCATGCCTGTCCATATGGTATAATCTATTATTTCCACCTTCAGGCCTGTCCATATAGTATAATCTATTATTTCCATCTTCAGGCCTGTCCATATGGTATAATCTATTATTTCCATCTTCAGGCCTGTCCATATGGTATAATCTATTATTTCCATCTTCAGGCCTGTCCATATGGTATAATCTATTATTTCCATCTTCATGCCTGTCCATATGGTATAATCTATTATTTCCACCTTCAGGCCTGTCCATATAGTATAATCTATTATTTCCATCTTCAGGCCTGTCCATATGGTATAATCTATTATTTCCATCTTCAGGCCTGTCCATATGGTATAATCTATTATTTCCATCTTCAGGCAGGTCTGAAGATATGGTCAGATATGTCCTGCTTCCACCTCCAGATCCGGCTTTAAACATGTTAACCTCCTTGTCACTCAGGCTTGTGTGTGACCCTTTTGTGAACTCATTAATAGTTGGCTACTGAATGTGTCACGAATTGCACAATCTTCTGTCAGCCAAAATATATTTATGAATATGAACAAAAATGTCCTTCTCTGATCTTTCCCCCTGCGAGTCTATTTTTTTTGTGTTCTCTCACGAAGTTATAACGTGTGTGTGTCTAAAATGTTCACTGCAGAGCACAGCAGTAGAATGAGCACATATGAAATGAAACCATGAAGGATAACTACTGAGGAAGTTTTAGAATTGACGGCAAATTATATCGATACTGATGATGTGTGTGCCTCAGGACGCAGAGAAGAACAAGGTCTGTGTGTATGAGGTTGGCCATTTCGAGGGTCGCAAGATGGAGATCATCGATGACGATGTCCCCAGTCTGGATGCCCACGCCTTCACTGACCGAGTTGGCAGCATTATGGTGAGATCTGGCACGCAAATACTTACGTGTCTGTGTCTGTCTGTCTGTCTGTCTTTGTCTGTTTTTGTGTGTGCATACTTGAGTGTGTTTTTCCAAGAATTATGTTTAAAAGAAAGTGGAAAACTTGCCTAAAGGTTGAGAGTGAGCTGCATGTTATGAATCTTCCAGCCTACAAGACTCACTCCACACACTTTTTAAGTAGACTTACAAAGTAAATATCACCCATCCCCAATCTTCAAACACCCTCAAGTGTATGTCCAACGTGGTTTAAAAAGATTTATCCCCTGAAAACTTGGCAGAAAGGTCCACTCTTCCCTACATCTTCACTATAAATCACTTCACGATCTCTGTTCAATCCCTTTGCTCTCCTACTGAAGGCTTCTCACTCTGTTTGTCCCTGCTCTGTCTGTCCCTGCTCTGTTTGTCCCCACATTTCATCTCTCCTCCGTTCTTCTCCTGTCTTCTCGTCTGCCCTGCTTTCTCAGCTGGGCTACCATGCCACCCAGTGCACACTGGAGAAGAGTGACACTAGGGCCACATTAACATGCATGGCCACCAAGTGGGGGAGGAGGGGGAGGAGCTAAGGGAGGGGGGGGGGGGGCAAGTGTGGGCAGCCCTGGACAGCAGAGAGGCACAGACAGGAGATGGATGCCTGTAGGGTAGCGGAGGAAAGACGTAGGGGTCTGATTATTCACCTACCTTAGTGGGAGGAGAGGACATGACAGCAGAAACTGTAGATGTCAAGTGTAGATGGAAGTGTTTGTTAGACATGCAATCTCTCTTTCATCTCTTTCTCAACCTCACCTCATCTCCCCCCGGTCTCTCTCCCCTCCTCTTCTTACAGTCAACACTAGGCCCTTAACAAATGACCCTGCATTCTGTCCTCTGACTGGGAGACAGGGCAGGCAAGATGACTAACACGGATGGTTTGGATGATGGGGTGACCATCAGTGTGACCATGTGAGACTACACATGTGCTTATGGAACTGTAGTCAAAAGAACACCTGGGACAAAAACCTGATATCAAACATACCATAACAGGATATAACTGGTCTCAGCTTAGGAAAAAAGACTTCTACCAACTGTAGTGCATCAAATCTAGCACTAATATGAGATCTTCATCTTAAAATGTTAAATAATCTCAGCTCAAATATATATTTAGAAGTACTTTGCAAACTACACAAAACAGACATTTTCTATATTACTTTCACCTGGAAATTAAAATAATGAGTTGATCAATAAAAAATGTATGCTATACAGTATTTGTGAGTGTAATTCTTGGAGTCTTGGAGTATCTAGCTAATACATACATTCAGAGGGACCAGCAACATTACATAACGCACAACACAGCAACACACAACACAGCAACACACACACTTATACAACAACACACAACACAGCAACACAACACACTACATAGCAACATACAACACACAACACAACAACACATAACACAGCAACACACACACTTATACAATAACACACAACACAGCAACACATAACACACATCACAGCAACACGCAACACACACTTATACAACAACACATTCACAGCAACACACAACACAGCAACACACACAACACAACAACATACACACTTACACAGCAACACACTACACAGCAACATGCACACTTTGCACAGCTGGTGAGGAACCTTTGTCCAAAATGTTTTTACTGGAAACCTTGTGTGCTGCATAAACTTCAATTAAGAGATCGTCTGTCCTCAAAATATAGAATAGTTACTTTTCAAAGATATTCAATATTCCAATATTTATATTATTCGTTTGATACCTTTCCCTGAGACCTTCTACAATGTGGAAAATAAAATCAATGTAAAGTGAACATGAATATATATATATATATATATATATATATATATATATATATATCATATGAATATATATATATATATATATATATATATATATATATATATATATATATATATATATATATATATATATATATATATATATATATATATATATGAATTATATATATTAAACTCTTATTTCCATTTCCGTAGATATATAAAAAGCTATTATTCCTCAGACACACACTTCCTGCAGCGCAGAAATATAGTAGCCAGGCGTGGGACGGCAGGCAGAGTGTGGTGTGATTGATCTGTTTCTCTCCTTTCCCTTGTTCCCTCCATTGGACTGAGGAATAAGGTTGATTGTGAAAGTATGGAGGAGTGGTGACTGCAGGAAAAGTTACCTGAACTGCATGTGAGGTGTCTGAATAACAGGGTATTGCAGTACAGCCCTGCCACCACTAGAGGATGTGATGAGCTGATACATTCCGGCCTTAAGAGGCAGCGTCTTATTCTTCTTTCTCTTACTCTGCTTCCATTTTCTATGGAAACTATCCTAATTTCTCATCAGAAGCACAGTCATAGTATGTGTTGTCTATCCATATATAGTAAAACAAAAATATATAGTCTTTCTTTTATAGAAACCCGTGTTGCAAAGCTGTAAAACCCAGTCTTTTGCTCTCTCTCTCTCTTTCTCTCCCCCTCTCTCTCTCCCTCTCTTACACACACCATTTGCGCTATACTCGCCCGTTTGCGTCATAGTCACGTTGCGAGTTCACTGGGGGAGATGCAGTTCTTTTTCTGGAGTCCAACAGAAAGACTTTTCACAGTGTGTGATGTAAGCTATTTATCTCTTCCTTAAACAGCACAGTGGGTGTTAACACAGCACAGAGGAAAATATAGATATACATATCGATCAATATATAGATGGATTGATAGAGCGAGAGCAAGAGAGAGACACAAAGAACAAGCGAATGAACCACCTGTTGTTGCATGTCTCCTGTCAGTTATCAAGAACAAGGCTGCAGGTGACAGGTATGATAGGTGATATATAGATAGAAGTGTCAGAAAGCACCAAATCCATCTCAATCTTGCCAGCTTTATCCCCACCTCTCTCTCTCTCTTTCTCTCTCACTCTCTCTCAACCCCTCACATCCCTCTTGTTCTCTCTCTCCTCCCTCTATTCTTCCCTCTATCTCTCAGTGGCTGTTGGTGTCAGTGTTGCGTTCGCATCTGCGTCATTTGTCTGAGCTATGTCTGAGTGACTGGACTGGGTTAAAAATAAAAGCAGGGAGCTGTGTGTGTAGAGTATGTGGTGCATGTAATGTGTGAGTGTGTGTGTGTGTGTGTGTGTGTGTGTGTGTGTGTGTGTGTGTGTTAGATAATGAGAGGGAGAGAGGAGAGAAAGCATGTGTAAGTGCATATGTGTATTTATGTGTGTAGAACCAAACCCAACCTGTAGGTTGTAAGATTCTACAGTCGAATAAGAAATTCTGCAACATCCCAGGTTGGGAGAATCATCACTTGATTCACTTGATAGAGATCAGAGATTCAGTTTACATGCAGTGGCTCATGGCTTTATTTATCCAAATAAGCTCAGGGCTTACTACAGAATCAGGACTTACTTACTAATCAGGGCTTACTACAGAAAGAGGCATGTACACTACAAAACAAAGTCAACCTGCAGGTTTGGGGTGTGGAGCACACATTCCCGAAACAACTCCGTGCCACTCTGTGAAAAATGTCATTGAGGAGTGAATTCATGTGTAAATGAGAGATACAGAGGGCAGACAGGATATAAACAATAAATAACAATGAAGGAATTACCAGCGGTATATCAAATCTGCAGACTGCCCTTGCTTTATAGTGTACACAACTCTTTCTGTGTGTGTAGAGAATGCTGTAAATATGCACTCAGCCTTACATTTAGCCGAAATACATGCAATGATCACATTCTTTACACTCCTGTCACGAGGTGCTATATGACAAACCCAGCATGGGAAGCCACAGAAGAAAGTAAAGAACATTTGAGAGGAAGTGAGAGGAGTCTCATTAGGACAGAAGAGGACAGAATGAAAGCACGGGGAACACAGGGAACCTGTTTAACAAAGGAGAAGGTGCAGAGTGAATGGAGTAATTAGCTGAAGGTGCTCGTGTGAAACGGAGAGAGGGAGACAGAGAAAGACAGAGACCATGAGAAAGAGTGAACGAGGGAGAGAGAGAGCATGAAAAAGAGAGAGAGAGAGAGAGAGAGAGAGAGAGAGAGAGAGAGAGAGAGAGAGAGAGAAACAGAGAGGCTGAACGTAAGGCGTCCTCTGGGAGAGGCAGTGTGCAACCTGACGTCAGAAACTAAAAGTTATGAAAGTTTAATCATCACATAGTGATGCAGGAGTGGAAGATCAAGGAATAGATAAATGAGCACATGATGAAACAAAGATAGAGGCTATTGTTATACAAGAAGTGTGAAAGACGTCTCTGGATATTACAAAGGTATGAAGGAAATTATGGATCAATAGTTACATTTCTGTGACATTTCTCTGACAAAATAAAGATTAAATTATAACACTGAACGCTGAAATACGTTGAACCTTGACAACCTGGTGTAAAATTCCTTAAATAGCTTTTGTTAATGTGTCAGGAAAGGGGCATGCCATCATAGCATGAAAGATTCATTCCTTGATGTTAAGTGAGCTACATGTTAAAAATGCTTTCTGAGTTAATGAAATGTACTGGGTGCAATAAATGGGCTGCAATACTGATGACGTAGTACATGTACTGACATCCAGTAATCTACACTGACATCCAGTAATCTATACTGACATCCAGTAATCTACACTGACATACAGTTGATTATTATCTGATTATTATCCTTTAAATTTGTATGATTTAGGAAGATTTAGACGTGATATAGACATAAAACCACATGTACACAAACATTTAATACACAGACACACAGTTTTAACTTTATTAAGTTAACCTTTCAAACACTTGTTAACACATTTAATCAGCCAATCACATGGCAGCAACATGCATTTAGGCATGTGGACAAGGTCAAGATGACCTACTGAAGGTCACACTGGGCATGAGAATGGAGAAGAAAGATGATTTAAGTGACTTTGGATATGGTGTGGTTGTTGGTGGAATACAAGATGATCTGAGTATTTCAGAATGTTGATCTATTTTCATGCACAGTCATCTCTAGAGTTTACAGAGAATTGTCAGACAAAGAAAAATCAGTTCTCGGGGCAAAAATACCTTGTTGACATCAGAGGTCAGTGGAGAATGGCCAAACAGGCTTGAGCTGATAGAAGGCTAACAGTAAGTCAAATGTTCACTCGTTATATGGAGATAACATATGGAGATATGCAGATGAGCACATTGAACCGTGATGCTGATGGGCTATAGCAGCAGAAGACAATGCAGGCCACTCCTGTCAGCTCAGAACAGGCAAATGAGGCTGCAGTTTGCATCACCAAATCTGCTCAATACAAGATGAGAAAAACAATGCATGATGAGTCTCGATTAGGGGTGTATTCAACTAAGGATTTTCATAGTCGAATCTGATTCGTCAGATTTTCCCTTTAGTCGACTAATAGTCGAATCAGGGGTTTTTTAAAGAGCACCTTAAACGGGATCCCGTTCTCATTCAGGACTTTTTTCCACTTCAAAGTAAAAACCTAAAACACTCAGATAAATGAATAAACATGGTAGGTTGTCTTTATTCAGCTTTTATTTATTACTTATTTATTTTTTAATGAAACGTTAGAGAACATTAACCGTCAGTGCGCATATCGAACTGTCAGACAGGCACTGTGCAAAATGTCAAAAATATTTTAAATAAAATATGCCTGCCTGAAAATATATATAAAACATTTCCACACAACAGCAAACTAATTATAAGGAAAGGTTCAAGTAACGGGGTTTAAAAGCAAACAACAACAATAAATGTTTATAGGATTACTTGCCGAGACGCACCGCGACGAGACGACAAACGGCAAACGTTTTTTTCGCCTTACGCGTTTTAAATGGTATGCCATGTTGGTTGTTGTCGTGCGAAATAAAAGACGTTGACGACATAACTTGCACTTTACTTTATTTGATTCATCTTTATCTTTTTCAAAATACTTTTGAAGTTTTTTTAGTAGACATTATAATCTCGGCGGACGCTGATCCTGTAGCGTGTTCAGCTCCGCTCGTTTGGATTGTGCAACTGCAGGGTGTGATGTATTAATGTGTAGTAAGGAAGATGCCTATTGTTAATGCGCACACATCATTTTAAAATATTTATTAACAGAAATTAGAATGATTTTATTTGACAAAAGGCTATATATAACGAAAACAAAGACATTTAATGTAACAACTAATGCTTAGCAGCGTCCTTGGGCACCCCCATGCAGTTAGAATGGTACATTCGACTATGACATTCATGGGGTTGTTAAGCTGTGACGCATCATCTTTGCGAAACGTCACGTCCGGGTCCAAACACTCGCTGCATTGAGTCCCTTAATATGCCGCAGTGCTGTGTGCCCTGCTGTTTTAACAGATCCGAGTCTAAAACAACGACCCTTTTGTCTTTCTACCGCTTTCCTTGCAATGAGAAAGAGAGAAGAAAATGGTTGCAGTTGATAAGGTAAGTTCTATTTCTAAAAAAAATCTTGACAGTGCCTCCGTGGGCGCTAATGCTAGCTAGCTAACCCCACAGAGAAAAAAAAGCCAACTTGCCCCTTTTTGGATTGCTTGATATTCTAGCTATGGGTTTAATACAATGTTTCTTGCCACATACAGATATTTTAGTTCTTGTTTTGTTTTATTTGTTGTCCAGCTAAAGTAAAACTAAAGTAAAGATAGCTCTGGTTAACTTAGCTAGTGGCGCTAACACTAGCTAGATTAGCTAGCTCGTAAAAGGCAACACCAGGATATCTTTTTGGATATCCTTGATATATTGTATGGATACACACACAACGGTTAGCTGATCAGGAGTGTCCGTAAAAATACCAAGCAAAAATACAGCTGATGCTACTGTTGCATCCTATATTTACCTTTTTCAGTATGCATATACATTACTGCTTAGCCCGTTTCCATTAGTTTATTACTGCCGTACACTTACCATACATAATTCTCACATTTTATTGCAATATATATATATATACACACACAATTTTATAAGGTCCTTATTTCTTTAGCACTTTGTTAGAGGAACCCAAGTAAGCTGTGACTAATGATTAATGATAATTTTTTCTTCTTTTACAGACGTGAAAACTTCACCCCAAACTGCAACTCCAGGGTGTGTAGTTGGCACTTTCCCAATGGCAAAGCTGCTGGACCTTCGCGATTCGCTTGGAACCAGGGAAAGGCTTTTCATTTTCCTGACCACCCCAGCAATCCCCCTAAGCAGAAGAAGCAGATTGTCCCTTCCAGTGATGATGCAACAGACACAGGACACACAGCTGACATGGCAACCCCACAAACCCCTACTACATCCCAACCAAGTCTTGTCATGCTTGAGGTTGAGAATGACATGCTTAGAGAAGAGAACAAAAAATTGAAAGAACAGTTGGAGAAACAAAAGCAAACCTTTTCTTTCAGTCAGATTTCCTCCCATCCTAACAAAGTCCAATAATACACTGGATTACCTGATGCTGCCACAGTATTTTTTTTGGAAGCACTTCTTTCTAGATTTGAGCTACAGTATCATTCTGATTGGACTGTCCAAATTATGCCCCTTATTGATCAGTTACTCCTTACTTTGATGAAGCTTAAATTGAATTGTGGCCATGTAGACCTTGCAACAAGGTTTAATTGTAGCACAGCAACTGTAACTAACATCTTTACCACCATCATCTGTGCTCTGTATGATATTTTGTATGTCGGTCTACTTGAAAACATCCCCTCCACGGCCAAGAATCAGACTTCGCTGCCAGACTGCTTCCGACCTTTTCCTAACTGTAGAATAGTCCTTGACTGCACAGAGGTTGCTGTCTCCAACACAGAGAGGCTTGACACACAGTGTCATTTGTACAGCCACTACAAAGGACGGACCACGCTAAAGGCTCTAATTGGTGTGGCTCCCAATGGTGTGATTACTTTTGCCAGTAACCTGTACGGTGGGAGCGCCTCAGACAAGTCAATAACAGCTGACAGTGGACTTCTCCAACATCTACAAGCAGGTGATCTGGTTATTGCAGACAAGGGCTTCACAATTCGGGACATTTTGCCAGAGGGAGTTCTTCTTAACACCCCGTCTTTCTTGCTCAACGGACAGTTTACACAGGAGGAAGTAAACAATAACAGACTTATCTCCTGTGCAAGGATACATGTGGAGCGGTCTATTCAGAGGCTGAAACTGTTTTGCATTTTGGACCACATCCCTTACCAGTACAGGAAAAATGTTAACAAGATACTGAAAGTATGTGTGTGTCTTACAAATTTGCAAACCCCAATTCTCCGTGAAATTCAATGAAATATCTGATGTATGTAAATCAGTTAGCAGGACAGTGGCAAATTAAAACATGTTTACAATTATTGTGACTGAAGAATGATTTACACAACTTTGCAGAATACCTTTATTAAAAAAGTAAAACCAGATTAAAATGTTTGTCTTTTTTACATTCAGGTAAATGTACATTCAGATGTAGGTTGCCTTGGATCTGATGCCAATAGTGGTGAGTTTGTTTTAGTTTGAGGGAACTTGTCTCTTCATCCAGCTCTAGAAAAAAGTCTCTCTTACTCTCTGCTGCCTGCTGGACAGTCTTAGTTCTGGCGGACCATGGGCATTTCACCTCAATGATGCAGTCATCAGACACTGTCCCATCTGGAGATCCACCAAGTAGACCACTGTCAGACAGGAACAATCCCCTCTCCTGGATCACCACACCAGCGTCCGCTGTGTACTGCTGCTTTGCCCGCGACTCATGTAGGATTCCCCAATCACATGCCTTTAATAAAAACACAGTCACTTACTCTTAGATACACATAACTTAAGTTGAAATATTCATGAAGACCCACAACTTACTTTAGATCCTTCTTTGAGGTTGTACTGGCCAAGCAGTGTTTTGAATAAGGAAGGGGGGTAAGATTTCCAGGTTTGGAAACCGCAACTTAAAACTGCATAGCGTTAAGCTAATAAACCATGCAACATTGACATCAATTGCAAATTATTTACTAACCTCGTGATGTGGATGGGGCCATCTCAGATACTCTCTTGGCTGCAATTTCGTCCGTTTTCGGTGTCTTCGCCCTTTTCCACACGCATTCTACATCGGTGCGGGACACGTTTTTCTCCACCCAAATCAACAAGGCTGCCATATGATGGCACTTGTCTTTACCGATTGGGCAAACGCAGCTGCTGTACCTCACTGCCTGACCCTCAACGTGTACCTGTATTAAACGTTATTTGACCCATACTCACTTCAGTCACCACACCTCAACCTCGTAAATCGTCTTTTTCATGGACGCCTGGACTCTACCCCTAAATATACCACCTGGGAGAACAGATACACTTAGTACTCTATTGGAGTTGAAAGAGTTTAGACCTTTTTTAACCCTCAATGGTGCCTCACTAAAGAACGAAGTTATCGTAAACAGGTTTACAGGCTCCGCCATCCTTGTTTGTTTGGACCCGGAAGTGGCTGAAACGTCACGCGTGTCGTCACACTTAACAAGCGGATAGTCGACTAGGGGGTATAGTCGACTATAGTCGAATCAGCGACTATTGCAGGTCACCCCTAGTCTCGATTTCTTCTGTGACATTCAGATGTCAGGGTCAGAATTTGATGTAGCGCCATCGGTGTTTGAGGCTTGTGGTTGTTGGTGCAATGGTGTGGGTGAAATTTTCTTGGCCACTTTATTATGTACATGTGTTCAACAGGTCATTAATGCAAATATCAAACCAGCCAATCACATTGCAGCAAGGCAGTGCACTTCAAGATGATGTTCTGCTGAAGTTCAAACTCATCAACAAAATGAAAGAGAAAATTTTGATTTAAGAGACTTTGAATCTGTTGTTGGTGCTAGTTGGGCTGATCTGAGTATTTCAGTAATTGTTGATCTATTGAACATCATGAACAACCATCCAATAGCTTGGTTTTCTTCCAGATTCCACCTGAGATTAACTCCAGTCCAAATCTAACAGGCCTGTCCTGTTCTTATATGTCATACCACAATAGAATAACCTATCTTGAATGATTACCCAGATTGTTCATTCAGGAGGAGCATCAGTTCTAATACTGCATGTTTTCTTTTAACGCTCATGCTTTTAGGATGAAGCGCTGGTATCAAACTTACACGCTTCTCACCGGCTTTTAATTTCCTTCTGCTATTTGTCAGATGCACAGAAAATTTCACTCAGATACTCAGATATGCACATCACTCAGATGTGCATAGCAGGTAAATATAAAACACTCAAGAAATTGGCAAGCAGAATAAACAGACCGTGTGTCCACAAAACTGACATGATTATATTATATATTATAACAAACAAACGTTTTGAGTTGGAATGGGAGCAGAGGGAGCCTCTCCAGATGCTTTTGAATTGCAGCAGAAATCAATACTGTCTTATTGCTCTTTTATTGCGCACAATGATGTGAATTTGAAGAAAAAAGAACCCTCAGTGTGCAGTGAACACCAGTGAATATGTAGCTCCACACCCTTCTGCTGAGATGCGTAAATGCGTGGCGTGCTTGGCTTAAATATCTCTGCCTGCAAAAGAAAAAGTGAATGATGGTCCCTATTCATGCTGTGTATGGCCAATCGGAAGTGACGGCAGGAGCTGATGAAGACAGAGAGCATGACTTGTGTTTCAGAAGAGTGTATGAGTGCGAGAGTGAGAAAGAGTGTGAGAGGGAGTGGGCAGGAGAGAAAAAGAGGAAGAACAAAGAAAACACGTTCAATGGCTGCTGTCAAGGCATACAAGAGGAGTCTGTAAGCCTGTCCCTCAGTTGCTGTCAGAGGCGTGACTGGGTGTCTCTTTCTAATAATGCTCCTTGTGCGTTGCTGTGATGCCACTATGTTGCGCTGCTGCAAACGCACAGATCTGAGATCAGTCAGCTCCCTCTAGTCCTGCTGACTACTGAGTTGTCACTGAAAGCAGCACAGTCTGAGTTGAACTAGTAGTTGCACTAAAGTTTTATTTTGCACTGAACCACCTGGGCCCAAGATATGATTCATAAGATTTACTGTTGACAGTTTGCAGTGTTACAGTTTCAGGTTGAGGTACCTGCCAACTAAGATGCTCCTCTTCAATTTACTCTGAAACTCCTGGTCCTCAGGATGGGTCACCTGTCTTATGTCTGAGCGAAAGCTGAACTTCACACGAACTTCACTTTCCAGGAAGAGTTCTGGGAGACCTTTGTGAATAGACAGCAGTAAATCTATTTTATGAATGCTGGTCTGACTGCTGACATTGAACTTCACATCAATATCTTAGGCACTGCCTGTTGGGTTCCAGCACATAAAAAGGGGGGGGGGGGGGGGGGGGGGGGGTTGGGTTCACAGAGATGCAAGTGTATGAAGATATAGTTGGTCATCTCCAGTGAAAGTCTCACACCCCAAAGGGGTGAATGTTACTAAAAGCACTCCAGTGGCAGTTAACACAACACACAAAGCAGCGCAACTAAAATTCAGGTCATCAGTGAAGTAGGTATGAATCAACCTTAAAGTCGCTGTGTGTTTGCAAAGGTGTATTTTGTCATTTCATGGCTGTAGTCAGCTCACCAGAGTTCAGAAACATCCCTGAGGCAGTGTGCGATTCAAATTTGCCTCAGACTGTTGATCCAGATTACGAGTGTAGACACAGTAGATGTAGGCCTATACAAAAATAATACATTATGACTTGCGAATATATACACTGTAATAAATTTCTGTAGTTTTCACAGCATTATTACTGTAAATGATCAAATTCTTACTGTAGAACCTGTTTACAGCATGTTACTGTAGTTTTCACAGCATTATTACTGTAAATGATCAAATTCTTACTGTAGAACCTGTTTACAGCATGTTACTGTAAATCTGCAAAGCATCATGGTCAAAATTCAGTGGCGGGTGAATTCTACAGTAAATATAATTTTGCTGTGAATGATAATACAGTAATTTTGAGCGGGATTTATTCAGCAATTTAAACAGAAATCCACTTTTGCTAATGGTAGGCAACATCCACACAGACAGAGGACAATGTCTTTATATCCTTCATAGCTGATACATGCTGTGTAGTTCGCTGTATAACTATATATATATAAACCCGCGATGAAAATTAAGGCGGTTTTATATGAACCCGCCTTGAAATCACTGTTTTTATTGTAGGCACGTACACCAGCAGCCAGTCCTCTAGTGCTAATGGTTAGCTCAGCTAACGCTATTAGCTCGCATCTTTCAGCTAATAAACAGTCGGTCTGTGTCGAGGTAGTAACGGGTACTAAGCGAGATAAATAGCATTGAAAGCTTTGCTTTCATCAGTTTATTCCAGTATAGTGTAAATGAACATGAAACCGGTGTTTATCAGCTCTCACTTCCACCATTCTAAGATGCTGCTACATAATCCTACACTGCACTGGAAGAGGGAAACGTTAGAGCATTTAGTGAAGCTCATCACTCGTTTTTTTGCTAGCCGTGAGTACCAAGTACGGAATACTGTGTTGCCAACTTAGCGACTTTGTCGCTATATTTAGCGACTTTTCAGACCCAATTAAAGGATTCCCCAGCCCAGAAAAGAGGAATTTAATTGTTTTATTTCTAAAGCTTTTTGTGGTTTTATACAGTTCCACATTTAATATTGTACCTTGTATTTAAATGTTCAAATGTTCTAAAATGTTTTAAAATATTCAAAGCAATACAATAAATTTAATTTTGTGGGACAACAATGTCGTCTTCATTTTACAGTATATAATCCTTTTTACAGTAATTAATTTACTATATTAAAATGAATACAGTAATTTTAAGCTGTAAAGCTCTTACAGTAGTTTAATCATTACTGTAATAGAAAATACAGCACCCTACTGTGGTAAAAAATACAGTAAGAACTATAAGTACTGTGAGTAAATTTACAGTATGCATACTGTGAAATTGATTACAGCAACTTACCAGCTAATTGCTGCCAGCAAGTTACTGTAAATTTCACAGTAATCTTTTTACAGTGTACACTACCAGTCAAAAGTTTGGACAAACCTGACTAAATGCATGTTCTTAATAGTTAAAGAAGGCATATTAATCTATGCTTAAATTTTCTTTGATAACAAATATAATTTGGGGAAAGGTGTTAAATGTATATATATGAATATATGAATTAATTCTCAACACACATACACACAGAATTCATGTTAAATGCACCCTCAGCAAATTGTTTTATTTCAGAACTAGTTCCTCACTCTACAAGTGCTCTGTATATGTGACAATGTCTTCAGGATTGATGGCTTCAGATAGTTAACAGAACACCAAGATTGTGCAAAGCTGTCATCAAAATATAGCATAGTTACGTCAAAGAATCTAATATCTAAAGTAGTCTATATTTGTTTATTAGAGCATAATAACGTGTTATTTCATTGGTTTGGCATTTACCCTGTTTTTTTAAATGTTGAAAATAATAAAAATAAACAGAGTAGGTGTGTCCAAACCTTTGACTGGTAGTGGAAAAACTCTCATGAGAATTATCGATAGTAAGTGATGTGCTGATAGTTTACTGGAATTTACAGTTCCTCTTTATGAATACACATAAATATTAATGCAGTATACTAAAAGCAAAAAGCTAAACTGAATAATTGATGCGGAAATAACATTAAAAGCAAAGCAGAGGGAAAATGAGAAGATGGAACTGGGGGATCATTACTGGTTCTTAGTCACAACTGTGGAGACAGAACTGAGAGGAAGAGAGGGTGAGAGGGGGAGGTCAGAGTTCTGCATAAAGATACAGATGAGAGAAAGTTAAGAGGGAGTAGAGAGAGAGTAGAGAGAGAGAGGAGAGAGAGAGTAAAGAGAGTGATTAGAGAGTAGAGAGAGGGAGTAGAGAGAGATAGTAGAGAGTGATTAGAGAGAGGGAGTAGAGCGAGAGACTAGAGAGAGAGAATAGAGAGGGATTAGAGATAGTAGTGAGAGAGAGTATAAAGAGTAGAGAGAGAGAGTAAAGAGAGAGTAGAGAGAGGGAGTAGAGAGAGATAGTAGAGAGTGATTAGAGAGGGAGTAGAGCGAGAGACTAGAGAGAGAGAATAGAGAGGGATTTGAGATAGTAGTGAGAGAGAGTATAAAGAGTAGAGAGTAGAGAGGAGGGAGCAGAGAGAGAGACTAGAGAGAGAGTAGAGAGAGGGAGCAGAGAGTAGAGAGAGAGAGTAGAAAGTAGAGAGAGAGAGAGTAGAGAGGGAACAGAGAGAGAGCAGAAAGAGTAGAGAGAGAGAATTGAGAGATAGAGTAGAGAGATAGAGAGTAGAGAGACTAGAGAAAGAGAGTAGAGAGAGAGTAAAGAGAGTAGAGAGAGTATGGAGTAGAGAGAGAGGGAGTAGAGAGAGAGAAAGAAGAGAGTAGAGAGTAAAGAGAGTAGAGAGAGAGAAAGAAGAGAGAGTAGAGAGAGTAGCGAGAGGGAGTAGAGAGAGAGAAAGAAGAGAGTAGAGAGAGAGTAGAGAGAAAGAAAGAAGAGAGTAGAGAGAATAGAGATAGTAGAGAGTAGAGAAAGAGTAGAGTGAGGGAGTAGAGAAGTAGAGAGGGAGATGGTGAGTGCAGAGAGCGAAGGACAGAGAGACACAGAGACTGAGAGAGAGAGAGAGAGAGAGAGAAGAGGCAGCAAACAGAGAGAGAAGCCGGAAAAGAGGGAGAATGTGCAGAGGCTGAGAGACAGCATGAAGGGACAGCAGGAGCGTATTAGATTTTGATTATGATTGTGTATCATGGGACTTCTCATCATGTTGCTCCCCACTGTCAGTCTTCCCAAATCAGGAAGAACAACAAAAGGGGCGGGTTAACCTGTTGTCATGGAGATGGACATTGCACACTGGCATCAGTTCTTAGTCATCAGTGCTTTGTTTTCATCACTGGTCCACAGTATCTTTAAAAAAGTATAACTCTGTTAGGCTTAAGAGTATAACTCTCTTAGGTTTAAGAGTATAATTCTGTTAGGTTATAAGTATAATTCTTGTTAGGTTTAAGAGTATAACTGTTAGGTTAAGAGTATAACTCTGTTAGGTTTAAAAGTATAACTGTTCTGTTAGGTTTAAGAATATTACTCTGTTAGGTTAAGAGCATAACTCTTAGGTTTAAGAGTATATCTCTGTTAGGTTTAAGAAGATAACTCTGTTAAGTTTTAGAGCATAACTGTGTTAGGTTTAGGAGAACAACTCTGTTAGGTTAAGAGCATAACACTGTAACAATCCAGCACTGTGATGAACAACTTTGCATGGTGAATATTAAGAGAAGAAGACCATGTATAAAGGGGAAGGCAGAGACTCACTGCTCATTTGATGCTCTGTGTTAATGAGCAGAACTCACACACTTAATCAACACTCCAGCTCCCACAGAAGCCAATAGAGGACTGAACTCCCAAACAAGTGGGATGAACAGCATGGTTTAAACAGGGGGCCACAAGAGTGGCAAACGCAACACACGCCGCCAAGATAGGTGGGAAATATGCAAATGAAGACACCATTGCCAAAGATACGCAATACACAAAATAGTGCAATATGCTTTCAGAGAGGTGTGAAAGTGTCCACGTGGTGTTCCCACCTACTCCTTATCCCAAAGGACAGAGTCACATGACTTCTTTGCAGTTTTTGGATTAAATCCTTCCACTTACTGCTGGATTATCAGTGCAAAGCTCCTAAAAATATCTGAAATAAACACCTAGACTAAATGTTAGACTAGTAAGTAAAATGGCTGTTAAAAACATGATGAATTATAAAACACATGCACTTCAATTAAGAGTTTAATCTTTATAATACTTTTAAATTGCAAAGTCCAAAATTATATTGAATGTAAATAAATTTAAATTAATACTTAGATTACATTTATATTATTTATCCTGTATATATTTTATTATATTAATATATTACTATATATTAATATAATATATATTATTATAGTGTTGTATATTGTTACTATATTAATTTGTAATGCCACTTTTGTTTCTACCCAGTTAATGTTACATTGCTATTAATTGTTATTAATTCTCTCAAAAACAATTCTGATTTAATGCACACAATACACACAAACAGTTTCATTTCAAGTCTAAGCAGTTGTTTTTGTTTTAGGGGGGAAATAACCCCCAATCTCTTATCCTCTTTGGTGTTGTAGGAAAATCCCTGGTATGAACACGTAAAAAATCTCTGATTGTGACTGGTAATAATATTTAGAAGTTCATATTCTTTTTATCTCTACATTTACATTTACATTTACGGCATTTGGCAGACGCCCTTATCCAGAGCGACTTACATTTTTATCTCATTTTTATACAAGTGAGCAATTGGGGGTTAAGGGCCTTGCTCAGGGGCACCTCAGTCATGTCCTCAGGTCTGGGGATCGAACCCTCGACCCTCCAGTCACAAGATCAGTTCCCTACCACCAGGCCATGACTGCCCTCTCTCTCCATCTTCACCTGCTTTTTGGAACGGATCGTTCGCTCTCGGTCCATCCTCTATGACCTCTTCGATGCGTTTGACTCCTTTTTCACTTCCTCCTCAATACAGTTCTGGCATAAACGGTGTCAGTCATGGCATGCCTCTGGCCTGGTGATGATACATGCAACAATCACACATGCACAAACACACAAAGGCTGCACAAGCAAGCGCAAACTCAAACACACACAGACATGCACACAATCACTCCCAGCTGGTTGGTTGGTGTAGGTGGAGCGGGGAAAGCCTGTTTGTCCACTCATACAGTGTTGGTGTGGAGGTGGAGAGGGAGAGAGATGCGCTGTCCAGAACATGAAAGAGTACGGAGGCGGTGTTGAATAACAACATGGACATCCTCGGGCTCTATATTCTCCACCCATCTGTCTGTCTGTCTGCCTGCCACACTGTCCGTACTTCTGTCTGCCTGCCTGTCTATGTAAATCTTGTTATTAAGAACTTTCACCATGTTTGACCATGGAAAGCACATTCATACCTGCATACACAGTTTAGTGTAAGTAGTAGACTCTGTAGTTAAGTGATGTGTTAATATAGTTATGAACTACAATATAAACCATATAGTGCCATGGAGCAGTCCAGAATTGCTGTATGGAAATAAGTAATATAAGTAATAAGAAATAAGTAATAATTGTGATTATTAATCTTCACCAAGTTCCTTGACCTTAAGGTTTAGGTATTTACGTATCAGGTAAGTTGTATATTGTGCATTTACAGAACACATACTTTTATAAGTTTCAGCATTCAAACTTTATTTGAATATATGACTTCGTCTCCAGGGCACAGTTTCTACTCTGCAAAGTAGGAGTCTACCACAAGCATTGCGTTTCATTCAAACCTCTCACTAGGAATGCGCAGGAAACTACTCCCAAACGGGCTTCGCAGCCGACGCCAACTGTGTAGCCGTGTGTGTAATTGCTTGCCTCGTGCTGCGTTCATCTCCTCCTCGCGATTCAGATGTTAACCGGCGCTGTGCCCGCTTCCCCCGCCCATCCCTTGAGTGCGTCCCCATCCTCGTGGATCTGTAACGTACATCTCTATCCAATCTCTGACCAACTTCCCTCTCGCCTTATTGATGTGCGCGTTCTCGAGGAACACTCATCTGCCCCTCCCTTCTCGATGTACCCCTCCTCTTCCGTTTGCCACCCTCGCTGGAGCCTGACCCAGCTAATGACGTAGGAGAGATTCCGTGGTGCCCACTACCGTAGGCGCCCGCCGGCTTGGGTATAAAGTGTGTCCAAAACGAGCTTTCGGCACTCTCTCAGTCGCTCCGACTCGGGAACCAGAGCATCAGCGGAGATAGCAAGGAATCATTCGCCTCCTAAGGCTAACTCGCTTTCGGCTTTGGTTCAGAATGGAAACGTCTACTTTTACGCGGAGCCTGCGAAGCTCCTTTGCGCACGACTTTAAGAGTGAGTATCTAACATTGTTGGCTTATTTTTCCATCTCTTTATGCTTATTTGCACTGTCGTTATTCATTTACTGACTTTAGACTGAAAAGTGTCATTTCTGTACGCTAGAAAAGATCGATTTTATTCACTTACATGCGATTTTACGCTCCAATAACTGAACGAAGCAGTACGGTAATAGAAATGTTACTGTGTGCATCCTGAAAATGCTCTAAGTTAGAACTTGATGTATAAGAGGTATAATAACTTTTGAAGATTGGAGAACTTAGTTATAAAAATGATCATACTTTGGCCAGCTCTCTAAGGAAGTCAGAGTTAGTGCAAAGCGCTGTCATGCAAAGAAACTGTATAACTTCGTATAGTTAGACTTTTAACTATCACGAAGTTAAAATTCACGATAGATAGTTTTATTGATGTGATTTTAATGTTAGCTATTAGTTAGAGACACAACATTAAGAATACGATAGGACACAAGTCTGATATCTGTTTCATAACCTCGGTTGTGTCCGTTTCACAAGTGTTTGAATACATTTAACAGTTTCGATAACATCTCAGCACCAAAGCATATGGACAGCTCCTAACAGCCTGTTTCCAGTTTGAACTCATTCTAATGTCACGCGCTACGCTTGTTCCGTCAGGTGGTCTCGCGCTCTGGCTGGTTGTCTGGTTGGTCGTGGTGAAACCCGCTCCTGTACAGGGCTGTCCACACCTGTGCGTGTGTTACCCGAACCCCATGACCGTGAGCTGCCAGGCGCAGAACTTCACTTCCGTGCCGACCGGCGTGCCCTACGACTCACAGCGCGTCTTTCTGCAGAACAATCGCATCACTGAACTGAGAGTGGGCTCTTTTGGCTTTGGAACTCAGGTATGAGAGAAACAGAGAGTGTGTGTGTGTGTGTGTGTGTGTGTGTGTGTGTGTGTGTGTGTGTGTGTGTGTGTGTGTGTGTGTGTGTGTGTGTGTGTGTGCGCATATCTAGACTTTAATGATATAATGTGTTTAATAAGTGCACATATATGTCTGGTTCTCAATCTCACCTTCTCACTCCCCCCTCCACCTCACTTACTCCCCTCACACCTGCTCCTCCTCATGTTTCATTATTTATTACTTTCTTTTAATCTTCCTTGCACACCTTTTTCATATCTCCCCCCTTCATCCTTTCATCTTTCTGCACACCCTACCTCTCCTGCCCTCCAGGTCCTGTGGCTCTTCTCAAACAACATCACCTGGATCGAGGCCGGGGCCTTCAGCGAGCTGCGTGACCTGGAGGAGCTGGACCTGGGTGACAACCCCCACCTACGTCGTCTGGAGGGTGGAGCTTTCCGCGGCCTGGAGAAGCTGCAAAGCCTGCACATGCACCGCTGCCGTCTGGCCGCCCTCCCCCACGACATCTTCCACAAGCTCTACAGCCTGCAGTACCTCTACCTGCAGGAGAACCAGCTCCACTTCCTCCAGGATGACCTGTTCGCCGACCTCATCAACCTCAGCCAGCTCTTCCTGCACGGCAACCGCATCCGCACGCTGTCCGAGAACGTGTTCCGCGGCCTGGTCAACCTGGACCGCCTGCTGCTGCATGACAACCGTATCCGGCAGGTCAACCGCCGCGCCTTCCGGGACCTGGGCCGCCTCACCATGCTCTTCCTCTTCAACAACTCACTCGCCGAGCTGCCTGGCCAGGCCATGCGCGATGTAGAGTCCATCCAGTTCCTGCGGCTGAACAACAACCCATGGGCGTGCGGCTGCGAGGCCCGTCCTCTCTGGGAGTTCTTCAGGTCCAACCGGGTGTCCAGCTCAGAGCTGCTGTGCGCCTCCCCCGCGTCCCGCCGCGGCCTCGACCTGCGCTTCCTGCGCGAGATGGACTTCGCCCTGTGCCCGCTGCCCGATCCAGGCTCCATGGCCGGAACCACCACCACCACCTTCAGCACCAAGACCCGCTGGTGGTTCTCCAAGCACAAGCCCGTCAGCTCCACCAAGGGCGTCTTCGAGAAGAGCTCCGAGACCGTGAAGCCTCACCCGTTCTCTGGCAAACCCTCTGTTACATCTACGTCCATGAAGTATGAGCTGGGGGAGGAGGAGGCTCTGCTGCCCAAGCTGGACCCAGAAGAGTACTGGGCCAACTACGGCAACGAGGATGCCGGCATCACCTCGCTCCGCTGTTTTGAGCTGGAGTGCCCACCCGACTTCGACGCTCTGCCACCTTTCTCTTCCTCCTCTTCTTCTTCCCCTTCCACTCTCTTACTGCTTGCCATGACCGTCTTGACTGTCTGTGTCCATCTTCTGTTTGGCTGAGTTTTTGTGTTTAGCGAGGGATCTTCATCCCCCTTTTCTCCTTCCACTCTCTGGAGAAGAGAAAAACCCCTTTACTCAACCTAACTCTCACATACTTGGTTCCTGGTTAACTTCCACCTAACCTGTATCTCTGTTCTGTTCAGTTTGAGCCTCTAGTACCTGAAGGCATCTAGAGGGCACTACACTGATTTAGGATACAGCAGGGGAAGCAGATAACACAGGACAGGTACTGCAGTGCAGGCCATTCTTCACAATGGAAGGGAATGATAGCATCTACCAGAGGGCTTAGTTAGTCAACAGGTACACTGTCCTCCTTCCTAGTGGACATGTTTACTAAATAATATATATATATATATCACAGTCCATATGGACTGAGGATATATGGTTCCATCCTAGATGTATGTACAACATTTGTATACTTCTGCCTTTTTGGCTGGTATTAGTGCTACTTTAGCTATTGTAACTGCCGCTTGCGATAGTCCCATGACTAGAACTGTCTTTATAATTGCAGCTAGTACTGTTATTCAAACTACTCCAGTCTCAGTGCTGCTACTAGCACTGGTCACAGTAATGTTGTTAAGTTGACATGACTTCTAACACTAACGTCACTGGTGTTAACAGTTCTTCGGATTACTATCTGGATCAATGGCTGTCCAACGTCATTCGTTATATAATGGATATCAAATGATATCATGTGATTCAGGGTGAGCAAAGCAGACAGATGGAATGTGAAAGCAAGGAGTGAAGCTGTGACAAGTGACAAGGAAACATTGAAGATCCATGGAAGAATGAAAAGACCATGGAGAAAGAATGTGTCTGAAAGAAAGGGAGAAAGAGAAAAACGAGACAGCATGCCGAGGTCAGAGAAAAGAAGGAAAATATTTCTTTAGCATTCTCATTGTCATCTTCAAGCAATGACATCATCAGTGCCACTTGTAAATACACCATGATATTGTCAAGGTGGAGAGCTGTAGAAAAAACTTTGTGTTTAGGTCTGTGGTCTGATTGGCTCAGAATGTTCCTGTAAATGATGTCATCTGTGTTGTCCACAAATGGCAAGATCAGCCTACCAGCAAGAGAGAGCAAGTGAATGAATTTGCTTTTTGTCTTTTATGTTAAACTTTGTCATGGCAGTGTTTCACTCCTATCACCATTTTGGAACATATTTTCTTCATATGTTTTTTATTTCTTATTCAAATATAAAGACATTTATGTATCAACTTGCTCACTGTGAGACTCTCCTTTCAAGCTCTTTCAACTCTTAGAGATTCAAAACTCAACTGACTTCACCTAAAACATAAATCAACATTACCTAGGAGTCTCATACCAAGACAACTGACCTAAGACCCTCCTAAAATCGGACTATGGATGATAAGAACTCGGAGTAGTTCGGAAGATGAGTCAAAGTGACTATTTTGCCTAACTTAGACTGACTGTTTGATCCAACAAACATTCATTGTTTAGTACTGCTGGAATTGTTGAAAATGGACCACAATACTTATTGGCTGAATGGGTATATACTAACAAAATTGGACTGATGTTAGTAGTATGAGAGCTCACAAATTAATTATAAATAGAAAACATATGAAATTATGACAGATTGTCTTGATAAATGGGCATTGTTATGACTAATACTGTTGTACACAGACTAAAGACTGCAGTCTGCTGGAACGGTATAATGTTCTGATTCCTAAAGAAGTGGTAGACGATGTTAGCAGTGTAACCAAGAGAGACAATATTGGAATGCAAAAAGGTTATCTGTTTTTTGTTCTCTCTAATCCATCCATCCATCCATCCATTCATCCATCCATCCTCCTAAGCCCTAATTGGAGTGGGGACAGACATGGCGATGCAACAGTTTTGCACGTCCTGCATTTCTGTTCTTTTATTTTCCTTTACAACCATCTTCTCTGCCACAGATCTGCACCTGAATCTTCTGAGTCTTTTTCCAGCTGTTCACTCTCTTGGTTTCTGCGTGGAGAAGTTCAGAAGCGTGAGACAGGAAGCGACAGTAATGGAGAGGGTTGCTATTCTCTCTTGGTTGCTAGTTTCTCTTTTTACTGTAGCGAAAAATGGAACAGTGAAGGTGGAAAGGACAAGGACACAGAAAGAGAGAGGAAGAGAGAGATAGAGATAGAAAGAGAGAGAGAGCAGAAGGCTACTGGATGGGTGGTGGTGGGTGGTAGAAAGAGATAAAAGAGAAATGGTCAAGGAAAATCAGGAAGAGCTACACTCAGATGGAGGAAAGTCCATTTTCTGCAGCTTGCTCATGTGGGCTGAAAAGAGCTGAGGAAAACAATGTAAACGAGACAACTGAGAATAATGGACCTGGGGTTTTAAGTCTGATTTCAAAGGTGTCAAACAGATTATAAAATACAGCTGGATACTTCTCTACATAATAATTGGGCTTCAATGGTCAATTTGAGCAATATTTTGTGAACTTTGGAAGCTAATAACATTTTCTTTCATAAGAGGAGGTTTGAATGTTACCATGACAATGTTAGTCTTAATATGTAAAGTTTATCAGCCATCAGGGTAAGGTCAAAGTGCAAAGTGGTGCTCTTAAGTGACCATATTTGTTAGGTCACTCACAGACGACCAAAGCTTAGTTGTACCTTTTTACCCAAGTATGTATGTATTTAGTTTAACAATGAATGTAAGCGTATGAAAGGATGAAACATGCTGTCATTTCAGCAAAAAGAAAAATAAATATTTGTGGTTTTCAACAACGTTTAGTGGGAGTCTCTTTTCATTCTATGGATGCAATCCAACAGTCAAAGGCACTTGGGAAAGAAATCACATACACACTCCCTCTCTCTCTCTCTCTCTCTCTCTCTCTCTCTCTCTCTCTCTCTCTCTCTCTCTCTCTATGTATCTATCTCTCCAAGAAATCTTGCTGTCAGCTTGCTTGTCTATCTGTCTCTCATTGAAGCTCTACCAGATGGCATTCGCTGAAAGAGCAGCTAACTGATAAGTCCTGCTTCCATCTCCCGCTATGAGCTAAGCTGGGCCGCCTTACCAAGACATCACTATAGCCCAAGGGACACCACTATATCCCTTAAATAACACTGCACAAATGCTCCACTATTTGATGGTTTACAGACAGTTTGACGATACTTCAAGCTACTTCAGGAATAATTGGGCAGCAGAGCAGCCTACCATGACATCATTTTGACATCTTCTTTATAGTTCAAGTCTGATTTGTACAGGTGATAAAAGAGATCATAGCATGGTTTAAACCAGCCAATTAATTACTTTAGCATGTCATCTTCTCATGATGTGCGTGCTTACTTCTAGCTTTAGGGTTTAAAATGTATGACATCAACTGCTTACTGCTTAAGTGCGCAAACTGTGCCCCCTCATCTACCCACTCACCATCTGTGAGCCTATTGGCTGATAGCCACGCCAGTCAACAGTAAGACACAATGGGTTAGCGCTGAGAAGGAGGAGCAGGGACTGTGTCATCATCACAACCAGCTGATGATTGAGGAATATTAATGGAAGTCACGGGTGAGTCATTGAATGCTGAATGAAATTAGGAGGAGGGGAGAGGAGAAAGTGAGAAAGGAGGATGAGAGGCATTAGTATGAGCTTTTTTGGGCGTGGAAGTTAGAATTCATAAGAGTGAGCTGCTCAGAAGATATAGTGCTTCGCCCCCATTCTTAACACATTCTACAGTATCTGCGTCGTTGCTGCCACAAATTACAATAGGAAGAACTCGTCAGATACCCATGTGTGTCATTACAGTTGACGATTTCACACATACGCACAAAAACAAGTGGTACAAACAGGTATGCATATATTTTTACACCAACAGAGACAAACATTCAGACAAACTATTTTCTTTTCAAATAGGCACACACTAACACTAAAAATGCTTCGAAACACGAGCATCTCATCTCAGTTCTGTTTGGACATCCTTGTCTACCGTTTAGATCACATTCTCTCTCTAAGCCCCCCAACAAGCTTCTGTTTCTCTCTTTCTCAACAAAATATACAAAGCAGTTAACAGAAACACCTAGGTATAAACATAACATATATAAGAAAAAGACGTATAAAAGTATTATAGGCAAAATTATAGCTAGGAATAGGGTAATGGAAATTATGTAATTTATAAAGCTATTACTAATCAATTAAGGAAAAGGAAAATAAATAGGTAATAATCAATAGATTAGATTAGATTAAATTGAACTTTATTAATAAGTCAGTCAATATTCATGTAATTGATTATCCTGGTTGTCTCTGAGGTTGTGACAGGCTGACACGTATGGTGCTGCGTATGACCAATTCACTCTCCTCTCCTAATATGTACATCGGTTTCTCAGTGTCATTACAGCGCTGAAACTCTCTCTCTCTCTCTCTCTCTCTCTCTCTCTCTCTCTCTTTTCTTTCGTTTGATACCCTCCCTCCTTGGTGCTCCTTTTTGGCTTGACGTCATCAATGTCACTCTTACTATTTCACTCTTTCTCTCTCCCTGCAGTTTGCTCCCACACTTCCGTTTCTCTCTTGTCTCTCCCCTCTCGTCTCTCTGTAGCTGTATATCTATCGTCCGTCCCTCTCTATTTCATTATTTATTTTCAGTGCTTTGTACTTTTTTTGTTTATTCTGCAGGCATTGATTTTTGCACTAGAAAGCAATGAAAAGGTTTTTCTTTCTCTCTCTCTGTCTATGTGTGTCTGTCTAATTCTGTTTTCTCTGTGTCTGTCTGTTTCTCTCTCTCTCTCTCTCTCTCTCTCTCTCTCTCTCTCTCTCTCTCTCTCTCTCTCTCTCTCTCTCTCTCTCTCTCTCTGTCTGTCTTTCTCCCCTTGTCTTCTGGGCTTAATTTAACAAAGCAAAGCTTAGGGACCACAGTGCTTTGTCCAGCCGTGAGTCAGTTTCGATCTGTTTTTGAGCACCACTGCTTTTGATCGCTTTCTCATTATATCTGTGTGTGTGTGTTTGTGTGTGTGTGTGTGTGTGCGCGCGCGCTCGGGTGCGCACACAAGCGTGTGTTTGCATTTGCGTGCCTTTTACAGGGAGATAGCCAAGAGATGAAGAAGAACGAGGGAGAATGAAGTGAGATTTGAGTGGGTGTGCTTTCTGAAAAAATAAATAAATAAATCAGTTCTGTATGTTCTAACTTCGCCATGTTGCTCGCACTTGCTGTGTCTCTTGGAGTCCGTTTCTTCTTCTCTGAATCTGACATTCACCAAAACGTCAACGTGTATTGCACTGTGGAAATCAAAATGAAGAGGAAGAGGGTAAGGGAAGCAGTGCAAGGGAATGAAAGGACCATTAGCAGAGCTAAGACAGCGTTGGAGCGATGGATAGAAGATGAGTGAGGGAGAGATGGAGAGCATGGGTGAGAAAAGAAGTGAGAGGAGAAGTGAGAATTTTGAGTCACATTCTTGGAATGCTTAATTGTTGCAAACATTTGAGGGCTTATGTAGTGCCAATTCTGGAGCATGCACACACTCACACACACACACACACACACACACACACACACACACACACACACACACGCACACACATATTTGAACATGATAACACATTCTGTGTGCGTCCCATTTGTCCTGCAGAGAGGCAGACGGTTTTAAATGGTATGCGTCATCACTCGTCATTGGACCAGTGGAGGGTTCACGTGTTTGTTTCACTCGTGTACCTAACACACACGCACGCACATACACTAGCATGCTCTCTCTGAGACCACAGAGCACGTAAATATAATTCCTCCTATGCGTCTCATCTCAGGGTGTGTGTCTACTTAATACCTCGAGGCATCTGGGGAAAGAACGCCTTCTAACCAATTAAAAACTTAATTAGGCCACTCACAGTGTGAGGAAATCTCAGGATCTTTGTGTTAGGAGGTGCACATCTGTTTATGCTATCTCAGTCTAATACAGAGAACATATGTCCATCAGTACATCCACATAGTCTGTGATTCCATACCATTGGATCAATTACAGCATTGGCAATGAGTATGAATTAACACAAATACTTCATATTTTATAGAATTTAACCGGTCTCAGAATTAACATTAAAATGTAATATGCAAAATGGCGATATAATCCTGAATTTGCATTTACATGTTCTGCTTGGAATGCATTTTCAATATGCATTTTGACACAGATTGAGTGCTGTTGGTATTGTTATGTTATTTCAAACAGGAGAGGCGCTATTTCCCCTTTAGCGGTTCAATTTTGACATCTTTTTAGCATGGTGGTGAGGTTGAAAATCGCATTTCAAATGCATCATCACGGAATGCAAATGCATATTAAGTGAATAAAATTTAAATTATAATTTTGATTTATTCAAATTGGGAAATGCATTTCAATTTAAATAAAGCCACAAATAAAGCCTAATTATGTGTAAATTAAATATGAATAGATGTCTACCAAAGTGCATTTGAAAAATGGAACAGTTTTCACTGAATTTGAATTTTGTAACAAAGGATGACACAAGGATCAACAAACCTGGAAATCTGTTGCAGTGGCGGACTGTTGGTTGTAACCACTATTTGCCTTGTTCTGATGCATTTAGTGTCTTTTTCATTACTTGCTGTCACGGTGAGGGGGCCGGGGCGCCACCAGAGGGCGCGCATCCCGGCCAGCAGCCGATCCCAGCACACACCCCCGCGCACGCAACCACTCCCACAGTCGCAATCACCATCATACTAAGCACCTGTTTCTTGTTTACTTTGCTCTTCTTAAGCCCGCAGGTCGTCTGGTCCAGTGCTGCACATTGCCGCTACATGAGCGTCTCTGGTCTCTGCGTGTCTGTCACTGCGTTCCCTACCTGCGTGCGCGCTACGAGCTTTACCTTGCATCACTTGCAGTGCGTGCTTTAGGAGCCTTACTAGTGTGCGCTACAAGCTTTACCTTGCATCACTTATAGTGTGTGCGCTAAGAGCTTTACTGGTGTGCGCTACGAGCTTTACCTTGCATCACTTGCAGTGTGTGCGCTAAGAGCTTTACTGGTTTCAGGGGGGTCCCGTTAGTGTGCTGTAGGCACAAAGCTAGCATTCTTTCAATATTGTCTACTCTAGCTACACCTGAATGATGATTCAATATTTCCTGTGGCACCTGAGCCACCTGAGCCAAAATTGAATGGGTTTTATAGTTTACTGCTAGCTCCTTTTCTGTCTCTACAAACAGTACTTCAGTATGCCAATTTAAAGGTTGTTCTCATATTGTAAATTGTATTGTAGTTGGGTTCCAGTTTCCCTCTGGTCAATGGAATCTTTATGTGCTTCTGAAGAGTTAATTGGCTTATATGAGCCACTGGCTAGACAGATCTTTTGTATCTTTCCTTTGTGTACCTCACTGAAGATGGGCCAAGTAACTGATATTGCCGAATGTGTGCAACTGAGATTTTGGTGACTAGTGAGCACCCTTTGCTTACCAGCCTGTTAACCTTTATTTATGTAACCTGTTACATAATTGTGTGATGGGTGAGGACTGCAAAATAAAAACAGAAGCGATCACATCAGTCTCAGGGAAAAGGCAGGATTTAATGAATAATGTGTACAAACTCAAAACCTGTGAACTATTCTAAATTAAGGATACAATAACCAGCAGTCAGCTAGTGCAGACACAAGACATATAGACAGACAAATGACCCTTGGGTGTTGGGTTGCCCACCTGAGGGGCAAACACAATGCAACAGGACAACATGTAATACTGCCGTTGCTGTTGGGGGCCGCTGGCAGGGGGTTGTTTTTCAAGTAGATTATTATATGTATTTCTTACACTCAACTCATTCCAACTGACCTTTATGTATTGATCCTGGGTGACCCATCCCAAGGGACATGGCACATGCAGTGGCACATACAGTTTGCAGGTAGGACAAAGGGGTGATGAGATGATCCAGGTCCCACTCGACAGACCCCAGGAAGCATGAGGAGAGTCAGATGCTCTCCTGACACACGTGGCCTCCAGGATGAACTGATACAAGAAGGTGTGTGCCTTTGTGTTTTTGGAAACTGGCCTATAAGTGATAGAAAAGTTAAAAGTGGAGAAGAAAATTAACCACCATACCTGTCCATCACTGACACCACACTTGGTAGCTTATAGTTACCACTGAGCACCCTTGAGCCACTATCTCAACTCTCCATTGAGGCCACCAGCCTCATTTTGGGGCTCAGCCACTGGGACAAGATTGTTTCCATTCTGACTTTGCAGGAGGCTGCCTCTACGGTAAATGGTTTGGATGGATCTGGGTGTTAGAATATGGAATTAGTGAAGATGGTCTTGAGTGCAGTGAAGGTTGCAGAGCTCCAGTCCAGGTTTTTCTGCTTTCCCTGCAGGAGGGTGGTGAGGGGATAAATCATAGAACTAAAGGAATGGATAAACTACCTGGATAGAAGCTGTGGATGGAGTGGATTGAAGTTTGTAAACCCTAGAAAAGTTCATGGCACGTCCGGGCCACAATATCACTGAGCTTCTGCGTCACTGCTTCAACCTTACTGAACTGCATCTGCTCACAGGCCTCACTGATGACGCAGACAAGGAACTTAACCTGGCACAGAAGGTATTAGCACTTCTTCAGCTTGCAATACAAATTATTGATGTGCAGGAGAGTGCCTAGGACCTTATGTACATTGCAGACATGTTGGTCCAGGAAGGGAGAATAGATCAAAATGTCATCAATGTAAGTGACGACAGAACTACTCAAATACTCCCATAGGACCTCATTAATAAACACCTGAAAGATAGAATGGGTGGTTGCTAGGTCATGTGGAGGAACTAGGTGCTCACCGTGACCAGAGGCTGTGCTGAAAATGTTGATCCATTCATTCCCCTCCCTGATACATATCAGATTATATGCGCTGCATTGATCTAGTTTGGTGATCTAAGCAGTCCCATGTAAGTGCTCTAAGGCAAGTAGAGTGGGCACTTCACCAAGAGGACATTTTTAGCCCATATAATCTACCCAGGGACAGAGGCCACCTCAGTGGGGAGTCTGCAGTCACCAGCATGGTGCCCTAAGCCTGGTCTTTCTTGACTAATGATGAACAGCAGTCTAGTGTGCTCCAGCATAACTGGCTAATATATTAAATACAATTCACATTGAAATAAAGAAGCCTTCACAACCATCAGAGTCACCATGATAAACGTCTGGGATAGCTACATGATACCGACATGTCATGGAACTGCTACCAGCTATGGGAGTTGAGTTCATTGACAGAGCTTCCACACAGTAGGTCCAGGCACTGTTCCTCCAGCTCCTGATTATGGTGACAAATCGTGTGATCTGAGCTTCTCCATCAAGCCCACTCAGTGCTCTCCTCTCATCAGGATTCACGTCCTGTGACATCTCTTACTAGATGTAGAGCAAGACGTGAGTGACAGGAGCAAGAGGGATTTAAATAATAAAGAAACCATACAAAGCCCAAAAATCAACAAAGAGAACAAGGGCAGTTGGACTAACTTCTGTAGCTTTGATGTTTTCTGGACCATAGCATGCATGTGTCTGTGGTAGGCAAGTGCAACATAAACAGGCATAAATAGTGAGGAACATTTGGTACAAGTGAAGGTGATAAAATGATAGGTGGGAGATTATGATCTAGGGTGTGATCTGGAACTGTGATTGGTGGTTGTGCAGGATGAAGTTTGGCTGGGTGCCATTCAGGCCATGAAACAAACATTTCAGTTGTCATTGTGTCATACAGAATGAACATGTAAAAACTTTTGAAAAACTTTAAATACATTTGTGATTCGATAGATACAATCCTCATTTGACTATAAAATGTCATTCTTAAATTCCAGATTGTCAATCAGCTATTTATATTTTGCATCCACTGTGTCACAGTGATTTATTGTTTAAATCCTGGCTTGGAAAATGTTATGCACAAAAACCATTGTTTTTGTACCATGTGGGTCCTTCCACAATATGCCTCCAGGAACAGCAAATGTGCACCTGTTCCTGGCCACATTCCACAATTATAAATTACTGTGTGTATATATATGTGTGTGTGTGTGTGTGTGTGTGTGTGTGTGTGTGCGTGTGTACGTGTGCGTGTGTGTTTGTCTGTTTGTTTTGAAGAAAGAATTAATCAACCTGGTAAGAGCAACCAATCCCATTATACACTCTAGTGATTCAGAGAACAGGAGTTATGAAGAAACACACATCAATGAAGTGACTGTACAGAGCTGCTTTGAAGGGAATAATGAATGAGTGAAGGCTTGTGTGTACAGGTATGTAGGGCTTTACACTAACATCCCTCCTGTCAATATGTCTGTGTGTACTATTTCACCTAACAGTATGTGAAATATATGTGTGTTGTGACTGTACTGATAGAGGAATAATTCACAGCTTGGATTTGATGTGATCTATGTGGTATTTGACTCAGTGTAGTTGATTCAACAGAGCTCACCTGTGATCATTTTTATGCATGTATCCAAACTGCATCACTGCTTACACAGGGTTTGGTTGCAAGTTTTGAATTACATTTGAAAAAATCTACAACATGGTATTTGTATTTTATTATATAATATTCATATTTATGTTGTGACAAGCAGTTTTTTCTGAATGCTTACGTAAGCATAATCAGCCAGTGTGATGAAACATATCCCTATGGCTGGACAAAGTGCTTTTAGATCTTCTATATAGATTAGATTAGATTCAACTTTATTTTCATTGTCAGTCACAAGTACACAGCAACGTAATGAAGTTCATCTGAGGCCACGTTGTACAGCACCGCAATCCCACAGTGTAGAGCGGCCGCTGCATCAGAAACATTCTATTTGTATATCATAGTATTACTACCTAAAGTTTTGCAAACGACATTTTCATTTTAGCAATCAAAGAAAAACATTTAGCAATTCTATGAATTTTTTTCATGATAAAAATTTTAAATACAAATGAAAGCTTAAAATGGAAAAAAGTGGCATTCTTCTAAAATCGAATTTTAGAATTTATTTATTAATGCATGATAAAATAAACTAAAAATTAAACGTACACTGTAAGAGAATACAGCATTGAAGCACCTGACACTTGTTCCTGGTTGAGCTGTATATACAGAATATTCCTATGAATTGAAAAGTGTGGTGGGGGTTAGCATCAGCAACAGGCTGGTCACCATCACCCGGCTTGTTCAATGTTTGGCCACCAGAGGTCCTCGTCCCTGAAGTACTGACTGTCAAAGCTACTAATTATACATACTGTTCACTGGTAACGCTAATCAAAAAAAAAACATGCTCAATAAAATGTAGGTTACTCGTGTTCAACGGTTTATTCAGTTAAACATGAATTTGTAAGCCTACATACTGTACATTAAAAGGGGTTGATCCCAGCATGAATATTCTGACAGAAGCCGTTATTTTAAATTCAAGGTGAGTCACCTACATTTGATTAAAATATGGTTAGCTAGTAAATACATATCTTAGTAAATTTATCTTCTGAGTTGCGGCTAATGTATGAGGTGATTTTAATAAACCCTCAGCTAACCCCTCTGGATAATCATAAAACCCGATCAGCAAAATCAAACAGTTGTACCAAAAACGGATGCCCATCTGTGGCTGGACATTATTTCTATATGGTCATGGCTAGAGCTAAAATTATCACTACGCTACGCTACCAAATGATAAAGTTATATGAATCACTGCATTAAGACTTCAATAGTAAGTAACGTTAACTGATGTTGATGGTCTCAGCCACAGATAACAGCCGACGATAGCATTCGCTATAAGTAGCTAGCCACATTAACAAGTTAATGCCAACTATAGCTACCTAGCTGGGTTAGCATTGATTTGAGTAGCTGATGTTCTTCAAGCAAAACGTTCAAATTACTTCATTTATCGAACGCTTTATTATAACTAGAGGTCACAAAATTAAATGTTAACAAACGTGTATCTTTGTCTATTTTAGGCTTCACCCCAAGAAACGTGTGAAAAGGAGGCTTGAAACGGCATTCAAAATGCGCACATCAGACACTTTTTTCGCATTTCAAATAAAAAATAATAACTTGTTTACAGCCTATCACTTCTTGTGTGTTCATTTTTATTCCATATGCAATACCCGGATTTACTAAATCAATAAAATCTAAGTTGTTTTAGAAGTAACATAAGAAGTAGACCTAAACAATTTAACACATAAGAGACGTTTAAAGGACGTTCCTTAAACGTCCGCTCATTGTCCTCTGGATGTTTCCAGGTGGTCCTACAAACGTCCTTTGTAACGTCCACTGAACGTCCCCTGAAACATTTTGGCGACCCTACAAAAAAACGTCCAGAGGACGTTCGCAGTGTTGGTTCGCGGGACGTCCTCGGGACGTTTTTTTGTTAGCTGGGTAACGCCGTTAACGGCCCACCACTTATATATATATATATATATATATATATATATATATATATATATATATATATATATATATATATATATATATATATATATATTCAGAATAGCAGATTAGCACTTCTGCATTTGTGAATTACCTTTATTATCGATTAATATATATTTATTATATTTATGTATCCAGAGTTGTATAGTAACGAAGTAGAACTACTTCGCTACTGTACTTAAGTACTAAAATGCTGTATCTGTACTTTACTGGAGTATTATTTTTTTCTCCTACTTCCACTTTTACTTCACTACATATTTTCCATCAGTTTAATACTTTTACTCCGATATATTTTTTACGTGCTGTATAGTTACTCGTTACAATTATAAACATGTTAGCTGGCGCTGTCACCGGGTCAAGCGATCAGGCTGTCTTATGAAAACTGCGCATGCTCCGGTCGCGTCTCGTTAACTCTGCTGCTGCCTTCACTGAACACTTGAGCTTCGTAATCTAGGTTCACTTGACACGCTGTTACTGCGGCAAGGGTCCGCGCGGCAAAAATGACGCAATCGCGGTGGCTCCGTCCATGCGCGTTAACCACGCGCGCAGTCGCGTCGCGAGGTCGTGCACCTCTCGATTTTTGTGCTTGTGAAGTTACAAGGTGGAATTCATGCACTTGTACGGCACTTTGAAGGTCCATTTTCAGTATTTTCCAGCACCTTCAGCTTCATTTACATATTTATACAAATACACATATATTCGAAATGATTCCAAATAATTCGCTTTTTATCTCATTAAAAGAGATGGTACCGTGTTTGGTAACAGCAGAAGAGCGCAGTAAGCACTAGTTGGTTAGATATCTTAGCTAACTAACCTAATTATGTTCATGGCGTGCTGTAGAATTCACTTAACATTAGCTGGCAATAAAGGCGACGTGCTGACTAATGTGCCCATTTTATAGTGTAGTGTTTTTATAGGGTAAGGGCATTTATTGGGGGTAAACGCAGGGCAGTAAGCTCACCATTAGAATCCGACGGACGGATTTTACGTCCAAAATACACCTCGTTTTCTCAGCTAAATTATGGCGAATTTGTACTTTTGCGTCAAACCTACAACGCAGCGGGACATAGGTTATCTGTTTTTTGTGTACGAAGTGTTAACCCCAGTTTTTTAAGTACATACAGAACACTTGTATTTGTGATCTTTGACATCTTTGATTTGTAAGTGATATATAAAAACAATTGATAATCAAACTTTGATGGCTTTCTTTAATTAATTCAAAACACAATACTTGTACTTTTTACTTTCAGTACTTGAGTAATAAATTTTAGACTAAACTATTTGCAATACTCAAGTACAAAAAATGCTGAATACTTCTGTACTTCTACTTAAGTAAAGTTTTTAAAGAACACTTCAACTTCTACTCAAGTAAATGTTTTGATAGAGTACTTGTACTTTTACTCAAGTATGGGTCTCGAATACTTTATACAACACTGTATGTATCCCTGTGTTCCTGTGTGTGTGTGTGTGTGTGTGTGTGTGTGTGTGTGTGTGTGTGTGCAGAGCCGGAGTGGCTAATCGGGAGATTCGGGAGGATTCCCGATGGGCCGGCTCATGTCAGTCTCTAGTTTGGGCCGATTGGGAGGGAAAAATAATTTTGGGCCGGATTTGGGCATGAAACTCCCGGGCTGAAAAAGTGTCCCACTCTGGCCCTGTGTGTGTGTGTGTGTGTGTGTGTGTGTGTGTGTGTGTGTGTGTGTGTGTGTGTGTGTGTGTGTGTATGTGTGTGCATGATTGTGTGTGTCTATATGTGAATTTGTATGGCTGTTTGTGTTTGTGCGAGTGTGTGTGCATAATTGTGTGTGTATATGTGTGCACGTGCATTATTGTGTGTGCGTATGCGTGCGTATGCATGCGCGCGTGCGTGCGTGTGTGCGTGTGTGTGTGTGTGTGTGTGTGTGTGTGTGCATGATTGTGTGTGTGTCTATATGTGAATTTGTATGGGTGTTTGTGTTTGTGCGAGTATGTGTGCATAATTGTGTGTGTATATGTGTGCACATGCATGATTGTGTGTGCGTGTGTGTGCGTATGCGTACATATGCGTGCGTGTGTGCGTGTGATAGAGAGTTGTGGGCAGTACTGATGTCTTATGATGAAGTCAGGGGAATGTGGGCCTCGTTTGTTGCCTGCGTTCATGTTTCTCAGCGTCAGTGGAGGGGCATGGACCCGTCCTTCGCCAATCTGGGACTGACTATTAATAACCCTTTGCCAGACAGCGGAGGATGAGAAATCTGAATGGGTAAAAACGTCAGCTCTTTCCTCTCACTTCTTCCCTGCCAACGCCTTCATTCTCATTATAGAGTCATCCTCATTCATAAAACATCAATTACGCTACGATACATATGAATAAAGTGCCCCTCCCACTCCTTCCTGCATGTTTTTTATAACCTGTATCTTATTTATAACATAAAATCTATTTTTTTTTTCTTAAAGTTGACTAGGAATCACTTGGTGAGCAGTATGTCTTACTTTATTTCAGTTTGGAGGGGTTTTTTTTAGACTTTTTCTCCTGGAATCTTCATCAGTCTGAGTCTTGGTGACACTTCCTCTCTGTCTTTGCCTAGTGTACTGTTTGGGGCCTCTTACCTACTTCTTTAAACTCGTAACTTTTCACCCACTTTCATTTCACCTTTTCTCCTCAGTCTTGCTCCTCTTGTCTGCCCCAATTATTTTCCAAGTTTATTTTTGTGTCTCGTTGTTGTGGGTGTGCATGGATATTTGTAGTCAGAAATAGAAAGGCACAGATGTAAAACGCAGTCCCAGGATGACCACTGATCTCCAATCATCATTCTCAAGATGGCTGCCTGGACAATGAGTCATCTGCCAGCTCATTGCATTTATCAGCTTTCCAGAAGGGCTGCTCTTCAAACCCTCTATTATACAGTCTCAGTCTTGCTTTGTGGGTATGTGGGGCTAATGAAGTAGGACTTCAGTGTAAGTTAAGAATTCTTTACTTTTACCACATAGGTATTCTAAGCCTTGGCTCACCATTTGTGCACATTAGAAACAGTAAGTGACATTTTCATTCATCCCTTTAATGGACAGTGTCTCTTGAAGGTAATGGAACAAGGTGTGGAATATGAATGAAATTGTAATATATTGTAATATATTACTATTAGTCATCCAATTATGTTTCTAACAAAACAGGCAGTACTGGGCAACAACCCATATTTGGCAGTTTAGAATCCCATTTTGGTCAATCTTATTTTCTCACATGTTTGGTGCCCTCGTGTGGTAACAGTATAAAACTGCAATTTCACTGTTAACTATCACTGCCAACTAACATTGGTTTTTCCTTTCCATTACATCTGTGTTCAGTTTTCCGTGTTGGAGTTATAACTTCCCTATAATAATAATAATAACATTTTATGTTAGTTATTTTACCAGTAGTGATATATAAATGCTTAATTCTATAAAAATAGATTAATTCTACTTTTAATAAAACACATTACATCCAGCTGATCGAGAGTTTCAAAGTGATATGTCTATGTATAGTCTACTGGAGTCTGCTTCCCTGAATCAGGTGACCACGTGTTTTGAAGAGCTACATGTTCCAGCTGCTGCCACATACCTATTTTAACCCAGGAAGAGGAAGAGAATTAATTGATGAATTGAATCAGGTGATTTACAGTACAAAAAATAAACAACTGTGCAGTATAAAGAGAACTAGGTCCAGTGCTGGGAACGACCGATCACACCCGTGATAGAGGAGCGATCTCCAGTCCTGGATACAGAAATACACAGTTTAGTGTTTCCCTACCCTAAAACACATTATCAGTAAAATATCAGTCAAATATGCTTAGACACTGTACTATTCAATGTGGCTGTTGGAGAATGTTGAATTGGAGAATGTTGAGGCTCTGATATTCTGAACTGCTGCTGTCTCCTTGTGGTCAGTGGGGGAACATTCCTATATGTTTCACCACTCCACGATCACTGAATTAGATATTGCTTACCATCGCCTTTAATTACCATCGCCTTTAAATCCTAATGACCACTTCCAGAGGTCTTGATTTGTCCTTTTCCAGTGCAGGCCCGTAGCCAGGGGGGATCGAAGGGTTCGTTCGATCCCCCCCCGCCCCCGCCCCCGCCCCCGCCCCCGCCCCCGCACCCTCCCTCCGTACACACATGCCCCTCAAGATAGGTAGGCTATTCAATGAATGAATTGTTAATCTCCGGTGAATATACAGACAAACAAATAAGGACAGCAACAACAAATTCACAACAAACTTATAACAGTGTTGCCAACTCTCACGCAATGTGAATATGTGAATTAAGCCTTGTTTCCATTCATTACAGTTATGCGAATAAACTTTAGATCACGTGAGAGGACGCCAAACAATAGTGGTTTTACGTCCATCTGGCAGTTACGCATTTTTGCACGTTGAGGTTGTGAAACATTTTTTTCTTTTTCTTTTCTTTACATGGAGAAGTTAAATTCAATTTTTGCTCTCTCCAGAACTGTTTTTGTATGCATTTGCCATCTTTACATCGCGATTATGTACAGAACCACTTGACTTGAGGCATGATACGTCATCGTTTATGCGAAAAACCCTTTTCCATCCAGTTTTTCCGAATTTTGGCGATGCGATAGTCTAACTTTTCCACCTCCTCCTAGCGTAAACATCTTTTTGCGATATTTGGGGCTTTTTTCGAATTTTGGTCTTTTTCCATCCAGCTTTTTTCATGCGCATTTTCAAAATGCGCAAAAACTCGGTGGATGGAAAACCCACTGAGTTACTAGTTCGCTCTGGCGCCAACCACTGGCGATCGATCGCTACAGGCGCAGCATAGAGGAAACATATAAGACATAACCCCCCCCCCCCCTCACTCCACTTTTGGGGGAAAAAGATCCCCCCCCATCACAATGCTGGCTACGGGCCTGCAGTGGTCCATTACACCCCAGGCCTCTAATAAAGGGTTAAGTTGTAAAATGCATGAGTGTGTATACCTGTTCTAAACATGTCAAGACCAAAGATACCAAACACCACAATTTATTTACACGTAACAGAAAACTGAATGTGACATGTTTTACAGTACACAACCACTATGGTTCTTAACTAGAGAGGCGGACCTCAACTTGTCAGTCAAGTCTTCTAAGGCAAATGTAGAGTCAGACTTACATGGATAAATACAGTGGTGTAGTCCTAAAAAAATAAGTGGGGGGTCGTTTTTGGTGTGGCGGTGTAGCAATTCTAAATTGTTGAGCGGGGGGGGGGGGGGGGCGATCGTAAGTTGTTGAGCTGGCTTGAGTGTTAAGTTGGTGAGCGGGGGGGGGCGGGTGGCGAATTACTAACGCATTTAAACCGTTTGACGTAACAGTCTCAGCAAGAGCAACATCCAGTTAAAATGAGTGGGGTGACGGTGTTCCCCCGCTACACACTCCCACTACACTGCTGGGGGGGACGCCCCTGTTAAAATAAGTGGGGGGACGGCGTCCCCCCGCGACCCCCCCCCCCTACACCCCTGGATAAATATCAAACAATACAAATGTGGACAAATGTGATTACTCTGTCCTCATTTGAGTAGAACAAGCCAGGCAGGCACCATTTTTGGTGGAGAAGCTGCAAACATATAAACCAATGAATAAATTTAGTTCTTCATTTCTAAAATAAAGGCAGATTTATTTAGCTCTTCCTGTAAGGAAAATATGATATGCTAAAAACTGACAATTGATGAAACATAGGCGCAGATGGCTTCAAAATGGTGCAGCAGTCAACAGCAGACAAAATAAATGCTGTGCACATTTTATGTTATTGCTGGTTTGCTGTATAGTCACATTATATGATCATAATCATTAAATGACTAAAGTAAACAAATGCAAAACAGTTGTTTTGTAATTCTGTCCATTCTTCATTACACACATACTGAATTGCCACATTATTAGAGACATTCATCTAGTGTGTTGGGCCTCTTTTGGCCTTCAGAACCCCAGCAATTAATTGTTGCAAAGATTCCACTATGTGTTGAAATTCTTCTGCTGGAATATTGGTTCATACAGACTGGATAGCTTCTTGCAGTTGATGCAAATTAGATGGAGGTATTGGCATGCTCTGAACAGCCCATTCTGTTTCGTCCCAAAGATGCTGCATAGGAATACAATCTGGGGTTTGAAGGTCAGAGAAGCAAAGAAAACCCACTGTCATGTCCCGGGAACCAATCGACCTTTGTGGCATAGTGCATTGTCCTACTGAAAGGACCCTTCTACCATATGGTAAACAGCAGCCATGAAGGGAAGATGTTTGTCAACCACAGTGCTTAGGTAAACCCCACTGTCCGAACATCCACCCATAGGTATCATCCACACCATTACTCCACCTCCACCAGTCTGAATTATTGACAGCTGACAGGAAGGACTCGTCGATTCATGCTGATTGCATCAAATTCTAACCCTCCCATCAGCATGGTGCAACAGAAACCTGCGTTCATCTGAGCAGGTGATGTTTTTCTTTTCAGTTATTACATATTTGTGGTCCTTTGCCCACTGGAGTTTTGGTCTTCTGCTGTTACAGCCCATCCATGCTAAACAACATTGACTTGTATGTTTGTCCATGCTGGAGCACCAGTCGTATACGTGGCCTCAGTGTGCTTGACTGTGCACCACCTGTTCACCAGAACAATTCTTGACATCTTCCTCTGACCCCTTTTATTGTTGAGTTGTTTACATCTACAGGATCCCCTTTGATTTGATGTTTTTTTTCCATGAACTCACCATCCACTGTATGCTCTCAACACCATTGCACAAGGAAACTCCACAAGGTTGACAGTTTTTTGAAGTACTGGCTCTTTGCTGGTCTTACGCCTCATCCAAAGTCACTCACAGCACTCAGTGTCCCCATTCTAATGTGGATCCACACTAAAACATCCACAGAAAACTCACTTACCTGATTTTATGCTGTAGGTACACCATTTTCACATGTCTAGTTTCCACACAGAGACACTTTATTGGAAATGTGTCTTGTATTTTCACTGGTCAAGTAAAATTGTCTTCTGATGCTTATTATTATTATTTTTTTTTTCAGGGGGTGAGGAAGCAACTCAAGTTTCAAAAATGTTTTATGTTTCTTGTACTTTCTCAAAGAGTCTAGGCCTCAGAATGCATCAGAAACATATCCAGACAGTACTACTAAATAAAACTGAGGATAGACATGGCTAGTTAGGATACTTTTTACAGTCCCCATGTTGTACAGATATTATGTAGACTTTGAACATTTCCATGCTGTAATATAATAAGTTTCTTTAGACCCAGAATACAGAATAGTAAAGTGACTCTAGTTGTTTGCTATCATTATACATTAGCATGTATTTTCAAGCATAGTTCTTAGAATTCCCATTTTATATTGACTGCAAATCTCCTCCCTGGATTTCTCAGTCTTCCGCCATGCATTCATGTGAGCCTTCAGACGTGAGCGTTATTATTTGTGGAGGCATCCGTCTTTCATTGGGCTTGTGGTTTGTGTGTTGCCTCTCAGCACTGTGGATCTGTGTTGGTTATGTGAAGGAGGTGGTATGACAGATGTTGGTCAGCTTTGCAGGGATAATAAGGGTGGAGGGTGTGGTGTGGTGGCTGGTGGTCTTATCTGTAAAACTCCTAATGTATCTTTAATCCTTGACGTAAACATGTTCATAAAACGCATGCATATACATGCACAGTTTTACTTTGTCAGTGTGTTGGTTTTATTCTTAGTGAAGCATAGTTTTCAGGCTTTTATTTATTGATGTATGTTTAAAAGGAGGATATGTATCTTTTTGTGCGGGTATGTTTTCCGAAATTGTAACTCCTTTCCTTTGTTCACAGTCCTTCCTTCATTCACTCAAAATATCATAGAACGACAGGTGTAGGATACATTTTTATGAAGCAAAGCACAAACAATGCCTGGGATTGCAAGTCCCCAACCTCGCTGAATGCATGCTCAGCATTGCTTATTGGTCGTTATGCTCCGATTGATTGACATTCCCTGCAAATGGGATCACAGGAGGCGGGCTGAGCTCTACGTTCCGGGGAGCTCGTGGAACTGAAGGCTGTGAACGAAAAATGTATAGCTAGCCAGCTAGCTAGTTTTAGAAAGTGTAGCTAGCCTTATGCTAATTGCAGCGTTATGAAGTCGTATGACAGGTTGTGTATGGACTCGTCCGAAGGAAGAGACTAATGATATCACACAAAACCGAAACGGTAGGCACACATTCTTTGAGGATATTTTAGCCAATAGTGGAATATTCCAACCTTTATTCGTGAGCTAGCTAAATGACTAGCTAGCTATTTAGCGACTTTGGGCAGCGACCGAGAGACCAACCATCCAAAGAATAAGAGGGAGATTAAAGCCATTATCGAACCTATTTAGAGAGGTTATCCCCTGTCACACACACCGCTTCCTCCGAGGAGGCGCCGTGTGCTGGTGTGCGAGAAGTGACAGGTAGGTATAATCAGTCTATTATATTTTGTTATTGAAAGGAGTCTGTAAATGATCGAACTGGTGGCTAGTGAAAGGTAGCCGGGCAGTTTTTGAGCTTGTCGTTGAAGTAGCCAGCGTTAACCTAGCTAGTTAGCTGATACTTAAGCTGGTTAGATTTTACTCGATAGCTAGCTAGCAGGGTCCCCTACCTGGACGTTTTAGCTAGCCATTTTGTTCTGTTAAATGATCAACAGTTAATAACTACTTGTGCTACTAGCGTGATTTCCGGTACTCTCGTGTCTTTAACTAGCTGAATAAAACTAGATATTTAGATATAAAGCTTGTTGGTCGCGAGTTTATTTAAATTGAACGAGCCCGTTAGACATATCCTGTAGCTTTACGTTTGCCAGTTAGCTAGCTGAATATTTCACTTGGAGTGTGTTATATTTTCCTCGCCGGGAGTGAATCCCGCTCCTAACTGAATATAAAGACGAGTTCAATACGAGTTCTCGGTTATGTGGCCGAACTGACGTCGCGTGTTCGTGTGTAGGCAGCGGTTTTCTTCGAGTGCGTTAAAGTGCGGCTAATGAACCCGAGTAGGTAGAGTTATCCTCCCCACCCAAACGGCCCACATTACTCATCGGTCTCGGCCTCAACCGTCGTCCGCGGGAAGCGCGCGCCAGGCGGCAGAGCGTTGGCTCGCGCGTGGGCTCGCGCCGGGCCCTGCTGCTCAGGCACCGAGCGTGCTAGCTGCAGTGAAACACACCCAAAAAGACACTCGCTCGCTCTGCGTGCAAACTGCCTTTTCTTGCAACGAGACACTCCATGAATTGGCATTGTAAGCAGTTTTGTGTTGATTGGAATTGTTTGTTATTTATTGCAGATTCGTTTGATTTGATGGAAAAAATCGGCCAACGCTGCATTTGGAGTAACGCTGGCGTAGTTTTGCGGATTCAATTACCTAAATACACCTGGAAATGAAATTCCATGTAAGATTTATACACAATGCACGTGTAAAATTGCTGCGAAGCGTGATTTTTAATATATAGCTACACATCTGGGAGGATTCTACGATACTCAACAGTCCGTTGTGTCGGCAGATTAAAGCGAATCTGACAGTTGCTAGTGTAACGTTTGGCGTTGATGACAGCCGCTACACCCAGTTTGTGTTGCTCTGTCACAACATAGTCTGACGGTGCCAGGCGTTACATTACTTGTATGTAACGCTTAATAAAGTGTACTTTTGACCGAGCCACTAGTTACGTATGGGGTGATATGGAATGCGAAATGTGCCTTTTAACAAGGTTTATCACCAGCAGTACTGGACGGGGCATTTCTTCACTTTATATTCACCGTAGATCTTTTTGTCAGCGTTCCACTCCAGTGGCAGACACGCGGAAGGTATAGGCAGAGGATTAGATCTTGGTGAGAAATCACACAAGAGAATGTTGGGGAAAGTGTGACACTTATTTCCATGCCGTTGTTCTAGTAAATATGGTAGAGAAAAACCCTTCATTAATGGCCATTTCCTGACCGCAGCCCTGGTGTTGGCTGGATATATTTTTTGTAAAACTTCAGAAACACAGCTGTGTCTAATACACCCCTACAAGCTTAACAGTCATTATCATGTGTACAATATCATATTGAAAATGGTCTGCCAGCCAAATTGTATCTGGGTAGCAGTAGACATGTGGTCAGAAACTGACCAGCAATAAAAACAGAGGCTTACTTACTTTATTGTATATGGCAACGGATGAGTAACAGTGTGTAATTATACAAGATGTATCTACAAGATGTTTGTACCTCACAAACTACAGTGCCGTAACGGAGTATGTGTGTAAACATGTGTTTTTGTAATGGAGTATGTGTGTAAACATGATTATATATATATATATATATATATATATATATATATATATATATATATATATATATATATATATATATATATATATATATATATATAAATAATATAAAATTTATATTTTTATATATATATATATATATATATATATATATATATATATAAAAATATAAATTTGTTTTGTAGGACAATTACTGAATATAATGTTTACAAATTATTCTAATTGGGGAAAAAATAACAACGGCTTATATCAGTCTTAACATGTTTTGTGCATTTACCATTAACTAGGGTATGTATATCACCCTCTCAGGATCACAGAAGGACATCCCATGTTACAGTCCATTTTAGGTGCACAAACAATTCATTGAAACCAGCAGCTCACAATCTTAATGCATGAGGAGTAGGGGTGCACGATATGGACTAGAATTGCGATGTGCGATAACATTGTTGGATATCCCGATATCGATGTGAACCACGATAAATTAAGATTAAAATACAGAAATGTAGTGTCTCTCTGAACAGCAGCACGCTAATTTGTTTTGTTTTTTACTGTGTAATGAATCCAGAATAATTCCAAATATTTTGCAGGTTTATTCAACAATAGATTCAATCTAGGTTTATACTTTCACGAGTGAGCGACTCCGCACACCTCGTTAACCTCCGCGAACGGCGGAAGCGTTTAATCTTGCCTTGTCACATTCTTTGCAGTGTTGTCCGAAACGATATGTAGGCCTAGTAGTATAAAAAAACACCCCTCAAATACAGGGGAATGAACTTTTACCTGACCAATTTTAATGTTGCTTTGTGTTTCAGGTTTGAAAAGTGCTGGAATTTAGGCTAAAGTATTTTAAAAGGCTTGAAATTGTAACTACTTCGTTTCACAACAAATATCTGTCTGACTGAACAATTCTCTTGTATTACGTTAACAAATACGAGCCTCTTGTAATTCCAGGACGAAACATGAGAGAACGTGAAGACGTTAAGATTGGGCGTTTTGAAAATAAATATCCATTTAATAATGTGATAAAAAAGCGAATTATTTCGAATCATTTAGAGTATATGTATAAATATTTAATTCAATAACGTGCTGGGAATTATTGAAATGGACCTTGAAAGTGACGTACAAGTGCTTGAATTCCACCTTGTATAGGTGTATGAACCCTGCAAACATGACTGTTCTCATTGCGCTGAGACGCGGCGCGCGCGAACTTACAAAATTCGAGAGGTGCACGACCTCGTGAATCGACAGCGCGCGAGGCAATTGCACACGGGCGAAGCCACCGCGATTACGTTATTTTCGCCTCCCGGACCCTCGCGCCGCATTAAGTGTAAACCAGGCTTAAACCAAATCGCGTGTCTGATGAGCGTGTTCACCCCACTCCAGGGTTGCCAGGTCCTACAAAAGTTTTCCGCACAAAATCTGCGAGTGTAAGTTGTCGGCGGGGGGGGGGGGGGGTTGCGAGTGTGAACTGGAGACAAATTAAGTATTATATCGCGATCGATTCTTAGTGTTGACTTGTAACTTCCGCAGTAGCCCAACTCAAAAGTAGCCCCAAAAACCGCACCCCGCGGCCCCAGAATTTTTACCCGCGGCTGGATTTTCAAACAAGCCCAATTTGGCGTGAAAACCGCGAACCTGGCAACTCTGCCTCACTCTGCCTCTTGCCTACTTACGTCACGTGATCATAGTCTGCAGCGCGAATAGCTCCCTCTATTGCTGGACGAGGATAACGCAATTTGAGTTTGCTGTTATTCAAGGAGTTATCGTGGCTCTTTCGATGTGTTTATCGTGAAACTTCACATTGCGATAACGATAAAAATACGATTAATCGTGCAGCCCTAATGAGGAGTGTATGGAACAGTGGCAGAAGCCTTGAAAAATGGACACAAGTGAAAAGATGGATGATTGTGTGTTTGTCGGGGGGGGGGGGGGGGGGGGGGGTTGCACATCTTTTCATAAGGGGTGCAGGTAAAACCTTAAAGCAGCAATATGTACAAACCAACATCTAATCCGCTACCATTTTCCATGTTTATCTTAAAAAAAAAAACTTTTTCTACCATTACTGTGATCATGTGATGCTGTAACCAAGCCTGAAACAAATTATGGGATTTTCATTTATTAGGCACAAGGATCAAGATACCTTTCATCTACTTTATTTATTTGATGTGGGGACACACACACACGCACACATACAAGAGATTCAAAACTTAGTAAGCACTTTCTTCCCTTTAAAACCAGCTATGAACAATTAAAAGTATAAAACATGAAACAGTATTGGAACATTTCCTGTAATCACTGTTTTAAGTCTGTAATTGTACACTGTATGTTCACGATGTATGTAGACTTATTTGTTTTGAACGTAAACACATTTATTTGAGCATGGCAATTCTTACTGATACAGATCTGTGATTTGTAAGGTGCATTAGATGTCATAGCATGCAAGTTCTCCCTTGATATTTATCAGGGAATTTGCAGAAATGGAACATGTTGTATAAAGCCTATAATTGTGTTGCATCAGCTAAGGAGCAGCTCTTTGTGTAACTAGTTAATGCTTGATTGTCACGCACCAGGTGCCCATTAACTGCCTTATGGATGATGTAATTTCAGAGGGCAAATTGATTTTGGATGCCCTCGAGTTAGTAAATTTGCTGGTGTAATTGTCAAACAATACTTAAAAAAAAAAAAAAATAAGAACTCTTGTTTCCTGTTAGCTGGGAGGTATAGATGTGACATATATTCTAATGGCCATGTGTTATGCTTGAAACTAGTAGAGTTGAAGTCCATTCTGTAGTAAAATTCAATCTGCTGGCTTTTTCAGGACCTGATTTAAGCTAGTTAAACATACACATATGTGCATACACATACATGCATGTATATGAATAGAAGTAAAAAAAAATTCAGAATTCACCCCCAAAGCGTCCCGTTGCTCTGGAAGTGTTCTTCACTACAATTTTGATCTCTATATATTTTACTACAGTACAGCAGTACACTGCAGTACTGCAGTTACATGATACTCACATGATGTATATCCGGTGTACATTTTCCCAACCAACAAGTCAGTCATACTTTGGTATGTAATGCCTCTTCCTTTCCCAGAGCACTCAGGTGCTGCTGGTGTCTTTCACATATGTTCACTTGCTCGTTCATTCTCTCTTTGATGAAGGCATCTGTCACTTATCTCCCAGTCACAAAGTCAGTTATAGCCTCGGGCTGGAGCACATTTTTAAAGCTTTGAGAGATAACCACTAGGTCGAGGAAGCAAAATAACAAAAGCAGCACGTGTCCTCATTTGAAATATACTGCCTGCACACATGGCTCTTATTACGTGCTCATAATTTAGCGGTCTTGAAGCTCTGTTAGAAAATGTCTGCTTCTGCATAGATCATTTGATAGTAAGCGCTTGAGGTGATGACATGTCAGCACGCAACAGAATGTACTGTAGGTGTGTCTGATGTGTTTCACGTGCAGGTGATCTAATAGGCAGGAGGGCTAGTGACTGTAGACTTAGAGAACGACTGCCTCAGACCACTGACACATGTTGAAGGGGTAAAACATTTTGCCTGCAGACTTTGTGTGTGGGTGTGAGATGACGACAACCCCCACCCCACCATGTCCTGACATGCAGACTGCTACAATTGTTTTAAAAATGTCAATTTACCAATGGTTCCTGCTTTAGATCTACTCTGATTATGATAAATACATTAAGCGGAACATATTTTAAATTGCTTTTTATTATTGTTTAAACTTTACTGTGTCAACAGTACGTGTCTTACTGTAGAAAATGCTTCAGTCTAGCTCCTCCTTGAATGATTTATGACTTGTGTTCGCTTGCTCTTTCTTTCAGATATAGCTGTTTGCATAGTGGTATGTGCAACGACACACCCTTCACAACGAAGCATCATTGGAACACTGGACTAACGTGCTAACCTGTTGGACTTAATTTCCCTTTCAGTGGATTATTCTCACACACACACACACATGTAACTGTAGGCATGGACCAACTTGCTCTTTTGAGACTAGATCCCTCCAAGCTGCTTATGTAATGGTTCAGTGTGTGCCAGGGAACAGCATCTGTCCATTACACATAAGCACAAGTCCTTCAAAGCCTCCCAGGAGAAAGCTGAATCTTTTTGGTTTGTTTTTGTTTTTGGCTCTTGCCATTGTCCCAGTGCACTCACTCGAGCAATCTGAGATTTGCAGCATCTCTTGTGGTCTTCATTTTAGAATCGCTCCACTGACCTAAATCAACAAGTTCTGGAGGAGGTGTGTGAGCTTGAGAGCACTCTATTCTGGGATCCCACCATGTGAGGCAATGTTTTGAGGCATTGAGCTGTCCCAAAGGATTCTTGTAGTTTTTGTTTCTCTTTCTTGTAGATGCTTCTCATATTATCATTAGGCGCAGGTCTGGAGCAGCGTATAGGCTTGGTTCTCTGGCCACATCACACAAGTTGTGTCTAACAACTGCCTCACTTTTTTATTCTTCCCCCTCTTTTTTATTGATTTGATTTGATGTAAGTGATACATAAGAATATTATGTGCAGAAAAGTGCATTATACATGTTGAATGAAATTTCGAACAAAGAAGAAAAAATACATTTTTACTTTTCTAAAGTGGCAGAATTTTTTTTTGCCACAGCTGGCAGTAATTTGTGTGCCAACCCCACAGCCCTTCCTACATCACGTGCAAATTAAAAGGCAGGAGGGACGCTAAATCTCACTGTACTGTCCCCCTAGTTTTACCTCCCTTTCAAACCTGATTTAGTCCTCAAATCAAAACTCAGACCCAGTGATTCAGCATTTAAAAGCTTTAAAATTCACTCACACATGAGAAATGCAAAGCACATTCCATTTTTTTTCAGAATGCCAATGTTTGCAAAAAACAGAAAGCAAAACGGACCAAGTATAAACATTTTGCCCACTACCTCTTAAATTGTAAAACCAAATTTCTTTTAGTAGCCACCACAAAAAGGTAGTAATTCATTCTTTTGTGGTTATTAGATTTCAGCTGCAGAGCAGTGTTCATTGATTGTAAAAACAGAAGAAACACCTTGTTTGTAGTTCTTATTTTTGTATTTGCGCCTTACTTAGTTTATTCTTAATTTTGCTTTTACCAAAATCTTTGAGCCATATTTTTTCTTATAATTTTTTTTATCTGTGTCCTAAGCCGTTTTAGGTTGAAAGATTTGATATTTTTTTTAAGTACCAAAATTGTTTCTTCTGAAGCCCATCAAATAAGTGTTGTCTTTGAGCTAATACATCTGTAATCTTAAAATTATTTGGAAAGGAGGTCTTTCCAAGTCTTCCTCCTCAGTAACTCCTCCTCAGTAATTGAGTGAGCCACTTATAAAAAAGAAAAAAGATTGTGTTTGGTGGCAAAGTTAGGATAGTAAGTAATTTAGTAAATGTATCTTTACCTTTGGGCCTATGTAGAGAGATTCAGGCAGACAGATTGATCCCTGCTCCTTATATTTTTTCTGTTTTTCTTTGGTGTTTTTTTTCTCTGCTTTTTCTCAGCTTTTTACCTGTTGAACCTTTCTGCTGAAAGTATGCAGAGGCTGTGGCATTTCTTTAACTTAAACCAGGGGAGAAAAGAACTACCACTCCTTCCTTAGTCTCCCGCTGTTCCTTACATACACACACTTGCACACGAGGGCAGATTTTCTGTGGTGGATCCCCTGGTGTTCCCTGGGTAATGCCGAGCAGCAGTAAGAGTGGGGGTGTGTCTGGCCCCGTCTCCCCACCACACCCCACTGCTCCATCCCGCCCTCTTCGACCTAGTCGCTATGTTCCAGTGTCTGCAGCCACGGCCTTCTTAGTGGGAGCAACTACACTCTTCTTCTGCTTCACGTGAGTATGTGCGCATAATCCCACACACACACATACCATCCATTTTTATGTTCATGTCCTAAAGAAAACTGCCTGGTCGGATACATTATCAGCTATTTTCATCAGCTTCCCAATGGGATTTGCTTTCACTAAAATTAGATGTTAGAACAGCAGGTGGACTTGGTTTGCAATCATGGGATCATGGCTGACGTCAGCTGGAAGGCACGGATATCAAAACGCGGACCTGAGCACATTTACAGCCATCTCAGAATTAAGAAGTTCATTGTTAAAATGCACAGAAAATGAATATAATGTGTATCTGTGCCTGAAAGCATTAAAAAAATAATAATAATAATAAACATTAAAATCCACTTGCGTTCCCGTATTTGTGCTCGTAGGCAGGATGAAGAATTCCCAGAGTCTCCTTCCCTCCACCATGATGTTCACTTTCCTTCAGTTAGACGTACCAGATCAGCCTCAGACCTGTTGCTCTGTTCCGTTTTAGGGTTGTTTTCTGGCCTAGCTAATACATTTAGACCCAATGTGAAAGTACCCATGATGTTTCAGACATCGGAATAATCATTAGCACTGGTAACCGACACATTCCTGTTTGTAACTGTTTATATGTCCTTGTGTCTGTTGTCCCAGTACTCAGTGGGTTCTTTAAAAGGATAAATGTTTAGCAAAATGTGTCTGTTGTTTATTATTGCATTTTGAGGTTGGCTTAGTCTTTGTGAGTTTTTAGGAAACCTAAGAGAAACCAAATATAGTGTTGTACAGGGCATCAAATATTGTGATTACTTGGTCATATTGTCCATCCGTTCACACCACAATGCTGAATGGTGTGTTGATCTCTGCTCTCACTTCCTTTCAGTTCTGATTATTTGTAACCTTAACTATCTTAACTAACCGCATATTTTAACATGATTTGAATAAAATGTGGCTATTTGGTATAACCCCAAATGATTTTAATAGTAGCTTTTCTCATTGCTATGACTAGTGTATAGTAATTTATTACTGGATAATATTATGAACCTTTATAGTTAGTTGTAACATTCCATTGTTGGTGCACATTCAGATGAATACATTATGATACTTTGTTTTAATGTCTTATTATTCTTCCCTCTGTCCTTTGTGGCTATGCATCTGGTTTTGGTGTTGGAGAAGGCAAGGCATAGCTAAATATGATTCCATTCCCCAGGATAACCTAGCCCAGGATAACCTAGCCTTTACCTGTATCAGGATTCCTGCACATCGGGATAAGTCAGCTTATAAGTGCTCAGCTAAGTCTGTTAATGTCTTTGAACAGCTTTCCTTTTCTTTTGGTATCCCAGGTGCCCGTGGCTTTCAGAGCAGTTTTCAGTTGCTGTGCCAATATATAATGGCATCATCTTCCTTTTTGTGTTGGCCAACTTTTGTATGGCCACATTCATGGACCCTGGCATCTTCCCTAGAGGTAGGCAAACCATTACTGTCGGAATATTATGTACACTTGTCCGCTGTATTGGGGGAGGGGGGCTGTTTGTTTATGGTGGAACACCCGTCCAGCATAATCACAAATGTGTTTAACGCTGTCTTTGTGTTGTAGCCGAGGAAGATGAGGATAAGGAGGATGATTTCCGTGCTCCCCTGTATAAGACCGTGGAGATTCGGGGCATACAGGTGCGCATGAAGTGGTGCTCCACCTGTCGATTCTACAGACCTCCGCGCTGCTCACACTGCTCGGTGTGTGACAACTGTGTGGAGGTATGGATGCGCCCATAAGCACATGCAGACACGCCCACTTCCTTTGCTCTCAGGCTCATAGATCAGGGGTCAGGCAAGGTCAAGCAGCTGCATTAGTGTAATCAGGCTGCTGCTCTGCACTATATATATATCACTATAAAGTTTGTAATCTCTCTCTCTCTCTCTCTCTCTCTCTCCCCCTGTGTGTGTCTGTGTGTAGGATTTTGATCACCACTGTCCGTGGGTGAATAACTGTATAGGTAGGAGGAACTACCGTTACTTTTTCCTCTTCCTGCTCTCCCTGACCGCCCACATCCTGGGGGTGTTCTTCTTCGGCCTGTTCTACGTTCTCTCCCACACGCAGCAGCTGGACCAAGTACACTCCGCCGTCACGTATCCTTCTGTGAACGAGGGTGGGAGGTTGAGTTTCACTGTAAACTGCCAGTGGTCGCAGCATCTTTTATTCACATGTGCATTCTGATAAGAAGGGGTGAATATTAAGGGTGCAGGAAAAAATCGATTCGAGCTCGAATCGTGTTTCTAACATTGAACGATTCAGAATTGATTTTCATTTTTTTAAAATCGATTATTTTCGGGTGCGTGTGTGCCTTCTCAGCCACCGTAGTGCTAGGCAAAACAAGGCAACAGCTTTGACTATGTGCAGGCATGCTAGTAAAGCTATAGAGGGTTGTGTAGTGTACGGTATTTGTTGTTGCGCCGCTAAAGTATGAAGTCCAAACGGCTCCGCGGTCTTTGAATGCAACCATTTGGAAACACTTTAGATTTTACCGTCAACCCGGCCCGGGTAAGAATGGGCTTGATCGTTTGCACACGCATAAAGACGCTGCCGATGATATTCGGGAGTTACAATGATTATAACTCCTGGTAAAATAAAGTTAAAATAAAAATAACTTGGTTCATTGAGCACTCTAGTTTTGTCCTAACTAGATATTTAGACATAATACTGCTGTAATACTGCGAAGTCGTGGTCAGAGGTGAACTTCGGTATAGCCGGTGTGCATTTTATTTAAAATAATTAACACCCTTGAGCCACTGTGGCTTTGGACATAGATAATGCCGTGCCGTTTGCTGTGATGGATAATTAAAGTCTAGCTCTTGTTGATTTTCGTTTCTATGCATAAATAATATAATCTGTAGCGTCTTAATGCGGATAAACGAGGGGAGTCGGACTTCGCCACAACACACAAGCCAAATCTGTCGCACATGAAATGCTACAGGCACAAAACTGATCAGTTCAGTTAAATGTACAGTTCAGTAGATATATGCGGCTTTTAGAAAATACTGTGTGTGTGTGTGTGTGTGTGTGTGTGTGTGTGTATATATATATATATATATATATATGTATATATATATATATATAAATTTTCATCTGTGAAGTGGAAGTTCTGGCAGCTAACGTAAGCCTACCCATTTTATTAATGTAACAGCACTTTTATCTTTGGAAGCACTTTCATATATTTTTTATTTTTGTCATTTGTTAAGGAAAAACGTGTAATTTTGTTTCTGGAAGTGGCATGTTCTCAGAAATAGGCCACTAGTCTAAGCCTAATTCTTGTATGAAGCAATTTGTTGTTTTTACAGAAAGAGCAGTATTTTTGTATAATAAAATTTTTGAGTAGTGGCCAGTTCTGGCAGCTAGCCTAAGCCTACCAATTTTATTTACTTTACTACAGTTTTAGTAGTTTAATGTAGTGTTCTGAGTGTCAGCCTCAAACAGACATGTTGTCTTGGATTTACCTTTGTGTGTTTACATTATTGCAATATGTTGATAAAACCTTTACAATTATAATATCTTTATAAATGTACTCTGCTTTCATGCCAGCAGACCGAAGTAGCTCGTTTTGAATTGAGAATCGTTTTTGAATCGGAAAATAATCGTTTTTGAATTGAATCGTTGGGATCTGAAAGAATCGGGAAAAAATCGAATCGTGACCCCAAGAATCGATTCTGAATCGAATCGTGGGATTCCCAAAGATTCGCAGCCCTAGTGAATATAGAAGTGTTCCTATGTGATGCTATTACCTTGACCCTCTTTTGCTCAGTATGGCTGTGATGTGTGTAGCTGGACTTTTCCTCATCCCTGTAGCAGGCCTTACTGGTTTCCACATCGTATTGGTTGCAAGAGGCAGGACCACTAATGAGCAGGTGGGTGGTTCTGTGGGTCTGTCTGTGTGTTCATAAGTGACATATACTGTCTTTATCTAGAACCTTCTTGTTTGGTCTGCTGGTCCATCAGTAATGGGTTCATACGTCGGTTTTACGATCCCTTCATATATCTTCTGCTCAGCTCTCCTCTTTAGATGAGCATAATATAATTGTGATCCTCATTGCCTTGTTCTCTGCTTTTATCCAATTCTTTCCTTATCTAACAGCCCCAGTGTTTGTATCTTCAGATCTTTATGTCCTGTACTTCCTGTCAGAGCTCTGCCATTACTTGGTTTGAAAGGTCATGCTTTTGTGTTTTTTAAGGGCTGCTCAAACCCCTTTGTACATGGAGAGGTGCATGGGCCTGTGAGCAAGTGAAGCGAGAATGTTCCTAAAAATGTATCTGCTCTTCTCCCTGCAGGTGACGGGGAAGTTCAGAGGAGGAGTGAACCCGTTCACTAACGGCTGCTGGAGGAATGTGTCACGGGTCCTCTGCAGTTCCCAGGCACCCAGGCATGAACTCTACCTCTCCTTTATCTCCTTAAACTCCTCCATACCTCTCCTTTACTGCCTTAAACTCCTCCATACCTCTCCTTTATCTCCTTAAACTCCTCCATACCTCTCCTTTACCGCCTTAAACTCCTCCATACCTCTCCTTTACCGCCTTAAACTCCTCCATACCTCTCCTTTACCGCCTTAAACTCCTTCATACCTCTCCTTTATCTTCTTAAACTCCTCCATACCTCTCCTTAAACTCCTCCATTCCTCTCCTTTACCTCCTTAAACTCCTCCATATCTCTGCCTTTACCGTCTTATTTTCCTGAGCTGTTTTAGTTATTTTCGTTGTCACGTAATGGAAACAGCCCTACAGAAGTAATCTCTGAGAATGATGTAGGCCTCCTTTCGTAGTGCTGTGTACAGCTGCGCAGGGTGTAGGCGTAGGTTATGCCTGGACCTGCACTGTTTCATTGCAAGATTTTTATTGACTGTGCCAGTACAGTAATCCAAACACAGTCCAGTAATCCAAACACTAATCTCTGTCTAACAACCAGCAGCATAGCTAAACATTGGAGTCATAAGCCAGTGGTCCTTGTAGGACTGCAGTCAATCCTGAACTACTACAGGAACTACTACAGGGCAGCATGGTGGCTTGGTGGTTAGCACGTTTGCCTCTCAGCACTGGGGTCTTGGGTTCAAGTCCCTATCTGAGTGGAGTTTCCATGTTCTCCCTGTGTCTGCGTGGGTTTCCTCCGGGATCTCCGGTTTCCTCCCACAGTCCAAAAACATGGAGGTTAGGTAAAATTGGCAGTCCCAGACAAATTCTCCCTAAGTCTGTGTCTCTCCCTGAGTGTGTGTCTGTGTCTCTCTCTGTTCAATAAAAAAACAAGTTGTTGTCTGAGTGTCTGTGCATGAATGTGTGTGTGCTTGTATGCCCAGTGGTGGATGGTGCTCTGTCCTCTCTCCCCTTCCTGCACCCCATTCAGTCCCCCAGGGGGCTGTGGATCCTGGTAGAGAGTACGCTGTGCGCAATTGGCTGCCGCTTCTCGCCGGTGTGTGATTGGTTGTCTGTAACGTAGCTGTGTTAACAATTGTAAAGCGCCTTGGGTATCTAGATAAGGCGCTATATAAATTGAAACCAGGACTTGCTTGTGATTCTCACTGTTCTTGAGGTTCAATGAGCTGAGGACTGACCTTAAACCCTCAGAGGTCTTTGCATTAGAAAGTGATATTTATTTTCTTACATTCTTAAATTCTCTTAAACAAAACAAGTGTTCACCTTCGTTTGTAGTATATCCCTGTCTGTGTGGTTTCAGATTACTTTGGTCATACAGATTTACTGCAGCAATAGTGTATAATATTGCCAAGCATTACCATAATGAAATACCTTTGCTAACAGCCCAGTATAAACCGCTGTCCTCTTCCTGCTCAGATACCTGGGCAGGAGACGGAGGTCTCAGACCGTGTCTCTACAGCCCCCCTTCCTCCGGCCACAGCTCTCCGAGACACAGCTGGCAGCCAAGGTGCTCGACAACGGTATCCAAGGAGACCTGCACAGGGTAGGCCATCTTCACACGCACACACAGTTTTCTTTCTCTTACTAGGATGTGTGTTCCTTTCTCGTATTAGGATTTAAAAACAACATTATTTATTCATGGATTATAGTTTAGTATTGTAATTAAAGGTTTGTGTTCTAATTGATGTTTGTTTATTAGACGAATTTAGGTTCTAAGGTCTGTAAAGCTGCAGTATTATTATTGACACTATATATACATTTTCTCTTAGTAAACTACCACTTAATCATGTGCTCCAGTACTCATGTACTGTAGACTCTACTCTTCTTTATTAAAACGTGTTTGTTTCTTGTTTCTTCAACACAAATCTTTTTTTAATCAGATGTTTTTTAAATGAGCTATAAAGTTAGCATTTGTTAGGTACCTGCAGATAACTGGCGGTTCAACCCCAAACTAAACTATTGTCATGTTTTGCATGTAAAAACTAGCACATTAACCAGTTGTTTGCCTATGGTTAGTAAAAAAAATTACAACCTTTTTTAAAGAAACCAAGTGCTACTGGAGCACCTGCGTGGTCTCACAAGTAATTTCATTATCATACTATAAATGAAAGGACAGCTTTATGAAGAGTTAAACAAAACCAGTTTCAAACAGTTTTGAAAGTTTTATTTATTTATTTATTTATTTATTTTCTCTCCTTTTCTCTTGCTAGCTTGTTTACATCAGTAATAGTGATATGGCCTAATCCCACACATCCTTACACCATCCTCCGTGCTCTGTGACAGTGTATTGCACGCACTCGCTCACTCTCTCTTGTGCAATCTCTCCCAATGTCTTCCTGTGCCCACTGATCTCTCTCTCTCTCTCTCTCTCTCTCTCTCTCTCACACGTACACACACAAACACACTGTCTCAGTCTAAGAGTAGTTTGGAGATGATGGAGAGTCAGTCTGCAGATGCTGAGCCGCCCCCTCCTCCTAAACCAGAGCTCAGATACCCCGGGCTGTCCAGAGGATCCAGTGCACACTCTGAAGGTACACACACACCACAACTGATCATCACAGTGGATGCTGTAAAGCTATAACTTGTTTCCAAAAGAGTCCCTGAGTTGCACGATAAATTGGTTACACCAGCATATTGCCTCCCTCTAAACAGACTGAGAGACCCTAGTCATTTCAGTATCATCACATAATGCAAGAAATGTCTGTCCACCAGAGCATCTCTGCTAAGTTGGATCGTGGTGGAACAGGGTTTTCTTGTAGAACTATGTCTTTGGGGGGGAGGGGGCACTGAATCAGGTTTCGTGTGTGCCTGTGTGAACCGTGTGTCCCACTGTGTTTCTTTCAGAGAGCAGCCTGTTAAACAAAGCTCCACCAACTCCCACCATGTTCAAATACCGGCCTACATACAGCAGCCCAGGGAAGAACCACACCGCACTGACGCATGCCTATGCCAACCAGGTAATGTGTGTGTGTGTGTGTGTGTGAGAGAGAGACGCTTGTATGAGGGCTGATGCCATTTCGTGTGTGTGTGTGTGTGTGTGTGTGTGTGTGTGTGTGTGTGTCTGAGTCTGAGAGACACTTGTATGAAAACTGATGCCATTTTGTTTGTAGATGTAGTTTTATGGAAGTCTGCGTGTGACTGTCTGCATGGATATTGGATTTTCAGCAGTCCGGCTCTGGTGTTGCACACAAGCACTGATTTTAATATGTAGATATTTACACTCCTTCATCCTTCACTGCATGTCTTTAACTTCCAGTTTTATTTTAAATCTCTTCATTTTAATCTATTCATTTATTTCTTATTAATTTCTATATTATTTTTTCTTTCTTTTGAATTGATTTACCCAGTGGCTTTCAGTTGAACAGTATCAGTAAGTCGACACTGTACTCATCCGTTTTATTTGTCCGTGTATGTGTGCGTGCGCGCGCGTGTGCGCATTTGTCTGTGTATTTGTTGTCTGTGTCTGTTTGTTAGTGGCTTTTCTCTTATTGCAGCTCCTAAAGCCTGAGAGACAAAGATTATCCTTGCTAGCATTAAACTCCCCTTCAGTCTGTAGCCCTTCATAATGTAGACTTTCCCCACACAATAGATGCATTTTGTAATGTCATTGGCATGTGCTGAGACTCCTGTCCCATGTTCAATAATGTAATGGACTGAAAATAACAACTCATTAATCAGCGACACCATTTGTTCATTGCAAGGATAGCTGTTGTACATAATCTGGCCTCCAAATGGAGATTAATGCATATTCATGGAGATTAATTAGAGCCTATGAAGAGGTGGTTTTGTTTTGTTTATCTTTAATAGTGTTAACAAGTGATTCAACTACATTTTCATTATATTGCAGTTTCAGGAGAGAGATGGGCATGCAAGCTTGCTGGGTTATGGTAGACTATATTAGAAATGGCACCAAATCATATTTTAGTCATTTTCATATTTATTGCTTGACAGCTTTGTTCCATAATTAGCAAACAATGTGGGATATCTCTTCCCTTCCTCTTCTAATAATTCACGCTACGTACCTACGTATTCATGGGCCGTACGTGTTTGGAGAGGCTATTGGAGTCTGGTGTGGCTGTAGATGCACCGTTAGTGGCAGCTCCGTGTGTCTCCGCGTGTGAAGGACGTTTTGTGGCGCGAGTCTCACGTGGCTGTCCTCCAGCGCAATAAATATCATGACATTTTTCAGAGTTATAAACTTGACCTCGTTTGCCAGAAAAGTGTTTTCTGGGACAAAGAATCAAAAGAATGATTTGTCCATCCCTGCTTGTGAGATTCATGGGGCTGGAGATGCTCCTCTATGTTAGTGGAAACTCCAGAGGAGCTAATTATGGAACAACTCATCTAGTGCTCCTGTATTGATGCTCAGTTGATCACTAGACGTGGGTGGGATTTGAACCTTGGGTTTAGCTGCTATATTAGTTTAATAAACGCATTCCTTAAATGCTTTGACTATAAGATAAGTGCCTGGAATTAAGTGCCTGCCTGGAATTTACCTGTGGAGTCCTCCAGGTGCAGAGAGAGAGAGAGGGGGAGAGAGAGAGAGAGAGGTCCTTGACGTTAATTGGACACTGACGAGCGTTGGAGGTGACTGAGAGACCAGCTCTGCTCAGAACCGTAACACGTTCATTAAAGGCAAGGCCAGAGAAAAACATGGTGTGCAGTACAAAATGACAAATGATTCACGTGTGCCGCATCCACAGGACGGCTGTCGTCAGCCTACGTCTGCCCCTTCTAGCTGTACAAGCTGCTGCTTCCTACACCTGCTGTGTCCCAGCAGATATCCTGGCCGGATGTGCCTAAAATTCCTGCATTTTAACATTTTCTCTCAGTGTACCCAAACGATGCGGAGGTTTCTGAACAGTCATTCTAGAAAGGTTACCAGCGCCATCAAATCTGAATAAGTAAAACCTCTCCCATGTGGCAGTTCAACCGGCAGCATTTGTGTTCCGGTAACATAAATGCACTGGAGTCTGGAGAAATTATAAAGGTGATTTAAATGCATGTGCCAAAAGTGCAGTAAACAAGTTAAAGGGAACAAAGAGACACACATCCTGCCCATGCTGCCAAGGATAAGTTTGTAGCAAGTAGAGCAGTGTTGTGTTTTTTTTAGTACACCTAGTGCTTCCGCTTTGACTACCGTGCTAGTGGTGATGCTTTTATTCCTTCCTGCCTTCTCTTTGACATTTTCGTACCCTACTTTAAATGTTCCTGTTTTTGATATTGCCTTCTCTGCTTCTCTCCCATACTCTTGCCCTCGCGCTCTCTCTCACGCCCCCTCTCTCGCCCCCCCCCCCCTCTCTCTCTCCCTCCCCCCCCCCCCCCCCCCTTCCTCCAGATGAGTCGTGGGGACAGTCTGAAGGAGTCCTCCTCCTCTCTCCTCCAGTCCAGTCAACAGCCAGGCTACCGCTCTGAGCCCAGTCTAGACGGCCGTGAGGGTGGGGGAGGAGAGCGTGGGGGTGCTGAGCGACCCCCTGGATGCCACGGGGCACCTCTGGGCTCTGGAATGCCCGGTTATTCCCTCGGAGGGCGCTCTTACCCCTCCTTCTCAGAAAACGCTGTGCTCTCTGGGGGTGGCTCTCATTCCTCCAGTGTTCGCTCCTCCCATAATCTGCCTCCCTCTGACGCCACCACCTCCACCAGCTACAAGAGCCTAGCCAATCAGACACCACCTCCAGCCCCTCGTAATGGCAGCTTGTCGTATGACAGCCTGCTCACACCCGAAAGCCCGGATTTTGATTCTGCAGGACCAGAGTTGTCGCCTAGGCATTCGCGCGCACCGGTGCTGGGATACAGCTCTCCCTTCCTATCTGCGCAAATAGCCCACCAACGGGAGGCGGAGCTTCACCAGACCTCTGCCTCTAGCTCCGCCCTGCTTGCTTCGCCGCACCGCGCTGCGTACCTGCGTGGCTCCGCCTCCTCCCCTCCCCTGCCACCTGAGCGAGAACGCGAGCGGCTGCTTCATGACTCACACCCCCACCACCACCATCACCACCACCACCACCACCACCACCGGCCCACGCGCTTCTCCCGTCCCCCGCTTCTCTCGGACCCGGGAGCGTCTCAGCCCTCGTACCCGTACCGCACCCGCTCCACGGAGGCTTCACTGCCGCCCTCCACTCACCCGCCGCGCACTGGCCACCCCCCTCCCTTAGGGAAGTCTCTGTCCTACTCCAGCGCGGCAGCCGCTGAGATGCAGTACCGCCTGGTCCGCAAGGCCTCCGCCTCGGTCGGGGGAGTGGGCATTCAGGCGCCCAAGTGAGTAACACCCCCCTCAGCCTTTCGACGCTCTGCGCAGCCTGCTGCCTCCTTCCTCCTCCTCCTCCTCCTCCTCCTCCTCCCAGACTCCCGTGAGTGGATCTCTCTCTCTCGCTCTGCTTTTCTGGTTTTTCCTACCTCCCACCTGTATTTCCTCTCAAGCTCGTATTGCACCATTAATTGTTTGGTATGCCAATATCAGGTTCTGTCTAGTCTTGCTGGCCACAGTTGAAGTTTAGTCAGTGAATCATTGAACTTGTAGTGTTACCAATATACCTGCATGTATGTTATGGTGTAAGTTTTGTTCACCTGTGCAGTGTGAGAAATATAATTCTGATATGTTTTGTGACCTTTTGCTTATGGAGGGGAACGGAATTACCAAAATTGTGACAACTTCATTGTAGCTTAATATGTTGACAAGAAATTTCACTTGGAGATCCCCTCTCACGTTTGCACCAACCCCCCCCCCCCCTTTCTCTCTCTCTCTCTCTCTCTCTCTCTCTCTCTCTCTCTCTCTCTCTCTCTCTCTCTCATATATATTCAGGGACGAGATTCAGATGAAATCTTATAGTCGGACGAATGGGCAGCCCAGGACATCACTCCCTCAGTCTCCTTCTTCTACACCCTCTTCTCCATCTCATCCAATCAGTGTCTCAGCCCGCCCAGGACATGCATATGCTAGTGTCAGTTCAACTCAAAGCCCCACCCACAAGACAGGAGGGGGAGTGAAGAAGGTGACAGGCGTTGGAGGGACAACCTATGAGATATCGGTCTGAGTGATGGGCCTCTGCTTCAACCAACCATGGCTAAACCATGGACCTGCTTCCTCTCACAGACTAGAGGGAAATGTTGTATGCAGACAATACACACTTCCTGTCGCCCACGTTCACAGGATAGAGTGAAGGACTCAACTCTCTGCTGTGATTTTGCAGATAAGGAAAGTGTAATAAATCTGATGAGCAGGTTGAAGGTCAAATAAGACATTGAGGAGGAGGAGGAGGAGGAGGAGGAGAGGAGTTATGTCATTCAGCTATGGCATGTAGCCTCGTCGTACAATCCTTTCATATGAGGCTGGACTTCTTGACTTGGCACTAACGAGGATGTGTGACACTTTATGGGTGTGGCAAATTAGACTGCCTTAAAAAAAAAGTCATTCAAGAAAAAAGATTGCGCTATGACTTGTGTAATTGGGGGAAAAAATGTATGTTCTGTATAGACAAAAATGATTTCAGGTTTTGTTTCCCCCCACCCCACCAGGAGTTTTCTTCGAGGATGGATTTAAATTCACAATTTTGTGGCATGCAGCTGCCATTTCGGACCACTGTGATTGGCTTTTGACCTTTCTGCATCTATTGACCAATCACAACTGGAGAAGCAAGTTGAGGCGCTTGGTAATGGAATGGCATAATTTACTGATTAATGATGCGCCATTTGAGAGAGTGTTTTACAACAATGGCCTTGGAAATCAAGGAAATGTTTTTTTATTTTATTTAATTTTTAAATGTTGTTTTATATGAATTTATAAATGGCTATTGATAAGATCAAGAATTTGGGGTGTAGTTGAGTACTACAGATTTTATGCAAATCCTATGATCTACATATTGTGCATGTTAAAGCACTTGATTTGAAGATCAGTGAATCATGCATAGAAACATGAATTCCTCAACTTCAACCTTTTGTTTTCTATTAAGGCTAATGAGATTTCTGTGTAGTTTAGGATTTTTAACCAATCAGACTGGGGGGAGGGGACTTGCCTAATTTTGTTCGATTTCTACAGCCACTCGAATTTGTGTCTCCAAGAAAAACAAGTCTCAAAATCACCTATGTGAAATTTATATAAAACATTTGATGGCATGCAGCAGATACATGGGACACAAAGGTTAGCCCATTTATGCTTCAGAGTTATCTGCCTCTGAAAGATTACAGTTTTGGTTATCAGTTCGAACACACTCTCGAGTAGCTTTGTCTAGCAGCTGACTAGGATGCAAAGCTGGCCGGCCAGAGAAGTGGGGGAACCAAATCAGTGTACGCTGAGTGATTGTTGTAGTTACATCAGTTATAAAATGCACCTTTGTTCTTTCTCAATTTTATTTTATTATTTTTATTATTACTTTTTTTTTTTACTTTAAAAAGATATTGTGGATGTTTTGCAGGTCCTGTGTTTCAGTGATGTCTAGAATCGTCATTGCGTTTGAGCAAAATTCAGATCAAGGCTGGACTAAGTGCATATTTGTCCAGTGGATAGAAGGTGTATTGATAGCACACCTAACAGCTAGTGAATGCCCTCTCAGAAAGAAACTGGGTCTGAAAAGGGTGGTGTGTGTAAGGACAGAAGTGTACTGTATATCTGAGTGTGGGTGAGTGTAAGGGTGTGTGTGTGCGAGTATGAGATTGAGCGATTGAGCCTTGGTAATAAATTCTTTATAAATCATTTGAGCATTAGACTTGCTTGATACTTTAATTATTGCACCAATTTTCAACATAATTTTAATTGTTTCCCAATTGTGAAGATGCACACACTTGATTATTATTTTATTTTTTGGTGGTATGTGGCCTAAAAGATTTCTTTGTGTAAACAACAAGATAGATTGCTTGCAGCAAATATGAATTAAGGAAGCAAACTGGAAACTTTTCACTACAATTGAACATGATTCTGTTAACTTCCATTCAGCTGTGAAACCCTTAAGGCTCTTGAAAGAGGGTTTTGTTTTTATTTCCCTTTTGTCAATTCCTTTTATTCTTATTACATTTTTAGTTATTTTTATTATTTTCCTAAATTAATTCTTACTGCCTTTGGTAGTACTTTATTTTATAAGACATTAAAAAGTTTCATTTCTTTTTTTTTTTTTTTTATATAAATATACAGAGGTTTTTTTTTTTTTTTATAATGTTATGTTTAACAATGTATCATGAGTGGTGTTTTATACCCATGAAAGATGACACTTGTATGATAGGTTATACAGTAAAAGAAACCTTAAAAGTAATTTTTTATAACACTGACTTCATTTGTAAAACTGCATGATGTCTTCGTTTAAAAAAAGAGGACTTTTTCAGATTTGTACATCTTTTGTATAAGGCCATTATTACTCCACCTTGACTCCCACATGAGCAAACCCTGTGCAGTAAAAGTTTGAAAAGAGAAAGGTTCAATAATCCGTTCTATGAGTGGCTTTTGCAAAAAAAAAGCTGAGTATTTTGGCAAAAATTGGATTTGGTGTTATAGTTCTGTGAATGTGACTTGTAACTGCAGTACTTCCTGGACAGTAGAGCAGCTGTTGAATTTTAAATCTGATACTTTGAGTGGCTTCTCCAGCAGCACAAGTTGTAGCCTAGACGGATGGAGTAACACCGTGAACACCTGTGTGGACTCCTCCCACGATCGCCCACTATTCTAGCCGTTGGCCTCAGGCCTAGAATTTTGAGCAATCTTGATTTTACGATTACTGCATATCTTTTCACCAAATCTATTGAAATGTTCTATATATTACTTACACAGATGAGATTTGCTGACCTGCTAAGCATTAGCCTTAGCATTATTGTTGGCTTCATTTTCCAAAAAATAAAACTGAAATCATAGGGACTTCATTCAAAACTGTTTAATACCACATTACTTATAAAGCTTGGCCATTAATTGTACCCCATAGTCACACAAAACAAAGCTGTCAAAAATCAAGGTTTGCATTTTATTGGCAGGAAGTTAATCCAGAACCTCTGCACAAAATCTACTTACATTAAAGACTGTTTGGTAATTGTGGTTTAGTATAACACAAGAATCAAGTCACTAGGCACATGCACAGGCTGTGAGCAACTCCACTGGTTAACTGGAAATGAGGTTCCGTGCAAGCATGATGTCTTGAACAACGCAGGGTTCCACAGGAATATGGAGACTCGGACGGAAGGAGAACAGTACTGTTGCTTTACCTTGCTTGATATTATCAGCATTCCAATACAACCCAAAGATATGGTAAACTTGGGGCTTTGAGTACAAAGCCAAATTAATGTAACATTTTTTTGAGTAGCAATTGAATTTGAAGATTAATAAGAGCATTATGTAACCGTGTCAAGGTATTGGAAATACAATGGAGTTTTGGTACTTGTATATATATAAAAAATCTTCATGATACCTGTTGCACCAACAATAACATGCATGTGAAAAGCATACCAACTTTTAACTTTTAGAGATAATGTAAATGGTAGTGGTACACAGCCTGCTCCGTTTTGAGAGCATCACTTACTGGTTGTGCCAAAGGTAATATTAAGCAAAAAGTGTTACCAAATTAAAAGAATCACAAATGAAATAGGAATGATTTAGAAAAAAAATGAACAATAGGCAGGTATACAAGTAAAAAGCCCATCCCCTACATTAGCAAACTGCTACAAAATATAACCTATCTATAAATTAATGTTATTCCCATCATTAACCATGTTGAGAGGTAGCATGACCTGTTTGGTTAAAATAAACACTGTCTACAGCTAGAATCCACGCAATTGGATCTCATTTAACCTCTGAATAATGGTTGTGAAAGGCTAGAGGTTTTTTATACACTGCAATAGTCAATGCTTTCCAATTTATTTAAGGTTTTGTTTGTAATTATGTTGTTACCAGGGAATGAAGTCAACATAGTTGATTCCCGCTCAACTTTCTGCATTGCACATCAATCTGCGAATTTGCATAACAATCAAGTTCCACAGTGATGTCACAGTGCTCTCCTCAAGCCTGACTGTCCTATTTGTCCTTCTTGCTCTCTTTTGCTGCCTCTTGTGTTTCAGTCTCAGGCTCCTCCTCCTCAGGGACAGGGGGGAACTGTGATTCGCTGGGCTTTTCAATCCTCTCTCCTTTGCTCTTATTGAGTTTCTTTGACTTTTGATACAACTCATTTAAGTTAAACTCTCTGATGATGTTCTCCTGAAAAATTATAATTGTAACACTTGTGTTAAATATTTTGTTAAACATAGAATCCAGGATAGACTGCTAATACCATATACTACAAAATAATGCAATTAAAGTCCACATTATAATTTACATATCAATATATTGACAACCCTAAAATGTGTGCCTGCATTTGAGAACCCTAAAATGTGAGCCTGCATTAATCTGACAGTAATTTTTATATGCATGCATGTTTGCACCTCACCTCAGTGAAGCTCCAAGATACGGCTCTTCCTTTCTTGTCCACTTGGGGGCGCCTCATGACTTCCTTACCCCCTTGAAAGAGCACCAGAGATGGTAGCTGCTTGGAGAGAGGAGATGTGCTAACCTTGTACCTAAAATGAGAAGATGTCCGCTTTAGAGACCCATCAAGAATTTCAATCAGTATAGTATTGAGAAGATGTTTTATGTGCTTACTTTTTAGATACTTCACTATAACGTCCAATGTCGACTTTCCCAAATTTCAGTCCAGCACAGTTGTATCTAGTAGTAAGAGAGGAGTATTTAAAAAACCATCCACTTTCTCAAAAATATTGTGCCAGAATAGAACATTCTAGAAAGTTTCGCCACACCAATAAAGACTATACATAGCCTTGTCATTAAGGAAGGGTACTATACATGTGTTTCTGATACGAGTGATTTACTTCAGGGACAAGTCTGCATAAACAGAAGCAAAAGACTGGCACTCTGGAGACCAGTTGGCGAAGAACTCCACAATCCAGGTCACACGGCTATCTCTTTCCAACTCCTCCTGGAAAACAATGCATAAGAGATTATTTCTACATGTACATAATTACCAAAGGCAGTTTTTAAGGCTAGATTTTAAATTCTGACAACATTCTTTACACTCTTGCATGACATACACACACATTGGTGAATTTAAAGACTTACGTCTATTGTCTTATCACTGAAATATTTGATGTACTCTGGGCCCATATACAGGGGAGGCTTGCAGGTCATAAGGAACACTAGGATAAAAGTAGAATAGTAGGATAAAAGAACATAATTAGTACATTGAGAGGAAATAAATGCCTAAATAAATATTTTTTACAATTCAACAGGAAATATCACTTAAAAATGTAAAGGTAAGCAGTGTTACTGAGATTTTGCAGTCTTGTAACAATCTATAATTTGGAACTGCCGCTAAACAGCCGTCTCAATGGTACACAGTAATCAAGGGCTGATGCTGAGTCTTGAGATCGAGTGGTTGCTATACCTTTGTTACCCACTGTAACCCAACTATGAGAAATTGGCAATATGTAATTGATTATCTGTACTTGTTTTATCTATCTTAGTCACACAACTTTTAAAATATTCATGACTTCTAGAAATAATCTATAAACAGGTTGGTGGGAACAGGCAGGCACTAATGGTTTAATTCATGTGTGAATATACAAGGCAGTAAACAATTTGGACTGTAACAATTTCTGTTGTTTGGGGTTTTTAACTATGAGTACGAGGTGTCAGTGCCAACACCTTTTCAGGAGAACAATGGTGGTTCAAAGGTCAACAGACGACCAACTGTCATATTTCTGGGTTGCTAATCTTTTCAATGACTGGTAATGACTCACAGATATCACCAAATCAGTGTGCTGAAATAAAGAGCCAAAATAACTAAAATGTCCCAACTGTTTTTGCAGCACTTGTGTGTCCATACTGACCGATGCACAAGGTCAGGTAGAGCAAGCCCATGCGGATATCCAGTCTGAAGAACAGAATCACGTTGGCCACTTTAGAAAAGAGAATGATGTTCCCCACATGCTGTTCAACCGTTACTGTGTGAATGAGAGAAAAGTTTAGCCGAAGAAATAAGGGGGGTGAAAAGAGAAATGAAAAAGAAACAATAAACGCAATAACCAGCCCAACAGGCCCAGGGCAACTTAAATCACACCCCCTAATGAACCAGATTGCATACAGTAAACAAACCTTTTGTTTGGGCCCACCTATTCAAGTAGTATCCATCTTATATAATGACTGCAAATCTAACTACAGCATAAGTTGTACATACTTATTTACTGTGCATTTTCGTTTGTTTATATTTAAAACAATTTGCTGATGTGTTTATATATCTAAACTGTTTTGACCTACAGTTATGCGTATGGTGCCAGGTAGGATAATGAAGGAATCCAGGGTAAGACACTTACTCGCTCTTCTGTTCTTCATCATGACTATGGCACTGAGAAACATCAGTATCTCCACCTCCCTCTGCAACAGAAATATTAAAATGCAGTTAACCACATAACTACAGGACACAAATCTTGCAATTTCCACGACTGTGTATGCTGTAGTTATGTAGCCAGCCAGCTATCTAGCAATGGAAAAGACTGACAATCTAGATAGCTAACCTGCGTCTGCAGGTCTGAAGAGCACCTGTATCTGCTGGTATTTTTAGTGGGGGAAGAGACAACCAAAAACATGAAGGGCCAAGTGTCATTCCTGGCTGAGTGACACCTGAGATCTCAGTCGGCATTCAGTGTTTCTGCCCAGATCCATACTAGTCCTTGTTCTCTAAATAAATGGCTGGCTGGCTATCTCACGTTACCGAGTAGACCAATTCTACTCCTCCTCATTGTGCATGCAGCATTGCAGCTAAAGCAAAGGGCCTAAGCAATTCTCTGGCCCTTCTACCATGCACATTCATGCATGTTGGCTCTTTCTGGAAATGTGATACTAACCCAGTCGAAGTCACACGGGTTCCCATCCTCGCGTTGGGTGGAGAGATGTTCACAGATTCCAGGGGTCTTACGAACCATCAGGAAAGCCACCGACATAAACAAGGATGCTATGTAGTATGGTTTCAACAGCCATTTATAAACTTGCGGTAAGTGATATAAAAAGGCGAAGAGAGGAGTTAACAGTGCCATGTTTTCAGAAAACGGCTCAAAGGAAAATGATAAACCGCAGACGAAAGCTGCCGGAGATACACCGTTGTCTGCGTGTGAATTTTTGAGTCGGCGAAAAATTCGACAGTTAAAGGGACAGAGGTCACTGCGGACGAAGGGAAAATGGGCCCGCCTCCTCCTCGTGCGCACAGCCATTGGTTAGCTGTATAAACGGAGACTGTGTATTGGCTGGGGAAGTACAATAAAGGGGAGGAGAACAGGAAGTTATCACTACGGAATTCTTGTGAATTACCGTCGTAACAGGAAAGGCGTTCACAACACCGTTGACGGTTTTAAAATTTCGGTTAAAACCAGCAAATTATGTATCAGCATAGTTCGTCTAACAATATGTTATGTTGTATAATATCTCTCCATTCACGATATTTGCAACCGCAAGGCAATACGGTATAGGTTTTAAGAACGTGATTTCGTTGTCGAAGTGATATTAGAGATATTACGGTAAATGCCGAACTACACGGACAGCACCGGAAGTCACTTTGATTAGGAAGAGCGTCAACAATAACACACCGACCGCCTACACCATATTTGAAGGACCTTCTTTACCATGACTGAAATATTCTCATCACTGTACAGCCAAGCCGAGACTCAGGGAACTTCGGGATCTTCCGGAATGGGGTATGGACCAGGGAAACCCCTTCCACCACCGGTACCCCAAAATACGGTCCACATGTCGGTTTCGATCCCACACCAGTTTGTGGACGACGGGCCTCCACTTAGAAAACCATCCGCCACGAATGACCCGTTTTACTTACTGCGAGAGCTCCCAAGTAAGTCCCTTATCTATTTTTGTTGCTTCCTTCATTGTTAGATTTGTCTTACTCTTACTAATTCAAATATTAGTAATGATTAATTGTTATTATTAACTACTTACAGTTCAGGATCTGATATATTTTGCATAGCTTAAGTACCTAAGTATGTAAGAAGTAATTCTTAAGTAGCCTTTTGTTAATCATAATTTATTTATTTTGTCCTAAGTGGAGAATGAACTGACTGGAAACACTAATCTCATCACACACTACAATCTGGAACACGCATTCAATAAGTTCTGTGGCAAGAAAGTAAAGGAGAAACTGAGCAACTTTCTTCCAGAGCTTCCTGGTAAGCATTCAGTATGTTTGACCATGATGATTAATCTGAAATAAGAGCAGGATCCAGGCTGCTGTGCTGACTGAAAGGATAAACTGGGATTGGGGAATTTGTCTTTTTTCTTGTAAATAAAAAGAAGCATTATTCTGCTTTTGTTCCAGGTATGATAGACAATCCAGGTGTGCAGGACGGAAGTTCTCTGCGTTCACTCATCGAGAAACCACCAGTGTGCAACAACTCTTTCAGTCCTCTTACTGGACCCATGCTCACTGGGTTCAGACTGCACACGGGCCCTGTAAGTGTGTCTGTGTTTTAATGTAACTGTTACCAAGGGTTTATGTGACATTTTAAGACCTTTGTGTTAAATTCTCTAACTATTCCCCATTGCTCAGTTTTGGTTGCATCTCGTAATGCTCTCTTCTGCTCACAAAGCTTTCTCTGATTGCTCCACAAACTGTTGCATTTAGTTGGAGCCAGTATACAGTAATCCAGCTAGCATAAAAAAACATATAGGTTTTCACTGCACATTATTTTCAATATGAAGTTAAAAAAACATTTAAATGGAAGTGGTCTAAACCACTTTTGAGAGCACACCAAAAAGGTCAGTCCTGTACTATCTAAAAGGGTTTGGAGGGTAACTTGGCATTTAATAATTTGAGTGCAAAAGCTTTGGTAAGTAACAAATTACTGTAAATTTAGCTGATAGGTGAACAGAGTCATAAATCAAATAAAACCAGCTCCGCTACAAAGCAGAAAGGCTTCTTAATTTTATTTGTATTTATGCATTATCTTATTTATTATTTATTATAATTATTAATTATTTTCATTTTTTTGCCTGTAACATTTCAAGCTTCCAGAGCAGTACAGACTGATGCACATTCAGCCTCCAAAGAAAAAGAGCAAACAAAAACACAGACACCATCGCCCCCAGGATCCCTTACCACCAGGTAATTATACAACACACACACACACACACACTTTTAAAATAAGTCATGTTTACCCTCTCTCTCCCCCTCCCTCTCTCCTACCACTAGGTAACAATAAACACACACGCATGCTTTTTCACACATGCACCTAATATCATGCTAAACTGCATTACAATGTCAGTGTTGGCGCAAATGCTTCAAAATGTCTATCCAATGTCCATATTCGACGGTCCTTCTTACAGAAACACCCTCAGACTCTGACCACAAGAAAAAGAAAAAGAAGAAGGATGATGATCCCGATAGAAAGAAAAAGAAGAAGGATAAGAAAAAAAAGAAGGTTAATAACTTTGTATTTCAAAAATGTATACTAATATACTAAGACACGTACATAAGTTAAGGGTGTCATTGTTTCTATAATAATGCTCATGGAGTATGTTTTGTTGTTCACCTTTGCCCTCAGAGCCGTCATAGCCCTGATAATTCAGGAATGAGCGGCTCACAGCCCAGCAGTAGCAGCCTCCGATAGGAGCAGACACGTTGGGCGAGAGGATTCAGTGTAAATAGCATCGGAACAACAGTGGTTGTTTTTTATTTTGTGTGTGTGTGTGTGTGTGTGTGTGTGTGTGTGTGTGTGTGTGTGTGTGTGTGTGTGTGTGTGCGCGCGCGCGAGAGAGAGAGAGCAAGCAAGCGGGTAAGCAAATGAGAAAATGAGCTGTACAATCCGGTTATTTTTACTTGCATGTGAGTGTGTGCATGTGCATTGTGAGACAACTGAGGACAATTGGCAGCAATATACGTGTGTGTGTGTGTGTTAGTGTGTGTTACAACTGTTTATAAGCATTCAAGTGCCTCTGCATTTTTATTTATGGTATACTAAAACAGTGAGAAATGTACATTACACTTTTCTATCTCTTTGGAGTTATAAAGATACTTCATAAATGTACTTTGTCATTATTTCACTTTTTTATTTGACACATTTAAAGCGGTAAGCACACTGCAGAGCAAAACATAGCACTCTGGCAATGATAATGATGATTAAAATGAAATCATAATGAAAAGCAGAAAATAATCCCAACATTTGAACACCACCAAGGCATTTTTGATTAAATAAGAACATGTATTTAGAGAAATCTGATAGGTAATCCACTTTACCATTAGATATAGATGAGCTTCCATAAAGAAAAGAGACTAGTAAACACAGATGTCTGTAAGAAGACTCTGCCTCATCTATAAGTCCCCAACAGTGTTTATCACATGTAACAAATTATACTTGGATTGTTGGTGCACAGAAGCATCGCATGTCAACAAAGAAAAGGTATGTTATTCTTAACATAACACAGGCATAAGTACACAGAATAGACCAAGCGGTGGAGCAATACAGACAGTTTTTTTTGTTTCTATATCTAACAAGTAAAAAAATATCACTTCAAAGTTTATTGCCTTTAACTGACTTCATAATTTACTCAACAGCCTAAATTGAAAGTGTTCATAAATACTAGAGGACAATGAAGTTCTCAAATGGTTATTTTACAATAATTCTATGCTCTACAAATTAGTACAGTTCATAACTAAAGGTTTCAGGAGTATGAATCATTCATAATTGCCACATGATGGCAGTGCTGGTGAAGAGACACTATGCTGAGGCTGAAGAGAAAGCCAAACCACAGCTAGAGTAAAACCCCTATACAATGCACAAATAACACATTTTGCACACAGTAAAACAAACTAAGACACACTTTTCATTACAAACATAACAAAATAACAATTTATTAAACATGGGTTACAAATGAAGAACATACACTCTGTACCATGAGTCTGCACATTATCTGAAATGACAACCATCTGCAGTGAGGGGACAGGAGGAGGTAGCTCATAATGATACCAGACAGTCTGTTGGCACAACAAGAATTCATTGGTGTTCTGAAATAAATGATTAAATCCTGGTCTAAAAGACGCATGCATCATAGATCATAGGTGGGGGTGATGATGGGGGAGGGTATTATGAAGGGCTTAGCTACAGTGTTTTTAAGGCTTTGGTGAATGTGCATATGAATTTGTATTTGTCTAGATTTGGTTTGAAGGAACAATGAATTCTTTGTCTTTATAACAAATCACATTTTACTATACCACCACATTTAACTGCTAATTCAAAGCATCTTTTGGAGCAAGCCCATTGATTTGAGATTTCAAAGGGCCATCTGCTGATTGGTTCAGTACAACCATATCCTGTGCTGATTGGTCCATTGCCTTATCCTTCAATTCCCTCTCTTTAACAAGTTGTCGGCGATGGTAGAACAGGTATCCCGGCAAAAAGAAACCAGCCAATGAGAAAATAAGCAGGCCAAAGTTGATCTGGTATTGGAGGAGAAAGACAAGAAGCTCTGATGCAATTAATCAGTTATAACCCCAGTCAGCCACTTCAGAAAATGGACATTTTAAAGTAGATGTCTGCGTATGAGCGTGTCTCACCCAGTAAGGGTCTCCTTTGAGTGGTCCCAACATGCAGACGAAGAGTGGTTGTTGTAGAAGTGCAAAAAGAGCACTAACTAAGGACTGCAGGCCCGTCAGAGTGCCAAAGTGGTTAGTGGGATACCTGACAATCAAGAAGGAGAATGTCTTGTTTATCTTTTAGAATGCATTGTTCACTTATCTATAGAAGAATTACTTGTTAAATCAGGGATGGACCATTTCTGTGCTGGATAACAATGAAGTCATGTATTTTAGTTAAGAATGTCTAACTCTGTTCTAATTATTTTAATAGTTTTCCATGTTATTGTTATCTTATTTACTTTACTTTATTATTTTATTTAGTTACATTTTATGTCTGTTCTAATTATTGTCACTTTATTACAGTGTTTTATTGTTTGTATCCTTTATTTTTAATTTCTTTTAACATTTTCCTTTTGTCTCCTTATCTTTGCTTCCTTTTAATGTTTCTTTTTTATTAATTCTGTAAAGTACTTTGAGTTGCATGTATGTATGAAAGATGCTATACAAATAAAGACTATTTTATTATTATTATTATTATTATTATTATTATTATTATTATTATTATTATTATTATTGTCTTCCCTATTGTATGCCTAGTCCAAGCCTTGATTCCTTCCAAAATACACAAACAATGCTTGAATACCATGTATAGTCACACTTGCAGCTAGGTTATTATAAAGGTTGTGCATTGTTCTATGGACCCTGATGACTGGATTGAGAAACACCTCATCAAACAGTACAGATAGTCCTGGAGCAAAAGATGGAGGTTCTGTTCCAGGGATTGGAAAGGGAATAGTTTCAGTAGGAGATAAGTATACTCACACAGCAGCGTAGAGTCCACCACAGCAGGAGTGAATGAAACCTCTTACTGCAGTATGAAGTATAAAGGAGACCATCTAAGACCATGAGAAAGAGACAGGGGGGGAGAGAGAGAGAGAGGGGGGTGGAAGCAACATTATTTAAGTGCAAAACTGTCACGATACTGAGGCCCCCTGCTGGCCACCTCCTTCAGCAGCGGCAGTGTTAGTGTTGTTATGCCACCTGAAGGCTTATGTATATATGTCTGGGGTTTCAACCAGCATATCGCTGGTTATTGTCTTAATGTCACAGGTTTTTGTTTGCGCACTTTGTGTGTCATTAATTCATGTTTCACGGTCATTAATTCATGTTTCACGAGCCTTTCACTTCCTTTATTCTGCACATGTTCCACCCGTGACAGAAACATTTAAAGGCACATTAAAACGTTGTGTGCTTTTCCACATAATTTCAGTCTTGTTACACATGTGTGTCTTCTACATTAAAATAATGGTTGCTGACAACAGGAGATTGTGCAGGTGTATCACCTGTACTGGCAGGTTGTCTATTAAGCAGATGATGCCAAAAATGACCAGCAGTAAGTTCGTGAAGATAAATGCTCTGATTGCATTGGTGAGTTTCTGGATCTTTCTGTCTCTTCTGGGAGGCCTAATGAAAAATAAGTGAGAGTAATATAATGTTAATTAAAAGATAAGATTAACTCTCCAACTGGGCAGCAGGGTTTCCATGGGCGCTCTCTCTCTCTCTCTCTCTCTCTCTCTCTCTCTCTCTCTCTCTCTCTCTCTCTCTCTCTCTCTCTCTCTCTCTCTCTCTCTCTCTCTCTCTCTCTCACACACACACACACACACACACACATAAATAATGAAATAATTACAAAGTACATTTATGAAGTATCTTTATAACTCCAAAGAGATAGTAAAGTGTAATGTACATTTCTCACTGTTTTAGTATACCATAAATAAAAATGCAGAGGCACTTGAATGCTTATAAACAGTTGTAACACACACACAAACATCACCTTTTCTCTCCTTCCACTACAATTGTCTCCTTCTCACACTCTTTCATCCGCCAGTCCATGATGTAACCAATCAGAGGGCAGGTGGCCAGACACAGCAGCTGCAGAGTGCCGAAGATGGAAGAGAAGAAGTTCACTGTGGAAAGGCACAAGCGATGGCATCAGCCATGAAGAACCACAGCATCTGCTCCTCAGGTCCTTGAGAGGCATGACACACACATGGTACACACACGGTACACGTACAGCACACACACTGCGCACGCGTGGAGCATGCATGGCGCACACACGGCGCACGCTTCCATGTGTAGTTAAAGAGTACAGAGTAAGAAATCCGTCTTCCTTAGGTTCATGGAAATCTTCTTACCTTGTTCATCTGCCTCTTTCATCAATTCTTCTGGAGCTGGAACACATGGGGTTAAAGGGTAAATATGTACATGTATGCACACATAACAGCCTATTGTTTTTCTTATTTAAAAAATACAGCATAGCCTACCGACTGGCTGGTTTGAGTTAATATGTGACCACATTTTTTTCCCAATCCAAATATGTTGGATGTTTAATTTAAAGCACAAGCTAGTATCATACAAACAGTTAACATTTTCTACACAATCTGTTCTCTCAGACTTTAGAGAGATTTAGAGATTAGAGATTTAAAATCATTTGGTCTTTGACTGACAACAAAGAGTTAGTTACTCATGACATGCATCATCCATGCAGTGTGACCTGTGACGTGTCTTCATTGAGGTCTGAGATCTGCTTGTGATTAGTCCATCACTGATTCAGTATTTCTTGTGTAAATCAGCCATGTGAAACAGCAACCCTGAATGGAATGCTCACGGTTGGGGTCGCCATGGGTTACCAGGAACTCCAGCATCTTGTTCATGGCTCCCATATAGAAGATGATGCGAAGCTGCGTCATCGGCATGATGATCAGACTCCACAAGAAGATGGGCGAACACATGGAGCGGCGAAAAGATGGTGAACCTGAGCAAGAGCACAGAAACACACAAGTAAAGTCTGTACTGTGTGTGTGTGTGTGTGTGTGTGTGTGTGTGTGTGTGTGTGTGTGTGTGTGTGTGTGTGTGAGAGAGAGAGATACTTACCCTGATTTGGCAAAACTGCTTCGCTGCTCTGCATGCAGTTGTCAAAAAGCTGTTTTTTAGTCATTCCTGGCTCTACAGAGGCCACATGACTGTAGCAGTGATCCCCTGCTATACTGTCATCCATCACTAAACCATTCAGCTTCGTACTTTTACTGTCAGAGAAGGAGGGGAAGAAAACCAAGAGTGCGAGAATGTGAGGAGAGTTTATATGTAGAACAACTCAGGCAACCCTGTTATGCTATGCGTGTTGGTTAAAATACATTTAACTCCTCCATTATTAACACATAGACAAATGTACAGCATTACTGATGATATTACTGAGACAATGATGCTGGATGTAATATCGATCTACAGTTGTTGATATTTTCTAAGATTGTTGTGTTGGATATAATACTGACATATAGTTGACATCATCTGGGGCGGGAAAAGACTCCACTGGCCAATTAACATAGCAGTTGAGGAAGACAAGACAAGCTAAGCCTGCCCACACCCAGAAGATCACATGGAAGGACACACCCACGTCATAGATTAGCTAAAAAGATTAAAAAAATACATTAGCAAAAGAGATTGAAAAATAATTGTATAGGTCAGTCTGTCGTGGCTAGTGTATGTGCAGGATTAGTGCTTTAAGGGGTCTGATGTTTAGGGTTAGTACTTTAAGGGATCTGATGACGTGTAGGGTTAGTGCTTTAAGGGGTCTGATGACGTGTAGGGTTAGTGCTTTAAGGGGTCTGATGACATGTAGGGTTAGTGCTCTAAGGGGTCTGATGACGTGTAGGGTTAGTGCTTTAAGGGGTCTGATGACGTGTAGGGTTAGTGCTCTAAGGGGTCTGATGACGTGTAGGGTTAGTGCTCTAAGGGGTCTGATGACGTGTAGAGTTAGTGCTCTAAGGGGTCTGATAACATGTGTAGGGTTAGTGCTCTAAGGGGTCTGATGAGGTGTAGTGTTAGTGCTCTAAGGGGTCTGATCTCATGTAGGGTTAGTGCTTTAGGTCCTACCTTCACTCCTGGGAATGTAACTGCAGAAGAAGCATAGGAGCCAATCATGAGCGACAGAATGGTGGAACACGCATTTCCAAACATGTTGGCCAGCTGAAATGAAAAGTGAATAGGACACATTATAGATGAGAGCAGAGCACAGATGATTAAAACAACAACAGCAACAACAACAAACAAAAACAAAAAACATGCCACTTCATTTTAATGCACGTTTTTATTAATTTAGATATAATTTAATTAATATAAATTAATGTAGTGTGTTTTAGAGGCCAGTAGAGGGCGCACACATCCACCCAGTGTTGAAAGGAGGAGACAGCCTGGTGTAACTTTAACAGCACAGCTGTGTCTAACTAAGGTATGCTTCCCACCTCTTCCTAAAAAGGTTCTGTCACCTTCTCTCCCTTCCTCTAATGACACTAAGAAACACAATGTAATACACAATGGTATATTTGGTATAATACACAATATAAATTGTCCATTGTGAGAGTATGACACATGTGTCATGACAACAGATGTCAATCTGCCCTTGAGTTTACAACTGTGTAAATTATATGAAAATTCTCCCCAATATCACAGTGTACATTCAAAGTCTTTCTATCTTTCTTTCTTTCTTTCTTTCTTTCTTCTTATTATTAATTTAATTTAGCTTTAGAATGATACAGACAAATCCCAGTAAGGACCAGGATGTGTACACACAGGTCACCTACTCAGCAGCTGGTCATTCTCTCCCTTTATATCTCTGATCTTAAACGACCTTGAGACGTGTTTATACTTTCTCGGTCTCCATCACTACTGCTGTCTTTTAACCAGAGACCGTATACTGTCTCTGCTTTTAACTGTCTCTGCTTTTAACTGTCTCTGCTTTTTTAACCTTCTACATTCTGTCCATACCATGTTGGAATTCTCTCATTATCTGTTTCTCTCTGTATGTTCCCTCATTTTTGAACATATCAGTGCATAGTACTGGACTCTGCTAGCCTAGAAATATGACAAATGCTGCAGTGTGCACGCACGCACGCACGCACGCACGCACACACACACGCACACACATACACACATACTCTAAGAAGAAATATGAGTGTGCAGAATCATAAATTAAGTAAGTGGGGTTTATAATATCAATGTATCAGCCTCAGTTGTATTACTGCACATCTGGGATTTCTAAGAAATATGGCTGTGTTCCCCATGATTTCATTTGAATCATACAATTAGCACCACCGTGTTTGGGTTCTGGCAGAAGAGAGCAAAAAGGTACTGGAAATGAAAAGGAAAGTTGGAAGTGGAAAAAGACGAATGAGAAGAGCAAAGGGACAGGGGTGGGGGGGGCAGAGAGGTGGGGGGGCGGGGGGGGGGGGGCAGAGAGGACCATGTGTCCTTGTGGACTCAGGAACGGTCTGCATGGCTGAAACAAGGGCGTGAGAGCAGCCCTGCTCTCTGATTGGTTAAATGCATCATGCCAAAATTCTAAGCCTGGAAGTGCAACATGTGCCTCAGCAAGGTGTTCAACCAAAATACACACACACGCACATGTACACACCCCCACACACCCACACACCCACACACCAAAGGTCTCAGTGACAACACTCATTTCACCAAACACAGTTTCAAATATTCCAACAATTCTAGCAGGCACGTTTAAATTCACTGACACATCTAAAAATAACAAGCTACAGGAAACACACAAAGGAATCATCCCGACATTCTGCTCTCCACGTTAATGAAGACTTTTATGTCATTTTCAGAGGTCACATATCATATATGAATAACAAGATCTTCACTTATGATTGTGTTTGCATTTGTGTTTGTGTGAGTGTGTGTGTGTGTGTAAGTGCATGCCTGCGTGTGTGTGTGTGTGTGTGTGTGTGTGTGTGTGTGTGTGCATGTTTATGTGTTTATCTTACTGTCAGTGAAGTAAAGGTCAAACAGATTCCACCAAAACCATTGAAGGAAACCGCAATGAAGATTAGGGCAGATAATACTGACAAAAAAAAGAGAAACAGGTTGATTTGTTTTCAAAATATCAAAATGTATCACTTTACCTTTTACAATGTTGAAAAACTTACATCTAGATACTGTATATAAATCACTTTAAACTTGCATTTTTAGATCACTGCTCATATGTAATGCAATAAGCACCATTTTATTTCATGTTTAAATATATTTTCTGAGATATAAGTAGGACATTAAGGTCAGTACAAACACACACACACACACATCTACTGACCTGAAGGATCATATGCTGCCACAGCGATCAAAACCATTGAGAAGGCGAAGCAGGTACTGGAACAGATCGCGAGGCACAAATGTCCCAGTTAGTCTCAAACTCTTATGCTACAATAAACATGTACTGGTTATAATGGTGGTAATCCACACATATGGCTGCTGATAATGAGACAGATAACGATAATAACAAAATGACTTCAGTGGAAGTTACTGATACATTTTGTATGACAGCTATATTTCTAATAGGAATATTATGATGAATGACATACTGTAATACATCTCATACCTGCCTAGAAGCCGGAGAGGGCGTGGCCCATATTTGTCCATCAGGATTCCCAACGGCAGTGTGGCCGCACTGATGATGAATGAGCCAATGGTAAAGCCGAGATTTAGAATCTCCTCCTGCTCCACACAGCTGGGAAACACCACGCTCTCCTCTGAGCTTCCATTAGCATGAGATTCCGTTGTGTTTTCTGTCAAAGAGGGAGGCAGGCCTCACCAAATGTTGTCAATATCTGCTGGGTGTCATGTGTAAGATCCCCACCACTGACTTTATTGCATCTAATGAGCTTTACATAGTGGAGATGGTGGTCAATTGAACATTATAAGAGACAATACAATACTGCAGATTTCACAGCACAGGGCTGCATAGTTGATATGTTAACAAGTATGATATTAAGTTCTAGTTGGCCACACCAGGTGAAGCGCACGCCAGGCACGTCTAGGTACCTGTGCACAGGTGAGAATAGAAGCCCTCACTCTTCAGCATGATTAACAAAGAGCCCCAGCCCAACAACACAGCGGAGAAGAGGAGGTTCTCTATTACTGCCGTCACAGCCATCCACCAGCGCCTCCTATAGGCCTGCGATAGAGATGGCGCCATGGCCTGGGAGAAAGAACAAAAGAGAGAGAGAGAGAGAGAGAGAGAGAGAGAGAGATGGCTTAAAAATGTGATACACTGTGTTGCCACTTTACATGTGTCTTACATTCTCATTTATCAAAAAAGGCAATCAGATTTTATTTATATAGCCTTTTTTTTACAAGTACCGACACAATGCAGCTTTGCATCTTGTAAGTACAACAACATTGGCAATAGTGATTTTCCCTAATTCTCCCTAGGACCATGAGGAAGAAAGCTTGAGTGGAACTGGCACTCGGACTGGGGGCCATCTCCTGTGTTGGGCACTAACAACTCAACCACATGAACTGAAATAAGCGATAAAACACCAAGATGCCCAACAGAAAACCACAAAAAGAAGGGGAACGTACTGCGGCTTCGACATCTCTATATCCAAAACATGACTGGAAGCAGCTCTAAACACATTTAGTAGAGTAGTAGAGTAGAGTGTTCAGATACTCAAGTGAGCCAGTGAGGTTTTGGCTGACCATTGATAAAGAACTCTGCATGATAACAAATGGGATATATACTGTATGATGGTTTTAATGAAGTAAGTATACAAATTTGACTGGCACTCTCAGGTGGAGAGAAACATATCCATTACTTGGCATATCCACTCTGGAGCTAAGAATATGAAAAATATACATAAATGGCATATGACTGTTCCAAGCCAAGTCCTGTTACAAGTTGCAGACATCTCCTCCACGTACATGCAGATCGATGGAGTGTAAGTCATTGAGCTACACGCTGTGTACATACGTGAAACAACAAAATGTTAGTAGATCATTAATGCATGTCATTAATAAATCATAATATCAAAGATACATTGTTGTGAATTCCTACCGGAACACTTAAGATAAAGTTCCTAAGAAACAACCGTGTGTATGTGTGTACATGTAGGTTTGGTGGAGTGGTTGCTGTTCTTGTTACTGTTGTTTAATTAAGTGTGGAGTGCATGTCACCCTGTACTGCTGATACCTCAAACAGGCTTGAGTGCACAGAAACCCTGTGGCACTGCATGGGCACTGCAACAACACAGCCCTGTGGCTATAGCAACACATGCAGTTACCACTGACAGCATTGTAACACTCCAGCTACCTTTATGTAACTAATCTCGTATTACATTAAGTGGCATTTTACTATAAACATGAATGTTGCACTCATGTCATGAGTAATCTCTCTGTATGCTGCTTCAAAATCAACTAATGATGCAATTCAGTAAGCAGTGACAGGAGGCAGAGTGAACCTCCTACAGTCAGTCCTTTATTCTGCACTTATTTTAATCTTTCAGGCTTTTCTCACACACACATAGCCACACACAGAATTTATGCTGCCCAAGTAAATGATAATCTGATAATCACAGACTCATTTGGGAAATCAGCAAGTATAATGGCTATTACCACTGATTGCCGACAGTCATGAATATTATGATGCGGAAAACATGCAAATCATTGTACCGGTTTGGCTAGGACTGAATAATGACCAAGCATTGAGAAGTGGAAAAGACTTAAATGGAGGGAAAGATCTTCTTTTTTTTTTTTTAATGCTCAAGTGGACAATTTTCTACAGAAACAAAGAAACACAATGCAATGTTAAAAGAAACAAAATGACTCTGGAGTTGGAGTAAGGTTAACACCATGCCAGATGCTTCACTGTGAGTGATCATGCAGCTCTATAATACACATAAGGCAATCATGAAAGTGAGTGTTCATTAGAAGTGACATATTAAATCAGTGCCTCTTTGAGCGTTTGCCGGTACCATAATTAAAGCTTTTCAAAAAGGTTGTTTTAATTTATTGAAATTAAAACTAATTCAAAGCTCTGCGTTATTCAAGCTTGTGTGAGTGAGATCTAAATACATGTATATTCCTCTTTCCCATAATGTACTTCAACATGTTCAGTCACTGCTTTTGTGTCTGCATACTATATAAGTTCTCCAGTCTGAACATTATCCATTACCTTACTGTTCATCCACAAATTAGTGGGTTCTTCACTCATAAAGCTACTGAAATACACTGAAAAAAAATAACTTGTTGGATTTACTCAATTCAATTGGTTGCACACATTTGTTTTGCTTCAGCAGCAACTTACTCTCTCTGTGTGTTGTGTAGTTTTTACACAATAAAATTGCATGTCTGTTTAAAACATGAGGCAGTTGTGTTAGATACACTCAAAATGCTTACATAAATCCAAGACATGGCTAGTCTCTTTTTTTCAGTGTACATCATCAATATGACTGATCTAACATATTACTTATGGCTATTACTTACTCTACACACAAGGACACCATAAATATTTCATCAGACCAATGCTAGATGTAAAACACAAAAAAACTTTAATTTTATATATGGCTTTGTCATCAAGAATATAATGTCCAGAAACGTGATATCCTCAACAGAACACAAAATGGCATCAGATATCAAGCAAAAAATGCTTCAGTCAATGAGTCAGAGATTGGACAGCAGGTCAAAAGGTACTTCCAAAAGTAAGTGATGACACTCAACACCAGTCAAACCACACACACACACACACACACACACACACACACTCACACACACACTCACACACACACACACACACACACACACACACACACACACACACACACACACACACACAAACACACACACAACCAGCTGCTTCCTTCACACCAACTGCAAATGCCTGCTCAGCTCCCCTCTGGCACTAGACTGCACATTTCAGCTTCCTGCATCTTTTTTTTTACATTTTATTAAATTATGTTTTACATTTGGAACAACCTTAATGTTTGTTGTAATGCTGTTACACAAGTTTTGACCAGTTTCCAGTTTCTAGTGGAACATTAGACCATCTCAAGAAAAATAGACCCTTCAGACTTCACCTGGACAATGTGACTGAAGCAGTTAATGGGAAAGTCTGTGTGTGTGTGTGTGTGTGTATGTGTGTGTGTGTGTGTGTGTGTGTGTGTGTGTGTGTTCCTTACACTTCCTGAAGCACATTTTTTCATGTCTTTGCTTTTTTTGCAGATGATCATTTTCATCTTTACCGCCACTTTGAGTCTTTCTGAAATATTTTCATTCTAGTTTTTTTTCTAAAGCATTAATCAACAGCCCTGACATTTGCACCAATGTAAGCATGAATGCCAAATTTGAGTTCAGTACAGTGTAGCCTACTTAATATACTTTTAAAGAAACATACCTTATATGTAGATGTTGGTATAACTGAGTAGTTAGTATAACCCCTTTTTTCTAGATCATTTAAGTTTCTCTCCACTGTTTGTCCACAAATACACAAACATTCTTTACATATAGATATGCGTACAGCAACTTACCAGTTTCCTAAAGACGACAATTTAAAACAATTAAATAAGTTAGAATTATTCCTAAAGAAGACAGACTTTTCAGGTCAGAGCGTCTGGATGATCTGCGTTATTTGCCGTTTTTTTCTTTGAAATGGAAATAATTCACCGTTGTTCTTCTACACAACTACACGTGACTGTCGGTTAAACGTACGATACTCCCTCACTCAGTCAGTCCACTTGCATGGTCTATAAATGGCTTTCCCCCTCCCCGCCTATTTAAACTTAGCGCAACTTATGGTTATTTCTCCGGGCGCGCACGTGCAGTTGTCAGGGGGCGGGGCTGCGCTGACTGTAAGCAAGTCCCGCCCCTTCAGACTTGAAGTGCATTGAAGTTTCAAAAACTATTCAAAGGCACGTAAATGGTGATGAAATGGTGATTCTGTGACTGAGAATGGCAGCTCGTTATTTTTATACGGCATTTTCCCGTAAAAACTAAACTGCTAGACTGCTTGTTAAATGGTTAAATATTTACATTTTTATATTAATTAATAACTGATATGATTTCACTGAATATTTCGTTTAATCTCTAACTGATATATTATTTATTCATTCGTTTAAAAACCTAGTGTTCCGTAAACCATGTTGTACCCATGTCGTGACGTTATTCTAGCACTGCCTTCAGTCCACAAATTCACACTCGTATTTCTTGGGATTCTCAGTATAAACCGTTATGCCCAGAATTTGACTAGTGTTGTGTCCAGACGAGCACGTAAGCCATAACTTCTGATAATCCTACTGCCGTAGAGTACCACTATCTGGCCAACCTGGGTAATTACATCTGTGTGCAAAGTTCATGGAGTAAAAATATTAAATGGTGATACAAAATAATAAACATACAAGGATATGTGCATTACGTTTATGTATAATTTCATTATGAGTATCAGTGACGTGAACATTAAAATATAACCTAATACCAGTTAAACGACTGTTATATATATTTAACTACATATAATCGATTTCGATTACAAGCATAGTTCCAGAGGGGAGCTGTGAGAAAGGTTTCTGTTTATGAGAAAGAGAGGAGCTTTTCAGCTGGGAGACGTCAGCCATGAAATTTACATCTCAGAAGTGCACTTGTGAAGAAAGAGCTAGCAACCAACGTCTCTCCACGTCATACAATATACTGTAGGCCTACTGCACTCCACAGTACAATGATAAAGAATCAGACCGAAAGAGATGACCGCATGGTTGGCTCTATCCTGCAAGCTGCATAGGCGGAGCCAAAGCAGGGGCCGGGGTGGCACTGGACATTGCGTTTTGTAATCGGTAATAATACTCAATGCTCAATTTCATTTAACTCATGCAAGCAGCAGGCACGACGGAGAATTTTTTTCAAACGAACGTGTTGTGCTGAATTCCGAGTCCCCTCGTTTGCACACGCCTAAAGACGCTACAGATGATATTCGGGAGTTACAGTGATTATAACTTAGTTCATTGAGCACTCTAGTTTTGTCCTAACTAGATATTTAGACATAATACTGCTGTAATACTGCGATGTCGTGGTCAGAGGTGAACTTCGGTATAGCCAGTGTGTATTTTATTTAAAATAATTAACACCCTTGAGCCAGTGTGGCTTTGGACATAGATAATGCAGTTTGCTGTGATGGATAATTAAAACCTAGCTCTTATTTATGCATAGAAACATAAATCGATAATATAATCTGTAGCGTCTTTATGCGGATAAACGAGGGTTGTCGGAATGCCCCACAACCAGAAACTGATCAGGGGTGAGTTTCCTAAAACGTTCTTAGCGCTACTTCGTAACCTTGTACGAGGTTACGAAGTAGGGGAGAGTGGGGACAGTTGCAACGTGTGGCAGTTGCAACACTGCAGATTTATCAAATCAGAAACAACCTAGAGTGTTGACAGTCATACTGCACATGCTCAGTTGGACCCTCCTTCTTTCTGCAAGATTGCAGCCACTTTTGAACATCTCTTCTGGGTAAACAAAAAAACAAGGTAAAAAAGTAAAAAGTTTTATGAACAGAATTTTTCTCATAGTGTCTAATCTGTTTGCATCAAGTATTGGAAAGTTGTGTCATTTTAATCTGCAGTTTCTTAACTTTTAAAAGACACAGCTACCATTTGTCAACGCTAATGTGCTAAGCTATTATAACTAGTTTTAAGATGGCTGCCAGTGTGGGGACAGTTGCAACATGTTGTTACAACTGCCCCCACACTGTATTGCAACTGTCCCACATGACAATAATAATGGAAATTAGATAAAATATAAATTGAACAATTTTATTGGCCTGATCATGTATATCAATAGTTTATTGTATTAAAAGAAACAAACATGTCTGTATTGTGTTTTTCACAAGTCTATCTGTGTTTTTTGTAAGGATGTTACTTACGCCTATGGTACAACAGTTTTTGCAATAGGTTAACAAGGCTGTTTTGCCTTCCCCACTTCTTATCAAATCAGTAAACTCATTGAACACTGTCAGATCACAATTAAACAAAACAACATGAATAATGATTCTCAAGAATAATCTTTGATTACTTTTTTATAAGTGTTACAACTGTCCCTCGGGACTGTTGCAACCGTCCCTTTATATGGGGACGGTTGCAACATTTCACTTTCTCCATTATAATGTAATTTACTACAATACAATAATATTTAGACATGTTGAATCAGTATGGCTAGATAGGTGACAGATGTGGGTTTAATGTATTTAAAAAATTGTCTTTCTATTGCAAATGGTCTCTGAGATACTGAAGGAAATACATAAAGTGTTGCAACTGTCCCCACTCTCCCCTACTTAGCGCTAAGAACGTTTTGGGAAACTCACCCCAGTTCAGTTAAATGTGTTCAGTTCAGTAGATATATGCGGCTTCCCGGTGCAGCTTATAAAACATTTCCTTTTTTTATGCGGGTAATATTATGAATGAATTATATTATAATTTTACATATTGTACACAAATAAATAGTAAAAAAAGACACTTTTCTAGGAAAAAAAATATTATACTACACATTACATCAACAGTGGTTTATTTGCCCGGACTTAAGTTTGTGTGACCGTATCAGTGATGTAAGTTACTGAAAATATGTACTCAAGTGCAATTAATTATTTCAAAATCAGTCACTCACTGATCGAGGGAATGCTGAAAGCAGCTTTCCTATTTCGTATATTTGGATTGTAAGATATGCCAGAAGTAGTACATCTGTGTTTTTACTTTTACATGTTGTACATTTTGCACATTGTTAAAAAACAGCTAATTTCATACACAAATATGATCTCCTGCGTGCTTAAGATGTACTTGATATGAAAATTATAACATTTACAGATTTTGATGTTCCCAGGATATTCAGTTGGATTCCTTCTCCCCTCTTCCTGAACAAGTGATATTCAGTAATGGGGAACGAGAGGCTGTCGTTGTGAAGTTAGGCGATGGTGATGGAGAAGGTCCGTGTGATACCATGCTTAAGCTGGCTAATTAATGGATTAAAAGTCAGAAGCAGCTTCCTGGAATCACCTCAATGATGATGAGTGTATATGATGTTGAGTGTATGATGATGAGTGTATATAGTGATGAGTGTATACGATGATGAGTGTATATGATGATGATGATGAGTGTATATAGTGATGAGTGTATACAATGATGAGTGTATACGATGATGAGTGTATATGATGTTGTGTGTATATGATGATGAGTGTACATGATGATGAGTGTATATAGTAATGAGTGTATATGATGATGAGTAAATATGATGATTAGTCTATGATGTGCAGTGTGGTACGCTGTGGGTTCTTTACTTTCTCATTCCTTTGCTTTAGCACAGTGGTGATTTCCAACAGTGTGGCCCAGCCAATCTTTACAATGGTCACAATAAGCCCGACTACTCCACCTAGGAGGGACAGAACCTCTGAACTTTTTGCAAAAGAAATATCAGGACTAAGTGGAGTGGCAACAATCTGCATCTCAACACCGCAATGACGAATGGGCTGGTCATTGAATGAATGAATGAATGTTCAATTTATATAGCGCCTTTCAGAATACCCAAGGCGCTTTACAATTTAACACAGGTACAAGTCACAGACAACCAATCACACACACACCGGCGAGAAGCGGCAGCCAATTGCGCACAGCGTACTCTCTACCGGGATCCACAGCCCCCTGGGGGACTGAATGGGTTGCAGGAAGGGGAGAGAGGACAGACCCTAGTGGCAGAGCACCATCCACCACTGGGCATACAAGCAAACACACACACACACTCAGACACTACTTTTTATTGAACATAGAGACACAGACACACACTCAGGGAGAATTTGTCAGGGACTGCCAATTTACCTAACCTCCATGTTTTTGTACTGTGGGAGGAAACCGGAGATCCTGGAGAAAACCCACACAACACAGGGAGAACATGGAAACTCCACTCAGATAGGGACTTGAACCCAAGTCCCCTGTGCTGAGAGGCAAACGTGCTAACCACCAAGCCACCGTGTTGCCCAGGAAGGCGAGGAAGGACATCCAACACATAACTATCAATGGGGACTGTGTAGAAAGAGTGACAGACTTTCACTTGGGTATTTATTTCCGGGAGGACCTAACCTGAGGTGTGAACATCAAAGAGCTTACAAAGAAGACACAGCAGAGACTCTTGAGGACTCTGAGGAGAAATAACATCAGACAGAGACTGCTGGTGTCCTTCTACCGTTCCAACAAAGGGAGCGGACTCTGTGTCTGGTTGTCCAGCTGCAGAGAACTACAGAGGATCATGAGGTCTGCACAGAAAATCATTGGGTGCTCTCTACCCACCCTGGAGTAGTTCCCATTGTGTTCAGGGAGCCCACAAAATTGCTTGTATGCTCCAGGGACCTAAGCAGCCCAAGGGGCCGTTTAGAAATGATTTACTTTTCACTAGAATGCATGAAGTGTACTTTTTAATGTCAGTGTCCATTTAACAGGACAACGAGGCACTAAAGCTCCAAAAGATAAAAAAAAAAATGTAATGGCAAAATTATTAAAATCATAGAACTATGTGTGTGTTTGTGTGGTATGTTTCATGTAAGCTCTGCTTTTCAGTCAGTTCCAGTGTTTATCCAGTAGATGGAGACCAAGAACTGCCATGCTGATATTATACTGAAGAAATAAGATTTTTTTTGTGAATGTAAAGGTCAGAGTTGTATAGTAACGAAGTAGAACTACTTCGCTACTGTACTTAAGTACTAAAATGCTGTATCTGTACTTTACTGGAGTATTATTTTTTTCTCCTACTTCCACTTTTACTTCACTACATATTTTCCATCAGTTTAATACTTTTACTCCGAAAAATTTTTGACGTGCTGTATAGTTACTCGTTACAATTATAAACATGTTAGCTGGCGCTAACACCAGGTCAAGCGATGAGGCTGTCTTATGAGAAAACTGCGCATGCTCCGGTCGCGTCTCGTTTACTCTGCTGCTACCTTCACTGAACACTTGAGCTTCGTAATCTAGGTTCACTTGACACGTCGTGACTGCTGCAAGGGTCCGCGCGGCAAAAATGATGCAATCGCGGTGGCTCCGCCCATGCGCGTTGGCCACGGCACTTTGAAGGTTCATTTTCAGTATTTTCTAGCACCTTCAGCTTAGTTTACTTATTTATACAAATACACATATACTCGAAATTATTCCAAATGATTCGCTTTTTATCTCATTAAAAGAGATGGTACCGTGTTTGGTAACAGCAGAAGAGAAGCTTGTTGGCGTTTTAATGTACATATATTGGCACCTTCCACACCTTCAACATCGAGTGATCGTGGCGGTGAGGGTTAGGAAGGAGGCGATGTCACGCTGAGTTGTGTGTTTTTAGCAACAGTAAGCAGTGTCTCTTCATGCTGACTAATTATGTGCCCATTTTATATTGTAGTGTTTTTATAGGGTAAAGGCATTTGTTAGGGGTAAAAGCAGGATAGTAGGCTCACCCTTAGAACCCGACGGACGGATTTTACGTCCAAAATACACCTCGCTTTCTCAGCTAAATTAAGGCAAACTTGTACTTCTGCATCAAACCTACGACGTAGCGGGACATAGGTTATCTGTTTTTTGTGTGCGAAGTGTTAAGCCCAGTTTTTTAAGTTGCTACTTGTTTATACATACAGACCACTTGTATTTGTCTTTGACATCTTTGATTTGTAAGTGATATATAAAAATAATTGATAATCAAACTTTGATGGCTTTCTTTAATTAATTCAAAACCCAGTACTTGTACTTTTTACTTTCAGTACTTGAGTAATAAATTTCAGAATAAACTACTTGCAATACTTAAGTACAAAGAATGCTGAATACTTCTGTACTTCTACTTAAGTAAAGTTTTTAAAGAACACTTCAACTTCTACTCAAGTAACATTTTTGATAGAGTACTTGTACTTTTACTCAAGTATGGGTCTCTAATACTTTATACAACACTGGTAAAGGTTCATTTTGTCAGGCAATGTACTTTTTGTTATAATTTGTAATTCCAACATCAGCTTGTAGATCTGAATTATACAAGACCAATTGCTTGTCTAAATTATGCTTAACATTACTGTAGTGTGAGTTTAGATTTCTGTACTGTACTGTGATAGAAATGCAGAATCTGCTCTTACAGAGAAGTATTTTTAAGAACATAGCGTGCAACTGAAAGAGGAATGTTTCACATGACCGACCAGCCCTTACTGTATAAAAGGATTGGAGGTTTGAACAATAAACTAGAGTGATTTGGTAAAGTAACCATCATGTGTGTGTGTGTGTTGCTTTTGCTAACTATCACTCTCCGAGCGCTCGTATCTTTTCTTACAGAGAGACCCCGGTTGTTGTGACGGAGAATTTCCACGACAGTACCATCCCTGAATGGTCAGTTTGCACCAAAAGTTCCATATCTTCATGGTAATTAGAGAAAAGGCTATTTCTTGATTACTGGTATACACTAGCTGGGGACTGTAGGGACATGTTCCAATTACTTAAAAAAAAATGCTGATTTATTGACACTTTAAGTGTACTCTAAAAATATTTGTCACGTAGGGCTGGGGTGCCGTCTGTCTTCATCAGGGGTGCAAATATTCTAAATATTCTTATGTGAAATAAAAAACTATAGTTTTAAAAATTGAAGTTATTATACGCTTTAAAAATCAATAAAATTTGTTTCATATGACCAGATCTCTCAAGTTTGGTGGGCGTGAGCTTTTTTTCAGGCGGGGGGATTGGAATCTGTCGCGATGGTTAGTGTAGCGGCTGTGTGTGTGTGTGTGTGTGTGTGTGTGTGTGTGTGTGTGTGTGTGTGTGTGTGTGTGTGTGTGAGTGTGTGTGTGTGTGGTTGGGGAGCGGGCGAGAAGGGTAATGCTGCAGACCGGAGCTACAAAAGTAGCTGAATAAAAACATTAGAAGAGCCATGACTTTAGACATTTTTAAGTAAAAGTTTAAAATACTTCAGGTAAATGGTTTTAATATTCAAAGGCTCTACTATGGTGTGATTTTTGTTTCAATAGTTCCACAAAAGCAAAAGTAAATCCAAGAGCAGAAAGTATATGTTATGAATGCAAAACAGAAAAATATATATCAAAAGTATATATTTTTTATATAATTGGTTATTTGAAACTTATTTTCGTTTGCATTTTGACAAGTTTTTGGTTCCATTGTTTTTGTTTTTTTGGATTTTCCCAGTAAGGTCTTTTGCTTCTGGAATCTCTCTTTGCTTCTGGTTCGTTTTTTGCTTCTGACTTTTGGAACACATTTCACGTGTGGGAGGGTCTTAGATGAAGGCGTTCCTCTGCAATCTCCATTGGTCACTGATTCCGGACTGACACAGAGCTCTGAGACCGCCTCTGGGACCAAGCCACGCCCACCCCACCAGCCTCCCAGCGTTTTCAAACGTGGCGGAACGCGGTGGTTCTGTTTCACAGTAGCATGTAAACTAAGTTTTACCATAAAAGTTTATACAAAGGTTATAATTAATTGGTAAATGGTCTGTAGATATTGCAAATGTACACTGTATAATAACTACATTAAGCATGGCAGTTAATATTTAGCACACTTCACCAGCGCGAGCTTTTTAAAATTTTAGTGAACTGGATGCAGACATGAAAATCTGTCACCTTGCGGCGAAATTCGCCGTTTTTGAAGTATTTTGCGGTAAAACAAACTCTTATGAAAAATAGGTAGATAGTAAAATAAGAAACAAGATTTTTTTGTAGTTCTAAATGATGAACCCTGGTATTTTTTACACTCATTTTTGCCGCTGATGTTATTTATTGGTTCATTAAGATATAATGGTTTTGACTGAGCCATCTGGAATGGCGAAAGCGGCTCGCGTTTACGGATCTGGCTCCATATATTGACAAGAAAGGTCAATATTTTTCAGCGCGACATTACCGTGAGAGAAGTCAACAGGGAAGAGCGTGTTTAAAGCTAGCCTTTAAATTATTTTTAATTTAATCGCTGCTGTAGCTTCTGTCACCGTTTTGCTACATTCACAATAGTAGCGACTAGTTACTCGCTCCTCCTGGATCATTCGCTAGCGTCCCCGCGGGTCTAAAGTGAGAAGGAAACTAATCCGCACTCTGCGTTTCAATGGACTACTCTTCTTACTCCCACCTCTCCAAGTTAAAATCTTTTTGTTTTTATCTCTGAGTCGGACAGTGTCTGAATGTCATGTCTGACATGTATTATGTTTAGTATCTCTATGTTCAATGGTTCAATGAATATTGTTCACTTCTTAATAAAATATGGACAGCACAAGATGCATGTGATGTGTGTTTGTGTGTGGTACCTGCAGAACACTGAAAAACAGTGTGAGTGAACAAAGCTGGTTGTATATAGGGTGGCCACTTTTCAGTATTGCTTTAATTTTGGTATTTGGCTTTAATTTTGGTATTTTTTACTATTATGGATTTTACTATATTTGGCATCACCTCTCGTACACCAGCTGCCCCCCACCCCCCGTCCGTCGCCATACCAGATATTGCAAATACTCATATTTCTTCCACACATCAATGTTCTCTCCATCCAGTTCACTAAAATTTTAAAAAGCTCGTGCTGGTGAGCATGCTTAATGTAGTTATTATACAGTGTACATTTGCAATATCTACAGACCATTTACCAATTAATTATAACCTTTGTATAAACTTTTATGGTAAAACTTAGTTTACATGCTACTGTGAAACAGAACCACCGCGTTCCGCCACGTTTGAAAACGCTGGGAGGCTGGTGGGGTGGGCGTGGCTTGGTCCCAGAGGCGGTCTCAGAGCTCTGTGTCAGTCCGGAATCAGTGACCAATGGAGATTGCAGAGGAACGCCTTCATCTAAGACCCTCCCACACGTGAAATGTGTTCCAAAAGTCAGAAGCAAAAAACGAACCAGAAGCAAAGAGAGATTCCAGAAGCAAAAGACCTTACTGGGAAAATCCAAAAAAACAAAAACAATGGAACCAAAAACTTGTCAAAATGCAAACGAAAATAAGTTTCAAATAACCAATTATATAAAAAATATATACTTTTGATATATATTTTTCTGTTTTGCATTCATAACATATACTTTCTGCTCTTGGATTTACTTTTGCTTTTGTGGAACTATTGAAACAAAAATCACACCATACTCTACAGCAGGGGTCGGCAACCTATGGCCACCGTTGGCACGCCGAGGCATAATCAGTGGCACGCGACACGCTGGACCAGCATCAGCAAAAAAATTAATACTAAAAATAGAGCACGATCCTCCAATCGAAATCGCTCCTCAACGCTCTGCTCGGCGGAGGCGTTTATACTTGGCGATCGATCGCGATATAATACTTAATTTGTGTCCATTTACACCTCCCCTCTGCTAACAATTTACACTCGCCACATATATATATATGATGTACAAATGATGCAATACGTGCAATAAAGGAAAAAAAAACATTGAAGTGCCGTTCCAGAATAACAAGTGAGAAGTATTTTAAACTTTTATTTAAAAATGTCTAAAGTCATGGCTCTTCTAATGTTTTTATTCAGCTACTTTTGTGCAAGAATGGCATATACTTCTGTTTAAAGAGCTTCTCCGTGCAGTTTCCGCCTTCTTTTGGCAGATCTGTTAAGATGATTGGCTGCAGTAAAAAATGATTGACAGCTAACTCTGGCTGATAATTGGCTTAATAAAAATTGATTGACAATGAAAGTCTAGTATCTGATTGGCTGCATTCGAAAATGATTGACACATGCTCCGCCCTTTACCCACGCCCACCGGGGCTCCGGGCTGCATCATTACATATATGTGAGCGGGCTGGCTAAAGTCTACCAAGCAACAGCGCTATATTCCAATCAGCCAATCTATATTCTGCGCTATATTCTGATTGGTTCAACCGATGGATTGGCTGAATATGCTGCGGTATGCATCGATTAGATTATTTTAAAAATAAATTATTATTATTATTAATAATAATATTATTAATAATAATAATAATAATATTCAAGCGTGAGAAATTCCATGCGTGGCGTGAGAGCGTGTGAAATCGCTAAAATGCGTGCGTGTCACGCTCAAAGCGTGCATATGACCTGCATATGACCCTTACCAAGGTCAGCATGTGATTACGCAGGTTTCCCACTGACTGTAATAATAATAATAATAATAATAATAATAATCTTTATTTGTATAGCACCTTTCATACATACATGTAACTCAAAGTGCTTTACAGTATAAATACAAAGAAACATTAAAAGGAGATAAGACAAAAAGACAAAAAGAAAATGTTAAAAGAAATTAAAGATAAAAACATTAAAATAACATAAAAAGTTAAAAAGTAAAGGAAATAAGATAATAAAAAGTAAGGTAAATAAGATAAAACTATTAAGATAGAGTTTCTTAACTAAAAGCGGATCTAAACAGGAATGTTTTGAGACTGCTCTTAAAACTATGCAGGGATGAAATGCCTCTGAGCTCTTCAGGAAGAGAATTCCAGAGCTTTGGGCCATAGTGGCTAAAAGCACCCTCACCAATCTTTAATCGGCTTTTAGGAATCACCAGTAGGTTACTATTTGAAGACCTGAGAGACCTGACTGGAACATATCTAACCATCATTTCACTCAGGTAAAGAGGGGCAAGACCATGAAGACATTTAAAAACCATGACTAGAACCTTAAAATCTATTCTAAAGCTGACAGGTAACCAGTGCAGTGAGTGGAGTGCAGGTGTAATATGATCTCTCTTTCTCCTGCGGGTCAGAACCCTTGCAGCCGCGTTCTGAACTCGCTGTAGGTGCAAAATATAGCTCTTTGGAAGAGCAGATAGAACAGCGTTACAATAATCTAGCCTTGATGTGATAAATGCATGGACAAGTTTTTCACTGTCAGCAGGAGAGAGCATATCTCGGACCTTAGCGATGTTTCGAAGATGAAAGTAAGCTGTCTTGCATGTAGTCATGATGTGTGATTTGAAGCTGAGCTCATTATCAAAGGTGACGCCCAGGTTCTTAACACATTGTCTGGCATTCAGATTCATTTGATTTAAATAAGTCTGGACATCATTCCTTTGTGAATCACTGCCAAGAACAAGAACCTCTGTCTTCTGTTTATTTAACTGCAGAAAATTGTCAGACATCCATGTCTGTATATCATCTATGCAGTCAAACAGTGAGCAAATTGATTTTAGGGCTTTAGGTTCTAGCGAAATATAAAGTTGAATGTCATCTGCATATTGATGATAACTAATACCATGTTTATTAATGATGTGTGGTAACGGAAGCATATATAGGTTGAATAGTAACGGCCCAAGAATTGATCCTTGGGGGACGCCACAAGTTATTTTTTGACGTGTGGAGGAAGAGGTACCTAATGCTACATAGTAATCACGCCCAGTTAGATACAATCTAAACCAGTCTAAGACTAAGCCACTAAGGCCTACCCAGCTCTGTAGTCGATCAAGAAGTATTTCATGATCAACGGTGTCAAAAGCGGCGCTTAAATCTAGCAGAAAAAGGACTGAGAGTTTGCCTGCATTCTTATTCAATCTCAAGTCATTTACTACCTTAACTAGGGCTGTTTCAGTGCTGTGGAGAGCTCTGAAACCAGATTGAAAAGTGTCATTTATTTGATTTACTTTGACATAGTCATTCAACTGGATTGACGCTACTTTTTCAATTATTTTGCTAAGAAAGGAAAGGTTAGATATAGGTCGATAATTATTAAGAATTGTGGGATCAAGATTTCTGTTCTTTAATAGTGGTTTAACCATTGCAGTTTTAAGAATTTTAGGGAATTCACCCAATTGCAGAGACTGATTAACAATCGTTAGAACTTCATTTGCTAATGAGCTCAGAACCTGCTTGAAAAAGCATGTTGGTAAAGGGTCCAGTTCACAGGATTTTAGTGATGAGATCACATCAAGTAGTGTTACCATGTCAACTTCTTGGAAATAAGACATATTAAAGTTAGGCTGAGTAACTGATGTAAGGGTTGATGGTCTATTAGTGCTTGTTGCTATGTTCGGCCTTATACTAGTAATCTTGTCCCTAAAAAATATAGCAAACTCCTCACATTTTTCAACTGAAACAGTCTCAGGGAAGCCACAGGAGGTGGAGTTTACTAGCTGATCTATGCTTCTGAACAAGACAGCTGAGTTATTATTGGATGAATTGATTAAGGTAGAGAAATAGTTTTTCCTTGCTGATTTCACTTCACTGTTGTAATTCTGCACTGTTGTTTTATAAATATCAAAATGTACTTGCAATTTTGACTTTCGCCAACGTCTCTCAGCCTGCCTACAATCTTGCCTAAATTTTACAATAGATGGAGTGTTTCTCCAGGGCATCTTAATTTTACCAGAGATTATTTTAGTTACCTTTGGTGCCACAGCATCAATACAGTTCCTAACTCTGTGTGCGAAAGTTTCAACTAGCTCATTCCCATTTTCTGAAAGGGGAGGGAGGGACTGTATCATGTCTGTGAAGGCCACGGCACTGCCAGCACTGATATAACGCTTGGTTATTGTGCGCTTTTCACTGAGTGTTCTAGTAGATAATGACATATTGAAAAATACACCAAAATGGTCAGAGATTGCAACATCAGTAATTTCAGTATTATTAACCTCTATACGTTTAGAAATGATCAAATCTAAAATGTGGCCATGCTTATGAGTTGGGCCTGATACATGCTGTATGAGATCAAAAAAGTTAAGCATCCTCATGAATTCTGAAGTGATTGGATTTGTGGATATATCCATGTGAATATTAAAATCCCCAGCAATTAAAACATAATCAAAATCCATTAAAATCCTTGAAAGCATTTCTTCAAAATCTTCAAGAAAATCTGCATGTAGTCTGGGAGGATGATAGATAACAATCAAAAGAACTGAATAAGTACTGTTGAGTTGTACTGCCAGATATTCAAACGTAGGATGTTCCCCTAATGAGATCTGCTTACAGTGGAATGCTTTATGGTAAAAACATGCAACACCACCACCTCTCTTATTTACCCTGGAGACATTAAAATAGTTAAAGTCGGGAGGTGAAGCTTCATTTAGCACTATTGCTCCATTGCTATCAAGCCAAGTCTCTGTTAGAAAAAGAAAGTCCAGACAGTAATCTTCAATTAATTTAGCTATTATAAAAGACTTGTTTGTGAGTGAGCGGACGTTTAGTAAGGAGACTTTGAAGACTTGATGTGTTTGATCAGCATCGCCTACATCACCTGTGCATTTCACTGGGATCAAATTTTGTTTGTTACAATGTTTTGTACCCTTATGTTTTCTTCTGATTACATTTTTATTTTGATTCTGAGAGCCATGCCACCAGCTATTAAAAATAACTGGAATGTAGCACTGACTAGGAGCATGGGTTCCAGTGTGTCAGACCTGAGAATTCACTGAGTGTGCAGGAGAAGTAGGTGAGTTCCTGCAAGACAGCAGACTGTAGTGTTGCAGAACCTCTTCAATCTCCTGGAGTTTACCTCTGAGACTGTGGACAGATTCTCTGACAAGAGATGGTGGGCTCCTTTGACTGGCATTACTGACGTTACTGCTGGCGGTTGGGTGCAGATTCCGCATGTGAGTGATTCCATACATTAGATTATCCACAAGCATTTGAGTCCCAGCCCTGTTAGGGTGAAGCTGATCAGGTTTAAAAAGCTCAGGACGCCTCCAAAAGATGTTGAAATTGTCAATGAAGTTTACCTTCCGATGTGCACAGGCTGTAGTGAGCCAGCTGTTTAGAGCCAGCAGTCTGGTAAAGTGACCACTGCCTCGACGTGCAGTTGGTATCGGTCCAGAAATGAACACTTCACACCGGGAAAACTCCAGAATGTCGAGCAGATGGTTAAAATCCTGTTTCAGAATCTCAGACTGTTGTTTGTAAACATCGCTAGCCGACATGTACAATCAGTCTTTCCGTAGCTGGATGGTCATGCAATATGTGTGGAATCATGGGTATCACTTCACAGACAGTAACACGAGGAAAGCAAAAGGCCTTAATACTGTTGCTCCATACATCTCTGATGACTGAGTCCCCAATTAGCAGCGTTTTGGGCTGTGGTGGTGTTCCTCGTCTTCTTTCACCATTAATGCCTCGGCGGCTAACATGGTTAGCATCCCGATGGCTAACATGGTTACCACCCCGATGGCCAACATGGTTACCACCCCGATGGCCAACATGGTTACCACCCCGATGGCTAACCCTCTTAGCATGCTTGTTAGCATGCTGCTGGCTAACAGTAAGTCACATTTATGTGCTCTCTGTTAATAGTCACTTTTTTGTGTTATGTTGGCCTGGAGATGGTTGCAGAGAGTATGTTTTCAGGGTTGCCAACTCTCACGCATTGAGCGTGAGACACACGCATTTGACCGTTTTCACACGCTCTCACGCCACACATCCGATGTCTCATGCCGAAAAAAAATCTAGTTTATTTACCTCTGATCCACATCTATGATTCAATATCGCCATATCGCAATATCGCCAATATCGGACACAATATACCTAATTTGTGTCCATTACGTTCGCCACCCCCCCCCCCCCCCTCCCCTCAACAAACTTATCTTCAAAAGTTGGTAAGCCTGTGTTTTTAGGGCATTGTAAACCGAGGTGTCTTTAAATTTTCCATGCATATAAAGGGTGCCACAACTGAAAAAAGGTTGAGAAACACTGGTTTAAAATCACTGATATTTAGTTTACTGTTCAGCACTCTTGAACCAGCAGTTTTTTCAACATGCAGTCCAGATTCAAAGGAAAGTTTTACCCAAGGGTATAAAGAACAATTTCACACATGCTCTGTCTTCTCCCACCACAGCTCATGTAATCTTTTATTTCTGTTAATGTTCCTCAGCCAAGGCTTCACTGGACATTTTACATGTATTTATTGGATGGCACTTTAAAACCAGCTTGCTCTATGAGTTTTGACATGTAACTTGTAAGTGAGGGCACACATTGTGGTACCTGTAATGTGGTGCTTCCAGCACACTTGCCTTGGAGGAAAAGAATTTTAAATGAGTCATACACAGGCTCACATACACACAGACACCATTACGTCTTCGTCTGTAGAGTATGTCAGAATACATGAATATCAATGCCACCAAAAGGAAGATTAGGCAAGAGTTCCTTGGAAAGTCAATCTGTGGGGTATCTGCCTGAGGTGATTGATATAAAAGGGCAGAAGGATGGGAAATCAGGAGCTGAAGAAGAACCAGTGTGTAGATCACACAACTGTGGCACCTCAGAGCCTCCGAGATCCATTGGATCACTTTGAGCAAAGAGAAGACATAAGTAAGTATATAAATACATATATACACATTTGTGTTTGTATGAGAGAGTGTGTGTGTGTGTATATATATATATCCTTTATCAGGTCCTTTATCAGCTGTGCAAATAAAGTGCGCAGACATAGACATACACACACACACAATGGCATGCCGTTTAGGAAATTATAAATATATGTTATGATTGAAAACTACGAATGAAAACATTTCAAGTGAATGGGTGAACGTTGTAGGTAGGAATCGTTGGGCTCTTGTGAGGTGAGTAAACCTTGTTGCCTGATGAGCGGGAATTGCCTCACCTGAGAAGTTCACTGAATCATCTAGCCATGGGGTGAAACTGTAAATGACGTTTTCATCAGTAGAGTGGTATTGAATGTGGTTACCAGGATTATTTTGTCCTGTACATGCATCTGCCAGGGTATTAATAATGTCTTCACATTGGACATTGGATTGTTGCTAGATTTCGTGCTGAAGTTGTACTGAAGTATCTCTGTGTTATATATATATATATATATATATATATATATATATATATATATATATATATATATATATATATATATATACCTCCATCTGAAACAATCAGTGTCTTCATTAATTTTAATACATATACATACATACACATACACACAAACACACACACAAACACATACACAAACACACACTCTCATACACACACAAACACAAACACACACTCAAACACACACTCAAACACACACACAAACACACACACAAACACACACAAACACACACACAATTGTACACACACACATACACACACACACACATACACACACACAAATAAAAAAAAATAAAAAAAAATTTTTTTTTAAAAGGGTCAAAAATTTAAAAAAGGGTCAAATTTACCCGAACAGTATCTATGTGATATAAACATGCAGGGGGTGGTTGCAAATAACTGACATGAATTATTTTCATATAATATGTTGATTACACTAATTAACCCAAGCAGAAGAAGTTTCATACTGAAAAAATTATTTTAAATAGTTTTCCTACATCTTCAAACTTTGAAAAGGGTCAAATTGACCCACAACACGATAGGAGGAATACACTTCAGTATGTAACACAGTAATATGTAATACATTGCTGGTGTTTTTCTCCAGTGCTTTTTACCATCTGTAGTTTTCTGCTGCTGTCCTTGCTCTGGACGGCCTCGTCCATGCCAACCATGACGTGCCAAAATACATGGAGACAGATTGAGAGCATACACACCTCGCTGAAGACACTGAGAAGTGCTTTTGGTGGGATGGTGAGTTTCCCTTGGAGCACTGTGATAAAAAGGATTTATTCATCCATCAATTTATTCATTTGTTAGTTTGGATGATTGTCATTTATATTTAATACTGTCATCTCTTTCCACATGTATTCTCCAAAAAGACAAATCCAGAAGACACCAAACTCAGTTTACCAGCAAATAAAATGGTAGGACCACCTCACATCAGTACAGAGTGAAAAACAGTTATATACTATTTTATATGTAAATGATTTCAGGTCATGATGTATTCTTTTAAAATATTTTTTTCCATTTTATTTGACTTTGTTTAGTAGTAGGTCATATCCACTGTAGCAGTTGTTCTTTGCAGTACCAGTAGCCCAACAAGCTACTGGTTAGGTGACAATGCTGGGGCACACTGCTGTAATACTAAAGAGAAAGCATTCAGCTCTGGTCTTAGACCCATCTAAATCATACACCACATTTGACATCCAGCTTTTGAACTTGATTTTGTTTTCTTTCTGAACTTCAGCACTTAGCTTTCAGTAGTTAGCTTAATTGTACTGACTCGTTCTCCTTTCAATCCTAGTCAAAGTGTGGACTCGAACAGCGGCTGACGAACTTGCAGGCATGTGAGCTCAACCTTTCTTCACAAATCCAGAAGATATTTAATCACATGAAAACAGAAACACAAGGCTTGGTGGATAACATGCAGGTAAGATGTTGAAGGAAAAAATAATCAGTTCAGTGAATGGAAAAGTTTTAAAAGCTTGATAAAAACAGATTTTGTGCATTTGCAGATGAACTCTAAGACTGACAACTGCGTCCTGTCACCACCTGTGTGTCCCACTTCAGACCTTTCTCTGTGGAACCAGATTACGGTCCTGCTGGAGTCTTGGTCTAAGGATGTTGTAGTATATTCAGATAAACTACTACACCTCTGTCCTCTCAGACCTTAAACACTGTATTCTAGTTTCAGGAGTTCTTCCCCATATTTAAAATATTGTGTTTAGTATTTAGGATAGTACACAAGTGCCTAAAAATGTTTTAAAGTTACAAAATGTGTGTGTTTTTTAAAGAAAGTTGTTTTACTGTTTGTTTTACTGTTGCATTACATTTGTAAAATGGGACACCTTTTATTTTAAGAATTTATGAACTTGTTTATTGGAACAACAGTATTGACAGTTTTGGGAAGAGTAAGGAAGGCATTCTTTTTTACCACTTTTAAAACCAACCATTTTAAATAAACTGTACCTGGTTATTTCCATTTCATGAAGCAGTTTGATTTTTTTCCCCCAAAATATTATTTAAACAATGGCTATCAGTTACATCAATAACACGATACTACAAAACTCATTCCCTCAAAATAAATAAAATGAAAAAAATTAAATAAAATGATCAACTTTCTTAAATAATCCATTCTTTTTTAAAACTTTTTTTGCACACTGGTTTCCATTTAAAAGTAACACAGTTTAAAATAAAATTAATGAGACAAAGGTGAAGGATGATTGAATACAAAGGGAAAACAAAAAGTGAAGGTAAAGAACACATCTCCATCTTTTTTTCTCCTCTTATGCAAAGCTTTTGCCCCTCCTTCTCTCCTACCTACATCCAAGCTCCTCCTCCTCATTTCAAAACTAAAGCCACCCTCTCATCCCTTTCCCTGTCTAGTCTCCTACGAAGAGTAATGCACAGACCCAGTCGAAGATCTGAAGTCAGACACAAGGATACAATGACACAAAGTACATTGACTGTATTGTGATCATAATATCAACAATGACTCAAAGGTTGTGCAAGTTGACAATAAACTGTAAAAAAATAAAATAAAAGGTAAATCAAAAGGTAAATAAAAGCCAATCAGGAGGAAGGGATGCACAGCAGATGTTTTATTTGCTGGGCAAAGCTCAAGGAAATCTCAAGCAGGAACATGTCTGAGGGATCCTGGACAAAGATGACCAAAATCACTTTATGTTACACAGTCAGGTGCTGCTTACGACATCCAAACATGGTATTGCCCTTTGGATATTGGGGAAATGGGGTATTTGCCTAGAAGACCCACGGTAGTGTGAGTCATGTTAATGCAGTACAAGGAGATTTACTAAACTGCACATATTCAGAGTGGAATATTTATTTTGCTGTATGTTCCTGCACCTTCCAAGATGATACAAGGTCTCAGATCTGTTCTACATATCTTAAAAGGCATATGGAGCCCAAACAGGAACACAGTCCAAACAGGAACAGTGTCATAGTGTGTAGTTTTGTCATGAAGAGAATTATATTTTTTTCATGAAAGGTATGAAGAATGACAAAAAATATGTAATAAGAGTTTAACCGCCAAATTAACCAAATTAAATATTACAAATTGTCATGGTCTGAGCTGCAAATAATAATAACAATAATCATAAAAAGTAAATCTGTAGGCCCAGGCATTCATTGCAGGCTGGTGATAACAATAAAATAAATAATACAGCCACCTTTCTCAAGTCCTCCTGAAAAAAAATCTAAATGATAAATATCTAAATGATATATCTAAATTATAATATCTAAATGATAAATATCTAAATGATATATCTAAATTATAATATCTACATGATAAATATCTAAATGATAAATGCCTGCAACAGAATCAGCTGACACTTTCTCCTGATCCACTGACTACTGATCCAGTGATTACTAACTAGGTTGTACCACACTCCTGCTTGCTCTGTGCCTGAGGAATGTTGCAGGCCTTATCCATTTATATCTCTACATGAAACTATGAACACGATGCATCCTTTAAAGTGCAGGTGAACAAATATAAATATTTGTGGCTATTTAAAAAATGAACAACGGAAACAAAAGTACATATATCATACTTTTTAGTGTATGGGTTTTACAATATGTGTTAAGTTCGCCTGTTGATTTTAAGTAATGAACAGGCAATTAAAAGTCCAAAACCATGTCACAGAAATATTTCTGAAGTTCTGATAACTCTGAAAACAAAAGGAATCTGAAAGGACACAAGCAAACATCCTAGAAAACTGAACCGACCGAATTTTGAGCTTGACAATGGACAATGTAACACTGGCTTTCCTGTCCATGTTCACTGCCTGTAATAAGCACACCTTGAATATGGACTGTCCGGGCTCAGTTCTTCCAGTCACTTCCTTTTCCCTTTTTCCAGGTGTAGTTCTTTTATGCTTTTTTGTGTTTTATTTCTCTATCTGCCTTTCTTTGACCTCTCCTTACTTTAGCAGTTTAAACAGTTTAACTCCCGCAACCCCACTCTTCCTGTTGAAATCATGCTTGCTTCTCTCTCTCGATCATGCTATCCCTCACTCTCACTCTTCCTCTCTATCACTTTACTCCCAGAAGATATTGGTGATGTCCGAGTCCAGACTGTAGATCCAGACCAACAAAGGAGCAGAGATTAACACGAAAGCCCAAGACACACCCTTCAGAGCCCGACGTAACTTTGCGATCAAGCCTTCAAATCCCCCACCCTCTCTAAGGACATGACGATGCTGTAATCTCTCCTCTTCCTCCAAGTCATTGCTAGGCTCAATGTAGTTCCTTGCCAAGAATTTGAGTGCTTCATCCATCAGGATAACTGGAAATGACATCTTCAAGACTGTCACCCACTGCGGCCAAGACAATGGCCTGATCTGGAAAATCATCTGTACATAAAAAGAGATAAACAAATTAAACTACACTAGGTGACCCCCATCACCTTTCTTTAACTGTTCAAAACATATTTCACATGCTATTCAAAATGTATTTTGTACAGCAGTCTTGCATTGTGTTTAGTGCGTTTATAGCGAATGCTGTGTAGCCACAAGACATACGTTTTGTTTCATGCTTTCTATTTGTGAATCAACCTTAATTTCATTTTCTCTTAGCCCAAATGAAACTGTTCTCATGACTTTAAAAGTTTCTTGTAGATTTGAAAACCCAGTGTCATATCCCTGAGGCTTTTACTCCTCTGTGGTTGCATCATTTGACTTTGACATAATATGTAATAGAGTCATCGGATTTCAGTGAAAGAAATAAAAAGACTAAGATGAACAACACATGAGCCAGCGCATGTCATTTTACAACAAAACATTTTGTTACTCATTTGTTACTCATTCTAATTACAGATTTTATTCATAAATCATTTATTCATTCTCATGTTCTCATGAGGTTTTCGAAGGTTAAAAAGAATACACATCATGCACTTACAGGCAGTGGGTCAACGTAGAGAATGAGGAAGTGAAGGGCCATGGAAAGACAGATGGCTCCCACTAGCCAGGGATTTGCCCAAGGAGGCATCTTTAGCAGTGACTGGTTCTCAGACAGGCTGAATCACACACACGCACACACACGCACACACACGCACACACAAAATCAAAGTCATATTTTCTAATAACAATTTAAAATGTCACCTATATGGTGACATTATTCTCAAAAATACTGTCATCATAAATTTGTACCATGGATATATAGCATTTAATATATACAAAATATATTTAAATACAAAAGAGAGAAACTGTTGCCACAAACTCATTTTCAACTACAACTACTTTTCAGTCCTGGATTAGGTTTCCTGGTTTAGTGACATTCCTGGATTAGGTTTCCTGGTTTAAGTGTATTCAATATTTAACTTAAAAGTTATCTTGATAGATGCATTTGAAATGTAAATGAAATTAATGAGTTGAAACACAATGTTAAAACCTTGTGTAAGTCCAAACCATCTGGTCGCAATTCTGAATCTTTCTTGAACTTATCAAATTGGCCTACATTCTCTCTGAGCCCATTATAATGCACTTATCATCTTTTGTTACCATTCAGTTTCACCATGCTGCTATTTAATTTTCTACATACTCTCATTTTGCACAGAAGTAGATATATGTAAGTAATAGAATAAAACAATATTTGAATAATAAAATCGTAATTTGAAATGAAACATTTATTGTTAAAATGACATTTGCATTTATTTTTCTCCATTGCACTGATGTCTCTCTTATTTAAAAATTTCTTATTAGAAATATTTTTTAATACACTATATTGTCAAAGGTATTCACTCACCCATCCAAATCATTGGATTTAGGTGTTCTAATCACTTCCATGGCCACAGGTATATATAACCAAGCACCTAGGCATGCACACTGCTTGTACAAGCATTTGTGGAACAACTCGTCCCTCTCAGCTCAGTGAATTCAAGCAGGGTACCGTGAAAGAATGCCACCTGTACAAGTTGAGTGGTGAAATTTCCTCATTTCCACATAGTGCTCCCAGTGATGCCTCCCCGGCTGCAGCACTGCCAGAGGATGCCATCTTGTCAGCCAAAGCACCTCCAGATCCACAGTCGGCAGCTACAATGTCACCACCTGTTCACTTCCCATTGCCGCAACCAATGTAAGGTAAGGGTCGTCCCATGTTCCCATGACCTTAAAAGGGTTGTCACCTCCTGCACCTCCTGTTTCTGTGACTCCTGTGGCCCTTAAGCAGCCTACCACTGTTCCTGAGGCCTGGGGCCTACTCCAGAGGCCCAGAAACAGCTGGTTCCTGAAGCCCTTAATGTAACGCGGGGTGTACAGACCGGTACACACCGCATAAGAAAACGAAGGGAGAATTGAACCCAAATGCCGTTAGAAACAAATAGGGAGAAGTGCTTATCACTAGGGCTGTGTGTATGAAATAAACACACGCGAACAAACAGAAAGCACAACAGAAAACCACTCTGCCAAGTCTAGAACTGACTTGGGTGCTTCTTATGGAGGTAGAAGGCGTGGCATCCGAGCCAGCCCTGACACTTAAGGGGTCTGCCAATGTTACTGTGACCCTGAGGGAGCCTCTACCCGTTCCTGAGGGGGCCCCAGTCAATGAGTCTTCTAATTTGAGATGTTGATGCTGTCATCCAGCCATGTCATGTGATCATTCTAGTTGCGACAATGACTTGGGTGGAAAGCAATGGCTCAGTGAGCCCTCATGACTGTGGTCAACTCCAGGCCCCTCCCTTTAGTTATGCTGCTATAGATAAGCCACATGCTAATCACTGGCACGGGAGCTATGTAGGTCTGTTTAAATTGATGGCTGTCTAAATTGATGTCCACATACTCAACCTGTACTTTATATCTTGGTGGCATGCTTCTACCAAAGACAATTCCATACGAGCACCTAAGAGATGATCTGGTTTGCCAGTGGATGTGCCGATGACATGGTTGGATGTGCCGTTGCTGCAAGAGGACGTGCTGATGCCAAGTCCTACCTGAGGCTCACCATCTGCATTGAAGGGACTGTGACTTCTCGGCCTTGAATTAGAACTATAACTATATAACTATATTTGAACTATAAATACAAACTTCTGCTAGCGGGCCATCCAATGGAGGATGGATTCCCTTTTGAGTCTTGGTCCTCCTTGATCCTCGGTCTTGTTATCTAGCCCTGTTTCCATTATCTGTGTCTAGGGTTTAATCGTCATGCCTCATCGCCCTCACACACCCTTTGTGCTGGTTACTGTGGGATTGTTTTTAGTTTGGTAGAGGGGGGATTATGGTGTGGGGTTGTTTAGTTTGGTAGAGGGGCTATTATGATATTGGGTTGTTTAGTTTGGTGGGATGGGGGTTTATGGTGTGGCATTGTTTAATTAACTTGGTGGAGGGAGGATTATGCTGTGGGGTTGTTTCGTTTGGTGGAGGGGGGATTATGGTGTGGGGTGATTTTCAGAAGTTGGGCTCGGCCCCTTAGTTCCAGTAAAAGGAATTCTTAATGCTTTAGCATACCAAGAGATTTTGGACAATTTCATGCTCCCACATTTGTGGGAACAATTTAGGAATGGTCCCTTCCTGTTCCACACCAGTGAGCTTGGCGTGGAAGAACTTGACTGGCCTGTAGAGAGTCCTGACCTGAATCCAACAGTACACGTTTGGGATGAATTAGAGCAGAGACTGCAAGCTAGGCCTTCCTGACCTACATCAGCGCCTGACCTCAAACGCACTTGTTGAAAAATGGTCAACTATTCCCATAAACACACTCCTACACACTTTCCTTGTGGAAAGTCTTCCCAGAAAAGTTGAAGCTGTTATCACTGCAAAGGGTGAGCCGACATCATATTGAATCCTATGGGATGTCACTCAAAGTTCATATGTGAGCGAGTGCAGACAAGCGAATACTTATGGAAATATAGCATATGTCAAATAACACATTACACAGTATGTAGCTGTAAATCAAGTGATGTCCATGGACATACCTCAAAAAAAATTTAAACTTTAAAAATCATTATAAGGAGAAAAGAAGTGGTGATTTCATTTTCCTGTAATATATTTATGTGTGACACAGACACTTCCTGCTGTATGATGTGACCTCCTTCACTGGTTCAGCTTCTGCATGCCTGTACGTGTTTGATACCACGTGTGATACAGCATTGAAAGCCTGGAAATTCTACAGTAATAACAACCTTGCAATAAATCTGTATTCAAAACCCATCATTTTGACATGGTTTATTATTTAGGAACATCACTACAAACACCATTTGTGATAAGATGTGGGCCTTCATAGTCTTACTATCATAGGGGGGTACTCGCCAAAAACTGTACTCGTGTAAAAGTACTGTTACTTCAAAATAAAATGACTCAAGCAGAAACAGTATTTTAATTGATAATTTAAGTAAAAGTAAGGAAGTATCTGTTAAAAAGACTTAAGTAAGTCACTTATTGGAACTTATTTAATTATGCATATACTGTATATACTACCAGTCAAACATTTGGACATATCTAGTTATTTATTTTTAATATTTTAAAACAGTGAAAGAATCAAAATAATGAAATAACAAATGACTGTGCTATGTTGAACCAAAAGAGATGGTATAGTAGATGGCTGTAGATTGTAAAGCTCTTCAGAGCCGCCTATTACTAGACAGTTTGGGATGAAGCTCTAGATGCTCTTGGTGTTCTTAACCAGCTTCATGAGCACCTGTGATGCCCTGAAAACACTCTCATGTACGCTGATGTTCTCATGTTCTGTGTATTTATAGTCCCAGTGTTTCCCTTGTCCGGCATCGCGTATTTTGTGAAGTTCATGTTTCTTGTGAAAGCGGTGAAGTTTAGTTCAGTTCGCACGCTCTAGTGTTTGTCGTTTGTGCCTCCCGTTTGTTCCTGCCTGTTCCGTTTCCCTGCCTGGTTTTGTGATAATCTGACCTGCGCTATCCTGTTCAACTCTGAGTTTGGAATTTCCCTTAATAAGTCTCGCTCTCCTCAGCGTTTGTGTCTGCCTCCATGCTCTGCGCAGACTGTTACACCCTGGCTGCAACTGCATACATGCTGTAGTCTCAGTAACTTTCTATAATCTCTAATCTAATCTCTAATCTTTTTCTCTAAATATATCTTATTATTATTGTAATTTCTGCACAAATACTAAACTGTGGTGTGTGTGTATGTGTGTTGGTGTGTGTGTGTAGAACAGTATTCTAACAGTGGTTTTATTGGTGTTAATATAAATCACGCAAGGGCAAATTGCAGCCTTCACGTCTGTGGATGTGGGGGGTGATTTTATGTGGCATTACAATTAGGCAATAGTCACTAAATGCTTCACAGCGGGGAAGTGTGCTACTGGGTGGCTGGTTTACGTTATGAAAATATTTGCACCTTTAGTCATTCATTGTGACTGACAAGTCAGACCGGCTGGCTACATAGCTAGACATCCTATGTTGCCTAGCTAACAACTGAACTTGTATGTGGTCATTTCAATAACTCTCCCACACTTGAGATGTTGTGGCAAAACGTACAAACATAGGCGTGCACACATAGACATAGCACCACCAACTCTGCCCTTTATCAATGAAAGTGCCCTTTTGAAACTTTGGGTTTTTTAAATATTATTATTATTAACATTTTACTGATGTCGGTTTGAAATGATCTTTTGAAAACCTGAGCGATTAAAAACAATGCCCTGAAATGCGCCACCACCTCACACACACCCGACCTCTCTCTTCCTTTAACACCAGATGCGCTGCAGCAGCAGTTCAGTTCAGCGAGTGGAAGGAAGCGTCTTCAGCACAGCACACACGGTCACAGATAGACTTCTTCTCCCGTGCCCCACCAGCCAGGTCACATACACATCAAGTAAAATCGTACCGTTTGCCCTCTAAGCCCAACGTAAAATCATTTTGTTGTGCAGTAAAATGTCTCATACAGCACCAAACTACTAAACATTTTTAGCCTACTAGTCACCTGATAAACTTGTCGCTCTAGCCCAAATCAATGATAGATAACGTGAGGACGACCACATACAAATAATTAAGGTAGAGTTTGCAAATCTATGTGTTAAGCTGAACGTTTTCTGCTGTATAGGATTTGTTAGGCAACATAAATTAACACATTCATTTGTGAAAGAAGAAACTGGAACTTCCCCATTACCTGTGAAAAATGCCCATCTGCATTCATAATGACAACACTCAGTAGCCTATAACTCCTTCTCATACTTTTTGGTCTTTTTACTGTCTTAATTGTAGGCCTATAATGATTTACTAATTGCAAAATATATGCAACAAGGCCTGCATACAGTGGAGGGTAAACAGAAGTTAACTGAAGGACTTAACAATGACTGTATATAGTTAATATTGGATATGGATTTTATCAGTTGGTGGTGTGACTTTTTTCCATTGAAAACTCACGTTTAGAAAATGTTACAAATAAGAGTCAAATTTCATTCAACATGTGCATGTAATTTTTTTTATAATGAAGTGTTCCACGTGCGCTAAAAAGTGCCCCCCCCCCCCCCCGCCCGAGCATTTGCCCGACAAAATGTCTGTGCACGCCACTGCGTACAAATGTACAAAACTCTTAATAGAACAATTTGTTCAAAACCTTAAATGTAACATGAGAACCCAAGAGGAGCTTGCCAGACTTAAGACTCAATAAACAGTAGACATTAGGCATAAGTAAGCAGCGGTGTCTATCTTATTACCTTTCTTTGCTTTTTTCTGCTCAGGCTTGCCTAATCCTTCTCACTGGCTACATTTGTTCCCCATTCCAGTCTCATGACATTTGTGCATATGTACAGATACACGAAAGTTGAGCTTAAATAAATTAACTAATTAAAAAGGTGAAATATATAGAACATTGACCTAGTGCTTGCAGTGCATTATTAATGATTAATAGGAGAACAATAAGAAGGGCACAACTGAACAGGCTCCACTAACGGAGCAACTAGCTCAAACCCACTGGTGTGGCCATGTTCAAATGATCTAGGACTGCCACTGGCTCCAATAAAATAAACTCTAGAATGATTTTTACACTTACATAGCGCCTTACACATACCCAAGGTCACTTTACAATTAGAGGGAAGACCTTAAAACAAAAGCTAACAAGCATGTACAACTAAAAATGGGTCACAAAAGGATTTCTAAAGACTTTGGGGGATCTACAGGCAGTCAGTTTACAAATGAAATACATTCAGCACCATTGCTACTGTCCCCAGGAGTGAGCATGGTAAATATTCTGTGTGTGAGACAACAGCACAACCTACTGACAAAATGAAGCACTGGCACTGTCTTGCCCACATCTTGGCTCTGGTCAAGTGTGCCTCTCGCAAATAAACACCTGCAGTCTATAAAACGTCTGCTTAGCAGGTCTTCACCATTTGTTTAGGTGTTGCCAGGTGCTTAGAGCACTGATAGGTTATTTCTCCAAATCTGTACTCACCCAATTTAATTTTATTTTAATTGGATGCACAGCTTCTGATTGGGCGGAGCCGATAATCCAGTTGCACTGTCAAGATTGTCAACACTGACAGCTATGAATGTATTTAGCAGTCATTCAAGTGATAAACTAATTTATTGTGAAAATAAATGCATAAATTTTTTTTATTATTATTTAATTCAATACAAATGTTGCCATTTTTTCATCTGACAGGCTAATTTTGAATATTGTAGCAAAACAAGCTTTCAAAACACTAGGCATTAGAGACCAAAAACATAATTTTGAAATAAATAATTTTAGCACTCACCTGTTAAGAGCATTGCACATTTCTATGGTGACCAGCACTGACAACGCCATAGTCATTGGGTATGGTGACTCAAACACAGAACACTGAACGCCTGCAAAGTCAGCGTGCCCCTCACTGCACTGCAGATAATGAGACTGAGAGACAGACACAGAAAGAGACAGACAAACAGAGAGAGAGAGAGAGAGAGACAAACATGAGAATTAAACTGCTGGTATGAACAACTTTTTAAAGAATGTCAACGTAAAGACTAACAAAACATTACCATTCTTATCCAGTAAATATGCATGCATTTAATGATATACTATATAACGAATATTATTATCGTTGTGGGTAAGGTGCTTAACTGACCAGCTGATAGAAGGAGAGTTTGGGTCCATCATGTGCTGCCATGAACCACCACGCGGCAGCTCCCACAGTAGCAACCCCCACATAACCTGTCAGAGAGATGAAGCATGACTCCATAAAATCAACATCCTGGAAGAAACTCGTCAAGCAGACATTATCTCGTTTTATCAGACTGATTCTGGCATGTGCTGCAGCCACTCACAGCCAATGATGAGGTATCTGCAGAAGAGCCATCCAGAGATGAGGGGCTCCCTGGGGGAGCGCGGTGGGCGGGACATGATGTCCAGGTCTGGGGGGTTGAAACCCAGGGCAGTGGCTGGGAAGCCGTCCGTCACCAGGTTCACCCACAGCAGCTGGACAGGGATGAGAGCCTCGGGCATGCCCAGAGCAGCCGTCAAAAATATACTGAGAGGGTGACCAGATGGGAAAGAGAGGGAAGGGTGAATTTAGGAGGGAGATTATTCAGGATTACACCCTTTGTTAGTGAATCTAGTACAAGCATAATCCAATATAGCAGTTTAAGACACAATTATGGAGACACTGAGAGAGAAGCTCACCAGACCACCTCTCCTATGTTGGAGGAGATGAGGTAGCGGATGAACTGCTTCATGTTGTTGTAGATGGCTCGGCCCTCTTCCACCGCAGCCACGATGGTGGAGAAGTTGTCGTCTGCCAGGATCATCTCCGAGGCTGACTTGGCCACAGCCGTGCCTGACCCCATGGCGATGCCGATCTCTGCCTTCTTGAGAGCAGGGGCATCGTTCACCCCATCGCCCGTCTGCAGGAGAAAGAGAAAGAGAGAGTGAGCCGGGGAAACACATATGGGATGTGGTCTCACAATGGACCGTATACACGCACACACACACACACACACACACACACACACACACACACACACACACACACACACCATGGCCGTGATATCGCTGAGGCTCTGCAGGTACTCCACGATGCGACTCTTGTGAGTGGGCTCCACGCGGGCGAAGCAGCGGGCCGTTCGGCAGGCTTGCCGCTGCAGGTGGGGGGGCAGCTCGTCGAACTCGCGGCCGGTCAAGCCGCCACCGAAGGGCGCGCCCTCAGCCTCCTGCTCCTCCTGCTCCGTGATGATGCCAACGCGCCGGCAGATCGACAGCGCCGTGCCTTTATTGTCACCTGTGTGCCCCGCGAAAATGAATGCTCAGCGACTAAAATACACATAATTACCTTGTACTATAAAATAAAATGTACTGTTGGATACAAATATAAATAGTTTTTATTGTTGTGTTTATATGGTGTCTTTGATGTATGTGTGTGTGTGTGTGTGTGTGTGTGTGTGTGTGTGTGTGTGTGTGTGTGTGTTCGGACCGACCTGTAATCATGATGACACGTATCCCAGCCTGCCGACACATGCGCACTGCGTTCAGTACCTCTTTCCTAGGAGGGTCCAACATCCCCACGCACCCCACGAATGTCAGGTCCGACTGCACAGGAAGAAAGAGACCTCATATTGTAGTCCTGCCCTAAGGCTTTCTCAGGCCTTCTGAGGCCTGTTTAGGGCAAAGATGGAAAATCAAATACAAAGTTGTGTTTGAGGTGACAATTCTGGCTCCTGAAATCAGGCCTGTGTTTTGTAAGTAGGACTCTGGTATTTCTCCCACTTCAGCTTTCCAGTGACTCTACTCCTACAGCTCTTCAGTGTTCCGGACGGACACATGCTGCACCTGCTCCCGTCCGGTCCAGAAGATGCCAGAAGATATTCACCTCATACTCCGAGAAGGCAGAAGAGTTCTCCAGGTTCAGGGTTCGGGGGTCAGGAGGGGAGTCTCTGGTTGCCATAGCAAGACAGCGCAGGGTGTCACGCCCCGAACCCCACTCTCTCACTGTGCCTAAAAGCTGCTCTCTGAGTCCAGAGGTCAAGGGCACCCGTGCACCTCCCCCGACCCGAATCCAGTGGCAACGCTCCAGCACACTCTCTGGTGCCCCCTGAGGGAAAACAGAAAAGGAAGGAGGAAGATGAGGAGGTGAGTCCCTGCTAAACCTGAAAAATCAAGCTACTATGGTTTATCATATCCTATTACAGCCACTGAAGCTGCTTTGGAACAATTTTACATAACCAATTATCTAAAAACCTCTAGATGGGGAGAGAGAGGGCCAACAGACCTTAACAAACATCTTGGCTCCTGAGGCAGAGCGGGTCAGCTTGTTAGGAGAGCAGAAGACAGACATGGACTTCCTATCCCGGGAAAACTCTAGAGTCAACTCCTTCCGCATTAACTGCTTAATCACCTGAAAACGACAAGAAGGATGAAGAGGAGGTGGTTGAGAAAATGTCTCATCTCACACACTCTGGACATGCAAAACAGTGTTGAATTATACATAATTGAACATCCTCAGCTTGATCACACACACTCATACACACACACACACACACACACACACACACACACACACACACACACACACACACACACACACACACACACACTTACCCCACAGCAGGCAGTAGCTCTTTCTGCAGGTGTGAGACTCCTCAGGTCTGTATCAAACACATTCATCTTCTCCACTAAGCAGCACAGAGCAGTCTCCGTCGCCTCACCCACCTTCTCATACACACATTTACTCTGTGTGTGTGTGTGGCGGGATGAGATGGTAGTGATGGGGGAGGAATTAGAGAGTCAATTATTTGTACATAGAAAAATATGCTCATGATTGATCACTTATTACGTTAATAGTTATGATTTTCTAAATGTCAAAAACATATGCTAAAACAAATCATTTACATTTAGATTTAGATCCAGATCAGTTTAGATCTCTAAATTGTAATCTTTTTATAGAGAGAGACCTGCTTTTTATACAGAGAGATCTGCTTTTTTAATGCAAAAAGCTGTTTCACATCAGTAATAAAATGTCAAATGTAATGCAACATTTGGCTCAGTACTGTTTATCTGTTCCAGATGCTAGTGGCTGTAATCCCATGGGTTATCATCACTGGAGCTACACTCCCTGTTGGACTGCATGCCTGCCATTGTTGCATCAGTGTATGTTTGTATCTGTGCATGCATGCTTGTGTGTGTGTGTGTGTGTGTGTGTGTATGTGTGTGTGTATGTACACACCTCATTGTAGTCCAGAGAAGAATCGTTACAGAGGGCACATATGGTGGACATTTCTACCAGGGCTTCGTACTGACTACAGTGCACCAACACTCCATCCTTATATCTGAGAGAGGAGATGGAGTGAGATTAGATGCGTAGAGAAGAAAGTGGCATTTAAAGAGGAAGTTAGAGAAAGAGGTGTGAGTTCATGATTAGAAAGGTTAAACCATGAGTAGTCAAATCACACGGGACAGAAGCAATGTCAATTTCACTATAATGTCTGTGTGTGTGTGTGTGTGTTAAGTAGATGTTAAAACCACTCACACTTCCCCTTCGGGTGCATAAGTAGATCCAGTCACTGTGAACTCATTCAGAGCACACCTCTCACCCGTAACACCATCCACAACAAACATCTACACACATGCATAGTCCAGAGACCCAACACACACACATGCATGATCCAGACACAAAACACACACATGTATACACACACACACACACACATACGCACGCACGCACGCACGCACGCACACAAAGTTAGTTTCATAGGTCGGTTATGCTGAAAGATGCAAATTTTTAGTAGTTCTATGTTAATATTTCTATTATCGTATAGATTTAGAACAGGACTGTTTATAGGAGATATTTGATGTACACTGCAGTGTAATTTGCTGATACATCTCAATCTCACCCTGCAGACAGACATCTGGTTGGTGGTGAGCGTGCCCGTCTTGTCAGAGCAGATGACCGAGGTGCAACCCAGCGTCTCCACAGAGGGCAAGGAACGCACAATAGCATTCTTCCTCGCCATCCGCCGCGTGCCCAGTGCCAGGCAGGTGGTGATGACCGCTGGGAGACCTACAGGTAGAGGAGAGGGGAGGGAGAAGAGGATAGAGAGAGGGAGAGAGAGAGATAGATAGAGGGAGAGGGGGAAAGAGAGGAAGGGGGAGAGGGAGGAAGAGAGAGGGAAGAAGAGAGGAAGAGGGAGAGAGAGGAAAAGAGAGGAAGAGAGAGGGAGAAGCAAGAGAGGACAAAAAGGACAAGCTAAGAATAAATAATAGTAGATATTATTTAGGGCAGTCATGGCCTGGTGGTTAGGGAACTGGTCTTGTGACCAGAGGGTCGTGGGTTCAATCCCCAGACCTGATGCCATGACTGAGGTGCCCCTGAGCAAGGCCCTTAACCCTCAATTGTATAAAAATGAGATAAAAATGTAAGTCGCTCTGGATAAGGGCGTATGTCGTAAATGTAGATAAAATACAGTACCAGTACAGTACCAATCAACATTATGGACACACCTACCCAAAAGAAAAACAGTGAACCAATGAAATATCTTGATTATCACGTGAAATAATGTGTATATAATTATGTTGGGATAAATATTGACTATCTTAGATATCACAATCTTCAACATACCGCAACAGTACGGCACACACCGCCCCCATATAGTCGCTCTTGGTACGGTCCGCTGTGTCTGTTGTGGTTGTGGCTGTTTACTCTTGTGTTGCCACAAGTCCTCGTTAGCATGTTTCACCTGTCGCTAGGTATCCCTCATGTTTTTCCCTCCATTGTCGGTCTTAGAATGTAATTGTCGCTTTGTCAAAAATGTTCTACTGCTCTCTCGGCTTCTCCTCCAACACACCGTGACAGTTTAACCAGCTTCATGAAGCAGCTACTTAGGATGATTCCCCATCAGTCTTGAAGACATTCTCACATATGCAGAACACGTGTAGAGTGCTGCAACTAAAGATCTGAAAGAACCCTATTTGCCTAGTGTGCATCTAAAATTCTAGAATTCTAGAAAATTCTAAAATCGATTTATATATAGGAGCCCAACACCTTTCCCAAATTAGATTTGTTTTAGAAACAAACTTAAGCATAATCCATGGGATTAAAATGCCTTTCTTGCTATTGAAAACATACATTCTGTCACGTTTTTACTCTCCCTAACATCCCAGTGCTTTAGCATCCTTGTCATGCACGTTTTACTATCCTTGTGCTTATTGTTTTCATACTTAGAGTTACGCCCCTTGTTTAGTTCTCCACCTATGTTAATGGCTGCACCATGTGCATATGTATATATCTTCCTGGTCTTTTCTTTATTTGTTTGTTATGTCAATATCATATGTGCAATGTCCTTTAGTATTAAAATATTTTGCTAATGGATACAACAAATACTTAATTTTGATGGTTCTAAAAAAACAATCAGCCATCTTTCTCATGTAAAGCTGATTACATATCTTGCAAGTTATACAATAGACAACAGTAGTAATGCGTGAGGATGGTGATGATAAATTATCCCTTCGTGACATTTATATTACAGGCTATGTTAGCAAATTTACCTGTAGCACATCTAGAGTGGTTACAGGCTACAGTCCCACAATTATTATCTGACTGGTTATTTATCTCAATCTCACTCAAGACTATTCAGATTGTAAAGGTATTGTTTATTTTACCCTCTGGAATGGCGGCTACGGCCAAAGCCACTGCAATCTTGAAGTAGTACACAGCCCCTCTGAGCCAGCTGCCCCCGTGCACAGGATCACTGAAGTGGCCAATATTAATGCCCCATACCGCCACACAAATCACCGTGATCACCTGGAGCAAGACACAGACAGGAGATCAAACCTTGAACACTGTCTGGATCAGCATCAATACTGACATACCTAGATCCTACATAGATCGCCACAGAAAACATTTAAATGACAAATTTGATTGAAACTGTGAAGAGACAGACCTAGAGAGGTAAAGTGATGAATGGGGAAAGAGATGGTGTATATGAGAGAAAAGTGATGTGCGTGGGTTGTCTAAGAAGAAATATTAAAGGCTCAGCTCTGTCTACAAAGTTGGATCTGAAGAAGGATCATGGCATGATAGAGGAGAAGAAGAAGAGGAATCTCACGACCTTGGAAAGCTGCTCCCCAAACTGGTCCAGTTTCTGCTGTAGTGGAGTTCTCTCTGGGTCCGTGGAAGCCATCTCATCCCTGATTTTTCCGATTTCTGTCTGCACGCCGGTTGCCACTACGACGCCTATTGCTCTGCCTGCTGCAATGTTTGTGCCCTACACACACACACACACACACACAAACCCAGCATAGGCTCAGACAGCTGTAAAAGGTTTCAAGAAATGCATTTAAAAATGTTCATTTCACATGGTTTATTAAATGCACTGAAAGTGAATGTTTTGTTGCATTAACTCAGCAATGCTAGAAGTCTAAACAGCCTGCAAGCCTTGTGACACTGAACTGGTGTCCTTTCATGATCTGATAGATCCATTAGATATGTGCAGCTGGTGTGAGGTAATGGAGGCTTTGGTGGTGTGTGTGTGTGTGTGTGTGTGTGTGTGTGTGTGTGTGTGTGTGTGGTCTTTGAGGCTGATGCACCCTGGTCATTATCCATATAAGAGCTCAAAGTGCTTGTGACGTTAGACCTCAGTCCATGAGAGAGCAAACAATGTGTCTGATGTTTTATTCAACACACACATGGGCTGGATACACACACACACAGACACAAACACAAGCACATACTGTTCACACTTGTCATTGGTACTCAAACAAAACATGCCAGTCACGTCATAAAATGTGATATACACTCACGCACTCCAACACCAGTGCTGGTAATGAGATGGGAAGAGGATATCATGCACCCACATATGCACTTACAGAAAAGAGCATGTTTTTCTTGTCCTGGTTGACAGCACGTGGATCAGGTACAGGGTCTGTGTGCTTGAGCACAGAGACAGACTCTCCCGTCAAAATGGACTGGTCCACTCTCAGAGTAGTGGAACGAATGGAAGTCAACCTGATGTCTGCTGGAACCTTATCACCAACTGTGGAAAAAGGGTGGAAAGAGAGTCCTGTCTATTCATGTCCATGAAAAATGGACATAGTGAGACTGCTCATTAAACACACCCTTGTTTTGGAAACCTTGCTATAAAGTTTGTAGCACCCAACACATTATCAAGTGTAGCTGATTTGCTGGAAAATACTGAGAAGCCAGGTGCTTTTCAACTTCCAGCAATGGGTTAGTCTACCCTTCAGGGTTACTAGAAACTTGTAATCATTATCTTATGTTAATAGGATAATATACATATGTAGACACTGTTGTAGAAAATCATGAGTAGGTGATATAACAACATATATGATATAACAACATATATAATATAATGTGTTTAATAACAAAAGTTACAACACTGGCTATGGCCTGGGGGAGTTGTGAATATGTAAAAGAAATAACCAGTAACCAGTTTGGGGGTTATATAATTGCTACAGGTGAATTATTGCTTCTGCCACTTTGCTTTTCTAAGTCATTCAAATGATTTCAAATGTCTTGAGGCAACACAGCCTTTTCACAGATATACACTAACTGAAGACTCATTAAGTGCTATGTTGCTAACAGCTGTTAAGACAATCACATCCCTCTAATCTTCATAGAGCATGCTCCTTTGGGGGAGCTCCTATTTTGTCCCTTCAGGGCACCAGTATTCAGCTCATTCACATGGTGAACGTGCTGAACTAGCACAAGCCCTTTCCTGCAGTAAATCTGCCACTGATTTCTGAAGCACACAACCACACATGCTTAATCCAGATATCACAGGCTATGGGTGCGGTGACTGAAATTCTTGCATGCCTTGAAATTATTTTGGAACCAATTCCAAAAAGGCCATACTGCCGTGATACTGCACTGATTCCAGGCCTTACTGTGGAACAAAAGGTATTAGGGCACTGTACCACACACACACACTAAAATCTTATTTTTAAACATGGCCTTCGGGATTCTTAGAATAGAGGTTCAAACAGTATGCACAGAGAATTACAAGACTAGTTCTTAACCCTTTCAGCACGAACCGAAATTAAAAATGAACACAAAACTAGTTACCATGATTCATTTTAGAATCTCTTTCTGTAATATTATTCAAAGATACATCTCCAGATATAAATTCATGTCAGAGAAACAACCCTGACAAATTGTGGTAGCATTTGACCACTTTCTTGAGAATGTTTTTTCCCTCCAGCAGTGTATTTATAGCTTTTCTAAAATGAGCAGTTGTTATTATTGTGTCTGTACGCAGGCAGTTTTGATTGGCCCAAACAAGCAAACAAAAAGCCAGTTCACATCACAGCAAAAAAAAACCCTTTACAGTCACCTCTAATATCCACCGCCAGAGGCCTTCACTCTGCTTTCTAAGGGGGGCTTTAAAGCCCAAAGCACATCTTCTACAGTTTAGATTACAATTGTCAAAAGTCATCAAAGTATGTTAGCACACATATATTTGTATCATATGTTGTGATTTGTGATGTATGTATATTGAACACCTTAGCCACACTATCACAAGATACAGTAAATCAGATCATTCATGTGAATTATGTCATAAACTACTGATGGCTTAGAGTTTGATTTTTTTCTGGTTTTTTTCAGTTTCTCATGAATTCATCAATCTTTTTCCATGCTGCTTTCATGCACTGAATCACTGTGCTACATTCCTCTGCAATGAATGTGGGGGACTCCCTCTCGTTAACTAAGCAGGACCTAATGGATACAAACAAGGCAGTGAGGATGACAGCAAATGTCGTCTATTTGTTGCTATTTACCTGCCACCTCCACGATGTCTCCAGGCACGATATCTCTGGCTCGCACTCTCTGTACGCTCTTCTTGTCCTGTCTGTACACCTTACCCATTTCTGGTTCATATTCTTTTAGCGCCTCAATGGCATTTTCTGCATTACGCTCCTGAGAACACACACACACACACACAACACACACAAACACTAATAAGTGAATGTGAACAAATACACCAACTACAGATATAATTAACCTATAAAGTTCCATAAGCAAAATGTCCATAATACTGTAAACTTATACGTGATACACATTCATACACTCACCTGCCACACTCCCACAATAGCGTTAGCGATAAGTATGAGGAGAATAACGAAGGGCTCGACAAAGGCTGTGATGGTGCCCTCACCCTCCTCGAACCAGGCCAGAGTCTACAACAGAGTCACACACTACAGTCATCCACAGAGCAGAGGTAGCTGAACTGTATGATGGCCACTGTGTTTTTTACAGATGGCTATGGTAAGAAAGATACTTTGCAGTGATGTGCGAAGATCTGTCACTGTGTGGTGATTAAAGAGGACCCAGAGTATTTTTCACACTGAAATCCACAGTGTTGAATTAACTCATAGCTACAGGGTACATTTGTGTCTAGTTGAACAGTGTAGGTGTTATTTCAAGACCGTAGGTGTTAATTTAATATGAAGATTTGTTATGCAGCACTGCTGTTTTGATGTGTTTTAAGTGGATGACTGACTCTCATTAATACTGCTTACAAAGGAAATACATGCTGCGAGAAGCAAAATCCGCACAAGCAGATCCTCAAACTGCTCCACAACCAGTTCCCAAAGTGACTTTCCTGTAAATAGAGAGGAGGCTACATAGAGACAGCTTCAACTATGAGGATATCAACAAAATTCCCCTCTGTTGTCATAAAAGCTACAAATAACCCAATCAGCCTCTAAGAGACACAGTGTTTCTAAATTGCATCCATTCAAAACTCACACAGGTCACACAGCAACTGAAAACCCCCACAGACCCCCCTCAAGGGGACCTAATAATAACCTTAATTAGACATGCAAGTGCCATCTCTCATACAACAAAGGTACACTGTCTTATAGCAGACAGCACATGATGAAAGCATTACTAATTATTACAAAGACTTGGCACAAAAGGCTGTGGTTTCTTACCTTCCTCTGCTGGTAATTCTGCATGACAAATTATGACAAAACACAATGAAAGAGCAAAATCAGAACACATGTCTGTTAATGACATTTTTTTCCTACTTATCATAGTGGTTATAAATAAAGTGATATTGTTGTTACTGGTTATAACCACAGCAAGAGATATACGTGTTATTTATACGACACACTGTACCGTTGGGCCCCCATCGGTCTCTGTTCTTCCTCAGTTGCTCACTGCTTAGACCTGTCGACTCGTTCACCCCGAAATAACCCAGCACCTCCTCGACCGTCTTTGTATGGGCATTGTCCATCCCTGAGAGGAAAAAAATCCCAGTAGCGGTAATAACATGGAAACGCGTCGGCATCTTACGTTTAAGGTACACTGGCATGTAGCACTGACATCTTACGTACAGGTGACAATGTGCAAATGCCGAAGCCACTGGCATTCGTTTTGTGACATTGGCATATATTTTACTTTGTGGTGGAATATCTTTCCTAGCACATTGATGTTAAGCTGCATACTTTTAGCAAGCACATGTATGTTTACACTACTAGGCTACTTTGTAAACAGACCTTAAGGCATTAACATACAAACATTTGGCATTCCATATTAGTTAGCACATAGTCCAACGTCAGTGTTTGGGGACAACTGAATTACAAGCTGTTATCATGCAAGCATCATGATAAATGTCTGTGTCAGGCACAAAAGCCAAGAACTGAAAGTAATTTATAGGTGCCAGTAGCTAGTGGAAAGGTGGGTACATAATAATACTCATCTTTGGTGCCAGTTCTTAGAGATAAACCTATATGACACTCTTCAAGACCACAATAATACATCATCATGTCACACTGCTGCAGTGCAGCATTAGATTAATTCAAATGTCATTACTGCATGTGATGCTCTGATGGCACTGCACAATACTGCATATCAGGCACTTAAGACAATGTTTAGCTTTAACATATTTATTAGGCTCAAAATATATATACACATGCAACTCTACAGGCACACAACACACATTTCCCTTAAAACATGTCTATCTGTGTCAGTATGTGTCTAGAAATTGGCACCTGTATAAGATGGTGGTGTATTCACCTTCAAAAATTGTCTTTTCACCAATCAAATTAAATTCAGTACATAAATAGAAATTGCACTAAGTTTAATTTTGTAGAGGATGTTTTTTCAATTAGAAAATCATCAAAATATGGAATTGGTCTGGGACCATTCAAACATTTGCATAACAGTGAACCACTAATTACAACTAGAACCACAAATTAGTCCCATTGTCTCAGGCGCAGCACAAAGCCCATATGGAAATGACTCATACAAATGTTCAATTTTCTGATTAGTCCTGCATACAGTGGAATATGGCAGTATCAACCAACTGTAAGATGCCGAAGCAGTTGCATATGCCATTACTCAGAACAGAATGCCACAGACATGTGCCTCTGTCACCCGTACGACACCCATGACACTGGCGTGTGCCAGCGTGACCCGAGCGTACGATGCCGGAGCCTTTCCATGTTATTACTGCATCTCAGTAATATGTGTGATCTTCACCACACACGCATTTCTCTAGAGTATTTATCTTAGCTAATGTAGGTGTCTAGGGTTCATCGTTTGCGTGGTGGTTTGCACTGTAGCTCCTATTCTGTACCATTCGAGCACCGGGCAGAGACTTTAGACTTTAGTCTTGCGTTAACAACGCCGTCACGAAAGACATTTTACACAGTCATGAATTAGGTATCCAACTGTTAGGACTGGCTAGCTAACGCTATCTGTCCACGTTAGTCCCTGAAAAAAATGTCCTTTCTGCTCATACATCCTTCTGAAATAATGTCCTTTCTGCTCATCCCTCTCACACTTCTCTATCTAGTGTGCACCTGTTACCTATCTAGCTAGCTGTTTAGCTAACAAAGCAGATTTCTAACAAAGCAGGTTTGAGAAATCCTTTCCTTATATTTACACATTGCTGAAATGTTTAACTGACTTAAATATATAAACAAACAGACGAAACGAGCGACGTTCTTGATATTTTTCACAACTATAAAAGTAAGGCATTAACTTAATTACACTCTAATACCGGCTGGCCGGTTGATCACACATTATTCTCCTAATACACAGACGACGTGATTTGTTGGTCCTGAAGACAAGTTTCGCAAAAACATGGACCGTTAGTGATGCTCTGTGGCCCAACACATCCTGTTAGATGCTGGTCTGATCGTGTTTCTCTTGAGTGGTTATTATTATCATCATTATTACAGATATATCGTTACCTAACCGGCTCCGCCGTGTACCTAACGTAGGCCAGCAGGAGTGTGTACTCACCAGTTCAGTTATGATCCCGCCCGATGTAAATCGATGAGTGCCCGTGTTTGTACGTTGAAATAAAGCAAACGATTAAAAAAATCTAGCCGACGTTTGCTAAAATACCCAAGATACCAACCCCTGAGTGTTATGGCAGAAGAAGATGCCCGAGGAATAGCCAGATGGTTCGTGATATAACGGCGCTCAAAGCAAAATCTCTATTCTTGCTGTGTGTTTTCAGAATAATTCAACATGATCCAGGGAAATTATAGGAAATCCACGGGCGAATAAACCAATGGCATTTCCTCCAGCGATCGAAAGGCTAAGGCTGTGTGAACGCAGTTCCTCTGCTGTTTTAAACCGCAACACCCCGGCGCTGGACGCTTTAACCACACGCCACCTCCTCTCTATCCGTGGAAGCACCGCTGCTCTTAACACTAGGCCACACAATGACATTACTAACACTGGATACTGGCGCAGGAGGCCATGTCGCTGTTTTGAAGCCAATGAATGAGCGGGGAAGCAGCTTGACATACTGAACGGACTAATTGTATTGCTGTTTTCACGACTATCCCGCCTCTCACTTCTTTGCTGCAGGAGGGCGGGCCCCCAGTTTGCCCAGTTTATGGTTCTCCGTTTAACCAGTAACCATACCGTACAACTGTAGTTGTCGGCTTCATTCTCGCACGGACCACTCATAAACGATATCCATTTCGTGTTTATTTACACGTATTCTTCGAATATGGAGTCCCATCAATATTTTTTTTCTGTCAAGGTAGGCTGCTGTCATCTAGAAACATTGTGGAGCATGGTCATGTGCGTCTGGAGTCGCTCTGGAAAACCCTGTGAAATGGGGTCGGTACATGTGTGTTCTTATGGGCCATAACGTTCAGTGCGAGGCTGAAGTAAATTCGTCACCGTCAGCAACGTCTGCACGCAGGGATGGGTAAAAAAGGATGCCTCAAGGCAAGCCTGACCCAATTAAGCAACCATAATTATCTGTCCTTATATGTTGCTAATTACTATTTTACTCTCTAAAGAATAAAATCTTGTATAGATGTACGCCTATATTTATCTGGCCATGACCCTCATATCCTTAATGTGAAGCAGATTTACTTCCTTTCTTTAAAAAATAACTGCAATTTCTTCTTTGCGCTATTAGTTACTACTATTCTCCACCCCATACCACACTATTATAAGCTGGTTAGTCTAGATGAAGAAGGCTGGAGACTAATGTATATTGGGTTTATTCCATACTAACTGTGCAGAACCTATTGAAAGGTATTTCTCCATGCACTTGAGAGATATTTCACTTGCCAAACCCTGATCAAAGAAAGGTGATTAGGGAATAGGCTACTTTTCTGTAAGGATTTGCTATCCCTTTCAAATTAATAGAAATAACAACAGATGTAAAAACTAAAAGTAGATAACCTAAAAAAAAAAACAATGTGAAATGTCATAAAACATTTGCTGAACAGTTCATCTGTCTGAGACATCTACACTAAGATTAACTGTATATATATATATATATATATATAGGTTGCAGATTCATGATCACATTAACTTGCAAAAATAAATAACACAAAAGGTGGAATCTTGCTTTTATGTAAAATGTAAAAGTTTTAATAAAAATGTAGTGTATGGATCACAAGTTGAATAAACATGCAGCAACAAGCAAAAATGAACTATCAAACACTTAAATCAATCCGTCTCATTGTCCTTCTTTCTCCAAATACTCTGTTCTCTTCTTCTCATCTCACAAGGGATAGCTATGCCAGAGGCTGAAACACAGAACCGGAAACATAATAAACGTACATTTGTAAAGTATAGGTTGCATTTTGTTGTATACAAATGTATATGAATGTATACACATACCATGTCTATACATGCTCTGTGTGTGTGTGTGTGTGTGTGTGTGTGTGTGTGTGTGTGTGTGTGTGTGTGTGTGTGTGTGTGTGTGTGTGTGTGAGGGTGTGTGTGTGTGTGTGTGTGTGTACACGTACGATCATCATTGTGTTTTGTTGGTTTGTTCATAGTACCTCTCTATGTAGTCTGGGTCTGTGGTCTCCTTCAGTAATATGTCTTTAATCTGCTGTGGGGGGTTCAGCCCATGCAGTGCTGCCCTCTCCCACCTCTGCAACCGACTGATCCCTACACACAGAAACATAAATTCTGGAGCACAGAAGTGTTGCTGAAGCAGAATGACAGACAACAGAAGCCCAAACCTAAAATGCAGTCTCTGTACAACATAAGTTCTTGCTTGTAATTTCCGGTTCTAAGTTCTTATTATATAAGGCATTGCCAGAGGATTATCAATTTCTTACCTGTGCAGGGTCCAAAGCGCCAGTCCAAGTCAAAGTTTTTCAGTTCTTGCAGATGAGTTTCTCTCTCACTCAGGCAAGGAGGTTCTGGATCTTTGTGGTACAACATGGTAATAACACATTAATTTCATATTAAAACTAAATTGACTTATAGAATTTTACTGCATGATGATGTAATATTAATACAATTTGTATTTGACAATTTGAGTGAGTTTGATATGGGGGGGGGGGGCACATTTACTGAATCAGAGCCCACCCCATAATATTTTGAGGGAACAAAAGAGGCTGTTTTCTATTTTGGGGGATCCCCCACATTCCCCATGTTTCCTGCACCAATACGTTACACACAACATATGCACGCACACATACACACAACATCTCACTTGCAGTGGGGGGTGAAGGAGGTTTTTTGTCCCTTCGGTCATTCCTTCTTGCCTTCTTCACTACCTTGAATGTGTCAGTGATGAGGCCTCGCTTGGCTGTCATGCCTAGGACGAATCGATAATGCCTTTAAACATACGTTTATCTCAACCATAACTTCACAGTGGGTTTTTGTTATTGTGACATTTTAGTAGGCCTAAACATGTTTATATGTGTAAACAGTTTATATGTAATGCTTTATATACAAAGTAAAGAAATCGATCACTATATTTTTTAAACCATTATATGAGTACATTCTGCTGTATTGAGCCGAGTCTCTTCTTGTTACCAGACTGAACCACATAATGTAATGCATCATTACGCCGATTGACGGTTTTTAGGATTCAGCTAAATTAATCACATGTAGCATAGTTCCTATTGCATGAACACGCCATTCTGCATAACTCACCGGCAGGTTTGTGTCAGATCAATGTAATTGCCTAAAACTCAAAACAGTGATAGCAAGTCAATGGATTCTATTTTCCTAGGTTGAACAAAACAAGGGAAGGAGTGTGATACGTACGCTACGTGATTACGTAAACGTACGTCTTTTAACACGTATACGTACGTTCTTATAAGGTCCTGTATCGACGCATGCGGGAATAGGCCTGGTGGTTTCTTCCCGTTCCCGGAGAAACAGTAATGCTGATTAACAATAGCTAATTACTGTAATGCTGATTAACAGTATTATTCAGACAAGTGTAATTACTAAAACCTGTAATCAACAGAATTGTTTGGCACAGTATACCGCCGATTCTGTATACATATTTGATGCATCGTGTCCCTTCACTTTTCAAAAGAAACATTAGCTAATCTGTGGTTTACTAGCAAGCCTAGCCACTGAAGTGTCTACCGACGTAGCTAAATGCTAATCATTTATTAGCATTAGCTGCGCTATTAGCATTAGCTTGCTTGCCGTATCGCTAGGTGAACCTGCGTACTGTCAGACCAGTTCTAGCTAGCTGTATTTCCGCTATGCACAGTGTAGTGATATACAGAACAGCAGTTAGAGCTCATTGAAATGGCCAAGGTCAACTCCCGCACTGTGGCAGTCCAGGCACCTGGTGTAGAAAGAAGCACCTACACATTACATTTGCACAGAACAGTATTCAAAACAACTGATACGTACTTACAGTGTCAATTTTGGGGCAACTTTCAAACATTTTATGATTATGGGTATAAAACATGTTCATATCTGACTCTTAAATGTTCCAACTTCAGAGAACACTACATTGATAGATGTTATTGTGTAAACTGAAATTATTCTTAGCTTGCAGTTACTGGTTCTCATTTTCTTCTGTTGAGTAGATTTTGAACATCGGTGGGACTTGACAGTAAAGTTGCTGCAATGACTGACACTATGGAATTTAATGAAATTTATCAGGAGGTGAAAGGTTCCTGGGTGAGTAAAAGGTGTCATTTTCATTTTAATAAAGAATATATATATATATATATATATATATATATATATATATATATATATATATATATATATATATATATATATTAGTGCTGTCAATTCCAGGTACCGCGATTAAAAGTCCTCACCAGGATTTTGCTCAAGCTTGCTAGATTTTCTAATTTACATTTACATTTACATTTATGGCATTTAGCAGACGCTCTTATCCAGAGCGACTTACAAAAGTGCTATGTAGTTGCTTGGAATCTCCAAGGTAGAATAGATAGTCCTAAACACAGGTACTCTAAGCTGGAAAAACCACTAGACGAAAGTCAAATGATACCTAACAATTATACCTGAATATACACATCCCCTGAGGAAAAAGACAGTATACAATTCCTATAACCCAATTATGCACAATACCTGAGGAAAGAGACGATAAAGTACAATAGACAAAGCATAATTATGCAAAGTGCACTTGAAAGAGGTGGGTCTTCAGTCGGCGTCTGAAGACAGCAAGTGACTCCGATGTTCGGACACACAAGGGAAGTTCATTCCACCACCTTGGAGCCAGGACAGAGAAAAGTCTGGATGCTTGTCTCCCATGTGTCCTGGATGATGGAGGGTCAAGACGAGACATACTTGAGGCGCGGAGGGCTCTAGGTATGCATCTGGGTTTTACCATGGCCATCAAGTAAGCTATCCAGGTAAAATCAGTGGAATCAACACAATCCAGGAAGCCTGAGCAAAATCCTGGTGAGGACTTTTAATCGCGGCACCTGGAATTGATAGCACTAATATATATATATAAAATATGTGAGTTGAGTTTCATCAGATCGATGACACAGAGGTGTCACTCATGGAAGTCATCTATAAACAACTGGATTCTTCTGTTGTCTTACCTTTTCCCTCTATCGAATCCTTTTCCCTCTCTGTGCGTCTCTCCTCCTCTGTCTTACTGCAGAACGATGGACGCTTACGATTCAGTAAGCAGACAGTGGTGTATAAGAGCAGTAAAACGGGGAAGGTGGACAGCATCTCTGTCCCAGAGCTCACTCATGCCCAGTGGAGGAGAGTCTGCCTGGGTCATGGCATCAAGCTCTCTACCATCACTGGACACGTTTATAAATATGATGGCTTCAAAGATACTGTGAGTCTATGGCTCACTTACTTTACACAGGAAGAAACCAGAGCCAGGCTCATACAATGTGTTTAATTTATGTGTCTGTGATTTTCAGGACTTTGAAAAAATCTCTGAATATTTCAAAACTAATTACAAAGTGGAGCTAATTGAGAAAGATATGTGTGTGAAGGGCTGGAACTGGGGCACTGCTAAATTCAATGGTCAGTGAAACTTTGTATTATGACACCACTTGCATCTCTTTAACTCACGCTGAATACCTTTGGAGTAACATTTTTTCATGAAAAATTTTGATTTGCTGTTAAAGATCATCGTGTTACAGATGACATTGTTATATGTCTTTATTGCAAAAAAAATGGTATCCTTGTAAGTATAAACGTTAACGTAGCTGTGTGTGTGTGATTTGCAGGCCCACTGCTGTCATTTGAAGTAAGTGACAGTCCAGTGTTAGAGATACCGCTCTCCAGCGTATCCCAGTGTGCAACTGGAAAAAATGAGGTGACACTTGAGTTTCATCAGAACGATGACACAGAGGTGTCACTCATGGAAGTGCGCTTTTATGTACCACCCAGTACAGGAGATGAGGGAGCAGACCCCGTGGAGGTAAGAGTATGTGTGCATGCTTGAATGGTTTAATTTTTTTAATAAACCATACTACTGCTGAGAGGTTATTGTTATTTTTATTATTGTGCAAGATGTTATGATTTTAGTTTTCTTCCTTTCACCAGTAGGTGGTATGCTTTTGCTACAAAACGAAGCCAGTGAAATGAGCCAGGGTTCGTTTATAATGATAATTTTATTGTAACAGGACTGGACCTGTTTTCCTGAGCTAGCATCGCTTTAAATCCTTTCAGTAGACAGGAGTACAATAGTCTGGGTAATTAAGAAGATATTTACACTAAAATACTATGAGGTTCCTAGAAATGTTTGATGTGGTGTCATTTCAGGCATTTGCCCAGAACGTACTTTCTAAGGCAGATGTGATCCAGGCTACAGGAGATGCAGTGTGCATCTTCAGAGAGCTGCAGTGTCTAACACCCAGGGGCAGGTACACACACACACACACACACACACACACACACCTAACATGTTTCTTCTTGTTCCCATTGACAAGCTGAAAGTTTTTATTGTCAAAGGTTCCACTTTAACAGATTAAGCAAAAGAAGTAAGATTCAAAGAGGTAGCAATTTCCTCATTAAGTCGGGAATATCCTGCTGTGCCTTTCCTATGATAGGTATGATATCCGGATTTACCCCACCTTTCTGCATCTGCATGGTAAGACGTTTGACTATAAGATCCCTTATACAACAGTACTGCGACTCTTCCTGTTGCCCCACAAAGACCAGAGACAGATGTTCTTTGTAGTAAGTGGATGTTTAGCATTTTTTATTCGAATTTTTCCCCCTAAATTGTTTGCCGTTTTGTAATTGAGAACATTGCTTCAATAAAGAAGAAAGGAAATAGAGTGTTTGTTGTTGCATAATTAAATGTATTCTTGTGGTAGTGAATATTAATTATATTTTCATACATATCTGCATTTGAAAGCTCTCGAATGCAAATCCAGCATTATACTGATGAGGATGTGATTACATTTGTTGATTAATATGTAAGTTATTTTTGATCAGAGTCTTTGGCCAAATGCAATAAATGTAAAATGTAAATGTCTTTCTGTTCTCCCTCATCTCTCCTCCTATAGATCAGTCTGGATCCTCCCATTAAACAGGGTCAAACCCGCTACCACTTCCTTATCCTGCTCTTTTCCAAGGAAGAGGACATTAACCTCACCCTCAACATGAGCGAGTGAGTGAGTGAGAGTGGAAAGACTATGAGAGAGCAGTAGGAGGAATTTGAAAGCAATTGGAGGAATATTGGGTTCCAGTGAATTCACAAAGGGACAAATGTTCTGTCCAGCATAGTGAAAGAGGATGCATTGGCTATAAAACACTCAAATGAAAAAAGGTGCTGTTTGAGATAAAGATGTAATTGAAGACTTAATTGAAGACTTTGAGATGAAGTCAAATTGTGTTTTGTTAATAGTTGTGAGTGTTCTTATGCTCCCTTTTTTGTCCATTCTACCCTCTGCAGGGAGGAGGTCGAGAGGCGTTTTGAGGGCAAATTGAGTAAAAACATGTCTGGCTCTCTCTATGAGATGGTCAGCAGGGTTATGAAGGCACTGGTAAACAGGAAGATCACAGTACCTGGAAACTTCCAGGGGTAACACTGTCTCCCATCCCTCTGTAACACACCCAGTGTCCTATCACACTGTAGTAGATCTGATCTATAGTTGTTTTCATGAGTGTTGCTCAAATCTCCTTCTGTTCTGTTCACTCTTCCTTACACTTTCTCACCCATTCCTCTTTTTTTCCTCTGCAGTCACTCTGGTGCTCAGTGTATCACATGTTCGTATAAAGCCAGTTCAGGGTTGCTGTATCCGCTGGAGAGAGGCTTCATCTATGTTCACAAGCCTCCAGTTCACCTACGCTTCGAGGAGATCTCCTGTGTGAACTTCGCCAGAGGCACCACAACCACACGCTCTTTTGATTTTGAAATTGAGACCAAACAGGGCAATCAGTACACCTTCAGCAGTATAGAGAGGTAGGAAGCACATTTCCCACAGCCACATGTATCGTTTCAAAGCCTGAACAAAGTGTAAAAACAAATAGGATCATAGGGATCTATACACAGTAGGATTTCTTGTTCATTATAGGATTTTGGACTTCAGATGACATGATACCAAAATGAACATGAACATGTATACATACAGTATATTAGGCATAGTCCAGTTTCCTGTTCAAAGACCATTAGGTAGACATTGGCATAATTCATGTTCTAGAGCAGGGCTATTCAACTATATTTTTCTGTGGGCCAGATTTGGCAGAGAGCTCTGACCTGTGAGCCAGACAATTTTCAGACCTATAAATTAGTACAAATTCATTAAAGGGCCGGATCTGGCCCGCGGGCCGCCAGTTGAATAGCCCTGTTCTAGAGTGTCTCAATATTCAAAAATAGAAGGTTCCTAATTTCACATCAGGAAACATTAAATATCTTTAACTGAAGAGAGCAAATACACAGATATCTTTATATCTTTACCATGTTATTACCATTGTAATGAGCATATATGTATAACACAGCACAGAGTGAATGGGACTCCAGTCACCCTTCGAATGTTTTGTCTTTTCTTTCCCTTCCTGTAGAGAAGAGTACGGAAAGTTATTTGACTTTGTCAATGCGAAGAAACTCAGCATTAAGAACAGAGGCTTCAAAGAGGTACATAATGTAGATTCCTGTCTGTCATTCAAGTTTTAATTTCAATACAATGCTCACGTTTTCACACTGAGAACCCCAAAGAAACCCGCATGCTGTTCAGTAGATAAACACTTATTCTCCTCTGTGTCTCTGTGCTGTGTGTATCTACGTGTGTTCCCATAGAAAAAGGTTGGTATAGAGCTTATGGATTGAACTGGTTTGGGTGCTCTCTTAATCGCATGATTGCAGTGTGTTTACCTTTTGAGGGTGAATATCACGTCTTTTGGCTCAGTCACAACCTGTGTCCTTCGATATCAGTTGTTGAGTGGACTGGGCCAAATGTGATGGCTTTAATCAAGCACACTGGCACTTAACCTGCTGGGTCTGATTTACACAGCCGTGAGACACAGTGTGTGTGCTGTGCTCATTGAGTGTTCTTTTTTTACTCCATAGACTTCAGCAGCCATTTAGATTTCAGACAAGCTGTGTTGTCAGACCAGTGAAAGTTAGTTGTGTGTGCTATGACCACAACCACTGCTTGAGGGATTGAAATGGGATGTGAGAATACTGATTTTGTGTGTATGTGTGTTTAATAACAAGAATGATTTACTACAATCAATGCTATAATTGGAAAGGGCAATTGTAATCACTAATTTTGTGATGGATGAAGTCAGGTGATTGTGCGTATGTGCGTTCATGAACAACTCTGGTTATAATGACTATTCAATAGCACGTTTTAGTGATTGTGTGTTTCTGGTGTATTTATTGTCATTTTCACAATGGCAGGGTATGAAGGCCAAAGATGACATGTACAGTGACTCAGATGATGACCAACATGATGCCTACCTGGAGCGCATGAAGCAGGAGGGGAAGATCCGTGAGGAGGCCAATGACAGCGATGACTCTGAGGCCGGCAGCGGTGAGTGGCGACTGGCACAGCCAATCAGACGAGCCTTGTCACTCAAGGTAAAGCTCTAAGTTCTAAGTGCCAACTTGATCCTTCTTCACAGATGAATCATTTAACCCCGGAGAAGAAGACGAAGACATTGCAGAAGAGTAAGGCGCTTTCAATACAACTTCTCTCCAATTTGGATTATTGATTTCATTAATGACATTAACATTTAGATGTTTGGAAATTTCAGTTGTGTATTTCCATGGTCTTTGTGTGTGTGTGTGTATGTGTGTATGTGTGTGTGTGTGTGTGTGTGTGTCAGGTACGACAGTAAGGCATCAGCCAGTGAGAGTAGTGGTGAAGATGCAGACAGTGATGATGACAGGAAGAAGAAACCAGCCAAGAAGGCCAAAGTGGTGAAGGAGAGAAAACCACGCAAGAAAGAGGTGGATCTGCAGATCACTCCCAACACATGCAGCTCACTGCTGAAAGCTGGATGTGTTCATGGTTTTTGCATTATGCCGACTTGGTGTAGAACTAAAGAACACGAGTGGAAATCAGATTGCTGATGGTTAAGAACAAGTTGGTCTTACTTACATGTGTGTTGCCTGTGTGCATACAGAAGAAGATCAAGGACAGCAGTGCCCCCAAGAGGCCAATGAGTGCGTACATGCTGTGGCTAAACTCCAACCGAGAGCACATTAAATCCGAAAACCCAGGAATCTCTGTCACTGAGATTTCAAAGAAAGCGGGCGAGATGTGGAAGCAACTGAGCAAAGACAAGAAAGAGGTATCTTCTGAATATCTTCTCCTCTCTTCCTGTGAGAGGTGTCTGTCACTTCTGAATACTCTCCTCTTTTCCTGTAAGAGGTGTCTGTCTCTTCTGAATACTCTCCTCTCTTCCTGTAAGAGGTGTCTGTCTCTTCTGAATATTCTCCTCTCTTCCTGTGAGAGGTGTCTGTCTCTTCTGAATACTCTCCTCTCTTCCTGTAAGAGGTGTCTGTCTCTTCTGAACAGTGATGTCAGTAACGCGTTACTCTAATCTTACCACTTTTTTTGGTAACGAGTAATATAACGCGCTACTATTTCCAGTCCAGTAATCAGATTAAAGTTACTTATCCAAATAACTGAAAAAGAGTGACTGGCTCTAGTGTGTGCTGATCTGGTGAACGTTGGAGGTTGGAAGCTTCGGTCAGAAAGCTGGGCTCCGAGAGATTTTGGTTTTCCACTTTTGCTTTATTGAACATGGAATGTTACAAGGATTGGATGAGAGATGGATGATACAGACATGAATTGGGATAGATGCCCGAAAAGATATGTGTAGATGGTTGTATATGTGTGGCTGTAATTACAGGAAAAAACAGATGAATTACTCAAATAGTACATTCAATCAATTACTACAAGGCTAAACAAACACATCCTCCAAATGAGTACAGTGACAAACGGAAATTAATCCAATGAATGAAAATGTTACATCTAACAGATCACCGATCATGTGTAGATACATTGAATGATATAACAGAACACTGTAAATTACTCAATCGCTCGTAACGAGCTAACAACAACACAGGTCGAAATAATAACGGCTCGCATCGACCTAGTACATATATCACACTCGCTGCAGCATGTACTACATTAGTACTAACAATATTGAACTCACTTTTGATATATTGACGCACACAACTTTCAGATAAAGATGAGACACACCGCTGTACAAAGTTATCTCTCCTATCTTTCGGTAAGGACCAACGGACGCTGCGCGTGCGCATTCTACAAGCCCGGACTAATGTACTGCAACGCAATGAGAACAACTTCTTATATAAAACAACAAGATAAAACGACAGTCTTTCGTACACGGCCGCCCCCAAATTTAGTGTTAAATTTGTCCTTATACTGTACATTAAAGAAACATTAAATCTTTGGACTGTCCTCATCATCTGTCCATGCCGGTAGTCTGACCAGCCGTGCAACCGGTCGTAAGTAGGTCCGATCCTTGACCTGCACCTCTGCTGTACGGACAAGTCCATCGCCACCTGGGAAAACATTAATCACCCGACCAATGGGCCACAAAGCTCGTGGCAGCTGAGCATCTACCACCATCACCACTTGCCCGACAGACAAATTGTCCAAGTCCTGATGCCACTTCTGCCGCTTCTGGAGATCAGGCAGGTGATAACGAATAAAATTAGACCAGAAATGGTCTGCTAGGACTTGACTATGTCTCCAGCGTCGCCTACCGAGGAGATCGGCTGAGGCATAGATCGCTTGTGGGAGCGATGCATCCCGTCGACCCATCAGTAATAGATTTGGTGTAACTGGGTCTGGATCAGCGACATCTGATGAGATATAGCCTAGTGGTTTTGAATTAATGATGCCTTCCACCTCAATCATGACAGTGCGTAGCACAGACTCACTCACCGTCTGTCCTCCCAGGACCACATGTAAAGCAGCTTTAACAGACTTGATCTCTCTCTCCCATGTGCCACCGAAGTGTGGAGCGTTTGGTGGATTGAATCTGAATGTGATCTGCTGCTCCGAGAGATGTTGCCGGAGTGAGTTACCAAGCGAGGCGAAGGATTCTTGGAGTTCCACAGTTCCACCTCTGAAGTTTGTGCCCCTGTCTGAGAGGATCTCGAAAGGTTTACCCCTCCGGGCTACAAACCTTCTCAATGCCATCAAGAACGCGTCTGTATCTATACTCTCTAGTATGTCTAGATGGACACAACTGGTCGTCATACATTTAAATATGATTCCCCAGCGTTTCTCTGTACGCCGTCCGATTTTGACACTGTAAGGGCCAAAACAGTCCACCCCTGTGGACCAGAATGGTGGTTTGAACAGACGGAGTCTGGCAGGTGGTAGATCAGCCATCTTAGGAATCACTGGTGTAGCTCTCCATTTGCGACATTCAAAGCAGTTGTACTGATGTCGTCTGATAGCCTCTCTACCCCGTAGGATCCAGTACCTGCGTCTAATCTCGCCAAAGACGCGTTCTGCTCCAGGGTGATGTAAATCTTCATCATATTTCTGAATGAGCAGCTGTGTTACACGATGCTTAGCGTCCAGCACTATGGGATGAATAGTGTCTGGATCTAGATCCACTGCTCTTCTAAGTCTTCCTCCTACACGTATAAGACCTAAAGCTCTGTCATACTCCGGAGCAAGAGTGATCAGGCGGCTCCGTGGAGTCACTGACTTATCTGTAGACAGGGTGTCTAATTCTTCTGGGAAACTTTCTTTCTGAGCCTGTTTGAGCAGGTAAAGTTCAGTAGCCAAGACATCCGCGGCAGTCATCTCAACACCTTTCTGAGGGTTGGCCGCCCCGTGAAGGAACTGGTGAGTGACATTCAGGAGAGCTGACCAAGTTTGGATCTGTGTGAGATCAGGTAGCTTAGGACTGCTGACTGTCATATTCCCCAAAAATGCACTTCTCTTCTCTTCAACATCCTCCTGAGGAGGTTTTAATGTGGGTAGTATTGGCCATGAGTCCTCATGTTGATGGAGAAATGATGGGCCGTGCCGCCATCGGTGTGGGTGACTCAACTCTATTAGAGTCTTTCCCCTTGTCAAGTCATCTGCTGGGTTATCCGCTGTATTCACGTATCTCCAGTTGGTTAATTCTGTGAGATCTTGTATCTCAGCGATCCGTGTGCCTACAAACACTTTGTAGCGACAGGAATCAGACTTAATCCAATTTAGCACTGTTGTTGAATCAGACCACAGGGTTATGTCTCTGACAGGAATTTCTAACTCAGCACTGATGACTCCCGCCAGCTGTGCTCCAGTGAGTGCTGCACACAATTCTAAACGCGGCATAGATATCTGTTTTCGAGGAGCCACCCTAGATCTCGCCATAATGAACGACACATGTACATGTTCTTGTATACACTGCGTGCGAAGATAACTCACGGAACCATAGGCTCGTTCTGAAGCGTCACAGAATATGTGAGCTTCAATCCTAGACTCGCCATTATCTGCGCAGGGAGGACGGTAGCATCGAGGTATCTGCACTGAAGGTAAATGTTTGAGCTCGGCTTCCCATGCTCTCCATCTCTCTAGCAATTCCTCATTAGGTATGCGCTCATCCCAGTTTATTTCTGACTTCCAGAGATCTTGAACCAGGACTTTAGCTCTTGTCGTGTAGGGTATGAGGTACCCTAGGGGGTCGTACTGTGTTGCTAGAACTTTATATACATTTCTGAGAGTGGGCTCTGAATACTCTACGGGTCGATGCCTGTAACCCAGGCAGTCTGTGAGACAATTCCAGCGCAGTCCGAGAGTCGACTCTTGTGGATCCCCACACTGTTCGGAGAGCCACAATTCTGTATTGGTAGCTCTAGCCTCAGTTGGAAGATGTTCTACTGCAGCTGGAGTATTGCTGGCCCACTGTCTTATCTCAAACCCTCCCAGAGCCAACAATCCACGCAGCCGGTCTATAAGGTCTCTAGCCGCCTCTACGGAAGTGAGACTTTGGAGGCAGTTGTCCACATAGAAGGCTCGTTCTATTGACTGCACGATGTCCTCGTTGCCTTCTCTCTGCTCTCTCACATGGTACTGAAGTGCATAAGTGGCACAGCATGGGCTACACGTAGTACCGAACGGGAGCACCTGCCATTCGAATACTGTTGGCTCTTCCTCCTTCTTATCTCTCCAGAGGAAACGCAGTAATGGCTTGTCTTGAGGGAGGAGGCGGATTTGATGAAACATCGCTCTAATATCCCCACTTATGGCTACAGTGTGTTCTCGAAACCGGAGGAGGACACCCAACAAGGAGGGTCCCAAGGTAGGACCAGTCAGGAGATTACTGTTGAGGCTTTGGCCCCCATACTGGAACGAGCAGTTGAACACAAGCCTCGTCTTACCGTTGTGATACACCAGATGGTGCGGTAGGAACCAGGACTCTTCTGTGGAGTTTACCTCCTCAGGAGCCACTCTTTGTATGTAACCGGCCTGTACTAACTTCTTTACCTCCTGGTGGTAAGCTTTGGCTCGCTCAACATCTCTAGCCAATCGTCGTTCTGTACTACGTAGTAAGGAAATGCAGGCAGTTTCAGGTGCTCTAAGTGGTGGTGAATTCTTACGTCGTAACAGTGGGGTTGCATACCTCTCAACTCCACCCACTTTTACTCGAGTAGTTTGGCTCTCTAGTAGCGCTAGAGCCTGCTGGTCTAACTTTGAGCGTATAGCCTCCTTGCCTCTGATGTAGGGCAGGGTATCGACTTGCCACAGCTTCTCTACGTGATGCAGGAGGTCGGAGGTAGGGGGTGCAAGTGCTGTGAAAAGACACCTCTGCTCCCCTGCAGGCGGGTGGATTAAGCTAGCAGGTCCTTGGAGGGTCCACCCAAGGGGTGTACACACCGCTACCGGAGCTCCCGGTGGACCAGCGATTATTGGTTGCGTAGGGAGGAGCAGGTGGGGGAAGTCGGAACCTATAAGTACTAGGGGACATACTCTATCTAGAGTTTGAAGAGGTAAATCCTGTAGATGTCGGTATTTTCCCATTAGGGATCTAACAGGGTGACTATGCTCCGAGAGGCCGAGTTCATCTGCCGTGAAGGCATGATGAACTCTGAATCTCTTGCTTGAGTCATTTGCAGGTGATATGTCGAAGGCCACAGAGGCACCTTGAAGATCTACGACATCATGTCGAACCGTTCTTAATGCCAGGATCTCAGGCTTTGTCTTCAAGCCCAGGTGCTGAACGGCAGGGGAAAGGATAAGGGTCCGTTCGGAGCCATCATCCAGTACAGCATACGTTTCTAGTGAACGGCCGCCATTGTGAAGGTTAACCTTGACTACTTTTAACATGACTCTCTGCGGTCGATTGGGACGATCAAGGTAGATTGTCTCGGTGGGAGTGTTGACTATAAGGACCTGGTTAGGCTCCTGATAGACCGCTTCATGTAGTATTGTGAGGTGCCGCCCCTTACAGATGCTGCAGGGTTTCTTAAGCGTGCAGGAGTCCGGTTTATGATTGCGTCCACAGCGCCAGCAGCTTTTGTCTTTAAGCCATTCCGAGATCTGGCTGGGAGTCAGTGACTTGAACTTAGCACAGACACTCAAATAGTGTTCTCTCGCATTGCAGTAAGGGCAGTAAGGTTTTGGCTTCTCCTTAGGCTTGGAGAAGGCTTCCTTAAGTTCAGGGGGTTTATTGGGCCTCCTACAGGCACCTTCATCTGCTCCATAGTAGACAGTTGAGGTCATACTAGAGGCTTTCTTAGTTTTCCTCACCGACGTAACTTGTTCCGAGGATAAGGCAGCGGCTCGACTAGAAATGCGCTTAGCTTGCGCTTTGAGTTGTAGCCACGCAGAGAACTCACTTAGGGTGTAAGTTCTATCTGTTCCAGTTTGGAGTATGCCACGGTTAAGACAATACTCTACAAATCCATCACGATAGTTTACAGGGAGTTTGCTAAGGAGTCTATCTACATGTGAACCGCATCTCAGTTCATAACCATTCTCGCCTTCTAATGAGCGGAGCATACCGACTAATGAATGCACAGATAGAGCGAAGTTATCAAAGCATTCTGCGTCGCCTATCCGGACAGGAGGGGAGTTCAGTATAGTGCCCAGTTCACTCTGAACTAGCTGACGAGGCTGTCCATATTTATCCTGTAGGGCCTGCATAGCTGTGGTGTATGGAGTAGGATCATGCATATAAGATTGAGCTAGTCTATATGCGCTTGGCAATTTTAAATGGTCTAGGAGCACCTGGTACTTAAATGGCTCAGTCAAATGAGAGTGCGCACCCATGAGGTTATCGAAGCCCATTTTCAATAAAGCGAAGTCAGACTCCTTACCACTGCTAAATCTAGGCAGAGAGGGTTTAGGTATCCCGTAGGATGTAGCAATAAGCAGCTCCATTAAATTGGCATTGGGTGTGCTTGGCTGTGGATAAGCAGGCATATGATCTGGAATTGGGGATTGTACTCGAGGTTCATTCCAGGGCTGTGCCGGCATTAGAGGAGGGTCCTGTGATAAGGGCCGATGTGTTTCATTCCTCCCTGCAGGTTGGATGACAGCTTCTGGACAGGAGTCCCTATGCTGATTAGGTAATTGGGTCCTTTGAGTAGCTTGTAACTGCGTTTGTATCACTGCTGAAGGTATCGGTTTAGCAGGGTTCGTCTTACAGCTCTCGGTAGGAAATACAGAATTCACGGGCTGAATCTGATGTACTGGTAACACTGCTATGCCATCCTTAGGTGTGGAGTGCTGTGGGTAAGCACAGCTCGGTGGTATTGTGTCTAAAGCCGCTACTATGGGTTGAATCACAGGTGTAGGCGCGCGAATGTGTGAGGGTTGAGAAGACTCCTTAAGATACGCTGCAGTGAGACGTGCTTTCTCCAACTCTATCTCTTTATCCTTCAGTCGTTTCCGAAGAATGGACTGCTTGGTCAGGAACTCTTTACTTCTATGCGCAGCGTGAGCTTCCTCATCTAAATGACGGCTCTGTCGCTCCTTTTCTCTAATAAGTTCCTCTCTCTGAAAGAGGGCTTTACGCGCCTGATTATCTAGTAGCCGACACTGTTCCTCTATTTGGCACTCCTCCTCAAACTGGCGGTGTAGTTCTGTCAGTTCCAGGCGTCTAATATGTTCATCTAGTTCGGCTGCTTGGACATCGCTTAGGGCGTCAGTTATGGAGCGAACTGGAGTGGAGCTTGCACTGACCTGTGACATCGGTTTACTACCTCGGGATCCAGGATCAGTTCCGCCTGAGGGAGAGAGGCTATGCGGCGGATGGGGTGCATCAGCTGGCTTCGGGTGGTATTCCACTTCATAGTCATCAAGGTAGGCTGGTGGACATCTCTCTCGCTGGATACGTGGCTGCACTGAAGGTACGTGAGGGCCTTCGCGTGATGTATCCATAACCTCTGTAGTTATCACCGATCCGGCTCGAAGGACCATGAAAAAGAGTGACTGGCTCTAGTGTGTGCTGATCTGGTGAACGTTGGAGGTTGGAAGCTTCGGTCAGAAAGCTGGGCTCCGAGAGATTTTGGTTTTCCACTTTTGCTTTATTGAACATGGAATGTTACAAGGATTGGATGAGAGATGGATGATACAGACATGAATTGGGATAGATGCCCGAAAAGATATGTGTAGATGGTTGTATATGTGTGGCTGTAATTACAGGAAAAAACAGATGAATTACTCAAATAGTACATTCAATCAATTACTACAAGGCTAAACAAACACATCCTCCAAATGAGTACAGTGACAAACGGAAATTAATCCAATGAATGAAAATGTTACATCTAACAGATCACCGATCATGTGTAGATACATTGAATGATATAACAGAACACTGTAAATTACTCAATCGCTCGTAACGAGCTAACAACAACACAGGTCGAAATAATAACGGCTCGCATCGACCTAGTACATATATCACACTCGCTGCAGCATGTACTACATTAGTACTAACAATATTGAACTCACTTTTGATATATTGACGCACACAACTTTCAGATAAAGATGAGACACACCGCTGTACAAAGTTATCTCTCCTATCTTTCGGTAAGGACCAACGGACGCTGCGCGTGCGCATTCTACAAGCCCGGACTAATGTACTGCAACGCAATGAGAACAACTTCTTATATAAAACAACAAGATAAAACGACAGTCTTTCGTACATAACTGTGCGTTACTATTTTTATTTTCCCTAGTAAAATATATATTTTATCTTTCTTCTTGGTCAGTTCTACTTTTGCGTCTGACCGTAGTGCTCGACTCCGCACGCTGCGCGCGACTTTGTGAAAGCGTGAGCACGTTTTACAAGTCATTTTTTGCAGTGTCTTCCCGTAACGATATGTGGTAGTATAAAGAAACGCCCCTCAAAAACAGAGGAATGAACATTTACCTGATGAATTTTAATGTTGCTTAGTGTTCCACGTTTGAAAAGTGCTGGAATTTTGACTAACGTAGCCTACTTTAAAATGCTTGAAATTGTAATGGTATTTCGTTTCACAAGCTGTTTGACTGAACAGTTCGCTTGTATTACGTTTACAAATAAATTTACAAATAATACCGCACAGCTACACAAACGTAATGTCAGGAGATACTGTAGTGACTACTAGGGGTGACCTGCAATAGTCGCTGATTCGACTATAGTCGACTATACCCCCTAGTCGACTATGAACGTCATAGTCGAATGTACCATTCTAACTGCATGGGGGTGCCCAAGGATGCAGCTAAGCATTAGTTGTTACATGAAATGTCTTTGTTTTCGTTATATATAGCCTTTTGTCAAATAAAATCATCCTAATTTCTGTTAATAAATATTTTAAAATGATGTTTGCGCATTGCCAATAAGCATCTTCCTTACTACACATTAATAAATCACACACTGCTGTTGCACAATCCAAACGAGCGGAGCTAAACACGCTACAGAATACGCGCAGCACCTGCTAAAAAACTGCCTACTTAAAAACTTCAAAAGTATTTTGAAAAAAGATGAATCAAACAAAGTAAAGTGCAAGTTATGTCATCAACGTCTTTCATTTCGCATGACAACAACCAACATGGCATACCATTTAAAACGCGTAAGGCGAAAAAAAACGTTTGTCGTTTCAGTCGTGTTGTCTCGTCGCAGTGCATCTCGGCAAGTAGGCCTATAAACATTTTTTGCTGTTGTTTGCTTTTAAACCCCGTTACTTTAACCTTTCCTTGTATTTTTTTGCTGTTGTGTGGCAATTATTTATATTTTCAGGCAGGCATATTTTATTTAAAATGTTTTTGACATTTTGCACAGTGCCTGTCTGACAGTTCGATATGCGCAATGCGCACTGACGGTTAATGTTCTCTAACGTTTCATTAAAAAATTAATAAGTAAATAAATAAAAGCTGAATAAAGCCAAACAACCATGTTTATTCATTTATCTGAGTGTTTTAGGTTTTTACTTTGAAGAGGAAAAAAGTCCTGAATGAGAACGGGATCCCGTTTAAGGTGTTCTAAATAAAAACATAAAAACAAACCATTAATCGACTATTAGTCGACTAAAGCGAAAAGCTGACGAATCAGATTCGACTATGAAAATCCTTAGTTGAATACACCCCTAGCGACTACTACTCCTCATGGCGAGTCTTGCCCTTTAAGTGACACTGGGGGGGCGGCGACGTCGCGCGCCAGGGTTGCGTTATCAATAAAGTTTCCCTCCTCTGGATTTTTGGATTAAGCAGTTTCTGCCTCGGTTACCGAACCTGCTTCAATACATTGTTACTGTTAAAAATGCACTTCCAATAAAGTGAGTATTGGAAATATTTATTTTGCTGCTGAATGTAACTATTAAAGTAACTTGTAATCTAATGTAGTTACTTTTAAAATCAAGTAATCAGTAACGTAACTAAGTTACTTTTAAAAGGAGTAATCTGTAATCAGTAATCGGATTACTTTTTCAAAGTAACTTAGCCATCACTGCTTCTGAATATTCTCCTCTCTTCCTGTAAGAGGTGTCTGTCTCTTCTGAATACTCTCCTCCGTTCCTGTTGTCACCTACATTTGGTTGCACCTACAATTGGTCTTTGTCTTCCCCTCTTCCTCCCTGCTCCCCTTGCTCCTGCCCCTCTCTCTTCTGCCCCCCTCTCTCCTGCCCTCCTCTCTTCTGCCCCACAGGAGTGGGAAGGGAAAGCTGAAGAGGCGAAGAAGGACTACGAGCGGGCGATGAAGGAGTACAGAGAGAGAGGCGGAGGCTCATCGGGATCCTCGAAAAAGTAGCGCACCCATCCTTCCCATCGCCGTGGCAACAGCAGCACACCTCTGCTCAGAATCACAGCACACCTTTAAATAGACCAAATAAAATAATTGTAGCGTAGCTGGAGGTTTCTTGAATGGTCTGCTCCAAGTAGACCAGTAGAGCTTTTACATGGTGAGCTGTAAATTCCTTTCATTCTTTATCACCCCTTATTTGGTTTGATTGATCTTCTTAAGGGAGAAGAAGAAGGGAAAGAAGGTGGAGGAGAAGAAGGTGAAGAGCAAGTCTGCCGGAGTGAAGGAGAAAGAAGGGGCTGCAGGCAATGAGAGCTTTAAGAGTCGAGAGTTCATCTCCAGTGAAGAGAGTTCATCTGAATCTGACCGGGGCAAGGGGCGCAAGCGCAAGGCAGGAATACACACACACACACACACACACACACTGACTTTTGCTGCACATGGACAACCATTAATATCCACTGGTCTGTCAGTAGCCCTGCACTGTGCTCATGCTCTTAAGTGTTTCTGCTGAACCCCTAGATGTCCTAATATTTGAAAACCTTTCACTTCTCCCCCCTCTGACACCCCCCCCCCCCAACATCACTCTCAGGGCTCAGATGATGAAGAGGAGATGACCAGCACTCCGCCTAGTTCCGAAGAGTCTGGCTCAGACTGAGAGACTTTATATAAACAGAGCACACAGAGAGAGAAATAATAATTAGAATAGTCATCCTTTATTGTATTTTATTATCCTACAAAGGTGTTCCCTCTAACTACAGTATATCTTCACAAATATTGCAATCTAAAATTAATAAGTATTAACTAGTATTAGGAGCTGAAAGTTAATTCATAAACTTTCATTGTAATTTCAGACATGTAACATATTTTATGTAAATATCTATTGTAGTTTTAATAGAATGTGTCCAAATTCGGTTATTCTGTTTGTGAAATCACAAATTAGTTTTTTTTTCCCATGTTAGTTCTTAAGACATCTTTACACAGATTTTTTTTTACTAACATCTCCAGTGCACTTTCAGTATATCAGTGATGTGTTTTAAAATATAGAAATATTTGTGATAAATCATCATGAAAAAAGTATTTCCTTTAATATAAATAATCAATTTCATGTTTTTGTCAAGCCAAGTAAAATGTCTTAAAGAGGTTTTAATGGATGTTCAGTATCTCACAAAAGCTCTTTAAGGATGTCTAATAATGTATGAGCCAGTGTTCTTGTTTCCTGATAGTACACTACACCAGGCGATCAGGCAGCTGCCTCAAGGCATAAATCCTGTTATTAAAGCTATTTATGTAAGTAATGTATTTGTTTTATGGCTTATTAATTGTGCTAGTCTCTAGCCCAGGCGCTTTTATTTTGAATCCCAACCTGGATTAACCAGACACACTTTAATGATGCTGAAGTGTTGCATCAGTCTTTGGAGTCCTTGTGAAATGGATAGTGATTGCGGTGTAACAAAATGCTTTTTGTTACAAGTGTGGTCTGTGAGTGGAGAAAATTAGAGAGAGAGAGATGAGAGAGGGAGAGAAGATGGGAAGGGCAGGCAGATTTTAAGGTTTAGTCGTCTATCCCGTGGTTTTTGAGTGGAGTCAGACAAACCACACTAGACTTGGTAGAGTGAGAGAATGTAGGCTCTTATAATGCTCAAATGAGCGTAACCTGAACCTGGACGTGCACATTCTCATGCACACGATGGTGCACATGAACAGAATCTGATCATTTCACACCACGCCTCACCATGTCCTCTGGGTCTACGCCACTCTATCAAACATGTTTCATAGTGCCCCACTCCCCTTTAATGCTCAACTGGCCTCTCACCTTATCTCAGAAATGTATGTCTACTTCTGTGTCTGGCTGATTTATGTGGTGTCTTCCAAGGCACGGTGCCCTCTTGAGTTTGAAGTCTTCATGTAAAATGCTTCATGTGCATGCAATGCATTCTATTCTTTCTTCTAGGATTTTTGTTTGTTCTGATTGGGCAAATGTTTAAAATGTTGATATACACTACCATGTTACACACTAACTGATTACACACTAGTGATTATCAATTGGGACTCCATGGCAACCACTTCACCTTAAGGTACCATAGCAAACTAGCAAGACAATAACAACCAGCTGGAATGTCATAGCAACCACTTAGCAACTTCATGGCAGTTAACTGGAAGAGCATCACAACAACCTTAGACTCCATGGGACCCACTTTATCAACAGTTCTGGATGTCATAGCAACTAGTAGAACCCCAGTAGCAGCATTGCAACCATTTGTGGCTCCAACCAACTAGCAACAAGCAGTAACCTGGAATGCAATAGGAATCACCTAAGGTCATAGCAATCACCTGGTACATAATAGCAACCAGCTTGAACTCCAAAGCAACTACCTGTCATATCGCTAAAGCTGTGCAACCACTCTGCATTCTCTTCAGGTTAGCCCCCCCCCAATCTACAACTTTTATGGGTATTCATCCCCCACTCGTCTTCCTTGTCCTCTTTCTAGTCTGACTTTCCATCTATACCTCCAGCCATTTTGCTCTTTATCACATTTGCAGCAGTCTTATTCATCAATTTGTATTGAGTCAAGTCCATTTCCCTCTCATCCTCCTTCTCATTCTTTCATTATCTTAACATCTTCTGTCCCTCTCCAGCTCTCTCTCTCTCCATCTCTCTTTTTGAGTTCTTGTTTCAAGAGAATCAAATTATCACTCATCACTTAGCATTACTTTTGTTTGAGAGAGACAGTCCTTGTAATGACTATGTTAAAGATGACCTACATGTATAGTATTTGTGTGTGTGTGTGTGTGTGTGTGTGTGTGTGTGTGTGTGTGTGTGTGTGTGTGTGTGTGTGTGTGTGTGTTATGTATGGCAGGCTGAGAAAAGAGGAGGAGAGTGGAGAAAAGAGAAAGTACCAGAGTGTGGGAGGGTCTGTAAGTCTGAGTGAGAGGATCCATCACACACCAACGTCGGTCATCTTACGCCTTGTTTCATCTTTAACTGTCAAACCAAACTGATAGTAGAATTTATTTATTTTATCAGAATTCTGTGTTCCTTTAATGTAAAAATCTTGATTTAGATTTACAGTTAACACTCAACTCCACTATTTGGTCTTTTAAAGGAAACCGTCCAAACACAAGAGGTTTAAATTAATATTATCTTTTGTAGTTGGTAGAGCTGTGTGAGAAAGATGTGGAGCTGTATAACGGATTTCTTCACTTATGAGACGACCAAGTCTGTGGTGGTGAAGAGCTGGACCATCGGCATCATCAACCGTGTAGTTCAGCTGCTCATAATCTCGTACTTTATTGGGTAAGGTACATGCACGTGTGTGTGTGTGTGTGTGTGTGTGTGTGTGTGTGTGTGTGTGTGTGTGTGTGTGTGTAATCAAGAAGAGTGATATTGTACCTTTGTATGTTTCTGATACTGTGTATAGTAATTGAATATGCAAATCCAAATGCTTTATTTAAGTAGGTTTGTTAGAGAAAAACTGTACAGAAAATGACTTTCTAACATTAATTGGTTATGAAGTACACTGACTGTACAGCATACATGCTGAAGATGAGATGCCTTTATCTCATTTTTGCTCACTCTTTCATCACATTAACTTCTAAATTACAGTTGGGTGTTTTTGTATGAGAAGGCCTACCAAGAGAGAGACACAGCTATAGAATCATCAGTGACGACTAAAGTGAAGGGATTTGGAGAACACCATAATAAGACCATGGATGTAGCTGATTATGTAACTCCTACACAGGTGAAGTCTGCTTGCAATGTACCTGGTTTAATCCATCTAATCTACTGGATTTGTAAATCTACAAGTTTAAAATTTGTATGTGCGTATTCTGTATACATACTGTATATTCACATGGATGTGTATGCTTGTTCACCAGGGCACCTCAGTGTTCTGCATCATCACTAAACTCATTACAACCGAGAATCAAGTGCAGGCCTCGTGTCCTGAGGTTAGTCAGACAGTACTTAATCATTACAGTTGTTTCATCTAAATGATACGTTTCTGCTAAATCAAATTTTTAGGGTTATTAAATAATGAGTACAGTTTATTATCTAGAAACACTGAAATTTCACACCATGTGTCGGTACATATACGGTATGTTTCATATCTTTCAGAGTGCAACAAAATATGCATGTGCACATGATGACAACTGCACAAAATTTATGTCAAAACCAGCTTCAAATGGTAAGATGTGTTCTTTCTATATACAGTGTGTTAAGAAATTGAGTCCTTTTTATTGCTATTTGATTTGATTGTTATAGCAAGCGATCAAAGGCACACTTTTCTAATATGAACTTAATGTTTGTGTTTTTATGCATGTGCACACACACACATTCATGCATTTCTCTGTTAAGGTTTGTTGACGGGCAAATGTGTGAACTTCAACGCTACATTTAAGACGTGTGAGATCAGAGGATGGTGTCCTGCAGAGATAGATGATATTCCAATGTAAGTAGGCCAATGTCTAGGTGGATGAGTGAATAGGTGGATGACTGAGTGAAGGAGTGAACGTGGATTGCTAAGTGGTGAAGAAAATGGGTGGATGGGGGGGATGGGTGAGTGAATGTGTGTGTGTCTGGTTGGATGAGTGATAGTTTTATAGATTTTTTGTAAACCAAATTTCTTGTGCACTTAAATTTTTTAGATGTAATGAAAATATATAATTTTCAAATGAATGGTATGTAGTTGTTTTTTTTTTATTTAGTGTCTACTTATTGTTTAAATGGTTTAGTTGTGCTGTGTGGTAGATGGATTGCATAAATAATATACTAATTAAAATTAGTTTTTTTTCCTTTACAGAAAACCCATGATGGAAGTAGAAAACTTCACTATATTTATCAAAAACAGCATTCGCTTTCCCCGCTTCAACTTTACAAGGTGAGGTTGGGAGGGATGGATGGAAAGTCTATAAAATTTATTGTAACGTATTAAAATAATCTGCCTATATATTATATTTGAAACATTCTCTTTCTGTGTCCCAAACCTCTCTTTGTCTGTCTCTAATATAGAGGAAACTTCTTGACGACCATCAACGAATCCTACATAAAGAAGTGTAATTTTGACTTTGAAAGAAATTCCAACTGTCCCATATTCAGAGTGGGAGATGTAGTTCAGATGGCGCACCAGAACTTCGCTGCGCTGGCTAACAAAGTAATACCTCATTACCATCTCTGGTCTCTTTGCATTATATATAGCCCAGATTTTTCTCTATTACTTACATTCAACATCTCTCTCTCAGGGTGGAGTCATAGGTATAAAGATAGCCTGGCTGTGTGATTTAGATAGATTGGAGGATGATTGTAAGCCCGCATACTCCTTTACTCGTCTGGATGCCATGTCTGAAAAAAACAACGTGTCACCAGGGTACAACTTCAGGTGCTTACCTTTGTGCTCTTACGTTTGAACATTCACTTTTAACCTTCCACATTCATGAAATGCACATTAGATTTTTAATCAGTGAATTAACACTTGTTTCGCAGGCTAGACTTTATTAAAGGTCCAAAAACTGTAATTGCTTTCAGGTTTGCAAAGTACTTTAAGATGGAGAATGGAACAGAGTATCGCACTCTGCTCAAGGCATATGGCATTAGGTTTGATGTGATGGTCAATGGAGATGTAAGTTACCAATAAACAATGCACAAGAGTAGACATGGAGTACACTTGGAATATACTGTGTGTGTGCATGTGTTAAGCACACCACTGCTCAAAGCACATTCTGACATCTTTGCAGGCAGGGAAATTTAATATGATCCCAACTCTGATTAACATGGTGGCTGCTTTCACTTCTGTGGGTGTGGTAAGCACGACATTATTACCATCTATTATGGCCAGTTTAACTCTACAATTTCAGAAGAGATTCAATTTATGATAGATGATATCCCACTGGTAGGCAGATGGCTGTGTGTATGAGAGGATGGGTGGATGAGTGGGTGTATGAGTAGGTGGATGAGTGGGATGAGAGGATGGGTGGATGAGTGGGATGGGTGGATGGGTGTATGAGAGGATGGGTGGATGAGTGGGAGGATGAGTGAAGGGGTGTATGAGAGGATGGGTGGATGAGTGGGAGGATGAGTGAAGGGGTGGATGAGTGAGTGGGAGGATGAGTGAATGGGTGTATGAGAGGATGGGTGGATGAGTGGGAGGATGAGTGAAGGGGTGGATGAGTGAGTGGGAGGATGAGTGAATGGGTGTATGAGAGGATGGGTGGATGAGTGGGAGGATGAGTGAAGGGGTGGATGAGTAAGTGGGAGGATGAGTGAAGGGGTGGATTAATGGGTGGGTGTATGAGAGGATGGTTGGATGGATGAGTGATTGGTGGCAGGGTTATATTGATCTTGGCTGCTAACATTTTGACTTTTCGGTATTTAATGTGTATTCCTCTATTTGTGGTAGTAGATCTGAACATTGTTAATGATTATTGTTTTCAGGGGGCAGTTCTTTGTGATATAATTCTTCTGAATTTCCTGAAAGGAGCTGACCAATACAAGGCAAAGAAATTTGAAGAGGTATTATTCATTGACATCTATCTTAGTATTGTTTTTTTTTTGTGTGTGAGAAACATAGTCAGCAGCTCTCTCCTTCCCAACAGGTATCAGATACAAATATTGAAACGTCTGCCTCCTATATCAGTGGAATGTACCGGACCAGAGATCATAGCCAGCTATCAATCAGGCCAGAAGACAAGTTCTCTAATGACTCTGGGGCATTTTCCATTGGCCAGTATAGTTAACACAGCCTTGGAATTATTTAATGTTTGAATAGCTTCACTTCATGCGTTCCAATGGGGGGATGCACAGCAAATAGGCGTAAGGTGTCAGATTCTACTGCTGAGTTCATTATGTTGAAGTTTGTCTGCATTAGGTATACTATTTGCATAGCCAGTTTCAAGGATAACAGAAAACCAAAGTATTCTCCATATTTCAAAACTAATATTGTTAGTTAGAATTAGCTTTGGAATTAGAAGAACCTTTGCACGTTCATATTAACACAAATGATCAGTTGCCTCATTTTCAGCTAGATATGTTTGTTATATTATTACAACTTTAAAATTTTAAGGCTAAAGTGAGACTGTTATTAAACATTTAATGAGTTTAATATATAGATTATCAATACTTCATGAATGGGCATTTGCATTTAGTTATCTCACTTTAGCCACAACGAAGTGTTAGACGACAAACGTATAAATGGAAATTGGTCATTTTGACTGAAATGTTTTATTTTGGTCAAAAATGAGTGTGTTAAAGGAAAATAGGTAGTAAATAATGCTCTAAAAACATGGACTCTTCTGTGTTAACTGAAATTGCTTTATTTTTCAAGGCAGCAAAAATTTGGAGAAATCAAAACAGAATTTTTCTTTGTTCAGCTACATCACATCTGCTGTATGTAACAAGAGCAGATAACCATCAGAAAGCACATTAGTCCAGCTAGAGGACTAGACACAGGGCCATTGGAAAAGCATACCACATAATTAGAACTGGTAAAAAGGTCAGCCTAGGAACTTACTGCACTGGTATGTTAGTAGTAGGTCATTTTTTTTCTCTCTCTTATCCCAGTATATAACGAAGTGCTTTGTTGTGTTTAGTAACACTACTATCTTGATCTTATAACCTGTGTATAACTAATTATTCAGTATATATCCAGTATAGTTAATGGGAAAAATGTACATTTATATCTGTGCTTCTACTTCTGAAAGTCTGAAGTTCTCCTGCAGGTCTTGTGTAAATCAGCAGTTTTCATGTTTTTATTATGTACTCCAGAAATGAATTAGGTTTTCAGCTTCCAAATCTTCAGTTTCCCACCTGCCTCCTTTGCCTTTTCCTGCAGAGGCAAGATAAAAAAACAAGATTAATACAAGATTAATACTAAATACACATTTAGTTATAGGGTTACAATGCTTATGAACAGGAAATTATTTATAGGTATGCCATCCTGCATTTCTTAGAAAATGAATTTTTCAAACATGTTAACAGTCACTGTCTAAGAAAACTCCAAAAACCAAACAAAGTGGAAAAAGTCAGTTAATTTCAGTTAACTTTTGCATATGAATGTGTGTAATAATACATTTTTCTTATTCCAAAAGCTTCTAAAATGTTCACTATAATTTCAATATAACTTGATGTGACTGACCTTCTTTTCATTGAGTGCTGGTGTCACAGAGACAGGAGCCACTGATGACTGTGGCAAACTGTAAAATACAGAGGAAGGAAACATGGAAGATGCCTGGGGAGACTCAGTGGGGGATGAGGTTGAATGGTCATAGGAACAGTCCATGAAGGTTTTGAAATTTTGTGTCACTTCTGACTTTCCTGGAATGTGAACAGAAATAGAGAGAATTTCACTAAGAGATTAATTTAGCTTCGTGTCCCCCCCATCAACCCCCCCCCCCACGTAGGTCGTCCTTGCCCACTTCTAGTTACAAGGCGACACCCACTCTTACCCTTTTTTCTCAGTTTTGGTGGTCGATGCTTCCTCTTTCTGCTCAGCAAGATTCGACTCTTTAGTGCAGAACTGTCTAATACTCCAAGTGACTTTGTGGAAGGAGAAAGCAGTATTAACACTACCATGTTTCATTAATTTTGATCCAATTAATTTTTTGTTAAGCTGAAATTCAGGGTATCTGTAAATTTCACATAACCAATTACTGCAAAAGAAAAACTTGGGGCCATATTAGAAGTAATGATCACATCTGTTGTGTTATATCCAGAGTATCTATTTCCTCACCTTGACAGCAGACAAGTCCAATGGAGGAAAATCTTTTGACTTTGGCTTCTTTGTGATATTATTAGGAAACATTAACACTTCAATAAAGTCGTAAACATGATCTTTGTGATCTTTCTGTGGCACGTCAGGTTTCTGTTGTTTTATTGCACAGTTTGATATTAGTGCCTTGGGAACAACAAAAATGCTTGAATCTTTCTCTCCCTGTCTGCGTTTCTCCTGATTGGCTCCATCCAACTGACCAACGTGCAGGTGTCCAATGTTGACCTGATCTTTCTCTGACTGAATTGTGGCTGACTGTTTTTGATCTGTTGATTTATCCTGATTTATGACCAGGTTCTGAGATTGGATATCATCATTTAAATGACAAGACTTCTGTGCTTTAGAGTAAACATTGTCTTCTGCTTGGTGTGTCCTGTCTTTGACTGGCAGAAAGCTTGCACATTCTTTTCCTGTAACAAATTCCTCCACTCCATTTATGGGTTTCTCCATTTGTGATTGGTTGCGGGCTTCTGCTTGGGGTGGTTCATCTTTGACAGGTAGGAAGTTGGCCCATTCTTCTCCTATAAGGATCTCTTCCAATAAGTTGATGGGCTCAAGGGCAAATGTGAAATCTCGAAGTGTGAAAGTCCTGTTTAAGCAATGTAAAATTTAGAATTCATTTTCATTTCATTTTTCAGTTTTGCACAATTTTCTATTTAAATGAGCCATTTTTTTTGTTTTAAATACTAAATGCAACTGAGTGCATAGACATAAACTTTCTCAAAACAATGGTAAGGGAAATTGAATTTCAGATTCAATAAGGAAGAAGTACAACAATAAAAAACTCAAATGAGTAATTCATCATACAGGTTGTAGTTATAAAGTCATTAAAAGGACGACCAGTGCATTTAGGTTAGAGTTACTAAAAATGTTCTATTAATATGATGACACCTGAGATGGAGATAAAGTTACTGTAGAGCTAATCAGTTTGTGTTGAGACCAGTAATGCAGTAATATTATAAACCTATGATTCTCTGCATCCTCATAGCAGACACTTGATTTTTAAAATGATACAAGAAAATAACATTTCAAAATATATAATTCAACATAATGTGTCACTGGTAATGATTGTGCAGTTAATATTGACTTTCTAGTCTCACCACACAAGGTCATGTTGCTTGTGTTATTTAATGAATGAAGATTGTAGGAATGTAACTGAACTAGAAATGTGGCAATCTGAAAGAGATGTGCTTGTGACATATGCAAAGCATGTCTTCACATTTGTTTTTATGACAATAGATGCCAAGCTAAGAAAACTCCAGAAATAATTCAGAATAACAACTGACATTTATCTAAATTTATCTGAGTCTAAACATGTATCTGAAGTAATAGATAGCAATTGCAATTGCAATTTTTAATGTATACCATACCAAAACTACTGCTATATTTACCATAAAAAGTAATATTTCTTTAAAAAAAAATACACACAAAAAACAATAACATATACAAACATATGCAGATACATGTGCACAACCACACTTCTCCCACACATACACACACATATACACATACTTGCCTTTGTAACCTGACTTGCACTGCACTGGTACTCTCCTCTTTAGGGTAGTGCTGTGATCTATCTGGCAGTTCGTTTTCTTCCTCAGAGCTAACCTGATTAATCAGTATCAATAACTTGATTAATAAACAGATGCATTTAATTGGTAGGTAAATCACAACAGACAGCTTTACTGTTTGAAGGTTTTCCAGATGTATATATGTGCTGAGTGAAGTAAGCTAAGTGACTTACAGATTGTGTCTCTGGACTGTTTTTCTCTTTCAAGTTTGCCTTTAGGTTTTGAGCAAATGTCTCCATGTTGTTTTCACTCTTCACCTTTTTTTGTATATTGAAGCTCGCACTGTCACAGTCTATGACCTCAGCTTCATGTTCTGGAGATTCTTGTGCTTTCTTAATGTACATACCTGCCTCCCTGGGACAGACTGGGTCTGAGACTGAGCTGTCTCTCCTGCTACTGTTCCCTACATCTGAAAGAGATTGTGTTGACTTGCTGGTTGGGTTTTCATGGGATCCAAAAAATCTACTCTCCATATCTTTTTTGGTGATGTGATTATCCTTGTTTAGCATTTCTTCAGCCTCATATGTCGCTTTCCGGTCAACATCATGCTTGCACCCTTGCAATTTTAATTTGGATCGGGGTGGTTTTGGGGGAGTAGGTCCACGTTTAAGCTTCATCTCATTTTCCTTTGACACTGTAGTGCCTTTGATAAAACTATAGACTGGGGTTTGAGGTAAGGACTCTTGTGACCAGTGAGGATCTGTTTCCATGTTTCCACACACAGGCGGACTCTTGCTGGGCTGTTCAACTTGCCCAGTTTCTTCTGTGGAATTGTGCAAAACGCTAGAAGCTTGTTCTCTTGTTCCAACAATCAGAGGTGGTGAGGACTGTTGAAAGTTTGCTCCCAGTTTTAAAGATGGTGGATCCTCTGTATTGTCATTTCTCAATATGGTCTCTGAATTATCAGGACTAACTGAGATCTCTGAATAAGCTTCTTCTGGTGAACCCCACTCCAAGCTGCCTGGCTCCTGAGTGAATTCACACTCACTCGGGTTCAGATCCTTTGAGAGGCTGGTGTGCTGAGATGTATTAACCTTCAGTCTGCTCAGCATTGTCAGAAGCATAGAAATTCTGTTGGATGCCTGTCCTTCCTCAGTCATCTGAAAGAGGTCACAAAGATGTCAGCCGATCTTCTTACCTCTTGGTAATGCAATTATTGATTTCAAAACTATTGCTCAGTAATCAGATCTTGATACAGATCACTCTCCTGCCTTAAATGCATGATGTTTTGGAGCACATCATTAAATCCAAGGTATGTCTCAATATATGAAAGATATGTCTACTCACTAACCATTCACTTAGAACTGTGTGTGATCTCATAAAAAAACATGTATTATGAATAGTTTTCCCAAGCACTTTTACACTCCTGATGTTTGTGTAGAACATTAAGACTTGCAAACTATGTCAATATCTGAAGGGGGTTTACAGGAACATTTTCTTACCTCTGCTGTTGCTTATATTGTGTCCTATTTTCCTCATTCTGCTTTTCTGTTCCTCCTGTCGTGATTCCCTCCTTCACCTCTTAAGGTTCTTTTGCAAAACTCATTCTTTCTTCTCTTTCCCCCCTGTGTCCATGGTGTTTTCTCCTCCCATTTCTCTCTCTCTCTCTCTCTCTCTCTCTCTCTCTCTCTCTCTCTCTCTCTCTCTCTCTCTCTCTCTCTCTCTCTCTCTCATATGCTTTTGCCTTTTAGTGCTTCGACTAGTTTCCAAAACTGCCCATACCTGTTGGTTTCCTGTCTACTTAACATTCTTTTCTTTGACACAAACCAAAGTTACTCAAAGTACAAATAATTAGATGGCAAAACTATTGTTATTCTTAATTGATTAGATTTTAATGTGTAACGCAAATGTTTAGTAAAGTCACTTTGTGAAGGGATTCTTTGGGAGCTGTATTTGGAAGGCCCTACAGTAGATGTTATATCTGATTTTGACATATTGTGACACATTAGATATGATTTATGACTGGGCAGCAGACACACGCAAACGCTTGCACACATACAGAGAGAGTGAGCAAAAGAACGAGAGCATTCCCGTCTATTTTGGTTGACGAAATTGTTGCTTCAGTGGTCTTACAAAAATTGACATTAGGTACTGATAAAGAATAATGTTTTTGTTGGAGTCGCAAGATGGAGCAGATAATTTGCAAGGAGAATTGCCACGCTTATTAATAGTCAGACGCTAGAGGGACGCGATTGGATGCTGGTATTTCTGCTATTACGTCGTCAGCTCACCGGCCAATCAACATTCGGTTACAAAAATGGTGGCGTCCTATTCAGTTTATACCCCAAAACCTTTTGCTATAGAAAAAAAGAAAATATACAGGTACATTTTGTCTTCTATTTTAGTGTATTACATACTTGTGCTTTCCAAAACTAAAGAAATTTCCAGCCAAGTAATGAGAAACTATTTTTAGTTTTGAGGCGTATAGCGCAACCCACCCCCCATACAGCTGTCACAGGTGCCCTCTGGTGTTTTGCAGTCATATTTTATGTAACGAGAGGATTAGGAAGTGGCCAGACTCCGGTTGTACTTTGATCCTATGACCAGAAGTATCGTGCTATGCGAACGCTTTGCTTGTCGTAAAAGCATTTTCGTATTTCATCTTAACATTAAGTTAATTTTACATTAGTCCATCGCGCCACACTTTGCAGAAGACCGCAAAGGCGGACAGAGTTTACGCCGAACGGCCCGGAAATAAATTTGTTGTTGTTTTCAGAAACTATTTTTTCTTGTCGCATCTTGAAGAGCAGTCGTATGATGTCCGCGGTCGTGCATGTTTTTCTGCCATTTTTTCTTTGTGTTATTTTTGCTAACACCGGCATTTTCGACAAAGTTGTGGTAGATATATCTTATGATGCGTACGCCGAAAAGAAGGTGGCCCAACTGCCTGCGTTTCTGGCCATGCCCTTTAATTGTCTCATAAACGTGGGCTACGTTATCGTGGGCATCTACTGGCTGCGTCGACGCGTGTGTGGCACAGACGCACATTCTGCTGCCTATATGAAAGACGTTTTTGCGTTCATGGCTATTGCTTACGGACCCGTTCAGTGGACACGCCTGGCCACTTTTCGTCGTGTGCCCTCGGTTTTGGACCAGTGGTTCACTCTACCAATATTTGCTTGGGTGCCGATTTGGTGCCACGTTATAGAGAATGGATGGTCCACAAGTTACGCATTAATAGTTGAAGCATGTTCGTTTATCAGCTACGCTTTGGCACTGCTTGGTGATCAAGGGTTCGAGGTGGCGCTTGGCTGCCACATTGCTTTCGCCTTGCTGAGAAGTATCGAAGTTCAACGACGTCACGGGGACGCAATATCTCTGCGGTACTTTGCGCACGCTGCGCTGGCCTGTAGTGGGTTCGTAATTCTGAAGCTTCTGGACCACACGCTGGCGGAATTCTGGATGTTTCAAAATCTCACCGGACACTTCTGGTCGAAAGTGTGTGACATTCTGCAGTTCCATTACAGTTTTTGTTTTCTTACGCATCTTACACAAATTGCGCACAAGCCGACGTCATGAACACGTGTGTAAACACTTAGTATGACAAGTCATTGTCGTTGGCTCTTGCCATAATGGAATTTACAGTGCAGTGATAATTCACACAAATTGTAATAGGCCATGTTTTTCATATGCTGTTATAATACCAACAGGAAATACACAGACACGAAATAACGTTTACAGTTTGACACCTAAATGTTTCTTTTCTGTGTCAAATACTAAATGTCTATCTTTTTAATGCTAGTCAGTACAGGGTCAGGTAAGCATGACTTTCTCTTAGCCCACAGCAGTGCAAGTACTGCCTGTCGAAAGTCGTGATTAGTGCAGTAGATGATGGGGTTCAGGATGCAGTCCAGATATGCCATTACTGATGAAAGTGTTCTCAACCAGTCTGGGGATGGTGACAGATCCAGCCTCCCAAGCAAAATCAGCTAAAAGACATTTACAAACTAAGTTTTAATAATTTTGTCTGTGGTAGGCAATCAGGTATACATTGCCTACTCTGTTATAAACAGGCTTACAGCTGGCAAAGATAACGTATGCTGTGACCACAGACGTAATTTTCCTGGAGATATGTCCCCACCACTTAAGTTTTAAAATATTTTCTTTCCTCTACAATCTGTCTTTGCTTCATTTATTCAGTAATAATGCAAGTAACAACATGCTTGTTCGTCAATAAAACAAAATGTTTTATGTTAATAATGTCAGAATCAGAACAACTTTGTCCATGATTATATTGTGTCAAATGATGTTGCAATAATAAACGCTGCACAACTGACCTATGGTGAAACAAACCCATGTGATTTTTAATCAAAGTAAATCGAAAACACTCTTTTGTGGATCAGCAATCCTTATGTGTATATTAAGTGTATAAACTACATTCAGTATAATTGTCCAAATAAATGTAATTTAAATTAAAATATGTTAAATTTAGGATTATACATATTATATATGTATGTATATTATACAGATTAAGTTGAATTAACATTCAGGATATATTAAAAGTATAAATGGAATTTCAAGTTAAATATTAAAATCCAACTATACACTTGATTGGCTACACTTAGGTGTACACTTAAATACTGGAGCCCATCTATTATCATGGAAAGATGATGTTAGCCTGTCCTATTGCCTAACTCTCAGTCAGTGGTTCCTGATCATAAGATTGCTATTGACTGGATATTTTTGGGAGGTGGACCAAACACAACCCCACAGTGACACTAATGTGTTAAAAAAACACAGGCAGGCACACCACTGTGCTTAATAAACCTGTACCAGTGTAGCAGCCACAGACATGGTGAGAAATGGGATGCAATATGTATTGATTTTTTTCCACAGATATGCTGTAGAGTATAATTGTGAACTGAATGAGATATACTTTAGGGTTTCTAGAACATTCTAAAAGGCCATCAGAAAAAAAACCCAACTACATCATCAAGGACAACAAACACCACAACTGGTGCAAAGTGCAAAAAAAGCAAAAGTACACACCAAAAGTAAACACCAAATAATGGCAGGAACACCTCACCTCGGACACAGCAAAAGGAGAATAGCAGAGCAGATAGGATCCCACCAGGAGAGGAGTGACAGAGGACAGATCTGCCTGGCTACACACAGGAGGAGGGTGAACTGAATCAAGGAATTTCACTCAACATATAGATAACTGCAGTCACAGAATGTTGTTTGCAAATAAAAAAAACAGTATTTGAATTTAATCTACGAACATCTTCCATTAATCAAACTAAATCACTGTAAAATAAATATCAGTATATACAAGCAGTAGTTGATGCAGGGTTTGATGCCATACCTGGTGCAGTTCTTCCTATAGCCAACAGAGGTCAGGAAGGAGCAGGAAAGGATGAGGAGTAGTGGGGGAAAGATGGAGATGGAGAAAGTACAGAGTATGTACACCAGCATATCAGAGTAACTACTCTCCCAGAACACAGCACACATCATCTCTGCAGGATCATACCTATCATTTGGGATAATACAATTTTTAGTGATTGTTCCAGTGATTTGTTTTTTTTTAATATTGTATGTTAATCTAGTTTTTTTCTGAGCTGTGGTGAGTACTTTTAATAATCATTCACTGATCTCACCTCACCCAATTATAGATCACTGGTACCATCCCAAAGGTAGTTCCCATTAACCAGAAAGCCAAACATGCCATCACCATGACAATAGAGAAACGTCTTCCTGTGGATGCTATGCCCACAAACCGCTGTACAGAGAGAATTGCTGACATTCAACAAGACAGAAACAAGTGATTAATTAGTCTCTTGAAGGGAAGAACTCAAGCATGAACAGTTGGCAAACAGTTGGTTTTAGCTCAGCACATATAGGATATAACGACACCACAATAAAGTGCTTTATTTCACACCTAGGCTTCCAATGGAGGATGTGATAAAAGTGAATTTGAACAGGCTGACCACTTCACACCATGGCGACCTTTGACCACCAGTCAAGACAGCAAGCAAGGAACCGGTTATGATCAGCACGGCACAGCAGAAATCAGAGAGAGTGAGACTGACAAATGGTAGCCAGTACACACACCGAAACTGACCCCGACACTGCAAGGAATGGAGAGAAACTCACAGCAGAACAAAAGATTGCATTTGCATGTTCGCCTGTTAACATCTGTTGACATCATATGCATAAAAAGCTGAGCATATAAGGGTAAAACAATTTGAAAATTCAAAGTGACTCTGAAGAACAGAACAGGCTTTAAACACAGTCTGTGTATTTATCTACATCAGCACATACATAGGTGACAGATATCCCTCTTAAAATAGAAGTAGAAGCAACTCAGTAATAAAGAGTTTGTTAAACATAAACATTGTTCTTACCCCAATTTTAACAATCAGAACCAGAGCATTTCCCAGAATTCCCAGCACCATCTCAACACTGAGAACGAGAATGAGTACAGTCTTCTCCACCCTGGCCTTTTGTTCATCCACCAGTACAGTAATATTAGTTGTAGAATTCACTAATGCAAGTATGGAACACAAGTGAACAGCAATAAAAATTAAGAAACAAACTTGTTAAGCTCAAACTTGTTGTTTGTTTATAGCTTCTACTCTGGTTGTTTGCATTGTCATGTAGTTTTACTTGGGAACAATGCTTTTAAGTAGTCATCATTTAAATAATAAATAATTAAGATGTATAATTCAGTAACTTATAGTACACTACAACATAAACGATGAGAACAAAATCCTTATTAGAACTACTGAGTCATTTACTGAAAAGATTAATCTATAGCTATACCTTGGAATGTCTTCTTCAGCTGTACAAAAACACTAATGCAATTTTAAAATGAAATTACTTACTTTATTACAGAACAATCCACAGTAAACCAACAAGCAGCTCAAACACTTAAGCAGTTAATAGAACTACGCACAAATTTATGGTGAAGGCGTACACAATACCCCTATGTTCAATGTTCAATTAAATTCCTACTGCTTCATTAACCTTGAGTTGTGATTGTGTTATTCAGCATCTTTTGTCTGTCTTGGAAATTGTACGGAAATATAGGCCCAAGCTCGGCAGAAACAGCAACGCTCACTACTAGCTATTGTTCACCAGGATTTCCATTTTATGTCAAATGTTATAGTGAGTTATGTTTGTTAAGACTGTTTGACATACACACTTAACTCTTCAATGTAGCATATGTTATTTATTTATACATTGCTGTTACATCCATACTTTAAACATTTTCGTTTAGCTATTTAACAAGACAACTAGATGATGCCACTAAAGCAATGGTCACGGACCTCTTTGAAATCTGAACAAAATAAAGATGCATGAATTTAAATACTGGTTAATGTTTTAAGTATTCTGGGGAAAAAAATCATTTGTTTGGAACTCTCTCGCGAGCGCCTCTAACGTCTTAAACCCGGAAGATACCCAGGGTCACGTGACCAGACACCGCACTTCCGGCGTTCCTAACGTGCGACGCTTAAATCGTCCGCTGTTCTGGTTTAGGAGGCCAAATAGCGACAACTCGGTGAGTGCTAGCCAGGTTCATTAATTTAAGACTTAGCTACCACTTTACTTTCGTGGAAATTCGTGTGGTCGCCTGTTAAGCGTTGTACTAAACGTTCGCGTTGCAGTTAAAGCAACAAATAAACAGAGCGTTACTACTTTATGCACACGATAGCACGGCAGTCATTGAAAGTCCTTGAGCGTATGCTGGGTGTTGTGTAGCCGGCTAGCTCGCTAAGGGCTCTGAAACTTAATGGTAGCTCGAAAACCACCTAGATATATATTTAAAGAGCTTTCATCATTGTGAAACACGTTGTCATTGCCATGCACTTAACGCATGTTAACAAAATGAACGCACTTTACGCTTTCATGGCTATTCATCGACAGCTAGCTTTCCTGTTGAATACACGTAACTTAAACGATTTCATGTATTCACATATGCAACGTTTTCGTTACAGCCTGCCATGCATGAAAGAAGTCTAGTGTTATATTCGTAGGTAGCCATCAATTTGAAGCACATATAGGTAAACTAGGATAGTTATCTAACCAACAATAACTTGACTTCACCGGAACCGATGTGTTTGGTTTGTGTTTCCTTTCATGTAACGTAAACCTGCGCAAAACAATGACATGGATACGTTTTAATCAGACAGTATTTAATGCTTATTTGACATGGTGTTTGCTTGGGTCCTCGCATCAACAAATGTGTAGTAATTCGGTCATTTGTAAAGCAGCTTTATTTGTGGCTTGTTGTGTGAATCAGGTAGTAAAAACACCCACTCTCTGCGCATCTTTCGACATTTACATAGTCGAGTAATTGTTTCCACCTGTGGTCTTCAGCGCACTATAACAGTCGTGATGTCTGCGGCTTTACGGGTCATCTACTCCGTGTCACGGCCAGGTATGGTTTTATGGAGCATGCTCATAAATATAGAAAATACGTATTAAGTCATTATATGTGTACCTATATATGTATATGTATGCATGTTTGTATATATATATATATATATATATATATATATATATATATATATATATATAATGTGTGTGTAATACCGTCATCCCCAAAATACGTGATTTGGATCTTTTTTTTTCCTGTAGGCTTCATTGCAGCAAGCCCAAATTTTTCACGTTCTCTCAGTTTATCTGCACATAGAAAGGGATTCAGTAAGTGTAACCTTTTAAAATGTACTATTCTATTTTTGGCATTACACTATGTTGTTATATAAACTCTCCACCTCTTTTTCTGTAGAATATGTAAATGCTCAGGAGCTTCCCACAGATATGAAGTCAATCACAGACCGTGCCGCTCAGACGATACTGTGGACCGAGTTATTCCGAGGTCGGTTACTTTCTTTTACTTTTTGAATAACTTGTTCAAATTACTACAGTTGCTACTTCGACATTCATACTCACTTGAGCAAATAACTGCATTCCTGAAAATCATGTAATTTTAATGCCTTGTAGGTTTGGCAATGACTATGAGCTATCTCTTCCGTGAACCTGCCACCATTAACTACCCGTTTGAGAAGGGTCCACTGTCCCCGCGTTTTCGTGGAGAACATGCACTACGTCGGTACCCATCTGGAGAGGAGCGCTGTATCGCTTGCAAGCTATGTGAAGCTATCTGCCCAGCACAGGTATGTACACACAAACATACAGTACACACTAGTGCTGCATGAAATGAACTAAGCAAATTGGATGCCCAATAACATTGTTTATTATCCTAATTTTCATCTGAAATAGTACATAACTGAGCAGAATTTGAAAGGTATAGATTGATTTTAATATGTAGTGAGACCAGAATACCAGTTTTGCAGGTTTATTAATCAGTACATAACATCTCTTTAAACACTTGTGCAAATCATAATAGTAGACCATGTAAGGCTGTATTCCTTTACAACCAATTACACAAATATGTATGTAAATAATTTAAATAAGATACAAAATAAATGACTTCTAGTACAAGCGTAACTCAGTGGTGGAATTAAACATGGCTGGTGGAAGATAAATAAAATAATAAGAAGAACGTTAGTTCTTGGCACGGACCAGTCTTATTATGGAGAGGCTGGCTAGCATGTCCAGTGATGCTCAGGGCTGTTCCAGCTTTGGGATCTCTCACTGTCTCTCTCCCTCCCACCCTCCCTCCAGACCAATATGAAAAATATATATTCAAACACAATTTAAGTTCCATGAAGTAAAACAATTAATGTAACATTAGTACTGGGTGTGGGATCAAATGAGCAGCGACCAGACTTTTCTTCTCTCTAGTTTCTGGATTGTCTCTATGTGACCTGGGGGGGGGGAGTCTATTGTCAGGTATAACTAGCTGAAGTGCTTCTCTTACATCCACAACCATAAATAAAATACCATAAAAAGCAATACTGTTTAATACTTCAACAAAATCCATACGGAGGGGTTGACACTGAACATGCATTAATGGTGTCAGTGTGGCTAGGTACAGACACACTCTAATATGAAGCTCTAATCGATTGGCATAACATATATTTGTACATCTTATCCTGTGTATATGTACAATAACATTTATAGTACTAGAACACATTTTGGCTAGTCTGTCTCATAGATTATACACCCTTACTTTGCTATCTCTCCTCAGGCCATCACTATTGAGGCAGAACCTCGTGCTGACGGCAGCAGGCGAACAACACGTTATGACATTGATATGACTAAATGTATCTATTGTGGCTTCTGCCAGGAGGCCTGCCCTGTGGATGCCATTGTAGAGGTGATTTCGTAGTGAATCCCTTTTCTCATGAATTCATTTATTTATATGTGAAATGCAATGTCTTGTTGAGAGATTTGTTGAAAATAAGATTTAAATGAGGTACTTTTTAAGAAATGTTGAATTTTTTTTATTTACATATTGCATTTTGTAGATGATAAACAACATTTCATTACTTCCTTTGTCTGTGTGTGTCTGCCTTTTTCCCCAGGGACCCAACTTTGAGTTTTCCACAGAAACACACGAAGAGTTGCTCTACAACAAGGAAAAACTGCTCAATAATGGAGATAAATGGGAGGCTGAGATCGCTGCCAATATTCAGGCGGACTACCTCTACAGATAGATGCATTTTCACCCTTTCTCCATCTCTCATACACACAATGACTGACTGAACAATCATGGCCTGACTCACCTTCACCAATGGCATTCTCTTTGTTCAGGATTAAGTGACCCAAAAGGACTTAAGCATAATATAATAGTTGGGTGGTTTATCACTAAGAATACTCTCTCTAAAAGATAAACAAGCATAATTCTACAATATGTTTGGAGGAAAATGGCCCAAAACACACATCCTGATGTTTTGTTTTTACCAATAGGAAGTCAATAAAAAATGAAACTGTACTGATCTTCAGTACCAAGGCCAGCAACTCTGACTGACTGATATATCACTCGCCCTTACTTTGCAGATAGGCATATTGCGGGCATCCTCACATCACATGACGACTGTTTTTGTTTTAATTTTTTTAGGCTCAGACACTTCAATGTCCCATTTTTACTTCAAGAACTTGTTGGCCTGCTTATTAATGTATGTAAAGATGTGACATGAAATCAGTTTAACTGCAACTAGCCAAGTTTTTTTTTCACCACTCCTTGGCTTGAAGGTCGCGTCAAAGCAGCCAACCCATTCTCCCATCTCTAATTTGAATTTTTCCCCACCAGTATAAAAAAGGTTTTCTGTATGGAGATTTCAACTTCTTTTACGAAGTTATTCTCACATAATAAACATGAAAGGTACAGATATTTCCTTGTGAGAACTGGAGAAACACATCAAGAAACAAATAAATTAAGATTCTGATCAAAAAGAAGTTTACAGCCTCTTAGTTATTGTGTCCTTTTTATTCTTTTTATGTATCATTCGCCCTGATCTGCAGTGTCATACGGGTTACAATGACCAGTAACGATATAACTCGTCCCCTGATGGAAGTTTTACGTCTTGTAACTGCATTGTATAATGATTGTGCATAGACAATGCGTCTCCGGTTGACGGACTGAAATCTGATTTGCAGTTTAGGGTGAATTGTGACTGCATCGCTAATAACTAAACTAGAAATACTACGTACATTTTAGTTCATTTGCATTGGTCCTGGTCGTTATTTTCCATTTTGTAATATTTTAAGAAAGTTGAAACAACGCTATATTTGCAGCCGTCAGTTAGTTATATTATTGCATTTGGAAAAGTTGATGTGTTGAACATGCGTGATGTACGAGGCGCAGTGTTCGACGCAGATGAACGGTGAACACGTCGGCTCAAAACAGGGAGATTAGACAGCGCGCAACTGTTCTAATCCGTCCTGAGAGGATAGATAGGTTTAGGAAATCTACAAGTCTGAGAAGACGCCGTCATTTTCTTATTTTGCGATGAATACATTACTGAATACCACTTAAACATTAAGTGAAATACACAGTCGGTGGTAAACTACGAAGAGCGCACTGTAAAATCAGTGTGAAGTTTGGTTATTCAGGATATGTGAGTAATCTTGAATCTTGGTTTCCTGTCAGACGTTGTTCTACTTTTGTTTAACGTTTTGGATTAATTTATAGTCGAGGTATTCGAACCTAGAAGATCTATCATCACGGTACGACAAGATGAAGGACCGATTGACACAGCTGAAGGAGGTGAGATGAATAGACCTGTCAAAAGAGCAATGTTTATACTCTGACGTATACAATGATGCTGATGTAAAATACGTATACAACGGATTTATGTGGCTATAATAACTTGATTAATTCACAGACGCTGTTTTTTATACCTAAATCCTAAGTTAGGTTAAAACCCAACTAAACTGTTATAAGAGTTTATTCATACATTCTCTTCGGAAGAACCATAAAAGTAAAAATTCACTTTTTAAAACATATGTTAGGTGAAAAATGCAAAAATAACTGTAGATTCACTGCCTCGAAAAGTGTAGAGAAATCCCATGTGGATTCTGCCATAACGTGATGGGAATGTCATGCATCAGAAGAGCTCACGTCCTGTACAATATGGAGATGGTGTAAAGAGACTCAAAGAGGAAGGGCTTTAGCCATGAAAGATTAGAAGAAGCTAACTTTAGCCCCTTTTTTCATTGCTTCAGATGGACACTTGCTTATGCACTATTTACATTATTTGATGTTGTGGCATTCAAGATGAAGTCTCTTGTCATACACAAATACTTAGGATATTGCTTTTGATTGCTTTAAACACTGTAGGCTTACATAGTAAGCTTGAGTTGGAATTTGACAGAATTATTGTATGACCTGTACAGAAGGCTGATCAAACGCTTGATGAGGTGGAGATTCAGGTGGAAAAGAAAGAATTCATGGATGAGTTCTTTGCTCAGGTATGTCATTTTGTTAACATAGGCTTATCGCTTTGACATTATATATCATTTGTGTGTGTGTTTGTGTTTGTGTGTGTGTGTGTACATGCATGTTTTGTCAGATTGAAGATATACGCACCAGTATTGAGAAGATTGATGTGAATGTGACTGAAATAAAACATGTGTACTCAATCATCCTTTCTGCACCTACATCAGATCAGAGTAAACCTCTATTTTCATCTGTCTTAATCTCTTTTCATTATCTTTTGAATCTTTTGAATGAACGATCTTCATGATCTTATCTTATTGATTCCCTCTTTTGGGTTCATTTATCATTCTTTTCTCTGTCATGTTTACATTTGCATGTTCTGCTTGTTGGCATCTTATACCACAGAAATGTCATAAATTGCTAATACCAAAGGCATGTACACTGAGATTTTACCATTTCATAGTTTGTGTTCCCCCTTTCTCACTGATCTTTCTTATCAATGTCTCAGAGACACAAGATGACATGGAGGCCATCACCAATGACATCAAGAAATTAGCCAACTATGCACGCAACAAGCTCAAAAGTGAGTTTCTATAACTGAAATCTCTACAGAGTTTTTGAAACTTTAGTGTATTTGAAACTTCTAAATCTCAGTTAAACCTTAGTTTACTCAGGAATTTCTGCAGTTTATGTCTTATTTTGAAATCTGTAGTCAGTGTTTTAAAATCTTACCACTGAGATGAATTTCAAAAGTGTTTGTACAAAAGACTAGCTTCTTCATCACTGTAGCACATTTAATTTTGTCATCAGGCATTGAGCAAAGCTTGGAATCAAACCTAGAGGACAGAGTTTCGGCTGATATGCGGATAAAGAAGTCTCAGGTACCCTGCCACTGGCACCCGTCCTATCTTCTGATATACTGACTGACTGTATCTTCCTGTCATACATCTTGTCATACTGTGTCACCCCTACCCCCCAATCCAGCATGCAATCCTAGCAAGAAAATTTGTGGATGTCATGACCAAGTACAATGAAGCTCAGTTAGAGTTTAGAGAGAAGAGCAAAGGCCGTATCCAGAGACAGCTGGAGATTAGTAAGTCATGTATAAACACACAAGCAAGTACACTCCCAATAATACATATCTGTGCAAGGCTAAATTGACCACATGTCATCCGGTGAAAACACATAAGTCTGTTATACAATCAACAGTCTATAATATATACCTGAAAGTTCAGTGTCACTGAAATGTTATGAACATTTTTCCTCTTGTGTCCCACAGCGGGGAACAACACTACTGATGAGGAGCTGGAGGAGATGCTGGATGGGGGAAATGCTGCTGTCTTCACAGCAGGGGTGCGTGCGTGTGTGTCTGTGTATGTGTGTGTGTTTTTTGTGTGTGTGTGTGTGTTTGTGTGCGTGCGTGTCTGAATGCATGTGTGCATGCGTGCGTGTCTGCGTGTGTTCTTATTTTCTTTGTGTCAGGGTAACCATTGCATTTACATTTTTGGGCACAATTGTGTGATTAAAAAATCATTGAGTGTTTCATACAAATGATCTTTCCCTGAAACCTTTATGTGTTAGATTTTGGCCTCAGGTATCTCCAAACAGGCCTTGAGTGAGATTGAAGCGAGGCACAAAGACATAATGCGTCTGGAGAGTAGCATTAAGGAGCTGCATGACATGTTTGTGGACATCGCAATGCTTGTAGAGAATCAGGTACCCAAAGAGAACAGAACATGCAAGAATTTAGACCCATTGGTCTACCTGTTCAGATAAACCATCACTTTTGTATTACCTGACAGCAATACCATTTTTTTTAAAGAGACAGTTTAAAGTAATAATTGGTATATCATCTTGTGATTATATTTGTGTTGTAAAACTCACCAGATTACTTTGCTTTAGAACCATGATCAGGTAACATGGTACTTTGTCATAAAAAATTACTGATGGGATTTTTTTCACATGTAATTATTTGTTATGTATAGGGAAGCATGATTGACAGGATTGAGACTAACATGGACCACTCAGTGGGCTTCGTGGAAAGAGCAGTGGCTGATACCAAAAAGGCAGCCAAGTTCCAGCAGGAAGCACGCAGGGTAAACTGGAAGTATAAGTGTCTAACTGGTTTACCACATCAGACTGTTAAACAAAGTTAGACCACGAAATGCAGTACATGTCTGTAGTACCCTTATTTCATTTGAAGCAAGAACTGAATGTGGTTCTGTTATCTCTCTGATACTTTTTATTCTTGTGTTGCATCCTTTTTTGGCTACGACGTCTCGCGTCACGCACTACAGAAACAGATGATGATCACATTGTGCTGCATTGTTTTTGCGGTCATTATTCTCTCTCTTGTCTACAGCTGGGTGAAATAAAGGTAAGGTCAGGTAAAATGCTAAGCCTGAATGTTACACTGTTCCCTATAGGTGACATTGTGCATAAATGTAAATTTGTGTCTCAGTATTGACATTGGTTTCTAATTTGATTAATCTGTAGTATGCTTCTTGGTTAATGGTATCCCTTTTTACTGAATATGTGAATCAGCATTCTGAGATTTTTGATAAAGCTTCCAATGAAACAATAAATGGTGAAAGAGGTTTAAGATCAGACCACTAAAAGAGAGTATTTGGGATAGATTGTTACTACAAATTGTTGTTACATTTGCTTTCACTTCTGCCCTTTTGTTCAGGTGAAGAGGTGACCTATCTCAAAAAGGAAGTCAGGTCGGAGGCGTCACCATTCAAGGCATGTTGCTGACTCCTGGGGTCTTCATCCGCACCTCTAGTTGTACATCCAGCATTTTCATATATTATGCTTTTTGTTTTCATTTCATTTATTTGTCCTCTTAAACCTTCTAGTAGCTTTGTCCTAGCATGTTTTGTAGACATGCTCACATTAGGTCTCAGATGAACAGTCAGTTTATCTACCGTATTGTCCAAGCAAAATTTGACTGACTCTTTTGAAGTAGGTTCTTATTATATGTTAAGGGACTTGAACGTGAAACCGAAAATTGTTTTGTTCAATAATTTTTAAAAATTTATGCCACATGAATATCTACCAGTAGGTGGTATGTATGTCTCGTGTTTTGTTGTTGTATTGTTGATTTGAACTGATCTAATTTTTGCACAAAATGAGTGTTCGTTAAAAAACGATTTTTGCTCAGAAAGGATGCAAAGCCTCCGCAAGGATTATATCAGATATTTTCTGTTCAGGTACGTTACTCTATTCCTCTAGTTTGTGTTCTTTTCCGATCAAGTTATGAATTTGATCACTAGAAAAAGAAAGAACTGTATTGCATGTAACCGCTGTTTGTGCAACTAGTGTCTGCTTTTTTGTTAACATATTTATCACCTCTGTTAAAAGTCGTCGTATAATTAAAGTGATACTTGAATAGTTATTAGGCCATGAGCTATTACTTAATATTTCTAGGCAAATTATAGTAGGCTAAACATGATAGTTGGGATCCGCTATGTTTCACTGAAGTTTGGAATCTGGGATTGATTGAACCTTGTGCAACTCTTAATTACAGGACATTCAGTATGTTTTTTGTAAAATGGCCGCTTTTGGTGCGTTACTCTCGTTTGTATCCTGGCTCAAGGCCGGACAGACAGAGTAACAAGTCTCCAGCAATATAAAAGTTCTAAATTCCAGCCCCCTGGGTTTGACCAAATCATGTCAAATCTTATTAGAAATAAGACAACATCACATCAATTTCCTAAACATTGTCCATGACCATTATCTGGACTCGTTTTCATAGAACATATTATAATAAATTCCTATTTATATGATTATGGTTGTACTTTATTAGTTTCTTTCAATATAATAATAATAATGGGAAGTTAATCTCTTGAGTTAGGAAATTCCCTGCCCTGGTTCCTGGTCACGGTACATTGACAATGTACAACATATAATATACGTGTAGAATTGTTTAGTTGGGGTAAAGAGCAAAACGTCAAATTTGTTATTGTCCAAAACTTGTTTAATAATAATGGTAACCTTTTCCTAATCTAATTTCTGTATTAACTCGTGCACAACGTCTAAACCAATCAACACCGTCATTCCCATGGCGGCCCAATCGACAATCACTTCCTGGTTATATACTACCATAGGTGCTTCTGAAGTGCGGCCATGCGGACTCACCAGCGGTTAGGAACATACTGGATTTTCTCTACCGCTTTGTTTTGGCTTGGAGACCACGCTGCGTCAGACGCGTTGTGAATATGCCGATTCGAATTTGAGTCCTTAATGTTTTGTCTTATTTAAATGGAGTTTTAATTTCTTCTGCAAGTCTGAATACTCATTTGCTAACATGGATGTGTTTGCTGCAAGCGACAGACTTTCCAGTTCTGGCAGATCGAAGGTAACTAACAGTTCTTTAAGGTTGGGAGCCACTGTCATAGATCTCAAAAGTGTGTTGGAACAGTGGTCAAGTTTATATATAACTACGAGTTTCTTATTGATTATGAATGTGATCTTTTATTGAAACCGGCGGATGCACGTTTTATTGATCGAGATATTTTCACCATTAGTGAGAGCGCAATTGGTTTGATTTTTTCAACTATTGGTTCATTCCGCTAACTCTTACTATTTTGCGATCCAATCTGCAGAATGGTGATCATGATATATTCGGGAGGTGTCTATGATTATCTTTGTATATGGCTTAGAGTGGCATACTTATGAACCTATTGAAACTGTGCGCGGTATGTCGCATTTGCTTGTCATTGGGGGCACAATAACCAGTAGGTGTGACTTTCTGAGAGGGCCAGTGGAGTTTTATGACGATTTGAACATGGCGGCGAATGGTTCACCACTTTAACTTTATCGTAAATTCATATAGAGGAGCTGCCCAAACAACCCATGATTTCCCTCAGTACTGAAAACTAGATAAAGAAACGATTTTGGAATGTACGAGGTATCATTAGAAGAACGTTTGGAGTATTTTACGGTGGGAGTTCTGGTGCTAAGTTAGCGAAGTTCGTTACAAATAATAATAGCCTTTCGATTTATCGTACAACTTGTACGCTCAACTGAAGCTAGTGCTAACAAGCTTATTCGGATAATGTAGTTTTCTGTTTAAAACTTGGGCCAGTTAGCCAGCTACTTGTTTCATATATTCACTAAATTGTCGATTTTGGCTTAACGTCTGTGTAAAACGTTTCCACGGACAAGATTCCGTCGCAGTGTAGAAGTAAAACGACACTACGAGAGCGATACGAGTGCTAGCTAACGATTAGCTGGCTACTTTTGCCGAACCGTTCAGTGTCCCCTTCACGCGACGTCGCGCGCGCTCGTGCTAATCCGTTGTGGAGCGTTTCGTTCCCGCAGCGATATGATCCACTTTAGTGGAGGCTAGTCGAGTCGGCTAACGCTAGCTGGCATAGCTAACTTGTTAAGCTAGCTAGCTTGTAGTTCTTGTGAAACGTTGGCGTGACCGCAAAATTTGTATTATTTGTTTATTATTATGGTAATTGGGTGTAGTCTATATTAGCTCTATATCGAAGTACACTAGCTGACCAAGGAAAGTTAAATAAAACTACAAATAAAGCTATTGAATAATAGCAAGCTGACAGACGTACAGTCGACGTTACTTGTACACTGAACAGCAGCCGAGTGCTAGCTGAGTTAGCTGGGTTAAGTATAATCGATTTAACCGTAGCTAGCTAACTTGGATAATTAAGTTACTTGATGCGTTCGTGTACGTGTTTGACCGTGTTCAGCTACGGAGTGTTTGGGTTAGTATCCGATATAGCTAACTAACTGGGTTAGATAGCTAACCTAGACAGCGTACGCTAAAATTGTCAACGTTCAACCTGCCTCAGTGTTGACGGACGAGTGTATACGCGAGTTGCTGTTTGTGGGCATTTCCGTAATAGTGTCTGGACATGGACGACTCAAAACCACGATACAGCAAACGACTGGTAGGTAGCTTTAATGTCTGGAAATACTTCCGCAGAGTTTTCTGAATCGTTTTGTCAGCTGCTGTTGCCATTATAAATAGTTCTAGCTGCATCTGCCTTTATTAGTTTAGTTTACTTTAGTAGTTTATTGTTTACTATACGTTGAATAGCTAAATAACTAAAGGGTAAGTCTTATATTAACTTAGTCTTACTGTTTTTGTAATTGCTATTGTTTAGTATTGTGAACCACGTTCATGTAGACTTTAACCAACTTTCAATATCAGGAATGCTTGTGAGACTTAAGATTGTTTTTAATTAAAGGCATTTGGCAACATTTTCTGGTTTAGCATTTAATCACTAATATCATCTTTACTTTGTGTTTGGTATCTGACAATTAACACTGCTGGTATTGTATGTCAGAATCTGACTAATGCACATCCCATGACGTTGGAACGTGAAGTGAACTGTTTTTTGTACTTTTGGCCTGTCAGGGGCTCTTGTACCTCCAGACTTGTGTAGTCACTGTGGACCTGGTTGTTATACTTTAAACATCATCACTGTACATTTTGTAACGTGTACGTTTGCATAGCCCAATGCAGCAGTATCTTACCCAAGGTTGCCCAAGGAAGGATCCTTCCCTCTGTACAGCACACATTATGCAGTTTTATATACAAGTCAAATTTTGAGTGAATAATGATTTGAATGATCCTTCTTTATGAATTGACACTTCATGAATTCACCAACAATATCTAATTTGTCTTGTGTGTTTTATGTCTATTGTTTGTCAAAGTACATGACCAAAGGTTTGCTGCCATTATGTTTACACTGCCCTATGAACCAACTCTTGAGATCTCCGTGTTTATGTTAATGGCGAAACCGTGCTAACATACTTGGAAGGTTCTTGCAACAAAAGACAACTTCATAGTAGTATTTGAAATGAATTGACTTCCAGTATGTTACAACCCACCAAAGACTAGGAGAAATATCTAAATTCTCACTGCACTGTATGTTTACATTATTAAATGGGAAATATACCAATTTGAGGTATGTCATTGACTAACCTTTTATAATTGAAAAGTACATTGTGATTATGGAGTTTGAAAAATCCTGACTGTAAATGAGAGCACGTTAGGTGATGTGGAGACGAGGTGGTACATGCTGTGAGCGGTTTTGTCTGTATTTGAAGAGAGATGGGAAGTAGAGTAGGGGTGTAGTGATTGGCTGAGCTGACCATGTGACCAGGGATGCAGAAGCGGAGGGGGTTGGGGAGTGAGAGGGAGGAGACACTGCAGAGGCAAAAGGATAACAGGAGGAGTACAGATCGCAGGTCTCTCCACGAAAAGAGAGGAAAAAGACACGGCGATGGAGGCCAGAGAGGAGACATTGACCTTTTTAGATGGACGGGTCTTGAAGAAGCGAGGGAGGAAGAGGAAGATTAAGAAAGTGGATGAAGATGTGACACTGAAGGTGCGAGGTGTGTAGTGTTTCATTGCCCTCCACAAGGGCTACATCGAGGCGCACTGCAGTCTCGGGCCTGAGAGGAAGAATAGAAAGGGCAGTCGAAGAAAGGGGGCAGATGGCTTAGACGAGGCAACGCAGGGGCTGCCGTGTCCTGCAGTGCTCCCAGTTTTTTGTTCTTTGCTCTTCTGTGGCAGTGACCATTTTCTTTATGCTTCTGGATTTCATTTTTGCATTTTCTGTACGTGATTGACTCATGCAGTCAATGTGTAGTCAGGGTGTCTAAGTTACTTCTGTAATAAATACATTGTGCTGTTGTCTGAATGATGAGCTGTTGTGATGTTTCATATGTAGTTTTTTGGGGGACTTTCCTCACACACACACACACACACACACACACACCCACCCACCCACACACACTCACCCCCCTCCAAGTGAGGACAGTATGTTCCTGGACATCTCGTTTTGTCTGCCCACTCTGATCATGCTTACTGAACTGTGCAATGTGAATGGATTTGGTACAGATGAATTTATTATAGATTGTAAGACGAAAATCCGAGATGGCAAGGTCTGTGGCCCTATTCCCATAGAACAGGATAACACGTCTGCAATTTTTAAACGAAATGGAATTGGACATATTAAAGGTTTGCTAACCGTAGCTGTGGTTATATCTGTGGAACTGTCTGTCTGTGTGATACTCCATGGGTGTCGGACACAGCATGGTTTGGTTGGGGCTTGGGCAAGTTGATGTACTTGCTACCTGGATTGTTTGCTGGAGTGGATATATTCAAATGTTTTCATTTCACTGAATAGGGAGACATCTGGCAAATGTGACTGATTTGGTGAAGGTATAGGTATCCATATATCTTTATGGGCCAATATGTTGTTCATTGAAGGCTTCTAGAAAATGAATTAATTTGCATAGTCCATTACAAAGAAATGGTTAAGTATTTTCAGTGAATAGAGATTAATAATGGACCTTTTATAATTGTGACAACCTTTCAAAAGCAGCATGCATTTGGTGTTTTTGTACTAGCGGTCATAAGACATGCCTGTGGATGTTGCAGAGTCATGCCCAGATTCTTTTATTGATTATTTTTTTCCTCTTGCATCTGTGTTTGAGACTGTGACGACAGTGTTAAAACGGGCTTGTGATTGGCCAGTAGTGGACCATCACCATAGAGACACTTTAGAGCTGAAGGCACAGGCAGCGGGAGGAGGGGGTGCTTATTGTTCATTGTGTGTGTGTGTGTGTGTGTGTGTGTGTGTGTGTGTGTGTGTGTGATAAATCATTTGGTGCAGTAATTGCCAAAATGGTCATGAATCTTGGCAGTAGTTCTTTCCTATACGGAGGACATTGTAGTCCTTTTGATGTTTTTTTCAGACGATTCCTAGACCTGAATACTCATTCACCAAATCCTTCTGTAGTTTGTACAATTTCCTGTTTAGCATGAAAATAAAAGGCATATCAACTGTAGTAAAATTACAATAAAATGGATTTGGTTAAGATACACAATCTTTGTTTTCTCTTATAATAGAAGTGGCATGAACAGGCTGACTGGGCTTGACTAGGTCGAACATGAATGAGGTCAATGGTGTAGTATGTTTGCTATGAATGAAGCAGCAGTACTTACTACATTATTAGTTGTTACAGTTATGAGACATTGAAAGGTCTTTACTTTCAGCATTGCTCAATGATACCAAATGAAGTATGAATTCAGCGATTGCTGCTGTTCAAAATAACTTTACAGTGCAGACAACCGTTGTCCTTGTCTTAATTATTTGACCTTTTGTTCCTAGCTAGTCAGAACCCAATAACAACTGTAGACTAACATGATTTTCTCAATTCGCAGTATCGACTGCAATTGTGACTTTTAGCACTACAAATGGCGTTTTACTGTCAAGAATTTTTAGGGAAAACATTTGAAAACGAATGTATTTGTACACATTTTTCTTTGCTTTTATTGAAGTGATTCAAGATTACTTTACAATAGGTTAGTGTACTCATGTGATGTTTAACTACCGATCTGATACTGAATGGCTCTTCAGTGGAGATGAATGTTAATAGGTTTTTCATTTTTCTTGTCTCCTCTTCCCAGCGGTCGGGCACGCGCCGCCGTTATCATGATGATGGGATCTCTGATGATGAGATTGAGGGGAAGAGGACCTTTGACCTGGAAGAGAAACTACACAGTGACCGCTTTAGCTCAGACAGGGTCAAGCGCATGGAAGGCAAAGGTACAATCACAGCCATTCCTAGGTTATTTCTATATCTCCATATAGAAGGAATGTAATTTTATTATTTTTTGTGTAGTACTGTCAAGAAAACTGTGCAGGTCATTAATGTTACTGAGATCTGGTTAGCTTTTTGTATCCGACTCTGTCGTGCTTGGGTTGAATGGTAGGCAAATTATTAGAATTGTACAAAACTTTAAAATAATTTGTGGTAATTATTGGTACTTTATTTTTTAATGAAAATTTTTTTTCCATAGTTTCTACATAATGCATGACTACCAGGGAATTTCTCTTCCATTCATGTTTTATATTTTCTGAAAGGGAGATTTTAATAGAAACTGTAATACTTGTTTATCTTGGTGCAATTTGATGTATTGTGATTTTGTAGGTTTTGAGGTTGTGTATTTTTAAGTTTAGTACATAGTGTGTTTTTTGTTTTGTGTTTTTTGAGTATAGATTTCACATTTGAGTACATCCAGAGAGGGGGACTGAGGGACCCAATTATCTTTGAGAGACCAGATGGACTTGGAATCAAGTAATGTATCCTGTCACGTTTATAATATTATAATTCGAACCATCTGCCTTCGCTGTAGTAAATTGCACATTTCTTCCTTTTGTTTTGTTGCTCAGCCACCAGCACAGTTTTACACCTATTGTGCATGTCAGTTACCAAAACCTTCCTATGCTAATTCATTGTCTGTTCCACACATCGGACTCTCTGCTTCTATTAATCATCCATGTTTTTGAAACATGTAATATTGCATTATTTCTATTTTTTTCCTGCCTTGCTTCAGGATGCCAGATCCAGACTTCAGTGTGAATGATGTGAAGATATTTGTAGGTAAGCAAGGTGGCTCCTTTCACCTCAGCTGCACTCCTCTATCTCTCTGCTTTTCTTTCTCCTGCTCTCTTCTGTTGTCTTGAAGTAGAAAGTCCTTTCAGAATCAATAGTCATGAGATCATAATTTCTAAGTTCTATATTGGTGAAGAATGGACACTGGTACACCCCCACCTGTTAGCTGTGGTTGAACTTTGAGCGAAGTGTTTCTTTAACACTCATTAAAAATCGGAGAATAACAGGGTCCTGTCCCTCTATGGCAGGCAGTCGGCGGGTGATTGATGTGATGGATGTATCCACTCAGAAGGGCATCGAAATGTCAATGGCTCAATGGAGGCGTTACTATGAGACTCCACCGCCCCAGAGGGAGAAGCTCTACAATGTCATCAGCCTGGAGTTTAGCCACACTAAACTAGAAAACTTAGTAAACAGACCAGCCACGGTTAGTGCCTGCACCCACTCGTACACAGCGCCATTCAGTTTGTTAGTATGTACATTCACGTACAAACACAAACCTGACTTGTATAGTGAAAATGTAATGGTCATGATCTTTTACTCATTTAGTACTGATCATTGTTGTCTATTAGGTGGACATGATTGATTGGGTGGACAACATGTGGCCACGGCACCTAAAGGAAAGGCAGAGAGACTCCACTAACTCCATCTTGGACATGCAGTACCCTAAAGTACAAAAGTAAGCATGCATTTTATCTGGTTGGTCTGTGGGTGGGCTGTTGATTTATTTAACTAGGCAAATGCCATACAACCATTCAGTATGCTTTTACCTGCTGTTTTTTTTCCCTTTTATATTTACTTTTACTTGTTTGTTCCCTTATGTGTAAAGGTACTGTTTGATGAGTGTGCAGGGCTGTTATACAGATTTTCACATAGACTTCGGAGGCACATCAGTGTGGTACCACATACTCAGAGGAGGCAAGGTAAGCAGGTGTCCATTGTTCTTTGTAAAATATATATATGTGTGTGTGTGTGTGTGTGTGTGTGTGTGTGTGTGTGTGTGTGTGTGTGTGTGTGTGTGTGTGTGTGTGTGTGTATAATGTGTATATATATATATATATATATATTTTTATCTGTTCTATCTCTATAGGGATGGAACTACTCTTACATTGTTGAGTGTCTTTATTTAAAAAAATGGTATTTGAATGTCTGTGGAAGCCTGTAGCGGATTGATACAGTAGCTGACTTTCTTTTCCTCAGGTATTCTGGTTAATCCCGCCCACCCCACAGAACCTGGAGCTCTATGAGAACTGGGTGTTGTCTGGGAAACAAGGAGACCTCTTCCTTGGCGACAAAGCCACAGATTGCCAGAGAATTGAACTTAAGCAGGGCTACACATTTATCATCCCATCAGGTGAGGGAATGGATGCTAACAAGATTACCCAAGATGGTCCTGATTATTAACAAGATTACACATCCATATCTAGAATGGGAAGTGTTGGTTTAATATTGGAAAAAAATTTTCTTCGAGCTGTTTGCGTATGCACATACGTGTAGGATCCATGCAGTGTATTAATGCAGCATGTTCATGTTTGTGTGCGTGCTTTAGGTTGGATTCATGCAGTGTACACACCTGTGGACACGCTTGTTTTTGGTGGTAACTTCCTACACAGCTTCAACATCCCTACGCAGCTCAATATCAACAGCATTGAGGACAGGACACGGGTGAGGGTCAGGGAGAGAACATCTCATCATGCATCTTGTATTTCAGTTATAAAACATCTACTATTGTAGTTATTAAAAAAAATATTAAAATAATTTAATCTTCGTTTCAAATTGATGTAGTTGTCATGGTGTCCAGTGTACTCTGTTCCCTCCCCAGGTGCCACCCAAGTTTCGATACCCCTTTTACTACGAGATGTGTTGGTATGTGCTGGAGCGCTATCTCTACAGTCTGACCAACACCTCCTACCTCATCCCCGAGTTTCAGAAACACTCTTTGGGCATCGGTTGGTATTTCAGATATATTTATTATTATTATTATTATTAATAAAATAAATGAATTTAAAAAGCCTAAAACTGCATATCGGGCTAAGAAAATGAAAATTATCTTGGATCAGTTGACCATGATTCACATGCATAGTGCTGATACTGTCCTCTTGTAGCGTGTGTGAGTGAGAGAGACTTGCCTGTAATCCATATTTTACCTAAATAATCTTGAGCACTGATTTGAAATTCCCATCACAGGCCTTAAACGAGACGTCTCCAGTTGCGAGACCCTGAATGGCCACGTAAGGGAAGAGGAGGAGGAGGATAACGATGGCTCCTCTCCTCCAAGTCGGCCTGGAGTCAAAGTTCACCTGACGCCTTTTGAGCTGGAGGGCTTGTGGAACCTGTTGGGGAAACTAGAGGCTCTGCCCTCCCACAAGAAGTGTGTGCCTGCAGGAATACACAACGCCCCAGCTCTACTGCATGACATACGTGTGAGTTCATGTAGAAGCATTCTGATGCAGACTGCTATTAATATGTGACTGTTTGAAAATACTTCCTAGAGTGTACCATAAGAAATGTTTGCATTTCTTTCAGTGAAACGGAAAAGGTTTTCTTATTAGAATTTGCTCTAACGTGTATTACACATGTATGAGATGTAATTAAAGTAGACTACAGATCAGTTGCAAAGTTTAAAAGCACTGATCACCATAAATTTTCCCTGGAGCTCCTCATTATGTATAATGTGTAGTAGTCTGTAGTAGAAAATAAGTGAAGACATGAATACATGTTGATTTGCTTACTCATCTCACTTGTCTTTACCACTGGTACATCTATGTTTTCAGGCATTACTTAAAGAACACGCTAATGACATCCCCAAACTCTCATATACTGGAAGACCCATTGTTAAATGGCCTAGCAGGGTAAGATAATTATCATTATGAACTTTTGGCTACAAAGCACCTTTACCCTTGTAAAAAGAGCTCATGTTGATTTACAATAGCCTAAACAATGCAAATTGTCTGGTTTCTACTGGTTTTTTTATTTTTATTTATTTATTTATTTATTTTTGCCTCTTCCTGTTCCTCTGCCTCTCCGTCCAATCAGCCGTCCTGGTACCAGCCTCCCCCTCCACCTGCTCCAGTGGGCCGGCCCAAGCTGGCGACCACGCCCATCGTCCCGCGGCCGATGAAGCCGGCCTCCTCCATGTCGGTGCTACGGCGGCGGCGTGTGCGGTGTAAGCGATGCGAGGCCTGTCTGCGCTCCGAATGTGGCGACTGCAACTTTTGTCGAGACATGAAGAAGTTTGGTGGCCCCGGCAAGCTGAAGCAGACCTGTGTCCTCCGCCAGTGTCTGGCTGTGAGTGTCAATGGCGTCCTTTTATTTGGCGTTATTGCTATTGTGCAGAGGGGGAGAGTGAGAATCTTTTTGCTTAATCTGATGTGTTTGTTTTTCGTTGTCCTGCAGCCTGGTCTGCCTCTCTCAGCGGTGTGTGAGATTTGTGAGGAAGGGAACCAGGAGACGGGAGAAGAGCTCATGGAATGCTCCAACTGTGCTCAGATTGCCCACCCAGGCTGCCTGAAGGTGTGAACACCTTATGTGATCTGGTGTTGCCTTCATATGTTGTCTTGGTGCTGGAACACCATGTGTGGTTTTTTAGTAAGAAATGCAGAAAAGTTAGTAAATGTCTCTTATAATTAGAGTCTGTCTGCCTTTGCCGTGTCTTTTTGGACATAACTTGAATTCATTTGCATTGCTCTTATTTATTCAAGGTATCTGGCGATGGTGTAATAAACAAAGATCTGCCCAGTTGCTGGGAATGTCCCAAATGTGTTATGGGCAAAGACACTGACACTGAGGTAACTCGTGCGCACACGTAACACACACTGTGTTCTGTGATTGGGGTAAAGAATAGACCCTTGAGTTAATGTGGGTACACCATTCCATCAGGTACAAGCTGAGTTGGCAGCTACAATGCTGTGAGCTTGGTAACCTGTTTTATATGGGGAATTCATACTGTCACCTTTTATACCAACCGATGCCCTAGTTAGTGTGTGTCTGTCCCTATGACAGACACATGCACACCACACTGGTTAACAGTAATACTTCTTCCCCTTTGTGTCAGTCGTCGGGCAGTGGTGATGACATCACGGCTCAGGAGGGGTCGGGGGGGCTAAGGGGCGAGGGCGGGGCGTGGCACGGGGTCGGGCGGCCCCCTTCCTCTCTCTCCCACGGGTCGCTACGGAAACGGGTGCTGGCCCCAGAGCAGCGGCTCAGGAAGAGGGTGAGAGGCTCCGCCTTCCTCACGCCACTGCTGCCGCACGCACGCCCGCTCGCTCTCCCTTCCTCTTCTCTCTCCGTTCTGGCTCTTCAGTCTTTGCTTTACTGCCTCCATTCTTTTATTTTATTTTTCTCTATCTCTATCTTTCTCCCCCCCCTCCCTGCCCTGTTTCATCGTCATCCCGTGCCCCATTGCTGCTCGGACTGACTGGTGGGGGGAGAGAGCGTTAAAATCAGTTCTCTCTATAGCATGTTTATTTTCACGTGCAGAGACTGTTTTAACTGTACAGAGGTAACTGAAATGGTCTGCATTAAATAGTTTTCTGTGATTTTGTTACAGATGAAATTGGAAGGAGGCAAAATGCATGTAAGTATGGTGATTAAGAAATACAGTTGAAAGGGGACTGGACTGGTACTGGCTGAATTTCAAAAATTTACTGCAAAAAATAGGGTCAGTTAAATGTGCCTGCTCAGAATCATTAAATTGGGGACATTTTTAGATTTGACTTGATTTGATCAAGAACAAAGTGCTTTAAAAGCCTAGAAATCTTCAAGGTTGACCCATTAGGTTTAGCAGTCAGATTGTTTTTGTCTTTCTGTGTGAAGTACTGTTTGATGTGTGAAGGATTTGAATTTGGAAATATTTTTAAATAAGCAATAATTCGAATCATCTTAATGTGCATTAGTATTCTCAAAGTTGAAACTTTAGATGATTCCATATGTTTGCTGAATTGTCTTTTAGAAACGCAAGTCTTCCCTGCTGGATCCTCGTGTGGCTAAAATCTACAGGAGACACGGAATGGAGCGAGATGATTCTGTCAGTGAGGATGAGGATGGCGATGCAAGGAGAAAGATACTCCACTCGAGGGGTGGGGTGTCGTCTCGCCGTGGCTATAGTAAGAAGGGTGTTTGGAGAGGCTCCTCCCATCGAGGAGGCAGAGGGGGCATGGCTGGAAATTCCTCCCTGAAGATGAGGCGTGGACATGGTGTAAGGGGTGAGCGTGGGGGGCGTGTTCGTTTACGAGGAGGCTCCAGAATGCAGCGGCGGCGTTATGAAACCGAGGATGAAGACGACGACGACGATGATGAGGAAGACGATGACGAGGAGGAAGAGGAGGACGAGAGTGATGAAGAAAGGTACATTGGCCGATCAGAAAAAGACCATCGCTCCCGGCGTCGGCGGCGCAGAGGTGAAGAGGATGATGATGATGAAGATGACGACGATGACGACGAAGAGGATGACGATAGTGAGGAACGGGACTTTGATGGTGAAGATGAAGAGATGGAGGACTTGGATGACGGAGGAGAAGAAGAGGACGAAGAAGAGGGAGACAACCACTCTGACTCGGAACCAGACCCTCCCGTTTTGCTTGTCTCCGACTTAAACGATGACCTATTAAACGGGTCATATCTGACTGTCACGCTGCAGCGCCCCCCGAAGGCTAAGCGTGACCCTGGCTCTATTGTACCCAAACTGGAGGCCGCCATGTCCCCTCGCACTCCAGGCGCTGCTGACTTCATCCAGCGCAAATCCCTCCACAAGTACCGCCACAAAAACGGTGGCGGTTCCCTCAACGCTGGCAACGGCCTCTCCCAGCCCAGAGGTTCCCTGGCGACGGGCCGCGGGTCACGCCACAGGAGCTCCAACTACGACGGCCGCCAGAGGGATAGCGCCTCGCCATCCTCCACCTCCTCCCGCTCTTCCGTCTCTCCTCCTCCTCCGCCTGCCACCACCAGCTCCTCTCCTCCGTCACTCCTCTCTCATCCCTCCTTCCGGGATGTGGGGAACGAGCCGGGCTGTGAGAAGGAAGTGTGGGTGTCCGTGTTCCGGTACCTGAGCCGGACAGAACTGGCGGTGTGCATGAGGGTTTGCAAGGCGTGGTATAAATGGTGAGTAGAAAAATGTGTACCGAATGTCTTTATTTGATTATTCTGGCCTTGTGTTGATCTTTCGTTCTGGTTCTTCCTCTCTGCAGGAGTTTTGATAAGCGCTTGTGGACTCATATGGACCTGAGTCGGTGTCGCTCCCTCAGCATGCAGGCTCTGTCCGCCATTATTAAACGACAGCCCGTCACACTCGATCTCTCGTGGACGCCCGTGTCCAAGAAACAGATGATCTGGCTCCTCCATCACATGCCAGGTGTCTACACTGGAGCTCCTCCACCACATACATCTCAGTAGTCTGCATCTTTCTGAATGCTCCACCTTTTTTGTATGGAAAAGGTTGTTCCTGAACTGGAATTTTTTTTCTGCTTGATTTCCCCCCATCCTCCCCATATTCCTTATTTTTTGTTAATCCAGCATGCTTGATCTTATCTCTGTGTTCATGTAACTGATTGAGTTTCTCTTTCTTAGGTCTGAAAGATCTGATCATGTCAGGCTGTTCGTCTACGTGTTTGTCGGGCCTGAGTTCTCAGACTAACCCTGGTCTGCGCACTCTCGACCTGTGTTGGGCTGAGGGCATCAAAGACTCTCAGCTCAAAGACCTCGTCACACCACCAGGTCACACGCGCTCCTTAAGTTTTTGTAGGCATGCCATGTTGACACAAGTACTGATCTCCTAAAGTCGATCAATATTTTCACCGTTGGCATTAATATGAAACGTACACAAATAAAATATATATATTGGACTCATTGCCATTCTTTATCATCTCCACATTGGATCCTTCAGGTAGTGAAAACCGCATCAGGCTGAGAGGCTTGTTGTCCCTGAGGTTGTCGGGTCTGGAAGTGAGTGACTCCACTCTGAGGCTCATCATCAGGCACATGCCGTTGCTGAGGAGGCTGGACCTGTCTCACTGCCATGACCTCACAGATCAGTCGATCAGTCTCCTCACAGCCAGTGGCTGCAACACGCGTACCACCCTCAGAGAGATCAGCCTGGCAGGTACCCCAGCACTCCACCTCCAACACAGGAACTTGCATGAACAGACAACTCAACATTATGGCTATTATCAATGGTCAAGGCTACAAATGCCACAGAAATATTAGTTCTCATTGATTTTTTTCTTTCTCTCTCCATCTCCAGGTTGTAATAAGCTCACAGACGCCTGTCTGTCCTACATGAAGCGCCTCTCTGCTCTCACTCTACTGGACTTGCGGGGCTGCAAGGGAGTGACGCGGCGTGGTTGCGAGAACTTCATTTCTGACCTTTCCTACTGTACCTTCTTCTGCCTGACAGAGGACAAACTCATTCAGAGAATATCTTAACACACACACGCACACAAACACACACAGACATAAAAATGTGCTCTCACACAGCTGTGCTCTACGGGCTCCATCACAGTGCTCCGACGAGACTCGAGCTCCCCCACAGTCCAGTGGGGAGGGCTGACGGATGGACAGAGGCCGCGCCCCGGGAAGAGGATGAAAGCACAGAGTCTGATGGAGAGAGTGATGTCCTTTTGTGCAGTATGATTATCAGGCAATTAGGCTTATTCAAAGTGACTTCTAAAAGAAGATGGCAGGGTTTGTGCACTATTCTGAAATAAAACGGCGTGGATCCAAACGAAGGATTCCATCGAATGAACAGGAGGAGCCTGATCATAGAGGTAGTAAGGAGAGGTTCTAAAATGTCACCACAGATGTTGCGGTTTTGGATATGCCTTGAAATTAATGTTGTTAACCAGCATCACCATGGGGTTGGATGGGCTGTGAAGAAACGAAGCATGGTGCAGTGTGTGACATTTTAGCCTACAAATATCAGTATGGGAAAGGAGAAATTGGCAATCATTTGCCAACAGAAAATCCACTCAAAGCTTCAATTACTTCAGCCTACTACCCCAAATGACCTCGCACACAAAAATACACACTTTCTGTTCTTTACTCTCCTGATCCTGATCCTGATCCGATTTCATGCCAGTCGGTCCTCTGAGGTTTTGGTTTCCTGTTTCTGCTTGTATGTTTTCACCAACCCACTCTACTACACATGGGCTTTCATCGGGTCTACCTAGCACAAATACACCCCCCCCCCCCCCCCACCCCTTCCTGGTTTTGTTTGGGATTTTTTTTTTTTGCATTCTCGTGCATCTCCTGTGCAAAGCATTTTCTTGATGATAGGTCTGCTGGGTTTAGTGTGTGCTGGGTTTTTTCTTTGAAAAGCAATGTCTTAACATGGCTTGTAGCAACACTTTTCCAAGTTTTTTTTTCCTTCAAGAAAAGTAAAATAAATAAATGCCATACTTCGTTCAGGATTTGTGGCCAAGTATAAGTACTTTGCTTCTATGATTATTCATGGTTTTTTAATTAGCTTACAAAACAAATTTTGTAGCTGCATTTGAATTTGTGGTTCTTCTGGAAGACGGCTTTGGAACATATTAATGGTATTTCTGATGGGCCATTTGTATGACATGCCTTAGCATATAATAAAAACTAGAGCTTTAGGCAGTTTATACTATTGGGAATAATAAACATGGAGAATGTACGAAAGGTAATTTGGAATGAGGTACATATTCAAAAAGGTTAAAATGTAATTCCATACATGGGCAAACTATTATTAACACACTTCCTATTAACGTCTGGCATACAACATTTAACACCCTTGTTTTCTTCCTGTAGAGATTTCTGTCTTAATCAATTTACTGTACATGTAAACTGAAAGACTGCAACATTTTCCTTGCTGGTTTTCTCTGGAAAATACACAAAGATCAGTCAAAATGACAATAGCAAGTAAACAATTTTATAAAAGAATAGTTTATAAACTCGAATTGTTATAAAGTAACTTCGAATTGTTATAAAATAACTATGTGGTCTGGACGCGGCTCTGGTTTTACTCTGCAACCTACTGAGGAGTAGGAGGAAGTTGTGCTGTTGTCGCCATCTACTGTTCTGGAGGCGGTAGTTCAGCAAAGGAATTGGGCAAACGTGTCCTCTACGATTAATTCATGGTGCTTCAGATTAGTTTACGTGCGATTAGTTTTGAGACGCGTAGCGACGCTTGTTCCAGTCTGAGTGGGACTGAGAGAAGTTTGGCACTATCCTATTATTTGCAATATAGGAGTATAAAAAAACCCAGATATCTTTTACTGTAAAATTGTAAATATGGACACTAGAATCAATATGGCATTACAATTATATATTTTACATAATATATGTAAGACAACACACATAAAAAAAAGCATTTATTGCAGCAATTAAATGACTAAACACTGATGATCGTTAGAGCGTTGCAGTTTCTAGTGCTACGTGATTTTGAACCTTTGATTGCTATCTTTTTGGCAAATCATCAGACTGTTCAGGCAATGTCTTTCAACGTTGCAATGCTTCGAATATTTTACCGGCACTATCAGGTCTGGTGATCACTACGTCATTTCCGGGACTGGTACATGAGGCACATCTCCAGGGACAGGTGCACTAAGAGATGAGATTTATGACCGGACACATTAGTTGAAAACACGGATGGTATAAAGGCCTGTCTGTATGCAAGAGGAAAGCGAAGTGTAAAGAAAATTAGATGAGCAGGACTGGCAGGATGCTGTACTGCTTTTCCCATTTGGACAAACATTTTCAAATTAAAACGGCACATCTGGTATCCTGTGTTTTACAAAATTTCATTCAGGCCGGGGCGTGGTAAGAGTGCAGTACCATGGAAATCATGTTGTGTACATCACAGGACTAGAACCAAACCTATGCTGGATCATAGGTAGGATTCCACAGAAATCTTATTTTGGGGCTTTGCAGTTCTCTCATTCTTATGCTCAACATCAAGGCCATTGCAAACTAAAAACAAAAAAACATTTCCTGAGAAGAAAATTGAAAATTCTTATTCGGCCATGATAGCTATAAGCATATACTGTACAAATTATAAATTAAGCATAAAAATGTAAACTTTGTTAATAATGTATGTATATATACATTTATATAAAAACTATATATATTCCTTCTCAGGCCAATATTGAAAGTAAGCTTAATAATTTTGTCAGCTTAAGTCCGATACATGTGTGATGCAAATGAAAAAGGGTTCAGTCTGTATCCGGTTCCCCGGTAGAACTTGTTCTGAAATTCCACCCTGGACACAGAAGTTGGCAAAAAACATTTGACTCAACTAGCAAGTGAAGGTTATTGAATTTGAACATATGCACATATGGATACGATGTGTGTAAATATGCATTCCTACACTAGTCTACCCATATTCACCTGCACTCAGTGCATTCTACCATGCAAAATGCAGCCGGGCCGGAGCCAAAGCTAATCTAATCTTCCGTGTTGAGGGTGATCACATTTCTAACAGCCTACTTACTGATAGGAACTGTGTGGGAGGTGTGTATGTCTCACCAGTGTAGACGCAGGGCATGCAGGAAAGCAGACAACCCTTCCATGATGAGCAGGATAGATACCGTAAGCATGGCAAAGAAAGAAAAGACGACAGCCAGGACTACAGATCCCACGTAGCCTTGCCATGAGAGAGAGATCCTCATTACCATTACCCACAGCACCTCCGAAAGCTCTGAAACGTATGCGCATGTCATTAGCTGCATGAGTTGCTGTGAAACCGCTGCCTCTGAAACCCGATCTGTCTTCCCCACCTCATTCCAGAGCAAAATGACAGGAAGTGCATTTGTCGTGTGTGTAGACTGTAGCCCAAACCCATACGGTCACAGTGGTGTTAGCCTATGTTTGTACAAATGAACTGTGTGTGAATTCTGTAGTCATGCGTGTTACTCACGTGCATGGGCAAGACTAAGGGCCCACAGTCGTAGGTAGGACGCAGTGTTGGAGATGCAGCCCAGGCAATACTCTATAGTATGAATAGCCTGATTCATAAAGACCTCAGCAATGGAAAACTCCTGAGGTACAGAGACATCAAGAGTGATTAAATAGAGTAAATAAACAGTAAACAGTTTTCCTTTAATCTCAAAGGCCCCATCCCTTTCCTGCCCTTGTTTTGGCGCTTCAGTGACTCGCCTTATTCTCTTTCCCTCTTCCTGACTCCAGGTCTCCTTGCTGAACATTGATTGAGCAATGGTCCGAAACTAGGGGGCGCTGTTCTTCCTGTGCCAAAACCACAGAGTCAAATTCCAGTGAGGTAAATGCAAGTCCATCCATGTGCATACCGTGTATATTGTTCACAGATGTCCAGAGCATATTCAGTTGCTCCTACCGCAACCCTGCTCCTGTGTTTCAGATACAGGTGAACTGGCTTCCCAAGTAACAGCACAGGAATGGCACACAAAGCTAAAACCACAAGTAATGTTTGCACCACTATCTGCACACAACAAAGACAAAAACAAACAAAAAAGCACTGAACAATCATCAGGTTTGTGCTTTCCCATATAAGCCTACATTAACAAGGATGCAAGACCTAATGCATTGACTACCTATCCCATCCCACCCATCCGAACAAGGACGCTAGACCTAATGCATTGACTACCTATCCCATCCCACCCATCAGAACAAGGACGCTAGACCTAATGCATTCATAATGGCTGGGGAACTTTGCTGAAACAATATTGTTGATTGAGTGAACCATTATTAACTCTGCAATTACTGCTGGATTTTCATTAAATTAAAAATCTAGGCAGTGTAAGACATTTAAATAGAGTTTGGTCATAATCAAACTGGTTTTTGTTTATATGCATGGGAACAAACACAACCCAAATATGAATCTAAAGTATAAATCGAATATGATGATAGGTGGCGCTATCCCTCACCTGTCCTTTGTAGAGGGGAGGGTTGTCTGGATTCTGGGTAAACAGGAACATGTCTATGAAGTGGATCAATATGCTGGGAGCATGACTTGAGTTGTGCGGCCCAAACGCAACCCACTTAAACACCACCATGCAGACCAGGTACCCAAACAGGCAGAGCATAAACACCAGCTCAGGAATCAAGACCAGGAACACACTGCTCATGTCCCCAAAGTGTCTGCAGAGGGGGAATAAAGGTGAGAGGCCAAATACATTAAGTAAAAGCAGATGAAAAGCAAAGCAGTCACGATTTGATGCAGCCTTCAGGAGTCAGAAATACCAGCAAATATTGTAAATATCACTCACATGTAGTTGAAAAAGGACAAGCAGACTCCAAAAGTCATATGGATCACCCCAATAATGACTGACATCTTCATCTTATACGAATTGAGGAAGGTCAAGTGGTTATTTGCCAGCCGCCAGATCTTTGGAAGGATGGTTCACAGTATGTATGTAAGCGATAAAGAGCTAACAATCTGTTAGTACAGTTGTTTCAAAGGGCTAGACAAAGGATTGTGTCTTACTGGGTCAATGCCAAAAGGGTAAGGCCCCTGGAACACCGCTGTAACATTTGGATCCAGACTGAGGTACTGGTTTTCCTTAAGTGTATCATCACTGAAAGAAAGTTTCAGTGCATGTTTTGAGTTTTTTCAGCTTGACTATACTGCTCACATAATCACAAAGCACTTTTGTAAGTTAAATGGTATATGTATATGTTTTCCTGGGCGTGCATACAATTTATAGAATTTCCACACTAAAGCAAGCTAGGTTATGCTCACAAGGATTTGCCCTTTAGCCAATAAACTACATTCTGTTGTGGTTCTGGTAGACTGAAACTAGGTGTGTGTGCATTAATACATGTATAGACAGGATTACAACCTCCAGTTCATAGGCCTGACACGCCAGCCGGAGGGGAACGGACTGAGACCTCTGCTGAAGCATTCGTTATAAATGGCGCCAGTGTAGATGGAGAAGAGTCCCATTAGCAGAATCAGATAGCGCCCACCAAAGACTGTCCGCCACATCTGCGGCAAGGACGTGTGGGAAGACAGTTTACAAGTGCATTACGTAGCCACTCAAAAGGATCTTACAATGGATGGTGCCGGAACTACTGACCTCGACTTCTTGAGATCCATAAGTAATAAGAGTGAGATTTGACTTGGGTTTGTGGGAACGTACCTCACTGGTGCTGCTTTTCATTTTGGGGTCCCTCTCGTGTAGCACCATCCAGACAGCTGCCAGTGTCATGAGCAAACCATGGCCAACATCCCCAAACATCACCGCAAACAGGAAAGGAAACGTGATGATAGTATACACAGCTGAGGACAAATTAAGAGTATTAACATAACATAGAACGTTAACATCCTCAGTGCCGAAGGAGAATAAGCAAAACTAGCTGAACAGTATGGCAAGTGTTTACAGGCTTGAACAGCCAGTTTTACAGAACAAGCCAGTAGTGTACATGTCCACACGTGTGTGCGCAGGTGTGATACCTGGGTTGACTTCTCTGTAGCATGCCACACCATAAGCCTCCACAATGCTCTGGAAGCCAGTGGTGAAAGCATTGGTGTTGAAGAGGGTGGGGGGAGAGGTGGGGGCAGGCAGGCGGTTGTAGAACGACTCCACACTGCTCCCACTCTTCCTCTGCAAACCACAGGAGGAACAAGAAAAGCACACATAAATAACTGCTTAAATAACGAATTTGTGAATTAGTCTTGTCTCTATAGCATAGCTGAAAGTTGTTATAGCATTTTTTATACTGTGGACTTGTTATAACAATTTTGGCATGAAGCTACATGTCCTTTTGGGCCTTGACCTGGCGCTGGCTCCATCTTAACTGTTCCTTTTTGCTTAGGGTCAGAGATGTCATGGGCACCTGGGGCGTAAACCTATTCATTCTGGCAGACCACAATCCAGAAACAAGTGCATGTCATAGTGGAGTGCTGTGTGAGTGTGCCCTGTGCCCTCACCGTGCCCTCTGCCAGGGCGCTCTGTAGCAGGAGCAACCTGCTCACGGGGCACCAGGCCTCAGCGATCAGGCACTTGTCTGTCACAGAGGGACTACACAGGTTCAGGATCGCCTGCACCGCCTTGCACTTCTGCACGCGCACCCTCCACTGTGGCAGCGCACACACGCAGCGGGCCAGGAGCTGCTGCATGTAGCACTCTGTCTGAGAGAGCACCTATACACACACACAAGTCAGCACTAAAAAAGTGAGAACCACTTGCTTTACCTACTTTTTTGATACAGGATACAAGTTATTATATCAGGGTTTATTGCTTGTATTGTCCATCGTTACTGTCTTACAGTTCTGAGGTCAACGATTCTGTCCTGCAGCCCCCGTAGTATTTCGTCTCTCTCCTCTGAACACTCCGGGTAAGCAAAAGTGTGTGTGTGGAAACTGTTAAGAGTGGCAACAGAGACGCAAGTGAAAAAGAGCAGACTAAGAGGCATGAGTGAAGTGAAAGGATATGTATGATAACACTATAAGGAGGAATTATGTAGTACCAGTCACAGATCTTCTTTACTTTCTGGCCAATCTGGTTGCCCCAGAAGGATATGAGAAACACTCTCCACTGCACCATCTCCCTCTGTGTTTGGAAAGAACAATGTTTCCATGAACTGTACATCACTATGGTGACACAGAGGCTGTTTCCTCATGTTCGTTCCTTCTTTCTTACCGTGTCTTCTTCCTCAAGCTTCTCGTCCATCTCCCAGAAGTCTGCGATGATGAAGCCACGGCAGGCTCGCCACAGCAGCCTCTCGAAGGCGGCGGCCTTCCACGGGTGGACCACACCGGCCACAAAACTACAACACACGAGAGCTTGCATGACTCTCTGAACATGCAGCTGTCAGCAGCGCATTTCCAGGTATGCGCGCCATGATCATATTTCACTGTATTGTACCGTTACTTCAGCTCACCTCAATCTGATGTCTTGACCATTATCTAAAAGAGCCGTGGTTTCCAGAGTACGCAGAGAGACCTATAAAAAAATAATTAAAAAAACACAAGTGAAATACTATATGTGTGAATATAGTGGCGATATGTTAACAGTAGAATGCAATGCATTGATGCAAATGGAGCCCGCACCTGTGTGGCTGTGAGCAGGTGGGTCTGGACAAGAACACCTTGGTACTGACTGAGCCGGCTCAGCTGGTTCCGTAGACTGTCTCTGTTCCTTGACACCTAGAGCTCAACAAGACCAGGGCAGTAAATTCCACTGAGCAAACAGAACACAAGGAGACCTGGAGCCTCCTAGGGTAAGACTCATTAAGACGGTCTAATCATGGCTGCTAGTACGACTACTGTACTACTGCCCCTGACTGTTTCTCTCACTTCTCTGAGTTCTCTGGCCAGTCTCTCGCTCTCCTCCTCGATTGTGAGAAGCTCTCTGGGTTGAGGAGCTGGGGGTAGTGGGCTGGGAAGGGGAAGAGGTCCAGACAAGGGAGGAGAGAGACAGCCATTGATCTCCTGTTCCAGGAACGCTGAGCAAAGGATAAACACAAGAAGAGAAAGAGACGAGGAAGGGAAAGAGTTGAAATGAAGGTAAACAATAACTGTCCATGTTGAATTCTAATGTTTTTATGCATTAAAATTACTGTAATTTGTAACTTTTTTTTTGCTGTGTGGGTGATTAGGTCTGAGGAAGACCATAAACACTCACAGAAAGTCTTCTCCATTTCTTCACATCTTCTCACTTCTGAGACAAACTTTCTCTGAAAGGCATTCACACTGGGGTTCAGCTGAGGACATGGAACAGAGAAAGAAGAACAGATTAGTATGATGCATACACAGAGAAAAGGCAGGAATAAAGAATAGTGTAGACAATTGATTATAGAAGAAATTTAATCTGACTGCAGTCTGTTGCTATTAATTATATGTTGTTCACTCAGTGTTACTAAACTTACATCTCTGAATTCCACAATCCCTAGCTCTCCCAGCTCGCTAACACAATTGTAGGCAGATCCCGACTGTAGGAAGAGTTGGACCAAACAGACCTCCTCACTGCGGAATAATGACCCCATGGTAATCTGAAAATATCCAAAATCTCTATTACCAACACGTCTATATAAACATATATACTGTTTGTCTCCCACCCAAAGTTCAAATTAAATGTATGTATGCCACTGGAAGGGTCGCCTTGAACTTACATGACCTTAGAGGTTTAGCCAGGCATCATTTGAATTTAGGCAGGAATCTGAGGGAAGCCTGTGCTGCAAATAACAAATTTAATTTGGCGATTTTTTGAAAGAGGATGGACACACCCTGATCTGTATGACAAAGACAGCAATGTGAGGGGACAGAACCTAAATCAGAGTCATCTGAGACTGGTGTAGTTTGCCCTCTAGCAGGATTACACTCACAATAAACACATCCTGTAAGAATTCTGTTTCTGTATCAGTTTTACGATTTCAAAGAGAGAATAAAGTGTTAATGGGAGTAATCAATGACAGAAATTGTCTAATAGCTCCTATAAAGTACGTTACTTTTCAAAAAGGGCACAGGCCTGTAGCTTATCCAGTTAACTATCATACATTTGTAATTGCTGCATAGTACATCTAGTACTACATACAATACATCTAGTTCTATTGTCATAAAACTAGCTAAAATTCTTCTATGAAGGTGATATGTTAGCAAGGAACTTTACCCACTCCTTCACAACAGAGTACAGAGAGACAAGGACCTGAATGAACGATTATATGTTGAATCTGATTAAACAACGCATAAAAATGTTAGTTTGAGTGACCTTGTACTGAAGCACTCATCACTATTAGCATACAGGTGTACTGTGGCATTGGCCAGCAAGTTAGGCTAGCTGTGCTGTCCCAACATGGCCAAAATCAAGCTAGCTACGTTAGCACGCCACTAGCCTACAAAATGGGGAGCTGCCAAACCAAATTGGCTGAACAAATTAACTAGCTATTTACAGTCAGAATCGGAGTGTCGGCAAATCTATTACTTGTCAACGCACTGCAGCCAGCTGTTTAGACATGAACGGTTTTACCGTTAGCTAGCTAACCTGAGGTAAGATGCGCTGCGCGAGCATACCGTTACAAGCGGGTGGGTTGGCGCGCGAGAGCCTGTTCCGTTCCCAGCATCAAAACAAACAGCAGCGCAGCATCTCCGCGACGTCGCCAGCGCGCGTCCGCCCGCGTGTCCCTCAACGGTATGACCGCTTCACTGGGGATACCGCACGTCTATGTAGACCTTTTAAAACCTAATAAGCTGGCTAACTAAATATTTGAAAGAAATTCTTAAACGTGGGGAAAGATAACTTACTTCACCGGATGTCATTCGGTGGTAATCTATTAAAAAAATTCGTTCCAATCAGAAAGCTACTTCCGCTTGTTCATAGTGAATGCAGTCATTGTGGTGTGAATACAAAAGCTCACATTTCCATCTGCCTGCTAACAAAACTTGTAAGCATAGGCTATTGTACCTCTATCCATATGGGCAATGCCTGTACTGTTAAACCATCGTTCTGTGTCACGTTACTTCCTATAAACCCGCACGCCAAACGCTGGACAAGTGAACTCTCCGTACCAAAGCACTGATGCCTTTCTTACTGACAAGACACGGTGTTAGGTTTCTGAAATCGTCTTTTAGACGTAGATCAAAACCATCTGGGTTGATAAACAACATTATACATTTGTTCAGCCCTCAGTTGTAGGAAACAGATTCACAACACACAGGTGTAAGGAAAGAGTTCCAACCAAATAACAAACCAATAAGATGTGTCTTAAGACAATTGCGTAAGAATAATAAAACATATGTATGAGAGGAGGTACAGTAGGGGTAATGGAAAAAGGGGTAATGACTGGGAGAGAGAGAAGTTCTAAATGAGGAGCTGAAATACAGGTAAGGGAGTGAACAGAATGTGTTCTGAGGGTCTAAGACAGTAAATCACAAATCCCTTTGCACACTGTATATTCTCCCTTTATAAAACTAATGAAAAATTCAGTGGTTTTATTTACTGAAATATTTTACTGTAATACAGTTGTACAGTTGTATCAAGATCTTCTAACAGGGAGCGTGCTTCACATATTCTATTTTTAAAAGACATTAAAACAAAACTAAGAAATGTCAGGAGAGCATTAATAATACACACACTCTACTCACAAAAGGCTATGGATATACCATAATGCAACCACATCTGTCAGCCATCTTTTGTGACAACCACTTCAGGGGGGCAGTCATCGCCTGGAGGTTAGGGAACTGGTCTTGTGATCGGAAGGTCGTGGGTTCGATTCCCAGACCTAAGGCCATGACTGAGGTGCCCTTGAGCAAGGCACCTAATCCCAACTGCTCCCCGGGCGCCGGGCTAGGGCTGCCCACCGCTCTGGGTACGTGTGATCCACAGCCCCCTAGTAATCACTAGTGTGTGTGTGTGTTCTGACTGCACAGATGGGTTAAAAGCGGAGGAAAATTTTCAATTGGGGTGTAAAAATCACAATTGATGAAATATGGCACATTTACATTTACTTCACCAGTGTCAGCTTGATCCAGAACCTGCATGCAAAGTCAAGGCGATGGTACTTTCCCCTGTTTGGATATGTGCCTGACCTGTGCATCTCAAACTCCTGGCTGGTCTACAAGAGAGACTGTGAGTTAGTGAAATAGAAACCATGCCTCTCAAAAGATTTCACCTGGCAGTTGTTTACACGCTGAAACAAGTCAACAAGGCCACATCCTGGGCTGGCAAACCTGCCCCCCCCCCCCCCCCCCCCCCCCCCATTGATGTCACTGAATAAACGCTACACCCCACGACCCCCAGAACCACAACCAGATGTGTGGTATGACAACAGTGGACACATGCTACGTCACAGTGACAAGCGGGGGTGGTGCAGGCTATGTCCAAGGGGCGTGTCAAGATGAAAATGTGAGAAATGCAATGTGTTTTTTGTGTCTGAATGGAAACCAGAAATGCTTCACAGCATACCACAAATAAACAGAATGAAATGAAGAAGAAAGCATTGATGACATCTGTTTAAAAGTTTAAGAGTTAAGAAATGTACCATATTATTGCACTTTCAAAACGAAAAATTGTATTTATTGCTTGTTTTATTTGTTTTACCATAACCCGCCATCTCAACCTTTTGGTAGAGGCATATATTTAATAAACTGTGAGGTCTTTGAAAAATAACAGAATTTTACTTTTTATTACTAACCATAAACATACATAAAAACCTTTAAAAAATTCCATAGCTTTTTTCTTGGTGTGGATACTAAAGGATTAATATGAACTCTGGATTTATTACTGTGTCTGGTCACCATGGCTTTTGTGGACTGTTCTATGGATTGTTTATCTATTGTTGTTATTAAAGACACTTGCTGATCGTATTGCTTTGTGCTTAGCTTATCTTTTTGTCACTGGCTACCTATGAAACTCCAAATCTGAATTGGTTGTTCCTCTCTTAAAAGGTGGAGATTACAGTCTTCAATAATTACAGATCTCTCAAGAGAGTATAGAGTGCGTGATCTTAGACCCCAGTTCTCTGTACTTCCCACATTACCACTATAGGGTGCTACAGGTTGGTGACTTCATCCACATAGGGAACTGTATCTTGTTCGCTAGATCAAATTTAAACCTGCCAGATGGGTTTTACTGGCTGTCTTTTCATCTTGCATATATCTTAACCTGTGTATTGGTCTGGTTCCTGTTGTGTGTCTCTTGTAATTCTCTGTCACTGTCGCTCTCCACAGTAACCCTTGGCTCACATTAAGTCAGTGCTAACCTCCCAAGATTGTTCAGTAAAAGCACATGTAATGAATATGTTCTGGCAGACGCAGGAAAGGGCACAGCCACTGGGTGGAGGTTTTTAATAGGAAGAAGCAGTTGGTGCTTTACAGAAAACAAACAAATAGCTTTTGTTATGGAGCATTTGGCCAAAGATACTGCTGTAGACTAGATTCAACTTGAATTCTGCTGGTAGCTTCTAAAAAGTTTCTTTGCAAAACTCCTGAACTTTCTATTCACATAGATGGCATAGTTGTTAAATGGCAATCACAGCAAAACTACACAAAAAATGTAACAAAACTGTAATGTTGTAGTTAATGTGGTATTTTTATAATTACTTTATACAAGAGAAATGTCTTTTTGTCATTGTGTTTTTGAAGTGGAGCGTCCAGATTGCTTTGGGGTAAAGTCAGGGGCCTTGATGTCAGCATGACAAAGAGGCATGGCTTAAAACCATTGAACCCATCCCTATAGGTAGGTAAATTATCTGAAGAGCAGCAAATAAAAAATCAAGTCAAATTGGTTTAATTGTCACATCACACAAACGGGATGTAGGTTGATGAAAAGCTGAAGTGCAAACTCTGGCAGTAATTAACAAATATCTCTGTCATTATGGTACTTACAAAGTCTGGGGGAGAGAACAGAAGGATGTATACACACCGCTAAAGACCTAATAGGTAGAAGAGAACAGACATGTTCATTCATCATGCATTCATTGGACATCCTGTGCACCACTGCAAACAACCCTGAGTATGTAAAACAGTGCAGCATGAATGGGGTGGCAGTAGTATCACTAGATGTTCCATTTTTTGACTAAGCTAGACCAAGCTAACTTGACATTGCTATAAAGAGCAGAGTAAGACAGGTGTCATGTTGGTGGTCATACTGGTGGGATTGTCCATGTGAGTGTGGATGTGCCAGTGTACAGGCCATACTGGAATTCTACTGACTAATGAGGTCTGATGGCCTATGGAAAGAAACCATCTTCCAGAAAGCAGCAGTGAGAACATACTGTGGCTTTGGTGGATGGGGTCTCCAATGATCCTCTTAGATGTCCTCAGACAGTATTTGGTATACAACTCCAGGAGGGATGAAGGAATTCAACCCATGATGATGTGTTGGGCTGTCCTTAGTACCTTTTGCAGACCTTTCTGGTCCAGTGCAGTGCAGGTCCAGTACCAGGCAGTGATGCAGTCTGAAAGGATGTTCTCCACAGTGCATGTGTAAATACCCCTGAGAATGCAGAGTTCATGCAACCTTTTGAAGTAGAAGAGACTGTTTTGACTTCTTTAGAACCTGATCTCCTCTCTACAGGCTTTTCCTCGTCTGAGATCAGAACTACTAACATTGTACTTGCACAATGGAGCTGTGTGACTGTACAGTCGTGTTTCTACAAGGAATACAGGAGAGGGGCGAGCACACATCCCTGGGCTGCTCCGCTACTGAAAAGTCGATACTGCTCATCCTCACCACCTGGCAATGGCCCCACAGGACCTTCAAGATCCAGCTGGCCTTCAGACCTAGATCACTAAAAGCAAACTGAAGTGGATCCCTGATGGCAGGAAACAAGGTGCAGATTAATTCTCTAACCAACCTCTCAATGCACTTGCTTATAATGAAGATTAGATCTGCAGAGCACCAATCATCCTGACAGGTTACAATGTTTGATTTCAGTGCTGGATGAAAAGTGGCTTGATTTGAAACATTGGAATCAGACAGGGAAACTGAGAGGTTGAAAATGTCAGTAAATTCTCTAGCTCATTGATCTTTAAGTAGATGCCCAGGAATGCCATCTGGATTGGCTACTTTACAGTGTTTATTTGTATAAAGGAGATGTGTACATCAGCTACTGATATGCCATGAGATTTTTCCTCAGTGGGAATAGGGTCTCTTTCAGGGTGCAAATGTATGAAAGTGTTTAAATCATCTGGGAGTAAGGTGGCAGTGTCAGATATGTGGCACGTTTCCCCTGATGTCTGCTATCAGTCCTGCCCCATACTCTCCCTACTGGTGATGTATTAGCGACACCTAGACATTGGCCCTTACATATACAGATGAAGGGCAGATGAACAAGGTGAGCCTGGTTCCAAAACATCTCTGCTGTCACTGTCAGCCATTGTGCTGCAACCTGATCATTACTCATCTGCTAGCTGTAGCATCACAAAGAGCAGGAACAGTTAACTCAATACCTTTAGGGATGTCCCTTATCACTAAAAGCCAATTTGCATTGGAATAGGGTGCTACATAGATGTAAAGGATTATTATTATTATTATTATTATTATTATTATTATTACTATTAGCATTTATAAACGACACTGTCCCTTCATGAATCGGGAAATGCATGGCCTGTCTGGCTGTCAGTATTGTCAATCCCTTTTGTTCCAGGACTATGTGTGGCCTTCTGACAGTCAGGCTCAAAAGGCAAAGAAGAGTACAGGTACAGAACCAGTACAAAAACAAATACTTTTAATATCCAATGGGAGATTCAGGCCCAAGGTTAGAATACAGGACAATACAGGTTCATAGACCAGATAAATAAAGACTCAATCATGTAGAACAAACGGGACATACAAACTGAGTCTGGAAAACACAATCAATGGTCAAATATAATATAACATAACAATAATGAAAAAATACAAAGTCGTCAAAACACTGCTTAGAAACGTGCAGACACACCGAAAACACAGCATACATAGGAAGGGGCATAAGGAGAAAACAACACACGGGTGGCTTCAATTATCTGGGGTTGAGGAATGAACATGGGGATTCTGGGGAATGTAGTCCACAGAGGGGTGGTTAGAGTCCAGAGGCATGATAGTGATAGGCATGTAGTTTGTTCTTTCTGTCATTAACCTCACTCACTTATTCCCAAGTAAATTCGGTCTCTCTTTATGATTTTGGCAGGTTCCAGCAACATAACTTTAAAATGTATTTTGGTTAAACAAACCCCAACTGCATATTAAAGAGCACTTGCCCCGACAGGGATTTAACCCTGCTCCTTCACATGGGCAGTAGTAGCTACTGCTTCAGTAATGCGCTACACCATAGCAACCAACTTGGGTAGGAAAACATTGGCCTGCCTTCATTTGTATGTACTAAATACACTGGATATAAAAATGTATATCTCAGATTACCTGGAGTGAGCGGGGGGAGGGTGAATAATGGCCACGTGCCGTCATTTTAGGACCCTTTAACTTCCATTTTATTTTCATATAATCAAACGTCTTGTACTTTTTTTAAATAAACCATTAGGTTGTAAAATATTGTGTTGATGACTGAAAACTTAGGTGAAGTCATGATTGAGAAAATTCTCACACAGTACCTTAATCCAAATATTATACGGACTATAATTTTTTTTTTAGTTTTCAATGTCTAAATGTATTTATTAATCACAAGGTCTCAGTATTTGTTTAAACACGTCATGCTTCGTGGCGGTTTCATTTTTCAACATTGTCTGTGTGGCGCAAAAACACTTACATTTTCTGATTCTACATACTAGAATGTTGCATGCATCTCAGCCGCTGCCTTCGCCATGACAAGCGTTCAGATGTGTTGTGTGTGGGGAAGATCAGTGTTCCGGGTTACTCTAAAGAAGCGGGCTGGAGTTCTCACAGCGGTCTTAGACAATACTGGCGGCTTACACCAACACCGCCAACTCATATTTTGCGCTTTCAAGATACACTGCGGATAAAACCGAACTGTGAGTATGTGGACTTTTTTATGAACGGACTGTTATTTTGGTTCTAAGGTGAATACGCTATGTTAGTAAAACAAAATAAAAACAAAGAAAAAACTTGTAGGAGTGTTTTATCCCATCGGATCGAGCATTAGGACTGGCGTGAAAAGCTAGGTAAGCTGTAGTAGTAGAACCGGGTTTGTTTACTATTGCTGCACGACCTTTATTTAAAAATCAGAAAGTACTCTTATCAATAATGATTTTAAATAATCGACTTCACGAGTATTTTTTAATGTTTTTTTCTGGTAAATGATCAGACTGCGATCAAAGCCACCCAACTGACCCCACCCCTTTCCGTGCGTCCTGTGCAAGCTGGAAAGGCAACACCGTTACCAGTGATGAATCAATTAAATACACGCTCAACTAAAAACCAATTTATTTGCAGTATTTGTAAGTAGACAGGTTTAATTTAACCCCCATATTTAATAGTTTCGCAAAAATTGTGACTGTGACTTAGAAACGGTATTTCACACGTACTGGCCTTACATGAATTTCCAGGTTCAATCACCTCTTCCCTTGTTTGAACGATCATTTTTGTGCTTTACGGGTCCAGTTCATCTATTAGTTTATCGCAGCAGCCTCCCCCCTTCAAAGGTCTATTAGTCAGGATTAAGAAAAGGGACCTCTAGTGGTTAAGTAGATGGGACGAGTGTGTATTGTTTGGATCCATGGCATTCCCCCACAAAGCACGCCTGGAATCTACGGTGGCCAGCGGTGTTTACGTGTTTACGGTGACCAGTGGTGTTTAATTGGTGTTCTAGTGTCACCGATGAGTTCACTTCTGAGTGATGAACTAGACTGGTTATTAAAAATACCTAATTATTTTTAATAATTTGTTGAATAATATCAGGGCTCTCAAGTTTTGGATTCATGCCAGAGTGTGAGAGTTGTTGACGGGGGGCGAACGTTAATTGTTGAGCGGGGGGGGGGGGGTGTATGTGGCGAACGTCAGTTGTTGAGCGGGGGGGGGGGGGGGGGGGGGGGGGTTGTATATCGCGATCGATCGCCAGTGGAGGATATAGATATGGATCGGAGGTAAATAAACTAGATTTTTTTTCTCGCCGTGTGAAATCGGAGGTGTAGCGTGTGAAGACGGTCAAATGCATGTGTCACACGCTCAATGCGTGAGACTTGAGAGCCCTGATAATATACATGTTGTTAACCGAATTGAACCGTGTGGAAGCTGGTATATCAGGGTGGGAGTCCTTGTATGCATCAGGAGAAGGATATAAGCAGGTGGTGATCTGGATATGCGACTGTAGTCCCCGGTTTTGTTTTGTAACATGAAACGTGAACTTTGAGCAGAACAGTTGTAGAATAGGCCTATAACACAAATTCAATCACCACCAGGACTCAAAACGGCAAAAAGTAGCGCCGACTGCAACACCCAAATTTGATATTATACTAACAATCTCCTCGTCACCTCCTTTATGTCGTCTGAAACTTAATGTGAATGATGCGACGGCGACATAGGCCTACACAATTATGAATAGGGTAGTGTTATATGGAAGTAAAAATGTTGCAAAATCTATAAAAGGTTAATTTCATTCTGTTCAGCAACTAGCCATTGCATACTGTTAGTAAGACTTCGGTGGTAAGCAGTTTGTCAAACTGTATGCAAGGTTTGTATGGCAAGGCAAGTTTAATTGTAGGCCTATAGTACATTTCATTCACATGAAAATTCAAAGTGCTTAACATAAAGAAGAATAATATTAAGAGTATACAATGTCTAAAAGGTTAAATTATGTAGACTGTTGAAAATGAAATAGGTACAGGTATTTATACAATTAAAAGGCAAAAATGAGTCAATGTTTTAATATATTTACAGTGAAAATCATAAAACACATCAAAGCTGGAAGGGAACTGAAATGTTTGTTTTAAAGTGGCTGGTCTTTGGGCTCCTCTTCTGTGAAGATAGTTGCAATAGCAGAAGCTCAAAGCTGCCTCACAATGCTTTAATTCTACAAGAGGCCATACTGGGTTTGTATTCATCCAGCATGTAAGAGATGATAAACCATTTAAAATTCATAAAGAGATACAAAATTTTGGAAATCAAGCCTGTGTCTAAATGGAAGCTAATATAATGTCCTGAATTTTGGGGTAATATGCTAATATTTGTATGCAGGTATCCAGATTATTCTTTTTGAATAGTCTTAACAACTACAATGGTTTTGCAAGATACCTGACATGAATGAAGAAAGGGAACATAGATATATAATTTGTCCATATTTTTTTATTATTGAAAACTGTGGCAATTGATATGAATGTCAAAAATATTTGTTTTCTTGCCAAGCTAATGCAGTAATTATGCAAATATGTTTGTGTTTAAGAAGCTTTAATAGATGCGATGGTTTGGGACAAGGTTTGGTCTGTCATGGTCCAGATTCCTTGATGTTCCATTGATGTCAATTCAAAATGTTCATTTTGTTCATTCATAGAAAATGTGGTGCTTTTGGGTCCTCTTCTGGCTGTCTTTTGCTATGGGTAAGTTTAGACTAATAGACAAACTTAGATATTAGAGTCTTTGAAGTAATTATGCTATATTTTGATGAAAACTTAGCATGCTGGTGTTATGTTAACCTGCTGAAGCAGCACCTACAATGCCTTTCCATCAGTTCTGAAGACATTCTCACATATGCAGAGTTCTGAAACCAAACTGCTGAGGGATGTGATTAAAGTGTGATTTAAATTGTACAATAAATCTGGCTCCCTGAACTCCCTAGTCTCACTCTATCTTGTGTTTGTGTATATATGTGTGGAATACCATTTACACACACACACACACACACACACACACACACACACACACACACACACACACACATATATATATATATATATATATATATATATATATATATATATATATATATATATATATATATATATATATATATATATATATAATATAATATCTGTTATAAATATTTATGATCATATATTGACCCATGACCCATTTTCCTCTTTCTCTGTAGACTCCTGTGCCGTTAGAGTTGGGATCTTAAAAGTGCAATATGGGACTCAACTGAGTCTCAAGCTTAAGAAAGAAACCACCTCATTGGAGTTCAGCTCTGTGTATGAAACTGAGAAGTTCGTTATCTGGCCCAGCAGTATGAAACACAAAAGTGGGCTAGTGACAGGACAGAATAGTGACAGGCGCTATATAGTTAACTCTGCCACATTTGATGATGGAGGTAACTACACCCAGAGGAACAGCTGGAAGAGTGTGGTAGACATTGTTACAGTGAGGATTGTGCGTAAGTATGTTTTGGTCTAATTTAAACATCTTTCTCTAAGCTTTTTCTACTTTTTCCTCTATGCCTTTGTATGTCGTGTCCATATTTTCACCACATTTTCATACATTCTAAAAGTACAAAACTGCTTTGGTTCAATGTCTAATGGTCTCCTTCCCAAATGCTTTTAAAGCATCGATAATGAAGAAGGAACATGTGGCAGGGGAGACTTTGAGGATTCCATTGAGAGGACTTACAAGCAAGCAAGCCACCCTCAATTTTTACAGCCAGGATCTGAACCTCACCCTGGTAAACCTTGGGTTGCCTGTTGGCAACACCCATCCTGACTACTATGAACGGATCATAGTGAATGCTGATACTATCCAAGTGCTTCATGTCAATATGTCTGATGTGGGCAATTACACACTCAGAGATGATCAAGGTCGCATGGTCTTTGTTGTCAGTTTGGAACTCGTTGGTAAGTTGCCACTATTTACATCATTTCAGCATTATAGGTGTTTCGTCAGTAAAATCAGTGAAGTAATGGTGGTGTATAGAGTCTATACTGTATTTCCGTCTTTGCTGAACTGAGAATAATAATGTGTGGCCTTGTTTGCTAGTCTATGTTTATGTCTGTGCCCATCTTTGTTTCTGAAGATAAACACAAAACTTTGAGTCCCCTGGTGGCTTTGATGCTCCTGCTGGGAATCCCGGTTGGTATTTGCTGCTGCTGTAGGAAGAAGCTCTTTAAAAAAAGCAGCCAGTCCACCACAACAACCATCCTACAGTCTGGGACCCTGGTTCCCCCACCCGGGCCTCCACCCTCCTACAGCACTGTTGTGGTTCCTGCAGTCCCTGGCCCGGTAAGATCCCAGGACACAGCAAGGGTTGTTTATTGAAGGCATTTATGAAGTGTTCAAATTATGGAATAGCATATTTTTGGTTTTCTGAAACTCTATTGAGTTGTTGTGTTTTATATATCTTTTTAATGCAATTATTCTTGGATTTTTACTGCAATAGTGTAGCCACATTAAACAATGTTGTGTTGAACTGCATTACTTATCAACGTATGAATGAATGTATTGGTGTCAGGGTGGGTGGTGTAAGTATGTTTGCATTGTTAGTGCTGATGCTGTTAAACCGGTCCGCCTACTAATTACGTTTTTTCTCTGTTGAGGCGTGACTGGAGGGAGAGTGTTTTAAAATTGGTGTATACTATGGTGTATTTGTGATATCTGATTATTTATTTCATTTGTGTCTGTTTATTAATTATATACATGGTTAGCAATGTCTAATGTCAGTGAGTGAGAAAGTCTGCTCAGCACTGAGATTTACAGTAAAATCCATTTAAATATGTTGGTCATAGTTGTATGGCATGTTTGTGATGTTGGATTACAGATAAACACTCCTGCCTATCCTGTCCCAGGGGAGAGTACGGTTCATCCTCCTCCAAACCCTGCATTTCCCCCTCAGGCCTTCTATGGTGGGCAGCCCGCCATGCCTCCTAATCCTGTGAGTCATACAAACACATCTCTCGGGTATGCTTCCCCAGGGGGAAATGTTTAAAGGCACAATATGAAACTGCTGGAATAGGCTGCCAATAGTACAGCACTAGTACAGTAGTTTCTACTCATTTGAGTATACCTGAACCTGTGCAATATGCAGAAACTAACAAGACAAATTAGAAAATGTTTTTTTTCTGAAAGCTCTGTATACTGTTTTCTGTTTGCTAGGGCATTATTTCTGGATACAGCCATGAAAACCCTGCTTATCCTGTTGCCCCTGGATTTCCTCCTGCCCAGCCATCCCAGTTGAATGCTTCTTCCTATGGCCCACCAGCTCCTACTGTATGGTGGTTCCATTCACAGATATGTCTTTTGTTCTGTCTATCATTCTAATCAAGCTACAGTGCCATGCAAAGGTTTGGGCACCCCTGATCAACATTACTGAAACTGTTAAGCAAGTTGAAGATAAAATTTTTAGATTTAAGGAAAAAGGAAAGAGTACCTTGCACAAAGGTATTGGAAGCCTAGGAGATTTGAGCACTCAGATAATGTTGATAGAGCTCTCGGACCTTAATTAGACTGTTAGGGTTAGGTTTGTTCACAGTCATAGTTAGGACATTTCAAAGCATTATAAAAATACAGACTCCTCTAACTTTGTCCCAAAAACCAGCTGTCATGAGTCCTTCTAAGCAGCTGCCTAGAACTCTGAAAATGAAAATGGTTGAGGCCCAAAAAGCAGGAGAATGCTATAAGAAACAAAAAATTTTCAGGTTGCTGTTTTCTCAGTTGGAAACGTAGTTAACAGGAACACTGTAGGTCAAGATAAGGTCTGAAAGATCAAGAAAATGTTCAGAGACAGCTGCTTGTAGGATTGCTAGAAAGGCCAATCAGAACCCCTGCATGACCGCAAAAGACCTTCAGGAAAACTTGGCCTACTCAGGATTTGTGGTCCATTGATGTACTGTTCAGTAACATGCACAAGTATGGCCTTCATGGTAGAGTCGTCAGAAGAAAACCTGTTACACCTCAAAATTCATCAGAAGTTTGCAAAAGAACATCTTAAACAAGCCTGGTCCTGTGGACCAATGAGGGTAAAACTGAACTCTTTGGCTGCAATGGGCAAAGGTATGTTTGGATAAAACAGAATTTCATTAAAAAACCTCTCCAACCGTGACTGCTTTGAGATTGTGTTGCAACCAGTGGCACAGGGAACATTTCACAGATAGAGGGAAGACTTAGCTGGATCCAAACATGGCACCATCTGTTGATATAGTTGAATAGAGGATGGCTTCTATAAATGGATAATTATCCTAAACACACTTCAAAATCCACAATAGACTATCTCAAAAAGCCCAGGCTGAAGGTTTTACAATGGCCCTCACAGTCCCCCGATTTGAATATCATAGACCTTAAAAGAGCAGTGCATGCAAAGACAGGCCAGGAATCTCACAGAACTGGAAGACTTTTGTGAGGAAGAATTGATGAAAATACCTCAAACAAGAATGGACTCTAGGCTGGCTACAAAAAGCATTTACAAGCTGTGCTACAAAGATGGTGCTCCTGGGTACTAACCATGCAGGGGGCCCAGATCTTTGTCCCTTTCCCTTTAGTGATATTTTGAAAATGTAAGATGAAGAAAAAAGGTTTTGTCTTGACTTTACAATGGAAATGTGTCACTTTAAGCCTTTTGATGATCATTTCATCTTCAACTTGATTAACCGTTCACAGTAACAGTAATTCTGACCAGGGGTGCCCAAATGTTTGCATGCCACTGCATGTTGAATGTCCCTGCTTTTATAACAAAATATCTGTACTGAAGATTGTTGCATGATGGTCATGGTGGTGGATGGGCTGTAAAAAGCTTAAGAGCTACAGTAGGAGCGAGCATGGCTACAGTCATGGCTACAGTCGTGACTACAGTCCTATCATATCTTCGGGGCTCCTGCTGGCTATTCTGTGCTTGCTACTGCTGTAGGAATAAGCTCTTTAGAAGTAGCAACAAGTCCACCACCACAACCATTTTATGGTCTGGGACTCTGATTCCCCCACCTGTGCATCCACCCTCCTACAACACTGTTCTGTAGTCCTTGGCCCAATTTGAGCTCAGGGCACAGCAAGGGTTGCATTTATTGGAGGCATCAGTTAACTGTTCAAATTACAGAATAGTATATTTTTGCTTTTGTGAAATGCTGTGCTTTGTGTCAAATATTCAATTATTCCCAGATTTGTAAAGGTACTATCTCAACACCCAAACACTGTGGTCACTCTAAGCAATGTTGCAATGCAATGCATTGAATGCAGGTGTCTTGGGTATCTGTGCTTTGTGAGAGACCTGATTCTAGTAAACCAGTTTGCCTACTGGTTCAGTTTTTTCATTTGGTAGAGGAATGCTCACACATTTCTAGATGATCTGTGCTAACATATATGATGATTGTGCATTATTTATAATGTTTTAAGACCACAGTGTTTACACTGTTTGTAGTATGATGATATAAAAAATTGCATGGCTATTGTTGGAATATTTATGTCCTTAAACATAAAACCATGGTTGGTAAATCCTATATGTCTATGTTGGTCATGGTTATATAGCCTAACAGTGTTTGTGATCCTGGATTCCAGAACATGGCTGCTTACCCTCCCCCAGGGTTAAATGAGGTTCATCTTCCTCCCAACCCTGCATTTCCACCTGAAGCATACTATGGTGGGCAGCCTGCCATGCCTAACCCAGTGAGTCTCTCACAAACACGAACGTACATCTCTTGGGTGTGCTTGCCATGAATTGTTTATGGTGGTGTGTACAGTGCCAATAAGTTCTTTCTTAGTTCATGTGCTCACAGTAATCAAGAATAATTTGAAAATGTTTCTCGTAGCTTTCTACATCGTCTCTTGTTTGCTAGGGCGTCAGTTCCGAATCCATCCATGAAAACCCCACTAATTATCCGGTTGCCCCTGCTGTATGGTTGTTTTCTTTCAGAGACGTTTCCTTCACCATAATCTGAGAGTTTTTGAATGTCACTACTCTCATTAAACTTCTGCACTGAGTGCTGTTGCTCGTTTATGCCCATGTTGCTGTGTGGTTGTGTTTTACAGGGTTTGGCTCCAGTGATGTTCCACGCTCCGGCTGGTCCTGCTTCAGTCACTGCGGAAATGAACATGAATGAAATGTCTCCTGCCACTCCACTGTTACCGCCTTCTCAGCCCGAGGTACCGCTGGCGTCTTGCACGTTGTTTGTAGTTTCTCCTTCCTTTTGTCCGTCTGGCTGGTTTTGCTTTTTGTGGTCTTGCTTTCCTTTTCATTGTTTTAATCTGAGCGTTGATTTTATTTGGTGGCATGTGCACTGTAGTTCACCGTTATTGCACTGGTCAAGCAGGCCTCAACTTGCGCTTAGTAACGGCCTACGCTCACTGCTGATATACTGGCAGAGCGGGACTGTAGCCACCGTTGCTGCTTTGATGCTCCTCTGGGGGAGTGTAGAGATGCTTGAATGTCAACGGGAGCTGCTGTCTCATCTAGATGACTGTGGTTACCACCTTGAAGTGCAGTGGCTTCCTTCATTATCCTGCTCCTCCTAGCACCTCGTTTGACTTAGTCATCCAGTCCAATACTAATGAGTAGATATGTTGATATGTTCCTTTAACATTTCTTTGCCAAATTATAGTTTAATTTGCAAATCTTGTTCTATGGGCCATGGCAGTGTCAAAATTGTAATTTTAACAAAATTAACATTTCGAACTCTGTAACATCTGCCACATTCATTGGGCTCTTAAAATGCTTATTCTTCAATCGTTCTCCTATTCTAATGCACACCAAAACCCAGCCTATTTTTTTTTTTACACAAATAATCTAAATTCCTCACGTGTGCTAATTAAATTTTTCCCACTTACTGATCTCAACGTTACAAAAACCTATTACCCAGCCTGTAAATTCACTAAGTACTCGATTGACTGTTTTCATCTCATCTAGTCGGTAGACTTTCCCACTCATGTTAAGGGAATCATCCTCAATTTGGTTTGGTTTTGGTCTGTTCTTGTTCATGTCTTATCTTGAATCTTCATTCTCTCCCCTTCCCTGGTTTACACAACATACTTATTTTGGTTACGGTATTTTTGCATTCCCATCATTATTCAATTAAATGACTTATTTATTGTGGCAGGGCACACTGCTCTGGCTCAGTCAGTCACCATTGCTCGGGCTCTTCTACTATTTCTTTACAGAGTTCTCCTGCATCTCCTGATGCCCTTATGCTACAGTGCCTAACAGGTCCCTTGCCGACCATGACGAATCTGCTCTTCTAAAAACTAACAATCTCTTGCCAGTCTCTCTCCCTGCTTTACTCCAAAGCTTTGTAATGTAAAACAGGCTGGTCGTTATGGAAGCTACTGCTTGAAGAAAAACAATGTCCATACAGTATCTCATAATTATGACAGTCATAATTGAGATAATAATATCATAATTATGACTTGGTGTAAGTCATAATTATGAGATACTAAGTCAAAATTAAAAGACAATTATGAGAAAGTAAGGCATAATTATGAGGTACTGCATGGATTTATTCTTCAAGTGGTGGAAATAGGCTTCCATTGGTCGTCGTTTGGAAAACTAAGAAATGTAACATCTCTGTCTAAGCAACGTACACGCAGCAAAATCTTATACTAACAACAACCAGAATTTAAACACTAATTCGCGACATCTCCTTCTAACAGTTGCCAGGTCATTTAGACTTCTTCAAAACTAAATTTTTTTTAAACAAAATCTCCAACATCTACAGCTCTTTACCAGCCCTACTGGTCAGGCTTCCACACACTTATTAATCGCATCTCCTTGGTCATGTTCCCTCCATTTACAAGATTGCAGCAGTTAACCATATTTAAATAAATAAAAGTCTAGTCCCTATTAATTTTGCTAATTATTGTCCCACCAAGTAATGCCTGACTGTAGACCAGAATACTGTAGCAGCATTTGTTTACTCCCAATACTACCACTGGACTAGCTCAAAAGGACACAAACTTTGTCTTTGCACAGCTTCCAAACCCTTTATATTCAATTTAACCACCCACACACACACACAGACACACACACACACACACACATCTATAATATAATAGAATAGCATTTATTTGTCATTGCACAACAAGGTACAGCGAGATTGGTACCACCGGGGATATGGTGTAAAGCACTGTGATCCCAGGGGCGGCCGCAGCGTCATAAACGCGCTGCCGTCTCCAGAGATTGGGGGGAGAAACATAGAGGGATAACATTTGGAGGAGACAAAAAAATATCACAGATTATTCTCTCAACTGGACAACACTCTGTGAACATGCAAAAAAATTCCCATAGCACAAACAAGCATTGATAACACAGACAGTCAAGCAGTGAGAGGCGTGTTCATCTAGACAGGGGAGGGGGGAGCCAGAGGCCTGGTGCACAGTTTTTGTGTCAAAGTTCGTGGTGGAAAGCGAGAGCAATCCTGTGACAGTCTCTGTGTGGGGGAAGGAGCAGGTAACCAAGACAACAACCTTCAGGGAGAATTTTGTTTGGGCGCCTATGTATATACGAGAATGCTGAATTTAGCAAGGAGCCCGTCCTTGAGCATGAGAACTCCTCTTAAGTCAGCGGTCTCCCAACTGATCCAACTTCATGTAGAGCAGAGACCCACCATGATCGAATCCAAGCTTTTACTGACAGTCACAGTCTGCGTTTCGACAGCTTTACCCATCGCATTGGGCACTTTTTGTGGCTGTTCGATAACTGACCCCACTCTTTTAAAATACTAATACTTTTAATAAATACTGCATAAGTGCTAAAGGTGCTGTACTGATGACCGTGCAGTCTATGCTGGTGGTGGTGGTGAAGGATTAGAGGTAGCTTAGTATAAATATCTAGTGTAAATTGATTCCTCGTGCCTCATTCTAAATCTTTTCTATTTTTTCACTGTCTTTTCCCCCTCAGTGCTTTAATTGTTCATCTCCTTCTCCTAGGTGAGGCAGGGCTCCTATACCAGTGCTGATATCCTGAACTCTGACTCTGCAGTCCAATTCAACATCAACACAGGGAAGGACACTACTTCCAACTTTCTGTAGTTTTCCTGTTTCCCATGGGACCGTCAGCAAAAAAACAAAAAAAAAAAAACCAAAAACAAAACACATGCAGGGGCAAATAGAACCATTCTTTCTAAGGAGGGTATAATCTCCATTTTTAAATGTTTAAGGCTAAAACTAATTTGACGACTCATAAAGGAATGGCAGTGTCAATGGACACTTGAATGCAGGTTTATGACTTTTATTAACATATCAGAAAAGTATGCAAAGGGGAAGGCTGAATTCATGGGTTAAAGACCTGGTTTCAGACATACGGATACGGATGTACTGTCGTGTTTTAGGTGTGTCAATTGTATAGGGCTGCAATGGTTTCCAGGTGTCGTTGATGACAGGATAAATATACTAGTACTGTGAAAGCATGCCAGTGATCTGTAATGTTCATTGTACCATTCAGTGTTTTTTCCTGCTTTAACACACCTGGTTCATCTCATCAGCTAATTGTTGAACCCATTGTCAGTGGAATCAGATTTATTTAGAATCTTTTTATTTAGAATGATTGTATTGTGATATCCATTATGCAAGTTTAACTGTCTTCAATATTATATACATTTGAAAGCAGTATGTAAAAAGGATGTACTTACTGTGTTTTAATGATGGTTACCTGATACTACCCATGTATAATATCCAAAGTTATATCTGGAAGTGAAAATCCTGGACTTGAACAATGTTCCTATTTCATGTAGCCCAATTTGTGGAATACCATCCTTTTTATCGAACACCTAAATATTAAATGCATCTACATATCTAAAATAATAAGGGGTAATCATGCATTTTTAGTGCCCCTGAAAAGGTAAGCATTTTTGGGCAGGGCATAAAATAAACACAAAAATGTATAAGCCTACCTGAGTTGTCCTGAGCTTAACTGTTACACTGATACAGCCAGATGATTAAGGTACCTCTGGTAATAAGACATGTCATTTCTGAATGGTGAGGATTTTAGTATGTCGGCTGTGAACCCTGTTCACCAAACAAGTAAAACTAAATCATAGTCTTTAATAAAGACTATAAGACACCATAAGCAGATCCAGTTCTTGAGATGAATGAATGAAATTGTGGATTCAACAATATTTTTTAAGAAGGGATTTTAAACCGTTCACATGACTACTCATCACCATTTTATCAGTCACATTACTTATACCTCCAGCTCATTTGATTCCCAATGCGTTTTAACAGTAATTAATTATAAAGAAAGAGTTTGTGGTTGCCAAGAGATTAAGGCTAATTTTGTGTTTTCCTTGTGCCAACACACCTGATTCAGTCCTGGGACGTGAGACTTTTGAGTTAGTCATATGACTGTCTTGAGGAAACATATGGGGAATTGGATTTAGTTTCTGCCAGAACTATTCGTTTTTCCTCCTCTTTTCCATCTCTCTTAGCCGGCTCTCCAGCACTTTGACTTTCGCCTCTATGTTGGTCGTAGCATCCTTCCGAAAACGGAAAGACGATGGTCCAATGCCAAACAGGACGCAGGCAAACACTAGGACACCTAATCTCATTGCTGTAGTTTCAGCACTAGCTCCGGTGTCACTTAGAATCAACCCAAACATGGCCACAGCAAAAGTTATTTTAAACAGCCACAGCGTACTTCTCACAACCCCTGCAACCAAGCTGACAGCCAAGGACAGGATCCAGTAACCGACCACCACCAGCAAGGCCCACTGAGTGACGAAGACCACACCTTCAGGGGTGACGCGCTTTACAGGCAGCTTGGCTTGACAAAAAAAGAAAAAAGAAAAGTGTGTATCAGTAATCATGCTTTAGAAATAACTTTAGAATTTGTGCTTTTACGTTCATTCAAGTGGTACACAGAACAACATTTCCGTTCACAGCCATGTCTGTGTGCTATTTAAAGTATCGACAACATTCACCATCGATTCCTGCTGCAGCAAGAACTTCAGCTATGTATACGCCCGCCACGTTCAAAGCGTTAGCCATGGCCTCCGAGGCCACTTTTACGGCATTCCGTACGGTCTGCAGACATCAAGACACGTTAATCTTGAAAATATAGACATATTCCACAAGCTTATATACGGGACAAAACGTCATTTATTAAAAAATTGAAAACAAACAGAACACCTAACCCGCTTACCTTTATGGATGTATCGACTGCCTGTTTGCCGCATAATGAAACCAAGTAACCATGCGCGTCGTCGGACAGGCTTGTTACAGTCGCTCGGACAGTTTGCCACATTGTCGAAGCTGTCGGCTGATTTTCTGATCCCAAGTTGACATTAAAACAAGTCCTTATGTTTAAAAAAAGCATCACCATGAAGAGAACTCTTGCCATTTTAGATTCCCCCAAACCCTTCTACAAACTCAAAAGTCTTTTCTTTTATTTCTATTCAGGGTTGTTCTATGTTACTACTTGGCTGGGTATATAAAAACTTGAAATGGTACTCTTGACGAAAACTAGCTTACGACTTTACAATAACCAATCGTAAAACCAGGAACTAGGACAAACCCTGGAAAATGAAAACGAAGCAACACGTGGTTAGCGTGGAGTGTTGGGCAGGCCGGTGTTTCTGAAATTTCTTCGTTTAAATTTGTTACTTTAACACCAACCAAAATATAGCGTCAGCAACTTTACTGGCTAACTTCGCTTCTTCTCTGATTAAATACGTTAACAGTTGTCACCACATGATAGTATGGCCTACGCTTTGAGGGGGGCGGTCTAGTTTAAGAAGCAACAGAGCTGCCTATCGACAAAGACAGGAATTTCACAAAATTCTTAACTCATTACTTCAGTATAAGTAAACGTTTTTCCGCACCTGCATGGCGACAATGGCGAGGAAAAACTACCTACGAGTACGAGGAAGAAATCTTCAGAGGAAACAAGACAGGGAGTCCAGAAACTAAAGAAACTAAATAAATATGAACAAATACGCAATTGAAATTATTTTGATTTCTAAGTCAATTCTTGTGATCTGATAGTAAGTATATGTACTGTTTAATGAAATTATGCTTTCTATCCAGTTTTATAAATCGTTGTTTTCTGCAGTATGTTACTAAGGAAGGCATATCATTTGGAGGTGTTCTGGTATCGGCACATTTATTTCTTCAGAAGTAGCAGTTTAAGAGGGCTGTCAGTATTGATTCTTCTCTATGCTGTATTTCTGTTCTGATTCTTGAAATATTTTTTCTTTAAATGAGCAGACAAATAGTGACCATCTGTCCAATGTGTCAGTCACAGAAACAACATATGTGTGTTCGCATGGCTTATTCCAGGGGTGTCACTTTTCACAGTGAAGGCCAGATTTGGAGAGGTGAATATGTGTGGGGGGGGGTCTACCATTTAGTCTGGCATTCAGTGGGGTATGGTATAGTATAGTACACCATACGTATACATACTACAATATGGTATACAGTATATATAGTATACACTGCCATCTTCTGGTGAAATATAAAATACTGTGGTTAACGGAGGCTGCGGGCCGGAAAATTTGAACGCTGGCCGCACTTTGGACACCCCTGGCTTATGCAAATGTATACGCGATGTAAAAAATAAGGACAGATGAGACACCTGGTCCACAGTGCACTTGTACATGTAGTTATTAATTTGCCCCCCAGTCCAAAGCATTTGAGCTTCCTTACAATGATCAAACAACAAAGGATGCCTGTCCCATGTTTTTCTGAATATATCAAAGTGCATTGGATTTTCCATTAAACCATTAAAATATGTAGGCAGAACAAATTACAGTTCATCATGCAGATCTATAACACGGATGGAGTCAAGGTATTTGAAGGCAGCATAATGTCATAAGGTTGTTTCAAATTTTCAAGAACACTATTTGTACATCAAATAGTACTTTTAAGTAAATATTGCTAATGGATGCATGAGGCCAGTGACTAAAATGGCTTGTACAGAAGACAAAGTATGCTACAGGCCATTAGTGTATATGCTAGTGTGTTAGTGTGTACATTTTAAAGCATGCAAGCCTGTCCTCTCTATTAAAATATACCGTTTCGCAGCACCCATTCACCAAGCCTTGTATCCCATGATGAAACCTCCAAATATTTCATCCCTTCTAGAGACTGTCTAGGCTGAACTTATGGGACTCATGATAAATTCTAGGCAGGCTAGGATGTGATGCAGCATGAGTATAATATGGAATTGCTTTGATCTGTTAGAGAAAAAAACTTCAGATTTTCAGGTGTTCTCAGGTTCCAGAAATCTACTGAAAAAGACATTGGTACATAAAGTAGACTGCTGTTAACCACACACAGGTGCAATCAATTTGTATTACCCACTGGTACACCTGGGCCATTTGCCTGCCCCCCAGACAATGCTCATCCTCCTTCCACTCATCCTAAGAACCCTGTGGAAGGAGACTCTGGACAAACATGACTTTTGGCTCAGTCTCTCAGGGCTCCCCACTAGTGAGAAAAAAATGCATTGTGGGTCTTTTTGTGGAGCCAGGGAAGGCTACCTTGGACCCAGGTGTTTCCCTGGTGTAGCAGTGCAGTGATAACCAGAAAAGGGGGGATGAGACTTTAAACTGACAGTCCCTCCCAGGCATCATGGGTCTTGCAGGTCCAAGCCCTGCAATAACTCCCCCAGCCAGCAGGATTTACCCCTGGGGCTAAACAATCACAAACCCCAGCTCCTCTGAGTGTTACATCCCTGATAGTGTCAATTCTGTTGTTGTCATTTTCTTTGCTCAAGGAGAGTTGGTGAAGATGTCACCTTCTATAAAGACCGCAAAGTGTGGCCATTATCTGGGTTGGCTCCTGTGCATCACGCTATGAAAAGGTGCATGGAAAGAAGACAGGGGGCGCTCTCTCATTTTGTTGTCCCTTTCAGTTCTTTTGTAGCCTCATTTTGCTTTTCATTGCAACTTGTGGGTTCGTCTTTTTTATCTTTGGTTGCGTTTCGCTTGTTGTCAATATATGTATTTGACTCTGTGACTAAATCAACACAGATTTGGGAATAGTACAGAGCTGATGCCTATTTTTGTTCTCTTTTTATCTTATTTTCACTCTTTTGATCTTCTGTTTTTTGTACCAGGGAGTCAGACAGGTAAAGTGTTTTAATTGTTTTATTTGGGGCTGCAGGACCAGTTTCTGCATAGCGCCAAACATCTCTCCCAGTACACAGATATGTTGGAGGGAGATACAAATTTGAAAGGTGTAAAAACCATGTTAACACACCATTAGCATAACACCATTCCCACATTCCAAAATAAATGTGTAAAAAATGAGCAGCTGGGAATAAATCTCTTTTAATCGTCCCTTTCGTCACTATTGGCTTTACTGCTAGATGGCAGTCTTGCAATGTCTACGCATATAATTGCTCTTTTTGTAGTTCCAAATTGGCACCCATCTCTGGCTTTTACTCCACTGAAAAGACTAGAAAGCTTTTAAATCACATTCAAACATGTTAAACTATACAAGTGTGTAGTTGGTGTTCAACTACAGTTGTCAAAGGTTACAAGCTTTAGTTTACCATAAAACCAAGTGTTTTGGTGGAATTATTTTCATTTCCTATCACTTGGAAAAAAGATCCATTTGGGTAGATTCCCTGGACCAATGTAAACAGCACATTGCCAAGAAATTCATACATGTCAAATCTATGATTGAATTCTGACCAATTCCAGAGCAATGTTTTGGGACACACAACATGTGCTCTGAACAAGAGCTGTTTCACTATAACAATGTCCATACGTGAGATTACAGGGTTTTTGGATTCCCAGGTTCTAGGTTATTGAAAAATTAGAGGCTTAATAAAGTGGATTTTATCTCTCTACCCCAATCATTCAGACCCATTCATGAGCTATCACCTTTCCACAATGACTCCCATGTGCTTGACTGCACCAGTGAAAATGCACGTGTTATGTTATAAGGGCAAATCTCTTAGTGTCCAGCATGCTGGCACAGCATGCTGAACAGGATTCTATTGCTGCAATCAGAGTGCTCTGAAACACTGAGTGAAAAGGTCCACCAAGTTTCCCAACAAACTTACTGTATGAGAAGCAAACACTTTCACTGAGGACTATAGCACAGCTGTATATGCTTGCAGGAAGAGAAGGGCCTCCCTCTGCATTGGGTTTATGATCCTGTCTGTTAATCTAGATATTGTGCAAGTAGAAGCTTCTACAGATCCAGTAACAGGTCCCTCCCATACATTAGTCTTTCCAGGGGTTGTGAAATGTGTTTGAGTCAACACAATTAATTTTCACAAAGGATGAAACCTTTGGAAGTATGAAACTCAACTTGTTCTCACTACCCAGTACAGCTTAGAATGGCTCTACTACAGACATTTATATCTGAATTTAACTCTTAATGGATACACCAACTTTACTATTCTGGGAAGAATCAAATCAAATCAAATATATTTGTATAGCGCTTTTTACAACATATGTTGTCACAAAGCGCTTTACAGGATTTACAAGGTTAACAATACTATGGGTCCAAATCCATAATGAGCAAGCCAAAGGCGACAGTGGCAAGGAAAAACTCCCTAGATGGTGGGGAATAGGAAGAAACCTTGGGAGGACCAAGACTCAAAAGGGAACCCATCCTCCATTGGGCAGCCCGTTAACACACAAATTACACAAAAACAAATTATACAGACTAATACACAAGTTACAAAGAAATCACACAATCAGGCTAAGTATAAGGTAACTAGAATGAAAGTTCTGGGTGTTGATATTGTCAATGTAAATATCTTATGATGAACGCCAGGTTTTCACTCCATGTCGGAGCGATGATACTGGAGGCTCCAAATGCAGTGTTACTCCCCAAGTGAACCTCGGAGAAGAAAGATATGTGATGTGGTAAATATGTAACAGATTACAAGTAGCAGACAGGTTTTCATTAGTGGCGTTAGGGAAATGCCACATCCAATTGTCTTGCCATTATCAAAAATCTGTTCAGAAAAGGAACATTAAGGACACCATTATCACGGTACGGCGGGCCCCCTACTGGTCACCTCCGTCTACAGAGGCAGCTGTCCTGTTGTTGTGTTGTGTGTGTCCCTCAGGTAGGCGGAGCCCGTGATCCGTCTCACCTGAGGGTCGTTTATTTGCCTATATATGTCTTGTCTTTGTACCAGTTGACCGCTGGTCATTATATCCTTCATTTGGATCAGTTCACAGGTTTTGGTTTGCGCACTATTTCAATTAAACCATACTTTTTCCCTGAGACTTGGCGTGATCGCTTCCATTTTGTTTCGCTCACCCTGCCCGTCACAACCATTTGTGTGAATGGAATTCCAATTCCAAACACAATCAGTATATCAATATGATTTTTATTCAGGGACAGAATGTTAGGAACATTTAAATGTAGATTAAATTTCCAAAACAAATCTGTTTTCTTACTAAATAGAGTCTTAGAGAAACTCCAATGTGGACACAGTACAGTACATATAGACACAATGCTTAAACATAAGTACATGCTGTCTGGCTATCTCAATTGATTTTATTGTATATGACATATGACACATTTACTGTTAGTGTAATTTCAGTCCTCTATGAAAAATAAAATGAACAGTGAAAGGTAGAAATGTAAATACAGTGGTGAGAAAGAACAGTGGAAAGGGAGATGGTGTAAATACAGACAGCAACAGGACGACAGTGTATGTTCTTTATGAATTCTGCTGCAGGTAGGCCTGCTTTGTGGGAAAGTGTTTGGTGAAGACAGGGTCAAACAGAGACAAAATGGCTGTGTCATTACGGGCCTGGTCGATTGCTGTCTCCCCCCACACATCGTTTTCCTGAAAAAGAAGTAATTCTATACAGGTGCATCATGTATGTCTCAAACGTCCTGTTTTGTATACGTGTATGTCTGACTGCAAGCATATACACATAGTATACCATATTATTATATTATTGCATATTATACCTGTCACTTGGTTAAGATGTCCTATATTCATACACACACACCCTGAATGGACAATTGGACACACCTGCTATTTTACAACTGGAGCTTTCCTGCATGAAAATTAGACAAGTGAATCCAGAATGCAGCATAAAATCACTGTTCTTTAGCATGGATGTGCTGTAACTTCGAGTGATATTGCTGTCTAAGGGAAACAGAAAGGCAATACTCCAGTGGGCAAAAGAGCACAAAAACTGGATCACTGTGCAGTGTAAAAAATGCTTGGTGAGTAGAATTTAGATTTATGTTGCACCATGCTGATGGGAGGATCAGAATTTGCCACAAGCTACATGAATCAATGAGCCATTCCGGGGAGTTGTGAATAGTTCAGCCTGGTGGAGTAATAATGGTGTGAAAAATATTTTCTTGGCCCACGCTGGTTGCACTCATACCTGTGGCTGGGTGTTTGGACAGTAGGGTCTACATTAGCATTGTGGCTGACCAAGTTAATCTTTTATGGCAGCTGTTTACCTTAGGACAGTAGGACACCATGTCACAAAGGTCATAAAGTTATTGATTGGTTCCAGTTTTTGATTGGTTCCTAACCCCAAACCTAGATTGTTCAGAGCATGTCAATAGTATCTAATTTGCTGAAGGTTCCTGCAGAACGATTTCAGCACCTAGTAGAATCTACACCACATGAAATTGCTGCGGTTCTGAAAGCCAAAAGAGGTCCTCATTAACAAGAATATGTAATCAGCTAAGCACATGGCAATAACGCATTTGAGCATGTGAACACGGTGGTCAAGATGACCTGCTGATGGTCACATAGAGTATCATGAGGAAGAAAGGTGATTTAAGTGAGTTTGAACATGGTGTGGTCGCTTGACAAGCCGATCTGATCATTTTAGTTTTATTTTTGCACACTTTAAACTCTTAATACCAACTGATCATCGTTTAAACAGCACAGTGTAAGGTAATTTGTGATTTACTGTCTGTGACCCTCAATCAGAAAACTCTTTAACATTCAGTTCATTCCCTTATCTGTGTGTATACTCCATATTCAGAATCCCCCACCCTCCATGTCTCCCTGTACTTATCCATTCCCCTACATCCATCACGGCTGTATCAACAAATCTGCAGAGTCTGATGCTATGTATATGTTATGACAAAATGTTCAGAGAAATGTTTCCAGCATGGTTGAATCTATGTCATAGAAGCAATTCTGAAGGCAAAAGGGGGTCCAACTGAGTGTATATATCTTGGAATCTTGTTCCATACAATCAGGACAGTTTCTTGCAGCAGGAGGTACTGAAATGTTCTGAAAAGTCCAATCTGCCTCATCCACAAGAAGTTTTATTAGACTAAAATCTCCACGAAAGCAGACAATGTGTTTAACTTTTAAGGGACTCGCAGCGAGAAGAATACACTTGATGAATATATGACAACAGATGTTTTGTGTGTTTGACAAACGAAAATTGTTGATGGGGGGGGGGTTTGGCGGCGAACGTAAATTGTTGATGGGGGGGGGGGGGGGAGTATTTGGGCATCTGCTATCTGTTTATCGTTGCCATGGAGGCAATACCCAGCCTCGTCTTGAGATCACGGTGCACGATTTCAAAATAAGAGCGGATAGCGCGATTGAGAAAAAAATCCTTAAAAAAATATATATATATACTTTTTAAAACAGCTCGGCCCGCAAGCCGCTATTTGAGTATAGGGGCTCTAGATTGTCCAGACTCTTTTCTCTGCACTAAAGAACATTCACAACGATATATGTGTATATTGTCATTAGCATGTAGCTAGAAATTTAGTAGGCCTATATGAATGGCAATACTGGCCAACACTCCAACATTTAAAAAGCCACTACTAAGCAAATTTTCTGTAAACTTCCTTTATAACAATAAACAAGATAGCATTTCTCACGAGTGGTGTTGCCCCATACTTTAGTAGTCTTCGAACCATTTCTTGATCTTTCAGTCTGACTGCTTCATGCATGACAGTGCGGCCATTGTAGTCTTTACTGTCTATGTTGACGCCAGACAAAAACCAGGCATATAGCAGATCATAGACCTTTTAACAGAAAACACAAAACTCTACATTCATTCTCGAATTATGATATGAACTACTTTATGATTTAATGCATTTCTTCTTTGCATCTTCATTGCTACTCCGCTGCAAAACGTATTTGGAGATATAACTTATTTCACTACTGAAGAGACTGCCATGACAGAAATAGAATCAGATCAGTTAAGTTAGATTTTGGCACAGTGAATGATTCACATAAGTGCCTATATACACTACTGTCTTGATGGAGAGTGGAAAGTGATTAAAGGAGTGATTAAAATTTCAAGAGAAACAATTTCTTCATGGTTGTTTTGTGTATTTTAGTGCACATTAAAAAAGATAGTACTTGTTCATGATGGTCAGTTGCAGGGGACTGTTTCCAAAGCGGTCCAGCCGCTGGAAGGAGGCTCCATTATCTAGTAAGAACTTCACCATGTCAATCTTCCCCAACTCACAAGCTTTGTGTAGAGGGCTGGTGCCATTGTATTCACCACAGCTAATATAAACACAAACAGTTGGAAGAAAGAAATACAAATATGGCAAAAAAAATAACAAGTGATAGTTATTTGTCACGTCCAGCTCTGCCATCCTCCCTTGTCCTGCCTAGTTCCCCGTTTCCTTGGTTTCCCTTCTGTCTGCCATGCCCCCCGTCCTCAGTGTTCCCACCTGTGTCTCGTTTACTTCCCTGGGTTTCATGTTTTTAATTTCCCCTGCCTCCGCGTAGTCTGTCCTGGTTTTAGTTTGTATTGTAGTGTTGGTTTCCCTTTCGCTATGTATATCCCTAGTTACGTTTTCTGTAGTCTGGTTTAGTTATTTGTCTGTAGCCTAGTTCTGTTATTTTAGTTGCTGTTCCCCTCGTTGTTATATGGTTCTCTTCTTTGCATTTTCATAGTGCACTGTGTTGATATGTTACTATGTGTTTTCCCTCTCCCTAGTTGTTTTGCCTTCCCGTTTCAGAGTATTATCCCTTCGGTGTCTAGTGTTATCCCCATCTGCATTCTCTGTTTCAGTTTAGTTTTTTGTGGTCTTCTTGGTTAGTTCATGATTAGTTCTGTTTCTTAGTGGTTCTGGTTGCCGTCTGGTCGTTTGTATGTTTTCCATTACATGTATTTTCGCATGCTTTGGTGTTTTTGTCTGTTCAGTCAGTTTTTTACTTCCGTTAATAAATAACTTAAAAACCTGCATTTGCTTCGCGCCTCTCCCGTTAGAACGTTACATTATTCTATAACTCTTTGGATATTGGCGAATAAAGAAAAATCATGATTGAAACAATCTTCACAAGGGTAAGGACAACCGGTGTCAAAATGGCAAAAGCCATTGGAATATTTTAATGTCATCACTATTCATGGAAAACTTCTGTTAATAAAAACATTCTGAAAACAGAAACTTCATCAGTTAATTTTTGGTACCTTCTCCAGGAACTGCTGTAGTGATGCAAAGTCATTGTTTTCCACAGCTCCACAAGCAAAGCTGGGCAAAAGATCGACAACGAGCCACTTTCGCTCCTGGGATAGAACAAAGAGGGGTTCTAATTCTCACTACAGCAACACAAGATCTTAACATAGAAAAAAATGTATGTGGGCCAAAGAACCTATAACTGCCACAAAATGATAGATAACAAACAGAACCCTTGTCAGATGGTTATGTATTATGTTGTAAAGTTGTAGTACATCAGGCAAACATATGCACATTTATTTAGGATATTGTTGATTTTTTATTTGTTTGGTCATTCTGGAATAAATTTTTTGAGCATTATGGATGCTGTTTTTGCTGAATTTCCTAAACTATACATCTTTAAATTCTATTTTGTGCTACTGCTAATTAAAAAATACTATAAAATCAGTATGCTCCCAGCTTCTTCTCTCATAAGCACCTAACCTCAGTGTATCTGTCATACAAGTCACCTAATTAACAAACAAAAGACAGAACCTGCACAAGAGATGGTCATCTCCAACCTCAGAGATCCATCACCCTGCAAAGTTTTATTCCTATTCTAATCCCTGACCTAGATATTTAAGTGCTTCAAATGTATCAGTAAATTATAGCCAGGTGTGCTTACACTAAGGTCTGCAGGTTGAAAATTTCCAGGGTTGTTGTTAGCACTGTACATTAGGGATGCACTGTTTACATTTCTGAGGGTTGGTAGGTCATTTTTATTTAGATCAGATTACTAGAAATGTGCATAGTCTTTAGTGATCACCAGCTCAAAATAACAGCTGATGTCTATAATCAGAGATCATTTCATGCTGCCAGTTTGTTTTCCTCAGCTGTGCTGGTTAAGTATAGAAACTAAAGTACTGTACAGTTATTTACAAAAAAATTAGTTATTTACTGTATCCATCAGACATACTCTATATAAATCATATTCATCTTGTCAAAGTGTCAGTAATCTAGCCCACTCTTGCCTCAAAATCTTTGCTCTGAAGCCAGGCCAGCTCCAGTGATTTACCCAGTCAACGTAAGAATCTCTCATCTCGAATCACAACTGCCCTTATAATGATGAGCGTGAGGGTCAGATCCACTTCAGGTGAACTCTCCATGACTGAAAATGCAAAAATCTAATAACATACAACAGTATAATACTTGTAATGTAAAAGTATAGAACTAGTATGTATATTTCATGCTTAATTTATAATAGTTCTGTGACGGGCAGGTGTGAGCAACAAAAAGGAAGCGATCACGCCAAGTCTCAGGGAAAAAGGGTGGTTTAATATAAAGTGTGCAAAACCTAAAACCCGTGCAATAGATCCAAATTAAGGATATAATGACCAGCGGTCAACTGGTACAAAGACAAGACATATATAGGCAAACAAACGACCCTCAGGTGAGACGGATCACGGGCTCCGCCCACCTGAGGGACGCACATGACGTCACCAGACAATAACAACAGCCGCTGTGGACAGAGACGGCCGGTAGGGGGCCGCCTCACCGTGACAAGTTCCTTAACACACATGGTACTTCATATCAAAATGTATGGTAAACAGAAAAAAAATGTCATGAAAATATGAAAATATGTTACAATATATATATATATATATATATATATATATATATATATATATATTAAAAGGGATGTAACCAAAATAAATAATAGTTCATGTTTCATTTATAACCAGCAAACTCGTGACCACAGACCTTTTTGCATATGATTATGGTAGTGATATTGCTAAAGATGCCAATCCAAACAGCTCAGGCACCACAATATTACCCAACAAAGTAGCTACGCGTTGCCAATTTCATTAAACAGCTCTTCAGATAACCTCAGTACTGTTGACACCGTTAACGTCGCTTATAAAGAACTTTGTTTCTTGATGACATAATGTGAATTAACCTAAGCGATTTAAGACGTAAATTATATTATGTAACCCACTTACTACTCAGCTCATTGGATTTTCACTTAAAATGATCGAAACGTACTAGCAGTATTAGCTGGTAACTGGCAATAGCTAGTAATCTGCTAATTTGGAGAGGCTAGTCAGCAAGCTAGTAAAATCGTTTAATTATTACTCAGCATTTATTCCGGTTCTAAATATGTTCTTCTGCTTCTAATAAACAGCTATTACGTTCAATATCACTAGTTAGCTATGTACATGTAGGCAGCCTTCTGTAAGTGAATGATTAGCAACAACATCGGACTGTTAGCCAGCATATGTAGCTAAGGCGGCTAACGCCGTTTTGCCGTTACTTACGGTGATGACGTGACTTTGTGCAACTAAATAATTGAATCAAGTAGGATTAACAGTAAAATGGCTTTTAGTTGTCTAGCTAGCAACATGTTTTGGTTATGGGTATGGAGGTTAAACGTACAAACCAACGGAAACACCACGCTGCAAACATACCAAAAAGCTGTAGGCTATAACTGTATACCAAACAAGATAAAATAAAGAAGACAATTCCCGATTTAAGGTTTTACATGATATCGGGCTGAAATGCTAGACCTCGCTTTTGTGTCTGCGTTAACACAGGATGGTGCAGTAATTCTATGCTTGTCGCTAACAGTGACTGTATATATAATGGACGGTACGTCGCCGTTGACTCCCATTGTTAACTTTTGAAGCCACCAAGATGGCCGCACGGACACCGCCATCTTGGATGCGCCTGCGCAGTAGATAATTGAAAAATTGGAGCCAGAGCATGCGCATTAGAACCGGTAGGCAGGACAGTGGCTGTGTTCGAAATAGTCTACTACATACTACTGGCATACTGATCGAGCCCCAAATCAGTATGTCGTATGCAGTATGTGACCAAAATGAAAATTTCCAGTACGCGAAACATACCCGGATGACCTACTACTTCCGCAAAATATTCCAGTACGCGAACAGAGCTATCTTCGTGGTTTACTGCATCCCATCATGCAACGCTATGTTCACGTGACCCCGTAGTGTGCTTTGCTTTTGTCACATACTGGAAACTACTGCATACTACTACGAGGACCAGTATGCAGTATCCAGTATATACTGAGTCCAGTATGCAGTATCCAGTATGTAGTAGTCTATTTCGAACACAGCCAGTATCTCCTCCCCAACATTCGTTAGGATACGCCCACCAGTATAGAAACTTTTGACGTTTTACAAAATAAACAAACGTAAAAGGTTTTAATACTACTGTCGAGAGCTTTGATGTTGAGCGAGTTCACATTTGAGCGTCTGGTATTAGATGTCAACCAACGCAGCTATTAACTGTCAATCACCTTATCACCACACCCCTTTAAATAACACTTAATAACTTCTATAAAATCTGTTTATCGTTGAGAAAAACAAAGGGAGAGATACTAACGTAATGAGGTGTTATAGAATTGACAAAATATAATTGCTCAAAAAACTTATTTTACGTGTAATAAAAATTCAAAGTTTCTCGTCCGGCCTGTTCACTTACATGGGAATGGACGGGGTTAAAAGTTGTACTGCAGCCAGCCACTAGAGGGCAGCTGACTAACGGAGGCTTCACTTTTCACTCGTGTCGTCCAGTCCACTTACATATACGGTCTCTGGTCGCTAAGCGCTTACCACTGGTGAAACTGGTGGCTGTTAAATGCAGACCTCATTATATTCAATGGGAATTGACCACTGTGCACATAGCTGCTGTGTCTGGTCTGGACGCCCCCTGGGTGCCTCCTTGGTGCATCTGGTCCAGACGCCCCTTGGGTGCCTCCTTGGTGAGGCATTCCGGGCATGTCCAACTGGGAGGAGACCCTGGGGAAGTCAAGGACATGCTGGAGAGAATATATCTTTGTCCTGGGAATGCCTCGATATCCCCTCAAAAGAGCTGGAAGAGGTGGCTGGGAGGAGGGAAACCTGGGCCTCATTGCTTATAGCCTACTGCCCTGATGACCTGGATAAGTGGATGTAAAGGGATAGATGGATGGAACACCACAAGAACCTGTAGAGAAGATAGGGTTGCCTCTCCCCTCCATTATGGACATTTACAAAACACGCTGCGTCTGCAAATCTACAGTATGGATGATCCAGCTGACTCCTCACACAAACTCTTCTCTCTCCTACCCTCTGGTAAGAAGTACCAAAGCATTACAACCAGACTGTGCAACAATTTCTTCCCCCTCTAAAAGCGTCTTTACTTGACTTGAATAGAAAATGGACACTATAGTCCAAACAAATGTAGTTTTTCTATATATGCGCAGAGTGGAAGAGTACTGGAAGGGGCTAGTGCTGACATTTTATGTTAAAGCTGTTTCAAGACACAATCCCATTCCATTTCCAATTCACTTCCTTTTACATTTCAATGGAATGTCCCCCCACCCACACACACGCGGGGCAAAGTTTTCGCTCTGATGACGCAATATCTCATTTTGCGGAATAAAGTAATGTCAAGACACCAGCTCCAATACTTTACAGACACACTGGAACTTACGGTGAGAACGCAGTCATAGAAACAGTATGAAAATTTGGGTCCAAAAGTGCAAAAGGGCAACACTGTTAAGGGCAACACTAGCCTGTTATACAGTCTATAATCCCAAAATTGGAAAATAGAAAAAAATCATTTTGTTAATAATTTATGAATCTGATAAATAATTAATGATTATGATGATCTGAACCAGGGGGCGGTTATGATGATTTGATCAAATGTTTGGATGCAATAACCAGCTTGTTAAGGCTAGCAAGCGTTTTATGTAACATAAATCAAATGGACTTGAAACAGTGAATTCTCAGGGCATTCGGTTTGGGATCGAATCTCTTCAAGGTCCATTGTCTAATAACAGAAACACAGTTTAAGTCGGCCACCCCAACAAGACACATTTAATCACCCAGCAGACTATGGTGACCATGCCCGTTTTTGTAGTTTTGTATGTGTTTGTAATTATACATGAGGGGTATACACAAAGAAGTGATATATGCACTCTTGTAGCTATTGATAAAGCATGAAAATGTGAACAAGCTCAACTTTTTGCACTAGAACCTTTCTTAGAGTTCATGAAAAAGAACAACAAGAGTATTTAATCTTTGATTCCTATTGTTTTTTTTTTTGTTTATATATGCCTGGATGTCCAAAAGGACTTTTGTGCAGATTTCATAAAAAACCTTTTCCTTTCATTTTTACTGTTGGGGGTTTTATTTAAAGTTTATTTTTCAAACATACTTTTATAAAATGTCAAAGACAAAACAGCAACCTTCAGCAACATTCGGATTATATTCTAAAATATTACTTAGTTTATAAATGTTTTTCAACATTATGAAAAACATGGAAAATATAAGTGCAATGTTCATGTTTTTTCCTTAGAGATTTTGCATGCATATATCCAAATCAAATTAACGTTTACTCTAAAAACTGTGAACAACATAAACAAGTGTTCTGTACATTTTCTAGTTTCTTTTTAGAAAACAGCAACATACAGGTCATTAATTGTACAGGGATTTAAAGTTATTAATTCATTTGGGGAATCAAAAAAAAAAAAAACCAACTAGATATATGACAGACTAACTGACAACAATGTAGGCTGTTTCCTATTAAAGAGGAAGAAACGTATTTCTGTTGTCATGAGAGAGAAACCCTAAAGGAAAATTTTTTGGAAGTTTAAAAGGCCACCAGCTGCAAGATTGAATATAACACTGCATCACTGTCTGTGCAAGAGAACTTGAAAAACAGCAGGTCTCTCAGGGCCAGAACTTCCTTACAGCTGAAATTTAACCCTTTCTCAATACGACATTTTTAGGCTTTTTTACTTTTTTAGGCTTTATGTAATGTATGTAATTTAGAAAATGTTAACACAACAAAGATACAGTTCAGTGTGTATATTCTTTGTAATACTAAGTAATATATTCTGATGCTAGTAACATATCTGATGATAACATTTAAGAGATTTAAGATTTAGGATGTATGACTGTTGAGTGGTTGCTAGATGTCCAGAGCCAGCAGCAGACATCTTCAGATCACAAGCTTAAAGAAGAAAGAGAAAAATTAAGTTTTGCCTTAAGACACATACAATAAATACAAAAAACAAATGGTTTAAAAGAAGATTAAATATTGTTGGGCTTTATAAAACATTTATGATTAATTCATGATAAATTATTATTTATTTACAAAATGTCTTTTAAAATCCTTTAAAATAAGATAAGATACTTTTTATTGTCATTGCAGTATACATCGAAATTAAGCAGCAATCTTTAATGTGCTTAAACATTAAACTATAAACATAAACTATAAAAACTATACATCTATCTACTTAAAATATAATCTCTATATACACCATATATGAAACATGTACAAGATAGATTATCCTCACACTGTTCAAAATCAGGTCTGTTGCATCAAACATTAGTAATATATATAGTAATAAGAAACAGCTTGATAGACTCACAACTACCATGTTCTCACACTCAAGAGAGTAATGCCATCAAAGTATGCAAAGAAAACCAAACACGACTGAACAATTATTTCTCGGCTCCCCGTAAAACCCACATTAATCTCATTATGTGTTACAGCTTTGCAGAGCTAGCCAGACATATTTACAAGTAGTCTCACTGTTTGAGAATTTTTAGAGGCTTTTTGCATGTTAATAATACTCAAACAAAACAACATTATACATAACAGATGTTTTTGGACACAGAGAACCTTGGATTCTGGAACATCCTCAACCCTATGGTTGGGGTGGTCAACATTATGTGGTTACAAACTGACTAAACAACTGGTCAATAGGATCTGCTTTATAAGTGACCACCACCTGCATGGTCTCTTGAAGATGTTTTATTTATTATGAGCAAGTTTATTTATAGCAGACCAAAGTGACATATAGTGGGTTAAAAAAGACATATTTTATAATGTCATGTTCTTACCGAGTAATTGTGAAACTTTTTCATTTCTTTGTAAAGAATGAATGAGAAAGCAGAGGAGGTACTAGTAGCCACCGTGTATAGAAATATTAAAATTGACTTCAATCCAAAGCTGAATGCCTATGGAAGAAAAAAAGAGTAATCCTCAAAGGTTAAAACATATTTCTGTGTATAAAGCACTAAAAATCACTTTTCAGGTGTGGCGTACACTTGTGAGCATTCTCATTCATTACAGTGGTAAAGAACCTCAAATGCAGAAGTTCAGAGGGGTGCAGTAATCTCATCCGTACAGTGGCATAATGCTTGTCGTCACATATCTGGTTTAAATCCGGATTGCATATTGTTTCTGGGTGATTCATAACATCAATGCAATGGATGATCAGTGCAGCAAGTGAGATGATTGTAGCTAGGGCTGTGATCACCAAGCACGGTAAGACCTATAAGAAACAGAAAGATCAAAATTTACTTTCACTCAACTCATTTTCACATTCACTTGTAAATAAAACTATACAGGTGTGGTAACTGTAGTGATGTTTCATATTGCCATAGGAGATGAGGAAATGAACATGTGGGGATGAACTTCCCAGCTCTCCCACACTGTGTTTTTAAATTTCCCTATTTACAATGGCAGCACATAGGATATGAATCTGTAAAAACTCTCAAAACTCGTTAGTTTGAGATGTTCAGGCCTGTGATAATTGAAGATATACAAAGATATTCTTATTGCACATCTGGAATCTTGGTGGCTCATTACAACATTCAGTTTGTTGTACAGTATATATTTGTTGTCCAGTATATAACAAAATCACACTTATAATCAAAGGTTTGGGAAAAGTATTGTTTTGCAGTCATGACATTGGTAGCTTGAACCAGAGGTATAATTTACACCGAGGACATGTCACATGTCATGTTTTGAAGGTCCAAATAGCCTGTAAAAACGACACCAAGATTATGGAACATTATATGATCTTATTGTCCAACACAACAAATGCATTTATAATCAAAATAAACAGAAAACAATAGTACAGGGTTGACACACAAGGCTATTTAACCTTTTTTGAACCACTTCCTTTCAGTTTCTGCACTGGTTTCTTCTCAGTGAATGCAGTTGCCTAAGTACTTGATTTCTTAAAGGGAACACAAATTTGTGGGGCAGCTGAATTAAATATAACACCCCTTCCATATTCTTTCCCCTAGCATGTGTCAAAGCTTTGACCATGAGTTGAACAAGTGGGTAAAGGTCTCACCAATTGTCTTACCATTTCTATGTTGTTACGTTTTTCCATTACTAAAGTAACAGCTCCTGCAACAACAAACTGAAATGATAAAAAGGTCAAATGGAGAAGTGTTAGTGAGAAGCCTTTAATCCATTTCAGCATTATCTGATATCAGGATTTTAATTAGTACACAGTCTCATACCTTAATAAAAAAATACAAACCATACAAAAAGTCGGAGAAACTTACTTTATTAAATGAACACTAACTCAAAACATGAATTACTTATATAACTAATTTTGAGCAAAATAAAGTTTGAGTATATTTTTGATTAATGACAAATGTATTTAGGCCTATATGTGTTTTGGCGCATTTCCACTAGGGCCTGCTTGGCGCGGTACGGTTCGATACGGGTCGCTTCGCTACGGAACGGTACGGTCGCGTTGTGTTTCCATTACAATGGTGAACCACCCCAATGTGGGTGGAGTCGCTGTTGGCGCGCGGGTTGTAGTGTCGTGACATCATTTGTATGCGACCACAACACCGGCATTTGTATGCGACCACAACACCGGCACAACACCCCTTAACAAATAGCATTATTGTATCTTATTTATCTTTATCTTCATTATTGTATGTGATTGCTCTAATTATTGATAATAATTTGGTATTACTCAAACAGGCTGAATACACCCTGCATAAAAAGCATCAGTCATACAATCAAATGAAATCAAACTTTATTATGAAATATAGATATTTAAAGTACAACATATGTAAATTATAGTTATAGTTTAAAAAAGTGCAAAAAGCAAATATATACGTATAGCTTTATATGAAATAAATATTTATAGTACTACAAGCAACATTTTGTGTGCTTTTACTGGCGTCTGTCTCGCATGGTGTTCACAAGTTCGCCAAGCACCCCGAGGAAAGCCCGGTTGAAGGAAACATTTTCCGCCAACTCCGCTCGCCTCGTCAGTGGAAGGGGAATCTTGAATGTAAAAAATAACAAATATTAAACACAAGCATTCCCGTGAAAGCAACAACAATATAGCGTAACTGCACAAAATGTGTAGCACGTCATCGCTGCTATGGCTACAGCTAACTAGCAACTAGCAAGGCTAAGAGCTAGCTATTGTACAGTAGTGACTGTGGTGGTAACATTAACTACAAACACAGCTCTAAATTCCTGCGTTTACAATAGATGCGTTCATATTACGTTCATATTACATCTTTTACGAGCCTAGTAGTAAAACTGAAATCACAATACACTCACCATTCTCCGTGGCCTCCAGCACTGACATTGCCGTGTCTGTCCAGCTCTTTCTCTTCCGTTACTGGCTGGCCGGTGACCGTATATGACATCCATTTGCTGGAACCATTTCCAGTCTTTGCGGTTTGCTCTGCTGCGTCCGTTATGGTCCTTCACCGCCCGGTAATCGCGTTAAGCTTTTTTAGCTTGGACCGACCGGCACTGCTGAACGGACCGCTGGTAGCCATGAGTGGCCATTAGCGCGGAAACCTCGCTAAAAACTTTTACATTTCTAGTGGCCCCGTCCAGTTCGCCCTGGATTTTTTGATCGCTGATTATTAACAGAAAGGTTTGTACCTCGGCGTTTGACCAGGGAACAGACTTCGCTCCTTGGGTTTTAAAAATGGCTGAGGAGTCCATAGCATAGCGGAGGAGTCGCTCTCCTGACGCAACCTGTGACGACACTCCCTGGCCAATCAGTGTCATGCTGTTCCTCCACGTCACAGAACTGTACCGCTTCGGAACGGTTAGAACCTCGAGCGAGTCGGTACGAAAATAGTACCCGAAGGGGCCAGCTCACAGGGGCCTGGTACTAATGGAAACACTCACAAACCGACCCGTATCGAACCGTACCGCGCCAAGCAGGCCCTAGTGGAAATGCGCCATTTTATTCACTTTTTAATGTAACCCTTTGGGGTATTGCAAGGCTCGTGTCACATCTGGCTCCATCTCCATCTGTCAGTTTAGCTTAAGTGTTTCTTAGCTCCACCTTTCCCTGTCTGTTTTGTTTCCATATGCTTTTGTTGTTTAGTTCAGTCTGTCCAACCTCCATATTTGTAACCCTGCTTCTTATTCATTGTTTACAGCTGTGTCTCGTTACTTTCCTTGTTATGCTAGTTGTTTAAACCCTGTATTTGGGCTTCGTGGTTACTGATAATTGCACGTAGTTGTCTGGTTTCTCATTTTAGGATTGCCTAGTGCTTCAGGGGGGGGGTGTTAAATGTCATTTAACTATATGTGATAGTATTCAAATATGTTTTGACTTACTATGAAACCACTCCACCATGGTACACCAAACATAAGGACCTCTGTGAATTCAGCTGCCAGCAGTGGCATAGAGTAGGAGATGACTAGAAACCCCAGCATCACCTGGGAGACCTATGAGAAAAAGATAGGAAAGCTCTGATTCACCTTTAGCCATTAGCAGCAGAAAAAGGAAGCATTTCAAGAGTAGAGGGGTCATACTAGGAAATCCACAAAGGTAGCTATGGGTTTGTTTGTTTTTATTTTTTTTACACTTTGTGACTGTTTAATTAAGTACTTTTCTTTTAAATGTTTTTTCTTTTAAATGTTTAAATAATTTTAGATTTACATTGACCTCAGGACTGAAGTTGAACAGTTATCAACACAACCACTTACCCCAATTGCTTTGGATTCACCCTTCTGTAAGCTTTCTTTCAGTGCCTCCTGTTTGTCTGTTAATTTTTCCACATTTTGATCTGCACTTACTCTGACAGACAAATCACTTGAAACTGTAACTGCCATTCTCTCTCAGGACCTAACATGTAACATGAAAAGAAGCAGAAGCTTAATAAGGTTCCCTATAAGACTACAACACATAAACTGAACAAAGTCTATTTGAGTTTTTTTTAAGACTGGCCAGTAAAAATGTCAAAATAAAATTTATGTGATCACTATAGAGCAAAAAAAAAATGGTTCTCTGAAAAGAACTTTCTTAGAATAATCAATCATTAACTTATTTACTTAGTTACAATTATATCAGAATGCAGAACACATGCTACTTTGCAAGCTTTGGCACCATTTTGAAAATATTTCCCTTATACTACACCAAAATTGAACTGGACAATAAGAAATAAGGGAATTTACTTGAACTGTAACATTGACAAATGCAAAGAAGATCAGTACAGAGGAACAGCTTTTGCAAACATGGTGTCCATGCTAACAAGAGGCAATATGGTTTAATTGAATATCTACATTAAAGATTGTTTCAGTGGAGTTTACTTATTGTACAGAAGGAAATCATCTCAGATTTATACGTGATCAGATCGCTCCCCTGGGCTTGTGTTAGAGTGGAATATTAGTGTTATATTATGAAATATACTGGGAAAAAATATCTATTGAAGTCAGCACCTGCCCTGTCACATTCAGACACAAGGCAATATGTCTTTCTACATGAAAATCAATTAACAAATATTTGACTGCTTTACAGCCCAGGCTTTGAGTGATGATTAATCAAGGACATAACACCACAATACACCACAAATAGATATGCATGCCATACTTCCATACTATGATGTTATGTGAACATACAAATGTTCTGCCCAACTGGGAAAGATTTTCTGCCACAGTTGCATGACGAGTTGCAGTACACCACAAAGACAGTGCTGGTTGCGTACTAGAATATTTCATGGAAGTAAGACACCATCTCTAATGAGACATAATGAGAGTATCATTTGTATACCAAAATAACTTTATTTTGCTTGCATACTTCATACAGCATACTGATTTGCCACCGAAACAGTATGCTATATTCATGGTGTACTGCGTCCTGTCATTAAGTGGAGGCAGGAAACCTTTCCCAAGCCAGAACGTTAATGCATTCATTTGACCTCGTAGTATGGTTTGCGTTTGTCACATACTGGATACTATACCACATACTACTACTGGGACTAGTATCCCTGGGACAGTATTGCAGTATAACGTGGCAGGCTATATCGAACAGAGCCCAGATCTTTGTTCTTAATGATGCCAAAACCTTATATACGGGATGTTTATACCAGTGGAGCCTACCAATTTGAATGGAGTTTAGTGATTGGGCATTTTGCAGCAAAGTTCTCTCACGAATTCTGGACTGTTGATGAAGGGATATGTTGGTTATATGGACAACATCTATACAATTACTGAGCTGTTCATTAGTCTGCGCATAGAAAATACAGGAGCTTCTTGGAACTCTCTGGAAGCAATGCTATAGCTAGAGAGGACCAGTGTTCCGAAACTCGTCGGCGGTTAAAGGGTTAAATAGTAACAGTAATTAGATGAGATTATAGCAATCTTTCTTGTTAAGTTGTAGATATGATTTGCATCTGTAAGGTAAAACATGTTTTAAATTCCAACCCTTAACCAGATGGAAGGAAAAGTCATCGTAACGGGTCTTGTTTTTTCCCGTTTTTTCATGTCTTTGGTTTATGTCTTTGGTTTTTGGTCGCTTTCTGTTTGATTCATATAAATGCTTGTAGCCTATCGCAGGCATTTTAATAGTATTCTACAATGTAGGCTACTAATAAAATGGACACTGTTTGAAGATGAAGGTCATGAACTTATTTATACTCAGCTCTGGAGAAAATAGGGCCACACTTTTCATTAGAATACACTTTGGTAGCATAGCCTAATATCTGAAACTAAATGAATCTAAATGATAGGCATTGTAAAAGTTATACAATTAAATCTATATGTTGGTCTGTTGGTTTTTAATATAATGAAAAACGTAAAGTTTCAAAAGCAGAATTACTCACGTAAACTAAAAATCCGTTGAAGGACGACTCCCTTTCTAGCTGTGGACAGAGTCAAACAAGAACGGCATTGCGCAAGAATCGCTTGGACACAGAAAATACACATTTGTCTTTAAAGAATATTGTCTGTGACACCCTCGACTGTATCAGCAGCAGTTAGATCAGTATCTTACCTAGACGTCGCGCGTCAGTGTAAAAAGGTTTGTGATGCTTTTAATCTCCTAGAACCGTTCCACTGTGATTATAGGCAGTGTCAGTAAAACGAAGCCGTGGTTTGATAAGAAGCTACATGTACACAACGTCCCGCCCGTTTTTTTACCGTTAGCAGAAATTCGTCCCTCCAGCCCCCACCTAACTACTTGGACCCTTTTATTCGCAGCGGTCCTTCAATTCTAAGTTTTCTTCATCTCCGCAGTTGGAAATAGGCCCCTAACTGTTGAAATAAAACTATTTTTGTCGACAAGGTAAGTCGATACTGTCGGGTTATCCTTAAAAATAAAATTTTTAATCGGATAATTTCCTGCTGTTTTTATATTAGAAAAGACTACTCAATGATATTGTAGCAAATCCGTTGTAGCAAATAAAAAAGCGCGGTACTTTCTAATGGCGAATTATATAGTCACTGAGGTACTGCAAGCTTTTCTCCTATGGCTTTGACATTTTACTTTATATTCTGTTTTCTTTCGAAAAACAGAAGGGGCGAGGGTTGGGGGAAGGGGGAACACAGGGAGCGATGGGTAGATCTGCACAACACAGCAGTCCAGCCCACTGTTGGAGTGGGTGCTAATGTATTCTGGAGTTCACTACACACTTTTAACTCTTATTTGTCCGTAGTCCGTCTCTTCATTTCTTTGCTAACTTGGTTAACGAGCGCAACACTTGTTAAAATCTTCTTGTCTGATTGTGCTAAGTTGTGTCTCTGCTGATACTCCAAATGCGCGATGGACATTCTGCTGCTTAAAAACATTTCGCCAAGTCCCCCGTCCTTGTTTTTCTTACTCTCGACTCTGCCAATTGCCACCAGAGTGATAAATGAACTTGATGATAAATGGGCTTGATTATAGCCGTTATATATAGCTACATATAGTCTAATGTGACCACTGATTAGTAGTGTTTTATTTCTAAATTGCGTTGTTATTTAACATAGAGTTGTCCAGAAGGTGGTGCCAATGAATACCATATCAGCCAAGGAAGCTCGTTAATCTAATAGCCTATAGTACAGTGAATGTGCTATCAGTATTGGGATAAATGTTGATCAGTAATGTGTTTCTAAGATCATTTTTATATGATCTTACATTCTATATGATCTTACATTCTCATTGGGAGATGCCGTTGCTCAGAACAACTTACAACTTTCAACTTACCGTCTATATCAAATATACACTCATCAGCCATTTTATTAGGTACACCTTGCTAGCACGGTTGAACCCCCTTCTGCCTTCAGAACTGGCTTAATCCTTCATGGCACAGATTCAACAAGGTACTGGAAATATTCCTCAGAGGGTCTGGTCCATATTGACACCATCATTGGTTGATGCAGATTAGTTGCAACACATCCCAAAGGTGCTCTAGTGGATTGAGATATTGTGACTGTGGAGGCCATTCGAGTACAGTGAACTCATTGTTGTATTCAGGAAACCAGTCTGAGATGATTCGCATTTTATGACATGGCGCGCTATCCTCCTGGAAGTCATTTTAAATGTTCCATATTTGTCAATAGTTATTTTTTTTCACCGCAATCGAAATGTGTCCTCTGCTTTTTACCCATCTGTGCAGTTAGAACACACACACACACACACACATACACACACACACACACTAGTGATTACTAGGGGGCTGTGGTGCACACGTGCCCAGAGCGGTGGGCAGCCCTAGCCTGGCGCCCGGGGAGCAGTTGGGGTTAGGTGCCTTGCTCAAGGGCACCTCAGTCATGGCCTCAGGCCAATCCCAATCTTCTATAGTCCAATTTTGGTGAATCTGTGTGAATTGTAACCTCAGTTTCCCATTTGTAGCTGACAGGAGTGGCACCCGGTGTGGTCAGCTACTGTAGCCCGTCTGCCTCAAGGTTTGATGTGTTGTGTGTTCAGAGATGCTCTTATGCATTCCTCAGTTGTAATGACTGGTTATTTGAGTTACTGTTGCCATTCTATCAGCTCAAACCAGTCTGGCCATTCTCCTCTGACAAGGCATTTGCACCCACAGAACTGTCGCTCACTGGATATTTTGTCTGTTTCGGACCATTCTCTGAAAACCTTAGAGATAGTTGTGCATGAAAATCCCAGTAGATGAGCAGTTTCTGAAAAACTCAGACCAGCCCGTCTGGCACCAACAACCATGCCAAGTTCAAAGTCACATAAATCACCTTTATTCCCCATTCTAATGCTGGGTTTGAACTGCAGCCGATCGTCTTGGCCATGCCTAAATGCATTGAGTTGCTGCCATGTGACATTTGCGTTAATGGGTAGTTGGACAGGTGTAGGTAATAAAGTGGCCGGTAAGTGTATATACTCAGACATATCTATTGTTACATGAAAATAGATGTATTTGATGTAACCACATATTTGAGCTCATGGTCTTCAGTGAAGAGGTGAGTCTTCGGTCATTGTTTGAAGCTTTGTTTGAAGCTGGCTCAAAACCAGTGGAAGGCTAGCTAAGCAAAGCCGTAGTGTATTTATTTTTTGTCTTGAGGGATGGTGGCTCAAGTCAAGCAGTACTAGAGTCTCGAAGGCTACAAGGTTCAGAACAGGGATTGATTGAGAGCTTGTAAGCATGTGGGAGCTGATTCAGTTATCCACATTATTTATCTGAAAAGTGTATTGTGAAATGTTCTACAGTTAAATATGAAGTTGTTATTATTATTATTGTTAACAATAATTGCCTATAGTCATGAGCTCTGGGTAGTGACAGAAAGAATGAGACAGATACAAGCAGCACCCTTTCTTCTGCAGGATGTCCAGCCTTCCCCTTAGAGATGGGGTGAGGAATTTGGTCACCTGGGAGTGACTCGGCGTAGAGCCGCTGCTCCTTCATGTAAACAGGAGCCACCTGAGGTGGTTCGGGCATCTAGTCTGGATGCTCCCTGGGCATAGTTTAACTGGGAGGATACCCCAGGGAAGACCTAGGACAAACTGGAGAGATTATATTTCTCAGCTGTACTGGGAATGCCTTAGTATCCAATAAGAGCTGGAAGAGGTGGATGGGGAGAGGCCTGGCCTTCTGTGCTAACGGACCTCTAGAGATCTAAGGTCTGTAGTTTCAAATGCAGCAGTTTTACCCAGAAGCACAAATACAGAAACATGACCTGCATCATTAATGCTACTTAAGTGTTTTGATTTGATTTTAAGGCAGATTAGATATTTCATGCATTATTTTCATTAAAAAAATTCTAAACTGACAGAAGACAGCTTGTTCAAGTGCTTTCCTTAAAAACAGAAGGGTAGAGGTTAATCTGTCAAGGTTTAAAGCTGAAGTCTAACTACTGCTATTTTGAGTGTGTTTACAAAAACAAATTCTGTTTCCAAAGTCACTGTTTATTCATTTAGGCAAAAGCTATCAAATACATCTTGGAATGTAATTTTCACCATCCAAAATAATTGTACAAGCACAGAAAATTAAATGTATGACTACACGAAGATAGCATTTATAAAGCTGCTTTTAACCCAGAGTGGTAAGAGGGCCAAAGTCTGAAGGCAGTGCCAGAACATACTGGAAGACTTTGCAAAAATCTTATTTTGTGGTAAAATTGTCATGCTTAAGAGACTTTTGATGTGCCGTTTGGTCCAATAATGCAGTTTCACTTCAGTATATAAAAAGTACATGTATTTATCCACTTTCTTTAAGATGATGCCTGTGCCCCAGTCAGAGTCTGCAGACATTAATCCCCACAAACTGCATCGTCCATTCAGATTTTACGACCCTGAGGCGGTAGCGGTGAGTGATTGATTACAACATTAAAATTCTCTCATTGCTGGACTTGAACTATAATTAGGGAATAATTATTTTACTTTCCAAAAAGCAGCCACACCATGAAATAATGGTCTTTTTCTCATTTCTGATCTAACTGTTTTTGTAATGTGTTTTAAAATGTGTAAATACAGATACATAATTCTGAGTCTCCTAGGTTTTGACAATATTACTTGGACTGTTCCAAGTGCTTTTGGGAATTCCAGTTTACTACATGAGCATCCGCATTCATGTGCTATATATGTGTCCAGTGTTTGTTGGAGCAGTGGTACGTACCTTTTAAAAGTTTTTTTCTTCATCCAGTACATACAGAATTATAATATCATTTGACTACTGTCTTTATTGTCTGCCCAGTATGTGGCTGGAGGAACATATGCAATGGCATGTGAAAGATCTCCTAGCAGGCAGCTGGTAAGTTGTTTGCTTTAACTGTCTTGTATTTGAAATGAAAATCAATTTGTGAAGTCAATATTATTTACACTAAATGTGCAATGGCTACTATTAAATATATACAAATACAAATATATTTGATTTGATTTGATTTGATTAAGAAGATTGTCAAACATAGTACCTTTTGCCATTTATGGTTTGCTGTTGAACTAGTCTTTACATTTCAAAAGGAAAAACTTTGGCACAGTCTTTTTTTGGTGTTGTAGTAAAACACATTCTCAAGGCTGTCAATGTTCAGAAATTCATGATTGCAATACTGGTAGAAACAAGAAGATTTTGAAAGCTCAGATAAATGCAATGAGTGAAAGAAAACTGACTCTGGCTGTAAAATCTCTAATCTCAAATCTGTTTTGCTTTCTGTGTGGTTTGAGTGACCCATGTTTTCTCTTTCTCTTAGTTGAAACACTGCTTGTATTCTGGTATTGGTGCCTTGGTGTTGGGATTGTGTGCCATTGTTGTATATGGCTACGCAGTCCACGACATTAAGCATTTCGAACTTTGTAATTCAGAGCAAAGTGTCACTTCGAGTATTACAGATTGTCCAACCTATGTTTTTGTTGTGAGTTACAGTTACTTTTTTTGCTTGTGCGTCTGCTTGAATGAACCTATTTTAGTAACTAAACTCTTAAGTATTTTACTTTAAGCATATTATGTTGGCATATTTTGAAGCATGCTGTATCAGACTTTTATATTTACATTTTTTATACTTAAATTAACATATTTTTGTTTCCTACAGGGTTTCTTCAGGGCTATTGCAGCACTGCTCTTTCTTTATGACATTTCAGCTCTTATTCTTCAATGCTTCATTTCATTTTCAGCTATGAAAGGTTTGAAAAATAATTGAAAGAAAAATACCCATATAACATAGCATATATAATCAGACATACATAACCTAGTAATTGTACTTTTGCTATTTTGGTTTTAAAGGATAGCATACAAAACAATGATCTTTAAAAAATGAACATGGAATTATAATTTCTGATCTGCAAATCAAAGCATCACTAAACAGCCTAGACTTTTCTTCTGGGCAATACTTAGGACTAAGTATTACTACAACTAACAGGTTTCTGTTAGAACCTCTTAATTCTAAGTTGTTCCATATTTGATAGCATAATCAAGTATACTCGTTTACTTTGACATACCTCTCATATAAAAAAACTGTAACCAGTGACATAAAGAAATATATGGTATATTGAAAACTGTTTTTGTGTCCTGTCATTTATAAATAAGAGAGCCAGGTTCCCTAGTTTATAGTCAGTTATTTCTGGAATCCAAACTATAATTATGCAGGATACCACTAGCGTGATACAATTTATGTTAATAATAACAGCACAAAGTAGAAGTTCTACCACATATTCAACTCCAGCTCTCTATATTTAATATATATGGTGCTCGCGTGTACATATGTTACATTGTACATATTTATATATTGTATTTTATTTTGTACTTTTGATTCTATTTTGTATTTATATTACTCTGTAAAATAATGCATGTTTGCACATTATGAGGGACTATGCACCCAAGCTTTTCACTCACCTTTCACACCTGTGCTAATGTGACGATTATATATATATAATTTATAGCTTTGTGGCTATAAAGTTTTCATACAAAATCTGCGTTGGTGGCGTCCCTACTGACATGTTGCAAATGGAATATTCCTGTCACTTTGGGGTTTCCCATGAGTCAGCTGAACATTTGACGATACCAATGCAGTTAGCAGTTGTTTGAATTTTCACGATGTCATTGTAATACCATTTTAAACGTTTTCTCTATATTATGCTCATTACACTTATTTATATTTTAGTGTAGTTATAATTTTTAAATCTATTCAATTATGCTTTGTTTTCATTTAAGTTAAAATCACACCGTTAACATTTTCTGACATTCCCCTTAGCAGAGTCCAAATTGGATCTATCCAAGTATGGCGGTGGTATCTGTCAGCAAGAAGTGAAACTTTCGCTCAAGAGATGATATATTTTGTTAAATATCCTACATTGTGGTTACTCTCGTCGTTTTGACGTTTGTTATATTGAACAGAGAACAACATTTGATGTACTCTTCCGCTTGACGTTTACGTATTCTGGATTTGTTTGCTAGTTTAATGGAAAGCTTTCCTCGGAAGTTAGCTAACTTAGCTAGCTAAGCTAGCTAGCTTACGATACGATAGCAAGTGCCTTTTAGATCAGCCTCGAACGACGCTAACAAGCTACCTGTTTAGCTAGCTAGCTGGTTGGCTCTAGAACCGGCAAGTGGTTTCCGATTCACTGATTACTGACAGGTCTGTCAGAAGTAAATCGTTGAAGACATATGTTTATTATTGACAACCTAGGACCTCGCTTCCGCGTTCACTTTACGTCACTGGCTTCCAATTAAGTTGGATGTTTTTCGATGTGCCCCCTACCACCAGGGATTTGATTTGCTAGCACCATGTAAGTATGTGTGTGTTTATATAAACGTTGATGGCTAGCTGGTTATCTAGATAATGTTACACAACTTGTTGATGTTATTATTGCACACAAATTCGCAGTGCATTTTAGCCATCGTAAACATCCATGTGTGTATATTAGCCATGTAACCGTTCTGGCTAGAGGAGATTAAATGTTTTGCGATAGGGTATTGATACAAACTGGCTTCATAGGAAATATAAGGTCAGCTGTGAGGCCTTTTAAATAGGTCACTGCCTCCGAAGATAAACGCCTCTATTCCTCGTCAAGACTAACATGTCCTGTGATCTGTAAATAGTGATTTGTGTGAGAGAGATTTCAGTAGTGGAACTAGATACATACCATATGAATCTGTAAAACTGATTGATTAATGATCGACAGCAGTCCTGGCAAATCAATGGAGAAACTTCAGGATCTCAGCCAATCCGAGTTACAGGATTTGCTTGATAACTCGGAGCGGGTGGAGTCAATGGCACTGGAATCTGATGAGGTAAAATTTCATTGAATCTTCCAATTTGTCAATACAATTTTGAATGCAATCAGTATGTGACCTGTAGTGATCTGTGTGTGTCTGTCATAAGTTTCAAGTTTGGTTGTTGGTTAGACTGTAATTGTAATTCGGTAATATACTTTACTTTGAATAAATACAACAGTTGGTTAGGGTCAACAGTAATGAAGTGCTGAAGCAGCAATCATATTTTGCTCTTAAATTGAGTCATCTTGATAGAATCATTTACAGTGGAAGGAAAGTTAAGTCTGCCCTCGTGTGTTTAATAAAGTCATATTATCTGATGGTCTGCTCTGAATGTAATGCAATGATATCTGCCTTTATTGTTATAATAAAAAATAACCTATAATGTCATATAATTTAAAAGTCATGTAGTATGTAGGAGTTGCTACATGTCAGTGATGCTAAGGTAACAGGAGGTATGCATCAGTCATGGTCCATGGCATATGAAAAGAAATAATGTATTCATTGTGAATAAAATAGCTAAAATACATCTGAGCCAACCAAAGGTCATAACCAAAGCTGTAGATAATCTTCCTTTTGGATTGTGTCTAATCCACAAAGCTTCATCACAGTAGAGCAGAAACATTGCATGATAAAGATTTGAAAGACCAAGCAACACTTAAAATGTTTTGAAGATGGTTGTTTACAGGCAGGTAAACAAAACCATGTTGTCTTCTGTGCTTTAATCCACATGCTGATGAATAGATGCAAGACTTCAAGGTTTGATGCTGATGCCAGAAGTAAAAGAACGAAAACACAGAACTGATTTGTTTTTATCTCTGTCAGTTGACTGAGAATGTATGTTGTCTTTCATCCCAAGAGGCTTTCCTCTAGCATTAATATGATCCTTAATTCAATCAAATTAACCTCTAAAATGGTTTAAAGTTTACATTTTACAAAGGCCAAGATAAAATTATTTCCTGTAAATTCCGCATATTTTCTTGATTGTGAATTTTATTATTTTTCTTTATTCCCCTCAGTTTGTTATACTCTTACTTGTTATACTCTTACTGATGTTGTTATACTCTTACAGCCTGTGTGGCTGGCTTTTGGTCCAGTTTGTTGCCTTTGTGTAGGCTATAGTCTGAATTCTATAAGCCAAGTGTTAAATAGGGTAAAATAATAAATAATTCTGACTTTGCTCTGCACTATGTTCCCCATGAAGGGGCTAATCAGGTCTCCCTCTGTGCAGCTGTGGCACAGATTGCTAAATATTGTCTTCTCTGTGCTCATGAAGAGTCATTTTTGACACCCTGTCCCTTCATAGATCCAGAACATGCAGCTGGAGAGAGAGATGGCTCTGGCATCCAACCGAAGCCTGGCAGAGCAGAACCTCGACATGAAACCCCAGCTGGAGCACGAAAGAGAACGCCTGGTGGAGAAGTACACCGAACTGGAGGAAGTCAGGGAGAAATACAAACAGCACTGCACTCTAAGAGGTAACACACAAGAAGACTGAACGGGAAGTGTAGTTGGATGAGAGCTCAGCGGAACAGAAACACTGATTGGTGTGGAATGTCAAGGACATTGTTGGAGGAAAGGACAGAGGAAAGAATATTTCATGTGAAAATATAGAGAACAAGTGGTACGGTACTGAATGTTGTATGCACTGATATGAAGGTTATAGGTTTATCTAAATGGTGTGTCCAGATGATTCAAATGCTACTCAACGGCATAAAATTACCATCATTAATAGTAACTACCAGTTCTTGGCATTCGGGTGCTCATCAGCAATGGGTAAATGTGCCATATGTACAAATAACTTGGTGATTTTTTTTTTTTTAGCCAGATGTTTTCTTGTGGTCACAGAAAGTACTTGCTCTTGATAAGTTACAGTTTCATATATAACATTAGACTTAATCTCTAATATTAGGGTTGACTACATCTATCACTGGTATTTATTGACTATTGGCTGTTAAATGCTACTTTCTAAGGGAAAAAAATAAAAAAGATTTAGTGTACAGAAACATTTACACATGTTCAGGAACCTTTAGGAATTCCAACTTTGTGCTCTTAGCCCTTTTTAGAACTAAGGAATGGCTTACTAGATACACCCTGCATGTCATGCGTTAATTGCACGTCATAACTTCATTGTTAGAAGGTACAGTGACATCAATGCATTTGTTATTTTGAAGTGTGAGAATTTAAGTTCTTTTTGTCAAGCAACTATGTTACAATATTTGTGGATGTAGAAAAGTAAATGTTGAGCTTATTGCCTCTGCTGAGTATGAGAAGTAAAGGAACCGTGAACAAAGTCAAGTTAACCTGTGTTATTGCCAAAAGGGAAATTTGACTGGCATCAAACGCCTCCCTGCATCAAAAGGACCAAGTGTCTTTGATTCACTGCATACACAGTATTCAATAGAGTTCAGTTCTCTCTCTCTTTTCTTTTCTTTTTGAAGTAAACGATCAGATGATTAGAGAAATGAAAATGGAACAGATTCTGATGTTCCTGTTTTTAAATCCTATAATTACAACATTAAGTATGACAAAGATAAATTACTGCATTCCTTCACAACCTACCCCTGGGCTAAAATTAGGCGGTGTTGGGATGATATGATTTTACCAGGTCTCTTAAAGAGGTCTCTTTGTACTGTAGTATACTTAGAATGTACTTCATGGAAATTCTATTCAGATATGCAAATATCCCATGGCATCATATTATAAAGAAAAGTACCAGTAGCATATTTGTTTGGAACAATGGTTCTCACTAATCATAACTATAGTGTACTGTTCCTGTGATGTGTTTATAACTACCACAGTAGTGGTAAACTATAGATAAAATGATCAAGACATTAGGGTTAAGCAGAGGTGGACATCCCAGGTGCAGAAAGTAACAGTTCTCACCAAGATTTTGCTCAGGCTTCTTGGATTTTGTTGATTCCACTAATTTTACCTGACATGCACTAATTAGAAAATCCAGCAGGCTTGAGTAAAATCCTGGAAAGGAGTTTTACTTTCTGAACCTGGAATGTCCACCTCTGGGATTAAGGTTCACACTTCACGGAGTGGAAGTCTTTGGCCTGTCTGTGCTGCCTTTTCCCATGACGAGATTTTTCCCACAAGTCCAACACAGTAACACAGTGAGCCCTGTTTGTCCAGTTCTGCAATCTTGTGTATATACACAGCCAATATGTATGAAGTCATGTGTTGTTGAGCAGGAGTTGCTCAACATGCCTGTCTTGTTTGCTCTCTCGCGTACTCCATGAAGGCCAGTTCTGTAACTCTGCCTTCCACTGTGGCATTTCATCTTTACCTTTACAGTTTTTGACATTACATCATGATTTTAATCACGTGTCTGACACAGGATACCTGAGGTTTTTGTCCGACTTTTGCTTTTGCTTTCCTCTTCCTGCCTTTACACTTCTCTCTGTGAACATGCCAACAATTCTGGATTATAGGCTGATAAAAAACTGTACTTCCACAGGAGTTCATTCTGAGTATCAAACCTCAATCTAACGATGCTGTATTTTAATCAGTGTTCTGTTCGCTTCAGACACCGATTCACATGCTGTTCTGTTTGTGTTTCCCAGTCCTGTTCCTGCTTTGCCAGCAGTAATAACACATGACATCATCTAATTAACAAACCCAAAAGCTTAACTGTTTTTATGAAACATGTATTAATGAACTCCTCTTAAATGTGACTGTTCATCAGGTATTATGCTGTCTTTTGCTATTGCAGAATTTATATTTTTGTACACCAGCAGTGTTCTAATCTAATTTCATCATTCATCATTTACATGTGTGTATATTAGCAGTGTAATTCATGTTACTGTATGTAGACATGTTTTGTCTTGGGTTTGTGATACATTCATTTACCTGTTTTCTTGTTTACTGTCTGTATGTTTACTATAATGTTTTTTTCCCTCTGTGTATGTACATCCATACACATAATGGGTAAAGGGGGTGATCCCAGTTTCACAGGTTCTAGCCTAGTGGGTTTATGCTGGTATTTTCTGTTCTTCGTGCTTAACCTAATACAGGAGCTGCTAATTACCTTGGATTGAGTTACCTGTGGTAGAGCAACAAGAACTTAGACGGGGATCCCTAGGACTGTGACTGAGATCATTTATAACTTTTAAAACACTGCATTGTATAGATTTGCTGCAGTTCCAGTTGAACTTTTTTTGTTCCCAAGAATATGGTAGTTGTTGTCACGTACTCAGATGCTCAGATGCAATGAGAATCTCTTGAGGTATTAGTAAAATAGTGCCGCCCCCCCCCCCCCCCCCCCCCCCCCGTTTCTCTTCTAATTATTCCGCTATTTTGATTTCATCTGCTGTATCTCTTTCCATCTCCCACACTCCTTTTTGTCCTCCAGATGGGATTATGGGACAGGTGTCACCTGAAGGATTGCTTTCTCGTCTACAGGCAGAGGGCGCCAGCACAGAGGCAGAGTCAGAGGTAAGTGATTTCTCAAGAATGTTTTTGGGGTGTTTTTGTGTTTTGTTTTTTGGCACTGTACTAATATACTTTATATACTATATAGTAGTCTATGTTTGAGTGAATACAAACAGATGTTTGGTAGGTTTTGTCAGGATGCACACTGAAATCCTTTTGAGAATTTGTATCAGTAATCACTAGGATCAAGTGTATTCTCTTTTTTTTCTTTCAGGCTCTGGCTGATGAGTTTCTGGAAGGTTCCTTGTCTCTTGACTCCTTCCTTGAGCGCTTCCACTCTCTCCGTTCCCTCGCTCACAAAAGACGTGTGTGCATCGAGAAGCTGCAGGAGATACTCCGCCAGAAAAGCTCAGGAGTCGGAGACTCTGGCATGACATCACAATCGTGCTCCAATCCGGACACTGGATCACTATCACCGTGGCAACAGCAGCAACCCCAGCAACAGCCACAACAGAAACCCAGCGTGTCCGCTAACTCCTCCAGCTCTGCCCTACCTTACCCCCCATACCCTGTTTCTCCTCCAAACCAACCCACTCCAGCCTCTGCAGCAGTGCCCTCCAACCCTTCTGCTGCATTTCAGCCATATTCCAGCCAGGGTACACCCTTTCCCCCATCCACAGGATACCCTGCTCCCCGGCCTGCCTTCGGTCCATCTGCATGCCCATACCCCACTCAGTCTGCATTTCCTACTCCCCAAGGCCCACCATTTGGCCAGTTTGGCTCCACTAATGCTCCATACCCCAGTCCATACCCTTATGGGGGTTATAGTTACCCCATGGGCCCAAATATTCCCCCTTCCCAAACACCTTCAGGTAAGCCCCTTTATAGGCCAGGGTTTGGAGTACCACAGCCATACTCCTGAACCCTAGAATCTCTTCTCTCTGTCTCTTTGCTGTCTCTCTCTGTTTATTTCTCCATCTCTTTCTCTTTTCTCTCTCCATTTTCTTTCAATCTGTCTAAAACCCACAACTGTTCTGTCTCTTTCTTCCCTCCCCTCTGCCTCCTCCTGGCACTGAGATTTGTGGCTTGCTTACCCCAGACACATTCTCTTCCTATTTGAGGCTTACACCAAACATTTCACATTGGGTTTCCACTTTTCCCATCTACACGTCAATGAATTACTGACTCTAAAACCTATCAGAGACCAAAATGGACAGTCACACTTGACTCTAGACTCAGTTCACTTCCTGGCTATTCTAGCATGTTTTCAGTTCTGAGATTGCGAATCATTGATAGGATGTAGTTGATGTTATGCTTTAATTTAATTAGACAGGATAGTGTTGCTGTTTGGCCTCATTAGGATGTGATTAATTATTTACATTGTCATGTTTAATTTTTGTTTAACTACCAATGAAAATTTCACACTACCTTCTCGGCTGCATCACTCAAATTTTGGGCAACTCTTCTGCTTGTGTTGCCACTTATCTGTGAAACAAACACCTTCACATACTGTCTCCATTATCATCACTGCGTTGTCACACCTGTTACTAGGGTTGCACTGACCCATGCACCACACTATTCATATTACTTGTCAATGAGTGCAATCAGTTCTGTAATGAATGCAAGAGTTCAACTGCCCCCCTCCCTCATCTTTGTCTGTCAAATGAACCCCTTGTTCAACCCCTCCTCCCCCTCACTCTTTCTTAGCCTTGTATCCTGTCTCTTATTCTTCAATTGTTTTGTTCTCTTCATATCCCCTGCTCCATGTTAATTCAAAACAAAGACAATTACAAGAAAGGAACAGTATATTTCAAAGTTCTGTAGAGGAGACTGTGTGATTTGTATAAACAGATACTAATAATAATAATGGTAAATAAGAAAACAAGGGATATTAATATAGACATATCTTTATCTGCTATAGCACAGTATGTGGTGTGGCGTTTGAGGCAAAGGTACCATAACAGCACAGTGCATATGCAATGGTGCGTGGGCTACATAACACACTTAGAAGTGTACATGCAGCAGGATCCATCTTGATAGTGAAAATGTTTTAAATGTGAAAAGGTAAGCCTATGCAGACAATTGATATGGACATGGCCATGAAAGTAAGGTTTGGTATGTTGTAAGACCAAGTTTCCCTGTTTAAACAAGGCTAACTACACTTTTAAAGAAGACATTTAATTATTTCTGGCTAGCTATATATGATGAAAGATGAAAGCTCTGTGTACCCTCTATGAAGGTGTTGTGTAGTTCATGGCAACATCCTCACATCCCCTCCCTTAGGAGTGTTTACCTGCTGTGGGTTGACCTATAGGATAACTATTTTGAATCACTTTTGCACTCCACAATAAATAGCTTCTGTCCCTACGGCAAAAGGGCCTGGGGGCGGAGCCTGAGAACCATCAGCTTTAAAATAGATGCTTAGGGGTCAATTAAAAAGAATCAATCCTTTATTTTATCAATCATTATTATTTTTAACTTAAAAGCAATCCAGAAAACCAGAGGCATTCACAATCAAGCCTCAGGTGTTTTTGATTAATTAATTAACTCAGTAATTAAGACTCAGGTTTGGAGCAAAACCCAGTCGTCTGTGGCCCGTCCTCAGGACCTGAAGCGAGGGAGCAAGCTGGCATCTAATAAAGGAGGGGATAATACTGTAGTCGCACACTGTGATGTGCAGCATTAGGTGAAGGACATTCTGTGGGGTTGGTGGTGATGACTGTAGCCTGTTAAGTGTATTATTTTTTATTTTTACTGCTTTTCTTTTTTTGGTGTGGATATTAAACACTGAAGTTGATCTATGAAAACTGGTGATTGTTATTGTGTTCCTATAACTGTACATGTGCAATGTTTAAGGCTTAGGACTTTAATGTATTTCGATGGAGGAAAATAGGTAGTCTGACTCACTTTCCAATCAGGTATTCAAATACAGTTAAAATTGAATCATAAGACTCGAGATTCGAGAGGGCGTTTTGGGGATTTTTTTTGCTTGGCGAACCATCGTTTACGGCGCTTTCAACACTTGTACGACATGGTAAACCAACCCAGCGGCTCTTGAGAAAGACTGAGAAAGTGAAGGAGGCAAACAAGCAGCAGGGAAAGGGTGTAAGCGAAGAAGAAATGAGCAATAGTGAGATGAAAGGAGACATGAGCGAACAGGTATTGGCTTTTTTTTTTTTTTTTTAGAATGAATGACAGACCGGATGTATAATGTTATTGAGTATGACTTTATATGCTCTGTTTACTGATCCTTGGTCTAAAGTACACAGTATTTATTCAATATAAGAGATTTTGAATTAAGTTTGAGACAGAAGTGAATGTGGTTCATGCCTGAAAATCTACAGAAACAAAGAGAAAAATGTGGTGAAATACTGTAATTATATTTAGAAGTCTGGCCATGCATTATTATGAATGAGCATCACAGACTGACCGCTTGTGTAAGAATAATCAGACACTAAATACCTAATGCCTCAAATGATATTATGTTTTAAATTTATGAGCTGTGTATGTGGACAATATACAAATGAATTCATTTCGAACTGAGCTGGGTTGAATTTTTCCTGCAAGATCACCATTAAAAAACTTATACTAGGACCTGTCCTTAAGAGATATTCCACTTTGCGCTTCAGATTATTCTTTACTCCTATACTTTAGAGATATTCATACCTATGTCAAACTGCAACCCAGTTGCAAGCCCCTGACACGAAGACCAAATTTTAAAGTGTGAAAGGGAAACGTTCAGAAAGACATAGTCAAAAAGCAATGAGCTAACCATCTTTTAAGCTTGTAGAAAATAGTTATTTGGCCAGATCAGTCTAACAGCTTTTAAAAATGAAAAATAACGTGGACAAAATCGATATTAATGACAGAAGAGATGAGATGTATTGCAAATGAGTTCGAAGCGTGTGTGTGAAGGTCCAGTACATGACAGGTGGAGTTGTACACAGACCAAACCCCATGAACGCTTATGCTTAAAATAGTTTCTAAGACAAATACACACATTTGTATAGTAAAGATAAATTTCTGTTCATTTCTGAAAATAAATGCATATATTTTAAACAATCTTTAAATATTTTTACAACCTGTAAATCTTTTAAGTTTTAAAGTTTAAAACAGTTTAAAACAGTTCAACTTTTCAACTTTTACACAAACACACACACACACACACACACACACACACACATATAAAAAAATATCCATAAAAAACACACATACACACACACAAATATATATATATATATATATATATATATATATATATATATATATATATATATATATATATATATATATATATATATATATATATTTGTGTGTGTGTATGTGTGTTTTTTATGGATATTTTTTTATAGATTTTTATTTATTTTGTATTTGTGTATTTGGCTGGTGTGTCAGTGGAGGACACTCAGGACAGGGCCAGATGGAGGAGTTTGATCCGCTGTGGCGACCCTTGAACAGGAATAGCTGAAAGAAGAAGAAGAATTTATTTTGTATTTGGATTTATTTATTTAGTTCACAAAAGTACCAGAGGAACAGGATAGAACAGGCATAGACACTTTACTAGACTTCATACATTTGGTGAGGAGCCAATGTCCAAAGTAAATAAGTTATTATTCATTGCTTATTTAATAACAATTATTACAAATGGTTTCAAAACAAAAATTGGTAATCTCTGCACTGTTTATTTTGAAAGATCAGATCTTTAACTGGACTTTAATATTTGTGCCTCATGTGACAGTGGCTGATCTGCTTCCAACACTGTGTTTGTACATTCAATACACAAAAATGAGATTTGCTTTATAGTAATGTGAAACCAGTTTAATAGAAACCAATTTTAAACCACATATTGTCTGTATTTGTGTGAGTGTATGTATGTATCAAAGAAAGTTCTGTCTCTGTGTATGTGTATGTGTACACTTGTTACAAAAGGATGGAACAGTTCTGTAAAAGAGGATGAGAAATGTTAAGACAGCAAAAAAATTAGGCATGACTTAAATGCACCACAGGCAACAGTTTAATACCTCAAAGGTGTTTCTTCTGAGTTAACTTCCCATGGTGTTGAATAGACTTTGTGTAGTGAGGTCAGAAGAGCTCTTTATTAACTTACATTTGTTTATTAAACTCCACTGCCATCTGTGCTTTTAGTGCATAGTTAAAGGTCAAAGCATCATTATCACAATTTTCATGAACTCTTCCACAATGCTTTTATAAAGAACTTGGAGTCAATTTTGAATTTCAGTGGTGTTTTTTAATTCAGTGGCGTGTGTGTTTCTGAGGGCAAGAGTGCGTGTGAAAGGAATGAGACAGCAAGTGAAAAGTGTGTATATGTGTGGAGTGTGACAGTGTGTGTGAGGGAAGAAACAGAGACCGCATACTGAGCAGGACGTCAAATGCCATGAAGAGAGTCTTAAATTAACACATTTCACGTGGTAATGTCAGGAAACCGGCATTCAGACTTATCGTACATTGTGAATGAGGAGTTGAACATTTACATGAGGAGCAAACTACAAAACCAAGAACAAGGACAAACAACCAAATGAAACCGCTGTATAAATAAGGCACTAACAAGAGATTAGTGTGGAACATCACTGCCCCATGAGTGTAGACCACTTAACCTGAGTGAGTGACTGACCAGTGACGAGTGTCCTGCATTAGTCGTAGTCACTTTGAAGTAGTGCACGAGGCTACTGTGCGCGTGCACACACACACACATACACATACACACATATATATATATATATATATATATATATATATATATATATATATATATATATATATATATATATATATATGTATGTATGTATGTATGTATGTATGTATGTATGTATGTATGTATGTGTGTGTGTGTGGCTGCCATTTTGTTTGTGTGTATTTATTGTTCATGTTTGGTAAGTGTAGTTTAGTTCATATGTTGTTTGTTTTATTTGTAAGTATAGTTTGGTAAGGCCTTTTTGGTTCTGAGTGACATTTTGTTTGTTATTTTGTCCTTGGCCACTCCCGAAGACATTTACATCTGTCTTGTGTACTCCTATGTGTGACAAGGTTAACTTGTCATCAATTTTTGCCTGATTGTCCAGTCCCTTTTTACATTCATCTCTATGTTACTGTTCTTACAGCCTAGACGAGAACGTAACAATATATATATATATATGTATGTATGTATGTATGTATGTATGTATGTATGTATGTGTGTGTGTGTGTGTGTGTGTGTGTGTGTGTGTGTGTGTGTTGTTTCTCACACTACCAGAGGCCTGTGAGGATGTGACAGTATTTTCACTGTTCCTAGGCTTCTTGAGCTCTTATGCACCGATATCGTGCCTGTCATGGGAAAATGTGAGAAACTTGCTGTTAATCTTCCACATTCACTCTTATTCTTCTTTTTGTCTTACTCCATCTTTTCATCACTTTTTAGATCACTTTTATATCACCTATTACCACTGTTGTTGTGTACATCTTATCAACCATCATTGTGTCTCGTTGTTTTGTCTCTATTTGTTCATTTGACTTGGTGGGGAGGACCCACTGTGTCTCGGCTTTATTGTTTTCCAACACACTCTGTGACTCCTCCCACACAGATCTGGGGGTGTCCAGCTCCTTGCATATTTTCCTGTGTATGATTCCTTACATTTGGTTGTATCTGTTCTCCTTCTGCATGCATGTTGTGCTCCTGCTACTAGGTGCTGGATTGTCTCAGAGGTTCCTTTGCATCAGCATCCTGTTTCTCTTGTGTACTTCACAGCAATCATTTTGACCACCTCTACAATGGAATATATATATATATATATATATATATATATATATATATATATATATATATATATATATATATTAACAATCAATGAACTGGACATGAAAGTATGCAGGTCAGGTGACAAATGCATCCCACTTAGGATAAGCCTTATTCAGAGAGGTGGTGACATCATTTGTAGTCCATTTGATCATTTGCTGTTTTTGCTAAAGTGAGTTTTAAATAAGCCTCTAATCCAGTGAGTAAAGTTTTGTGATATTATCAACCTCTAATGAAAGAGCTCTACTTCTAAGTTATCACTCTACCACTTTAATGATGTTTGTACTGTAATGCTCTGTGGATTGGGGTTTCAGAAGTAGAGAACAAAGTTTTAAAATTATTCACCTAAATTTGCTAACTCCTTAACCTTAAACGTTTATCAGCACCTCTATCCCACAATTGTTAACATTGCTTGCTTTTGTGCAGACACCCACTCAAATTACAGTCTTCATAGGTTTTTGCTCACATTTAAGATTTTTTTTCTCTCTGAGTGCCTTTGAAGTGAGGAAGCAGTGCAGTGTGCAGATAGCAACATACGAGATGTGGAGATGCACTGTATGGAGTGAGAGAGAGATGGGGGAGGAGAGAAGAAGAGGAGAGCTTTTACACCTCTGCCTGTTTCCTTTTACTTCATTGTACATGCTGCTTCCTCTACACACTCCTTCATAAGTTTTTCTGCGAAGGTAAGAATGTAGTTTGACACAATTATGAATATCTCTTAGAAACAGATACATTTTAAGTCCTGGTCCTAGTCTCTCTTACTTTTACGTTACGTTTAATGGTTCATCGCTTCTAGTCAGCTCGTGATTTTCTCGTGTGGAGTTCTTATTATTCAGTGGTATTGTTGAATACTGAGTCAAAAGAACAGGTACCACCTGGACTTTAATTGCAGTGCAGAGAGCAGAGACAGTAAACCTTTTGATTTAAAAACATGTTTAACCTACTTCAGTGTCTAAAATTACATTTGACCTACTTAGGCCAAGATCAAACCTTAATAGATCCAGTGAAACTGCTGCTTACCCTGTGTCTATTTAATACACACAGGGCCTATGCATAATTAAAATGGTTTAAAAACAAACAAATTCTAAAATCATTGATAATCACCCCACTGGTAATTTTTAAAGACCAGATCTTCAGGTTTGATATTTGTGCCTCATGTGGCAGAAGTGGTTTCAGATAAAAACGTGCACTTTGTCAGGTTCTGATGGAGCTTCTCCTGCTGCTGGTGTTGATGCCTGCTCTCCTGTTCGCTGGTGAGTCTTACCTTTCACTCCACACCAGACCCATGTTCCCTGTGAATTCTGCAACTCTGGCTCTGCCCCACAAAACCAGATTTTATCCTACCCTCCCCACTTCTTTTTAAAATGTTTTGTTAATAAGCAGAATCGTTGGGGAATTTGGCTTATTAATGGCTGGTTTATACAGGATTGCATATATATTTTTTGGATTTTTGAATGCAAAAAATGAAATCCATTGACACACTGAGCTGTGCAGCTGCAGACTTTTTGAAAAGCTAATTGTGTGTTTTGTATGACTAACTTAGCCGTGCTAATGGTGTGTGCTTGTTTGTACATACAATGAACACGATTGAGATTTGCGTTGTAATGTGGTGTTGTGTGATGTTTATTTTTGTTTTTGTAAAAATGCTGGTAAAATTCTATACAGCCACAAACTGCCTGACTGTAATTGCAATAATTCCAAATGACTGGCTTCTCTTTTTGTAGCGTTCTTTGTTATTTTAAAGAGGCTTTATTTTGTACTATTTAAATTAGTTATTGTACTATTTCTTGTGATCAAGCAAGTGCTATAAATGACAATTTTAAAAATTTGGACAGTGAATATTTTCTGGATATTTTTGTAATGGATTAACAAATTAGTGTCCTTAGTCTGGCTTTTAACGTGTGTCCAACACTATAGGCCTGTTTTAACTGAAAGTGTCTACAGAGGTATATTCCTGTTGTAAATTTTTTTTAAAGATGCAATTTGCGTGGACCCTCTTTTATAAATAAATAAATTTATTTATTGGCATTATCCTAAGATTCTGCTATTGCATGTGTACAGCAGATGTGTACAGACAACTGATTGGTTCAGCACAGTGGTCAGCGATGATCAGATAGCAACAGAACATGGACAGACATGGACAGACTGATGGTCATTCGACATGTTTTTATTTTTAATTAATTAATTAATTAATTTCTTGCATAACAATGTCTGAGGAAGTCTGATTTTATTTAAAATGTGATGTCTGCAAAATATTTGATTTTCACTTCAGATGTTATCATTAGTTTTGACCAAAAGAGGATAATACCAAAAAAGAAAGTGTTAATGAAATGCATCAGTGGCCTATTGATATAATCTCTTGAAATTCAATTTTAACTTCCATTTTCTTTCATTTACCATCAATTTCTTCTGTAAAAAGAGGTCAGTGGAGCCCAAGGAAACAACCTTTCCTACAACTTATCATGGTTCTGTAAAGAGTGCATACTGCCGAATAGGAATTCAGTTCAATGCTGTATTAGTGCTTGCTTTATTAGCATGCTCACTTTCATTCAACATCTGCTTAGAAGTGAGGACTTTTTTTCCCTGTCTTTTTCCCTGTTTTTTTCCCTACAGTTTAGTCCGCTGCAGAGATTTGTTTTTATTTGTGCAAACGACCTCCAGCCTTCTGGCTGTGTGCAATATATATATATATATATATATATATATATATATATATATATATATATATATATATATATATATATATATATATATAGTATAATATACACTGTATACAGTAATTTAATTCAAAATTCAGTCCAAATTGTTAAATTGTTTATCGTCCAATTTTTTCGCCGTATGCTAAAAGTACTCAGTACCAAATAGATTCTTTTATATCCACATGGATGTTTTTATATTAAAAAAATACAAATAGTAGTTGTAATGTATATTGTGGGTTTCACTGTTGTCATCCATTGAAGTGTAAGTATGTTTTCTAAGTAATTTCAGTCTGGCCTTTGTTCATCATTAAAGGCCTGCAGAACACATGAAGAAGAAAAAAACACTGGGGGAAAAAGGAAAACAAAATGTGATTGAAATCAAACTGTAACAAGAGGAGATGTGTGCACAAACCTGCCAACCAAGCTACTTATATCACATCTGTTTTTTGTTCTCATGGCCAGAACATAGCGATATAAAGCTTGGCACGACTAGGCTCAGGGTCTTTGTTCTTGGTGTGCTGTCTGAGACACAGCATTAAAGAGGTCACCATTTAGAACAGGGTTGCTTTTTCTACATTTTTAGAAAGGCCAAATGTTTTAAAGTCTACTGAGACATGTATAATGTTCATTAATACAACAATTTTAGACTTCAATCTCATGATGTATGCTGAGGAGAAAAAAACAGTCCAAACCATTTACCATGCATCTTCTCACACTGATATAAAGCAGTTAGATTTTATATGAGGACCCAATTTTCTTTTTCTGCTTTTAAACCTAAAGTGATCGTAGTAAAAATCACCCATTTAATTTCATTATCAAATGTAATAACCTGCTGCCCTCTGTTCATTGTTCCAGGCAACACCACCACCACCACCAATGCCACTGGCACCGTTGGTTATAATGTTTCAACAGAATCATCTATGTATGGAATCAGGAGCACAAATACACCAAAGGTCATTCGGCTCCCTCCTATCCTGACCAGGGTGAAGGTGATCTGGGAAGAGTCCAATCCATGTCAGGGGATGATGTACCTCAATGTCAATTTCACAAATAAACCACAGGCCCTGTGCTATGAAACTATAAAGAACTTTGAGGAACTGGGCATTGACATTTGTGAGGAGAGGAGATGTGGAAGCTTCCTTGACTTCAAGTTAGTGCCCAAAATGAGGGGTTACATCATCACAAATGAGGACCTGACAGAGATCACATGTTCGAACGTGCATATCAACTGTAAAGGTATGTGTGAGTGTGTGAGCGTGCGTGCGTGTGTGTGTGTGTGTGTGTGTGTGTGTGTTTGGTGTGCATTTCTACTGTAGTCACGACTGAGCTTCATTTTCTCCTTCACAGGGAGTAAAGAGCTGGTTGCCTTCAAAGCCATAGCTGGTGTTCTCCTGGTGCTGGTCTTGGCTGTCATTCTTTTACACTTTGGCCGGCCGATGTACACAGCCATTCGCAAGAGATGTGAGGCTCGAAAGATATTTTAAAAAATCTAGTTTTAAAATAAAAATATTTGATAGTCGATTTGCAAATACTGGCATTACACTGGCATTTAGTTTAGGTTTAAAATTGAACAGATTACATTATTGTCACTCAAGTGCTCACAATTTAGTGCATTTGAATTGTGCAAAAGAGCATATGACTCATTACATATTTTTCATTGTCAATAATATATAAACATTATATAAGATAAATGCTTTGGTGTTGTGGTACTAGTAATACTGTTTCTATGCTGACATGTTGATAGTGTTTTTATTTTATTTCCTGTAGTTTCACAGAAGAGGGAGAATCGCTGGATCGGCCCGACGCAGAGTCAAAGTGGTGAGTCACTTCTCCTGCTCTTTCTCTCTCCGTCTCACACACACACTCTTGGAAAAAGAAGTGGGCCTGATCTTTTTCATTATTTGACTTTCTTTTTCTTTTAGTGTCCTATCACAGAGGCCAGGCTGCTCATTCAGATAACAATATGGTGAAGAGGCAGTCTTATCCTGGTGAGTGAATGCACACACACACACACACACACACACACACACACACACACACACACACACACACACACACACGCGCACACACACGCGCACACACACACACACACCCCATATTTATCATCATGACTGGGACTTCATTTATTTATTTATGTATTTAATTATTTATTTTGAACCCATTGACCTGTACACATCATTCTCATGCTTGATGTTTTTGTATATTGCAAGGTTTGGAGAGGCTTACTGTGAATCCCAGCAGAGAACCTTCGTCTAACCGGAACAGTGACTACGACTCATATGGCTACCATTAAGCACATCTCTTCAAATCCTGTTGTAGTGCAGGAGTATGCTATGCTTTGTGAACATGCTCACAGGATGGCTTCAGCTCTATGTTAATATGCTCTATGGAGCACAAAGACAAGAAAATCAACAAGGGACTCATAAAAAGTATTAAACTTGTTAAAAATGCAGATCAATAGCTATTTTATAGAGTTGCCTAGGATTTAATATTTACATGTTCAAATGTTTTCAATGCTTTACATGTTCAAACATAAATTATCTCAATTTTGATTCAGTTGTAATAGTGGTTAACAAGCCCCAGACAGGAACTTCAACAACATTTGTTAATCTATTTGTTTCTTTAACAAAACGTTGCCTTAGATTTTAAAATATTGAAACCAAACTGAATTTCTACAAATGTTATTTGTACTATTTTCTTATACTACCTGAAAATTCCAAATTTTTAATTGTATTTTGTTCATATCTTTAAATTAATGTGTGATGTGTTTAAATTATGTTTGTCATATAAAAAAGTAAAAACAAAGCAAAAAAAAAACATACAAAAAGTAACACTAATAACTGGTCATGATTTTTGAGCATGTTCCTCCTGAAGGTGGTCAAGAGAGTCAGGGGACAGAGAACAGGTGATACTGAGACACAGGCACAGTGAGGGAGAGAGCGGGGGAGAGTGAACAGGTGATACTGGCACACTGAGAGAGTGAGAGTGGGGGAGAGAGAACAGGTGATACTGGGACACTAAAACAGGGAGATATGATGTAAATGCACATTTTTGCAGCATTGAGGTTTCCTGTCGTGTTAGGACTACCTTCCTGTCTGTGATATTTCTGTCACTCACACATGCTGTTGCTCTAAAAATATTGCAGGTTCAATAAGCTCCTTAAGTTTCTCTAGTGTTTCTTTTCAGAATGCAGGGATTTTTAAATTTAAATTTTTTAATTTTATTTTTTTGGTATCTCAGTCAGTCAGAGTGCCATGTAACAGTATGTGTGGGTTTTTGTGTGTGTTTTTGTGTTTGATTGCTGTGTGCTACTGGGTGTTTCTGGATATCTCCCATGTGTGTACTATAATATGTGCATATAACAAATTTGTGTGTATGATGATGATGATGAGTGGGGTTTAAATAAATGCGGTCACTTCCTCATCCCCAGGTCAGAGAAAGGATTAAAACTCTAAAACTAATTTGATTGAGGCTGCAAAAGAGAACAGTGACAGCTGACAACAGATAACATGTATGGATTACCACAGAGAGATGGAGAAAACTCCCCCACATTCGTCAACCACCCCATCATGCTTGCAGTTGTATTATGCATTTTCACATGTGCTTATCATTATGTAGCTGTAAATATATGTTACTTTGTAATGCAGGTGACTGTTATTCAAGCGTTTGTGTTTCTGTCGTGCTAGGTCAGGGCGTCCTCATGCTGGGTGGTGTGCTGTTTATTATCATTATCTGCAATGAATATGGCAACCGCAAATTATGCTCAGTTCACAATCTCATCAGCATGCAGAGTTCTCACCAGCAATGCATAGTCATACCACAGAATCTACACCCTGCTACACACCCCCCCACATACATGCATACACTCACTGGCCACTTTATTAGGTACACCTTGCCGGGTTGGACCCCCTTTTGCCTTCAGAACTGCATTAATCATTTGTAGCAAGTTACTGGAAACATTCCTCAGAGAGTCTGGTCCATATGACATGATAGCATCACACAGTTGCCGCATCCATGATTTGAATCTCCCATTCCATCATGACCCAAAGGTGCTCTATTGGATTGAGATCTGGTGACTGTAGAGGCTATTTGAGTACAGTGAACTCATTGTCGTGTTCAAGAAGCCAGTCTGAGATGATTCGCTCTATATGACATGATTAAGTGTATATATATATATATATATATATATATATATATATATATATATATATATATATATATATATATATATATATTAGTGGTGGGACTTTAACGCGTTAATTTCGATTAATTAATTACAGGAAAATTAACGCACTAAAAAAATTAACGCATTTTAACGCATTTAACGGACGAGACACTTTTGCACCGTGGAATGTTTCTCAGTGCACGAGTTCCAGACATACAGATTATATGGACGCACAATAAGATCATGATGGATATGACTGAAGAGGCTACGCTGGTGGATGGGAAATTTAAATATAAACTTCCAGATGGAAGTAGGCTACAAACAAAAATAGTGTTATTTACACTTTATGTAGGAAGGAGTTCGCTTATCACAGGAGCACTTCCACCCTTCGTTACCACCTCAACGCAAAACATGTTGCGGCTAAAGCTGGGCGTACACTGTGCGATATTTTAAATCGTGTACTCAGCTCCAGCTCAAACTACGACTAAATCGCAGGGAGAGTCGGCTCGTGGAGCTGCTTCAACAGTGCGATACTCTCACGAGGAGCGATTTGAATTTCAAACATGTTTGATATTCTTGCGACGCTGCGATTTCTGATCGGGAGTTGTGAATCGCTCCTCGTATACCTGTGTAAACTATACGATGCACGACACGCGATTGAGCCGAAACGAGTGAAAAATCGGCTGAAAATGGGCCAAAAATCGCACAGTGTACGCCCAGCTTAACGCGCAGGTCAGTAACGATAACTTAGCTGCTAAATGTATTCCTAGTACGATAGGGTGACCAAACGTCCGTAATTCACATCCTGTGAGGAAATGTCCTGGTTTTTAAATTACCTTCATTGGACCATTAAGACTGGATTAAACTTTCGCGAGTGGCCGTAGCGCGCGACTCCGCACGCGTTTATACATGACGCGTCACATTATTTGTGTTGTCCGCTCTCAGTGGTCGAAGATAAAGACTTACAAGAAGCGCTGCACATTGCGTCAACTGATGCAAGTTACGAACTACCGTCCAGGGGTGAGTTTCCCAAAACGTTCTTAGCGCCAAGTACTTCTTAACCTCGTACGTAAGAATGAGGTAACGAAGTACTTGGCGCTAAGAACGTTTTGGGAAACTCACCCCAGAAAGACAATGTCGAAGAAAATCCAGCAGCTGTATGATGAGGAATAGGAAGTAAAACAGGTTATTGTGAAGAGCGACACAAATGTGGCTCTGACTGGGGATCACTGGACCTCTGTTAGCAACAAGAATTATCTTGGTGTGACAGCTCATATAGATGATGAATCTATAGATGATGAAGATCCAGTCATTTGCTTTGAGCATGCAGAAGACCACTTCTAGGCACTATGGAGATGCCTGTGGCAGAAGCCTGGGAAATTAAAGAAATTGCTAAAATGCTATTAAAAAACATCTTCTGATTTACTTCAATTCTTCCAATATCCTGAGCAAAACTCCCAAAATTAAACAACATTTTTGATCAGAATTTCCAATGTTCTGAACTGTTTTCTGCACACTACACATATATTGGTCTGTGTAGTAGACTGGTGGAAAAATAAACAAGATGTTGAAGTTTATGATTATGTTCATTGATTCATTCATCATTCAAACTTAAATTAATATTTCTCATGTTAAATACTGAAATGCGATTAAAATGCGATTAATTTCGATTAATTAATTACAAAGCTTCCGATTAATTCGATTAATTTTTTTGATCGCGTCCCACCCCTAATATATATATATATATATATATATATATATATATATATATATATATATATATATATATATATATATATATATATTATAAGGCATGCTTTGTTAGTACAATTTAATTGTTCACTTTAACTGGCATATCCGTACTATTACCTATGAATTCTGTGATCAGATGCAAAGAACTTTGTAAGTCGCTCTGGATAAGAGCGTCTGCTAAATGCCGTCAATGTAATTGTAAATATAACTAATCAGACAGTTGAGATATATATACCGGTACAAAAATACATACTATACTTTTATACACACTTTAAAAACATTAAATGCTCATTATTGTGGCTTTTATTCTTAGTGAAGAATTGGTGATAGAGGTGTTTACCAGAGTCATCAGTCTGGAGCAACCATTTTCATTGGTAGACAGAAAAATATCAAAAGAGATGGGGAGGGAAAGAGAGTGGATTATTTGGCATTTTAAATGAAAAAATCTGTATTGTATGAATCTGGCACAACTGCTAAAGAGGAATATACAGAAAGCAGGAGGGAGAACAGAGATCAGAGGAAGAGGTAACCATCAAAGCCACAAGAGTTATAGATCAAAGGGAATGAAAAATTAACTATTAAAAAGTGGCTACAGATAAGGCAGAGAAGCAACATTAATTCCAAACTTTAACATCTGCAACTAAACCAAACATTGTGGAAGTAGAGAGGAAAGTTGTTAGCCATTTAGCAAAGATGGATGGAGATTAAATGATGAAAATGTTACAGTGTGGATAACTAGGAGAAATGCTGAAGTTCTACTTGCGATTTCCCTTCAATGACATGTTTGACAAAAGAGGTAAGTAGATATATATATAGTGTATTATCTACTACACAAAAAAATAAAGGGAACACTTAAACAACACAATGTAACTCCAAGTCATCTACACTTTGTGTTCAGATAGGAAGCAACACTGATTGTGAATCAATTTCATCTGCTCTTGTGCAAATGGAACAGACAACAGGTAGAAATGAGAGATTTTCAACTGATTTCAAAGATTTAAAAAAATAAAGGGAACACTAAAATAACACATCCTAGATCTCAATTAATAAAAATCTTTGAAATCAGTTGAAAATCTCTCATTTCTACCTGTTGTCTGTTCCATTTGCACAAGAGCAGATAATGAGCAGATGAAAGAGTAGTTAAGAATATGTTGCCTTCACTCATGATTTTGCCCAGAAGCTGATATCCAGCATGCCGAGAAGTCTTAAAAATGAAGGGTCAACACTGTAATTATTAAGTCTATGTTTAAAGTGAATGTAAACATTCACATTCACTGTTTACATTACATTACAAACATATATATAGTAGTGTACGTGACTGCGTTTATTGTCATATGGACAATATTAATTCCAGCAATAATATGATTACAAAGCCACATAGTGGCTTTTAAATAGTCCATCATAAGACCACCAAACAAGTTGTTTTACACAAAGTGCATCCTAAAGAACGACCTACAACTCTAACGTGGGTATTTCTTCCTCTTACCTATTTGTGGTGGTTAGTTTTAATCTAAGAATTTCAATAGCTTAAAAAAAACCAGTGCGCAGTGCTCTGGAACCTTTAAGACCGCCACTTGCGTCCGTGTTAACCGTGTTAAGGTAATTTGTACATGGTGCCTACGTTGCAGAGGCGACAGCAGTAGGCTACATTTAAAATAACATGTTATCTACAATTTAAACTGCTGTATGTTTTCGTAGTCCGGCCCGGATTTTCTGGAACAAGTTTTTTTTCTGATCTCCGGTGCATACAGCCCGCATCAGCTGGCCCAGTCCGCGGCCCGGTCCAACTCGTTCATGTGTTTACAGTCCTCGGCCGCGCTGAGCAGGTTAGTCTGACTGGAGCGGGGGAGGTAATAACAGCAGCGTGACTACGGGCCGCAGTGCGCGGCGGAGGCTCCTCCACGGGCTGAGTTAAACCACCGACGGCCAGCGGCCCGGCGGCCCACCGGCCCACTAACCCATCGGCCGACCGGGGAAATCCCCGGTAGCAATGTATGCCAGTCCGCCCCTGTGTCCTTGGACATATTTATTCATGTAGGGAATTATGACCTCATAATATCCTCATATTTTAATGCATTTGGAACACCATTGATCCCAGAAAAAACAAAATATGTCACAGAAGCAGTATTTTAGTGTAACAAACGGTAGCAGTGGGTGGAGTAGGAACATGATCCATTTTTGGTGTTGTGTTTGTGGTGTTGTGGCGTTGTGGGATGGGTGATGGATGTAGATTGTCTCTTGGCAGAACAATGTAGCTCTTTCAGTATGAAGCTGATAATCCTCTACTGGATTATGAGACTCTGTAAGTTTGAAACATCAATAATTGTACAAAAACACTCATGCTTGACCTAATTCATATTGTACTGCATGATTAATGTCTTATTTGTTAATTATTTTACTGTTTGTGTAACGTATTCTGCTTAATTCTGACTTTTCCAGGATTAAGATACAGTTATCTAACACATAGAATATGTAGATATGCAAACAATGCCTTGTCTATCTATTTAGCCAAAAATAATATCTAATCTGAGTCTGTGAAACTGCACAAACACGTTAACTGTGTACTCTCTGTCTTGTCAAAGCCTCCACCCAGCCTCCATCCTCTCTCTCCCTCTCAGCCAGAATCAGTTTCCCACCCCTGGCACTCTCTTTCCCTTTCTCAGGCTGACATAGGGCTCCTCTTCACCAACTCCAGCCCATCTTCCTTCACACAGTCTCTGCTGCTCATGCCTCCAGTAAGGGCTGCCTCCAGACCAAGCCTGCGGGCTTCATTTGGTGCCTACTCTGCCACTCATGTATATACGCCAAACACCTTGTCCCTTGTACTGCATCCTCCAGAGAAGGTTGTATTTATATACTGTCCTTCCTTCTTCCAGTTTGTTCCTGAACCGGATGCTCGTCTCTCTGCACCCATCGTTGCATCCCTCCTTTCCCACGTGGTTGTAAGAGAGTGGGAGGCTGAGCAAGGTGAGATGTTTAAGGTCAGAGTGTTGTTCCATAAGATGGACAATCCAAACAAGAGAATGTGTGTGACCCTTCATGCCTTCAAACCAGAGGTGTCAATTCCAGGTTCAGAAAGTAAAAGTCCTCACCAGGATTTTGCTCAGGCTTCCTGGATTGTGTTGATTCCACTAATTTTACCTGGATTGCACTAATTAGAAAATCTAGCAAGCTTGAGTAAAATCCTGGTGAGGACTTTTACTTTCTGAACCTGGAATTGACACCTCTGCTTCAAACAGACTGAGGAGCAGAAGGCATCCTGCATCACAAAGGTACTGGAATAGGCTCAGGAGTCAGATGTGTAGTCACTGGCCTCTGTACTCCTCAGGAATAGGCGTTTATAATCTAGAGTCAGATTTCTGTCATCTATGTAGTATTTATTCAAGTATTTGATTGTTACTAAATTAACAAGTAATTGTTACTCAAGTAATTGTTGCAGTCCTTAAACTTAGATCCATGCCTATCTTCTTTGTATTGTATTGTTTTAAATTGCTGTTATTTTATTGTTCTTTTCTATGTACCAACTTTACTCAAAGTCTCCTCTTGGGCTGTGTGGTCACCGTGACTTTACCCAAAGACTTTTGGTTTGAGCCTGAACACACTGTTCAATCACTCCAGGCTCAGATCTTCAGTCGGCTCCGCCCACACAGGCTCCGAGCTCGTAATCACAGCCGACGGCAACAAAACTTCTCAAAGGCCCTCTGAGCCAAATCTAGAATCCCCACTGATATCATCCAGCTCTACTGCTCTTCCTTTAGCCCTTTGACCAGTCTTAACATATCAATCCCTAGATGTGTGGAGAACAAATTAGAGCAGACACAGAGAAAGCTGTACTATGCTGGCTCTGTGGCTCTGAAGGATAAAACAACAAAAAGTAACAAGACAAAACAAGATTTTTCCTGCTTAAATGAAGCTGGTGTGGAGGAACTATGGCTGAATTCATATGTACTGATCCGCTATAACAAGGGGCCCGTACAAACACTGCACTGGACGGGTGTGTCAGTAAATCTGAGGTCAAATTTTAGTGGAGAATTTCTCATTGTTAGGTGTCATTGCTGTGATGCTGCTTTCATTCCCTTAACCAGACTTGTGGTCTGGTGGAGAAGGGCTTACTGTTACTGCAAGGCCAACTTGCCATGAGATCTGACCTGTGGTCCATTAAAGTGAAAAGGACTTCAAGCACCAAGCATGACAGTTTCTATAATCTCTCGTAGAACTAACACTGTAATGGACAGACATGGGTAAGACACACAAAATTAACAAAAACAATGGTCTCAAAATAATAGAAATGCGAAACCTACTAGCAAATATTTGAAGTGTTCTCAGGCATGCTACTCAATGTATGAAGTGACATACATACAGTACTGTTGTCCTTATACTCTTTACGAACTAATTCTGCACACCTGCACTGCTTTGCTGGTGTAGATTATCTTCTGTATGTGATTTTTGCGTTGCTCAGCACATTGTCAGCATCACGTTAGGACTTGGTATCTCCGGCAATATGTTTGCCACATCACTGTAATCTTATAACAGATCAGCTTGGGCAGGAGCGTTTCTAACTAAAATGACAAGTGGAGCCTTTTTGGCAGCCTCAATATTATTGAGCCCGACAGCTTTGCTGCGGGGTGTTCTTTGTTTATTTTCATGGATTTCAGTGTGATTTTCGCTTCTCTCTGCTCGTTTTCAATACATAACATCCTTCTGTCACCAGTTTTTTGACTGAAGGTCATTGGGGACACCCAACACTTTAACCACAGTTTTTACATTGTGGTCAGGCCACGTCCAGGGCACACAAGCTTGTCCCTAAGCTCTGTCTGAGGTGATCTAGCCTTGCCTCAGCGTGCCGGTCATTACAAAGCTTAAAATGTTTATTTTACTTAAGTGATTTCAGTCAGTTCGACATGGTATTGTTCTTGCTGCAATTAAATTATGTGCAAGTTTAAATGTGGTCTTTGACCTCACTACCTTGCAGTTGAGACTTGTCAACGTTGTAGTAAATGAGCAAAAATGTATCTCAATTGGGCAAAACATTCCATCTTCCATTTGTCATCTTTAATATAATGCTATCTCTTCTTCCCCTCATTGCAGAAGCTCAGTACTGTGACAAGTGGCATGTCTCTCGGTTAAGAGCTTATGCAGGAGTTTTGATGTCGCTATGATAGTTGCAGCTAGCTGGTGCGTGGAGTATTCCCAGAACAACAGTGTGCCTTGTGGGGTAGTGACGAGCTTCCACTCTATTACAGATCAAGGAATTGTGGGCATTGTCCCTATAACAGACATGAGTCAATCCGGCTATGTTCAAATAGGCTGTAGCTTTACCAAATCTGTAAACAGACAACAAACACCACCATATAAGGAACCCAAGACCTCAGAGGTGAATATAAAAATGTAGAGCAAATATGAATACTGAATTCTGTTGAAAAGTACTGGTTTCAGCAACAAACACGTGCTATCATGTGTCACTGATGCTTGGTTAGATTTTAAAAGAATTGGTAACATGAATTAAATGATCTTAACTTTAAGCCCTTGGAGAGGCTGGGAAGTACTTACTTTTTATTTTTGTATATTAACAGAGCAACACAATAATAAACAGCCATCTTGACCAGATGCTGTCCATCCCTGTCACAGTGCTGGGGGGTGGTGCAGGATGGAACTCTATTAGATATTACTTCAGCAGTGAAGTGGCAGTCAGCTACTAAAGATATTGTCAAGGTAAACTTATTTGTGGGAGAGAGTCATGGTTTACTGCATAAAAATCACAGGTTATTTAAAGGCTATAATGACATATAAGCATAAAACATATATCCTCTTAATATGTATAATTATGTACAACCTGGTTTTATGTCTTACATCAGCTGATATCTTGCTCATGTCCATAATGGAGATTCAGTGTCCAGTGACTGCTCTGCTGTTTTAGTTGATGGGAGCGAATCTGGGCTGGTCAGCACCAGTGGAGGTGAAGTATTCTCTGGGCTTACTCACAGGCTCTTTATGTCTGGCTGTGTGGGCTCCAGTGTTTCCACTGCATATCTCTCTCTCAGACTCAGGGGCGCAGATGGCACTGGGGACGGGGGAGACATGTCCCCTCCAGATTTATATTGACCCCATCCGAAATCTAGCATCTACAAGCATAAACGTATATATTGTACAGCTCGGTGGATGGAATTACTACACGGACAGTAGGTACGCTTTGTTTTGCAATTATGAATACACATTTAAGAAAGTATAGCCTATGTATTAGTTTTTACTTTTAGTTTCTATGGTTGTAGAGAAGGGCAAAACAAATTTACATTTTAGTAAACAAATTTTCATTAACATGAAAATGCTAGCTAGCTAGTGTTTATAGTCAACTTACTTTCATCAACATTTTCATTGACATTACTTTCATTAAGATCCAAAGCTAGCTAGCTGCAATGAACTTCCCACAAGAAAAACAAAAAGCAAAAAAATGAAAGCATGCCAACTAGCTAAAATGAGTTCCACAAAACATGGTTTTGCTTTTACCCCCCCTAAAATGTAAATTTGTTTTGCCCTTCCTGGCCACCGTTACTTACTTTGTTGACGACTGATCATGGCTAATGCTCCATAATACTTCATTAACAAACAGATACTAATCTTTATTTTTATTTGCATCCCTCTCCCTCTGCTTGGTTCAAGGAAATTTGACTTGCAAATAATAATGCATCAGAAGTCCATAGGAAAAAGTTTATTCTATAGATGAAGCATATAAGGCTCTGCATTTTGTACACAATGTACATCATTTGATTGGTCACACACATTTTCACATGTGAAAAGACATAGGTCAGTCTTCTCGCTGAAAAGACGTTTTTTTTTTTTTTTACAAAACTAAAGTAATGGTAGTGCCCGGCGCAAATCCGATTGTAACGGAGTAAAAGTCGCGTTTTTCTCACCACATATTTACTCAAGTAAAAGAAGTCTTTCATATTAAAACTACTCTCACAAGTACATTTTTGTCCACAACTACTTGAGTAAATGTAACGCGTTCCTACCCACCTCTGTTCATGACCTATGTACCTGTTAGCATGCTACATATGAAGTATGGAGCCATGTCACAGTCATCACATTCGGTAGCATAATTCTGCTGCGAATAGTGACCTGAACCATTTTCACATGTTAATGAGAGAACATAACGACTTAAATGAGTCACACAACACTGAGCTACTTCCATCTTGTTGTGTCATCTCTAGCTTATCATGACAACCCCCACCCCCATCTCCGTTCTTTCGGTTTTCATTTTTCAAGCCCTGAAGCTCATTCCGCTCAATGGTGGAGCCAACCAATGACACCGTTACAAACACAATTTTTTTCACAAATGCAAGGGCCCTACACAAATCATGTTGTTGCATGTAGGAACAGTTGGCATTGTGACACAAAAACATGGGGGGTTTACTGCTATGATGGGTGTGTGACTATGAATAGAACTTGATATCTTGGTACAAAGTGAAACTGTACTGAAATCAGACACCAATATGGAATTTATGAAAATGAGATTCAGAATTTTATGTCTCTATAAGTTGCCTGTTTTAGATCTCTCTCGTGTTGATGCCTTCTCATCCACTTTGTCTTTCAGGTGCACTCCAGTCTATCAGACGTCTGTCATACAGGTTCTGGCTCAATTCAGTGCCTAACCAGTGGGTCATGGTCACCAGCCAATCTACATGCTTGGATAACCTGATTGGTTTGTAGATATAACAGACTTGGTTCGTGATTAGATAAGGATAGAGAACCCTCTATTGCTACTCTTGATGCGCAAAGCCATCTAATTGGCCTGAAGCCTGGAATGACTTCCCTATATGTTAGTATCTAAAAAGCATCAAATATTTAAAATACCATGATGAAATACTTCAGATGTGAATATGACTTGGTTTTATGAAAATCTAAACTATAATCTTTTGTATATAAAAGTTAAATAAACACTTTCCAGTATTTTAGTCTTTGACATAAAACTTTCAAAACAGGTCCTTACAGAACTAAAAATCTGTTTCCCCTTTCTCAGGTAATATCAAATCAGTGGGATGGTGTCCTTGGCAGTGCTGATGTTATGGCAGAGGTGTCAATTCCAGGTTCAGAAAGTAAAAGTCCTCACCAGGATTTTGCTCAAGCTTGCTAGGTTTTCTAATTAGTGCAATCGAAATTTGACCTCCGCTTTTAACCCATCTGTGCAGTTAACACACACACACACAAGTGATTACTAGGGGACTGTGGTGCACACGTGACCAGAGCGGTGGGCAGCCCTAGCCTAGCGCCCAGGGAGCAGTTGGGGTTAGGTGCCTTGCTCAAGGGCACCTCAGTCATGGCCTCAGGTCTGGGAATCAAACCCACGACCCTCCGGTCACAAGACCAATTCCCTACCACCAGGCCATGACTGTTAGTAGGTGGGCTTCATCTGTCAATCAACTCAAGCCCTTCTCAGCGTTCTCTTGTTACAGCAACAGTGACTTCTCACAATACACTATTTGACCTTGGGCAAGTAAGCACTCATACTCATGACTATTGTTCATGTAATATGTTTGCCACCAACTTTAATTTCTTTGATTTATTCTACAAAAACCTTACTTCCTTATTAATGTCTATTCTTTTTTGCCCTCATTTTCCAGGAAGCTTCTATTTGGCTACAGTTTCATGACGATACTGCTGTACCAGTTTCTGCATTTAGCGACATACCTTTTAACCTTTGCCTGTCATCACTGGCTGAATCTGTGGTTCTTGTGACATCTGCTCCATCACAGCGTGTCCTAGCACAAGGCGAAGGTGGAGGGCCTCTTGTGAAAGCAGTACTTCTGGTCTCCACCTGTGAGCTGGTTTCTAACCACATAGAGATGTATGAGGTCAGAGGGGAAGGTAGGATTTGGAGACTAGCCAAAGGCTCTAGTTGGATAAGAGTAAACCTAGATGTGGACCTATGGCCAGTAATGAGTGAAGGTGATCATTTTGAAATGAACAATACATCAGACATGTTTGTGCAGTCAAATGAGAACATACAGTAATTTTGAAGAGGGTAAAGCAAGACTGGACTCTGTTAATCACTATAACAACAGTGTTCACAGTATCAATAAGAGTGAAGGAGGGGAAACCTTTAGTAGAGAGTTAAAAGAAGGTGCTGGAGCTTGGCCATTTTCCTCTGTCTGTCACTCCTCCTGTTGCTGATCACCTGCTTGCAAAAAGAGAAAGAGACAAAGTCAACAGGCCAGAGGACAAGTGGTAGAGGGAGGGGATAGCATTGAAGAGAAGGAAGAAGGTAGAAAGCCAGGGAGAGGTAGCCTAATTAAATGTGCTATGAATTGAGAAAGCAAGTCATACATTTGACATTTGTAAATACTTTAAAAGACACTGACATCTTTATACGCTTAAACTTTAAACTGATTTTGTTTCTTGTCTGTGCCAGTTAGAAATATAAGCTCTGAAGTATGCAGAATGTAAATTAAATATTAGTTTTTTTAATACTGAAACATTAATGCCATAAGAGGTTATCTGTGTTGTTTATGCCATAGCGTTTAATTAGAAATGTTTGAATCGTTTTAATATGTTGTCATTGATATTGTATTGTTCAGTTTCCACAGTTTTCCCGTTATAACCAGCCATATATTCAAGATAAGACATGCTTCATGGCACCTGAGGTCATGCATTTATTTATCATGTACATCATGCATTAATAAAGAAAAAAAAAACGAGAACAGAATACGTCTGTGACTGATTCAGGCATTTAGTGAACTTACACGTTACCACTCCCTGGTGGTCTAGTGGTTAGGATTCGGCGCTCTCACCGCCGCGGCCCGGGTTCGATTCCCGGTCAGGGAATATAGTTTTGATTATTACAAGATTACAAGAATGATTATCTCGGCTTCGTCGCTTAGGTAAGATATTACATCATAATCTTGTTCAACAAATCGCAACAAATTCTTGTTCAAATTTTAATTTATTATTTTTATACGCTACCGTAAATATTCCTCCGCTCGAGATGGAATTTCAGCAGAGTGGCGCAGCGGAAGCGTGCTGGGCCCATAACCCAGAGGTCGATGGATCGAAACCATCCTCTGCTAATTTATTTACATAGTATTTCTGATATGCCAAATTAATTTAATATTCATCAATTGCCCATCGGGGATGAATAAAGTTTTCTGAATCTGAATATATTGGAACAATACATATTTATATAAATATATGTCTTTCCGTTATTGTTTCATGTTTGTGACTATTTCACACCTACCCCAGCAGTAGTTCCTTAAACGTGTGGAACTTAGCGAATTAATATCACAATATCATATCTCAGTCGTTTTTAATGATCTATTTGGCAGAAATGTTTTATTTCTGTATTTTTATAAAAAGGAAAGAAAAAAGTTTTGCGCCCAACGTGGGGCTCGAACCCACGACCCTGAGATTAAGAGTCTCATGCTCTACCGACTGAGCTAGCCGGGCTGAAACATATCCTGACGTATGTCCTTTATGTTCCAATATCTACAGGACATTTCTAACCTCATGATATAGTGCCTAATACACATGGCGATTGACTTTCTTTAAATAACCCAAGTGTCCAATATTATTTCACAACAACGAAAAATGTATGACCTTTTTTTTGTACTCAATGTGAAACTAGTTAGCAATTCCTTCCCTTGCATTCAATATGTACTGAACTGTACTGTGAGTGGTGTTTAGCAATCCTAAATGGATGTACTACACAAGTAATCACAGAAGAAAAAATTCAACCATTTTATATTGCTTAGTTGTGCCCCCCTCCCCTTCCCCTTCCCCTAAAAATGTAAAGTAAATGTGACTTATTATTACAATTTTAAAACTGCAGAAGATCACAGCTGAAGAGCGGTCAGTGGAGTGGTCTGTGAGGTATATGGCACAGTTGTTAAAAATTTTATATAGCTTGATTAGAGGTATGGGAATTAAAATCAATAAGGCACCAAACTACCTCACTGAAAAGCACCACATAACTTTTAAAACTTAAAAACTAGTCACCCTGATTGCTCACATTGTAACACAGAAATTCATTATCAAGCCTTCAAGCTCTTTCAACTACTATTTGAAATCACTTCATTATTAGTTCATGTGACTAAGAATATTTACCAACCATACATATTTATGCAAACTGATTAAAGACATTTTCATTTTCACGGGCCAGGTTTGTTTTTTATATTCCTCCACAGGAAGCTGACTGTTGATGGGTCCTCAGGTTGCAGATCCAAGCGAAGCGTTTCCCACAACGGTTGCATGTGTATGGTTTCTCTCCTGTGTGAACCCTCTGGTGCTTCTTCAGGTTTCCAGCCTCTGTGAAGAGCTTTCCGCAGGTCTCACACTTAAAAGGCTTCTCTCCTGTATGGACTCGCTGATGGGCCTCCACATTAGATAACCCAGTGAAAGCCTTTCCACAGTACTTACAGATGTAATTCTTCCTTTTGCCTTTTTCCAAGCGCTTTGGAAGCTGTAGCCCTGCGAGAGAAACCCCAGCCTGGGTCAAGTTGGTAAGTGTTTGGGGGCTTGTGGTGATCTTTGGGATGGACTGCGTGAGGTTTGCTCTGTTTGCCATCTCTAATCGAACTCCATCTGTCCTGTTGTAGTGACCCGTTTGCTGAGTCTGGGCACGGCGTGAAATTGCTGCTGTGGTCCATTCTGGTTCCACCCTAACAGACCCTCTGGTATCCTGCAGACTGTTTGTAGAAATTCCATCAAGGCTTTCCTGTGTCCCCCTGACAGACAGAGCTCCCGATTGGACCAGAACACAGTCCTGGTCTGGATCTTCTTCAACAGTGTAAGAACAAGATGGCTGACTGGCAGAAGAGTTATTTGCAGCCCACCGTGTATAAAAAGTCTCTAACTCAGTACTTCTCTCATACAAGGTATTATCAGTCCCCACCACGTCAACTGCCGTTGGCCTTTTTCGTCTTTGGGCGCTCGTGTTTGAAAGTAGGCTGTTGTTGCTCTGCACTGCCCCCTGGAGGGGAGGCTCTGAGCTGGGGATGTCCCATACCTTGACTCCTGTTGTAGCTGCTGACCCTCTGAGTGGAAGCGCAGGCTCACGTGCATGCAGAGGGCCAGGAGTCTGGGAACCTAGCACATCTGTCACCACATATCACAATGAATGAGGTCAGTGGTGGTGATCCTTGTTTAGATATAATATTCCATATATGAAACATTAATAAACAGTTAGCTACTGTTGTAAAGTGTAAAATACAATACTGAGTCTAATGTCTTTTTCTGCTTGTCAAACGCTCTGTTCCTCCCTCACCACTATTGCTGCTTCACTCACTCTGTATAGTAATCTGCACTGCAGCAGACTGGCCAGGGATTGGCTTTTGTTCTTCTTGTGGTCCATCCTCCTTCATCAGGGACGAGGCCAACTCATCACACTAGGAACAATGAAGCACTTTGCATTGACTTTCATTTGTACATGAGATTTTTAAAACTCAGGAGAGAAAACCCGAGAAAAATGATCCTTACTTAAAAATGTATTAGCGTTGATGTACAGCAGTATTATTGCAATACTTGAACATTTTATAAAATGAAAATAAAATAACCTCCTCGGCACTGAGAGCCACTGTGATTTGTGCAGGTGAAGAAGAGACCGTAGTTCCACAAATGTCCGTGCTGGATTCCACGAACCCTGAGAAGCAGAGAACGCAATCTTAATGAAGTCAGTCCAACACCACAGTTGATGTCAGTAAACCCGCCAACTGCATGTCATATCAAGAGTGTTGTAATGCTGTTTCTTACCTGTATCTAATCTTTTTTATCTGAATCTTTTTTTTTCTTTCTAACTAAATTTTTCCTTTGATGAATATAAATAAATTATCTCTATGTATGAATATCAACTAAATTGAATATGCAGTTAAGCTATGCATCTGGCAACATGACAAATCTAAAGAAAAGACAAAATGAGAAAAAATGAGCTGCATGTGCACCGCTGCAAACTACCACAGTGGATGTGCACGCTGCAGTGTGGCAGTGCTAGTTATGCTGGTTTAGAGCAGCGGCTTCAGAATGCAGCTGAGGAGAACCACCATATGCACATTAGTGCTTTACCAGTTGCAGTATTCCTGATCAACACAGCACTCCCGATCAACACCGCATTCAACGTCTGTATCTGTGGCGCTTGTCCTCCTCACTCACCGTCTTGCACACTCAGACATCCAGGTGGCTGGCTCTCTCTCCTCCCCTGGTCCGCAAGCTCCTCCTTGATGAATAGCACATCTGGCTCTTCATCTTCGGTCTTCTGAAGTCACAGGACAGACAGAAACAAGCCAGAGCTTTACTACAAAGCACTGCTGTTTTATACACACACATGCATGCGACACTGTCAAAAAAGCTCAATGTTAATGGAGTTCATTAACCTCTTCGATTTCATAATAAAAAAAAGTGATATGGCATTAAATACAACTCAATTATATGACAATTGTACAAAATAAATCAACTCAAGTGGACTAATGTGTCATTCTTGATCATGTGTAGTCTGTGGCTAAAAATCAATTTATCATCCTGACAGATCTGTGTGCATGCACACGAACACACACATATATATTTACATAAAATATCACTAACTCTCAATTCATTATTCCTAATGTAAATATTTATGGCCATAGTGGAAAGATGATTGTCTATGACTATTGTGTATGCACAAAAAAAGCTAAATGGACATCGATCATTTCTGCATGAACTGTAATTTCTGTTTTTAGTTAACCACCATAAGGGCAGGGACATTGTTAATGCTATAATTATTTTTCTGTTCTCTGTACATATTTTATGTTTTACTGTTTTTTTTGTACTATGTACTAATTTTTGTACTATGAAACATGGTTTTTCATGATGCAACGCAGTGGTACACGTGAGAGGGTTAATGGTTCTGTAGAGGCCCAGCTGACATGAATCTCTAAGAGGGACCCTGCATTCACTACATCTGGCCTGTGTTTAAAATATAACTGTAGAAATTCAGACATAGTCTTTCTTCTCAGGTATTTATACAAATAGGCATTTCAAAGGAAAGCATTTTGCAAGTGTCAAAATTATTTAAACTTGAGACAGAATATCTTATTTTGAATAGGAGGCATTTCACAAAACAGAATTTCTCAGCTGGACCATTTAAGACAAGAGACAGCTTACATTATTGTCCCTTACCTCTCATCCTAGAGAACAGTCTTGGCTTGGCTGAACATATGTGGATAAAAAGGATCTCTCACTTCAAAAAATACCTCCAGCCTTATGAAAGTGCAAACATTTATGGGGAGGGGGACAAAATGGCCAAAGGCTCAATATATTTTAAACAAACACTTTTCTCCCTTAAAGGAGCAAACAAAGCAGTCATTAATCAGAGTCATTAATCAGTTTATTTTCTTGCATCATACAGCTGCCAAGAAAACCAAGTTCTGCTTTGGCAAGACAATGATTATGGGTCCATATGTGGTTCAGGTGAGTAAATAATTGGAAATCATAAAAAAAAGAAAAAGGAAAAAAAAAAAAAACAGAAAAAAACTCTCTCACAGTATCCAAATGGTCCAAACTCTAAAAGGAAAGCAGTAAATATTGTGTCAGAAGTTAGACCAAAATATTCAAATTGTATTTTTCCCTCCAGTTTGTTATTTGTAGTAATACAATTAAAAGCCCTTAGCTACATGCAGTTTAGTCCTCTACATGTCCATCAGTCATTTTGAGAAGTCCAGGGTCAGTTTTTTATTTCCCCCAATGACAGCAGTTCCTCTGCTATGAACATGTCAGGGTGGTACTTCTGTTGGTGGGTTTTGAGGTTCCGAATCCAGGCGAACGTCTTCCCGCACTGGGTGCAGCTGTACGGCCGCTCCCCGGTGTGAACCTTCTGATGCTTCTTCAGATTTCCAGCCTCCGCAAAGAACTTTCCACAGGTGTTACACCTGAACGGCTTCTCTCCTGTGTGGATCCTTTGGTGGATTTCCACCTTCTTGGGACGGTTGAAAGCTTTGCCACAGTAGTTGCAGGTAAAGAGTTTCTCGTGGGGGACTCTCTCATTTCTTGGCCGTCCAACTCTTGGCTGGTACACACTGATGCTTTTGGCATGCTGCCAGTTGTCCATATCCTGTCCGTCTGAAGAGGTTGATGCCAGCACTGGAAGGTTGCTGGTCACCTGGCGGTGGGTGGGTATAGGCAGGTTAACACTGCTGATGATTTCTGCTGTGCTCGCAGTAGGATATCGCTGCAACGCATGGCATCTGCCAGGCAGCTTACAGCTGTCCCAAACAGAAAGGTCCTCCCCTTCTTCTGCAGATTCCACCTCAATGATCTCGGGTCTCCGTGGGAGATGCTCGGATTGGCTTGCCATTTTACTGTCACTCATTATGTAAGAACAGGACGGCTGCTGTGGGTCTGCGTCGTCGCCCCCTTGCATAAAAAGCTCCCCCAATGGACCGCACTCCCCGCTTACACCAAACTCTGCCTCTCTCTCTCCTCCCAAGGGCTCTTGGGATAACCCCTCAGTGTTCTCAAACTGTGGCTCAGATTTAAGCAGTTTGTTGGATCCACTGACCTCCAAAGCCTGACGTCGCGTCCTGGAGTGGTGACCATCAGCTTTATCCACCTGAGCAGCACCATAACCTGCCTCCCCACTCTCAGACACAGCTTCTGCCACCCCTGAGACAAGAGTGGGACACACACAAGGCATAAGGAGCTACAATGGTGGCTTTGAGATGCTATTACTATTATTTCTGAACAAGGAAACCAGAAAACATCAATTATTTATGAATCTACACCCACTCACCGTCTTCTCGGATGAATAGTTCTTGTGGAGGGTGGCCCTCATCAGATGTCTCCGCTTTCACCAGAACAGTGCTCGGCTCAGTCATACATGAATCGCCAGCCTTTCGGAAGAGAATACTAAAAGTTCTTATCTATGCGACTTACTAGCGTATGACTCGGATAAGACTTACAAAAAGTCAACGCTATGGCTACGTAATTACACTTTGCCATTGCTTAGAATGTAATAATTTCTCATATATTTACCACGTTCTCGTCGTCTTTCACGACCGGGCGAACAATCGCCATATCTGTACCGGAAGGTTCCCTATCCCTCCAGATATCCTCGTTCAGTTGTCTCGGGTAGAGCTCATCTTGATTTGGAAAAAGATCTTTAAAAAACCACAATAGACGGAGATAATAATTAGACACATCGCGTCAACAGTTAAATGTACAAATACCGCAGTGTGAAAGAATTACACATGTATGGTGCCATACATACCACTAGACGGACCCCTGTATTTGTCCGAGGGAGTCGCGCTCACTTGGACTCTATTCGAGCGATTTAGCGAGCTTTCACGAATCCTTCTTTCTGCATACCCGCGGGCCATTCGCAGCTCCAACAGATGCAGTTTTCGTTTCAGCGCTTTGTTTTCACGCTGGCACTGAGACATTTGTAAATTGATAACCGCATAGTCATCGTCCACAAGTTTACATATTTCTGCCACGGCTGCGTTCGCCAGTACCTCCATGATGGAGGCTAGCTGAGTCTGAAAAGCAATACGGTTCGACATAGCGCCACGGTTCTCGCTAACGCAGACTCGGTTGCACTACACGCGAAACTGAGCTTTTTTTGTTCTAATTTACTTTTAGTTTGTTATTGGAGAAGAATAAGCAAACAAGATGAGTAAAATGACTGAATTATAATTGACGTAACAAAAGAACTGTCTTGTTGCCGTCCGCTATTGATGTCATGAGCACTTCCGGTTGTCCTGTAGTAGTGACGTATTGAGCCCCGTACCTCGTTGGTATATCCTACCGTAAAAACGGCGCAGGAAAATCAAACTAGATTCATTTCAGGCCTATATTTGGTTTTCATGGTTATGCACCCAAAGGGAGAGCAATTAACGTGAATCTGCGGCGATAAATGTCTAAACATAAAATTTTAACGGTCGCTGCCATACTGAATTTACAGACGTTTGCGAACTCTGTCAGCATTAGGCTTACATTAGGATAACAATACGACTCAAGAGCATGATGATCACAGACGTTACAAGAAAACCTGAGATGAAAGAAAACCTTTTGAATGGGAGGCATGAATATAAGTTATTCGGCATGAACTAGGCAGAGGCGGTCTTTGCATAGAGGCGTTGCTAGGCAATTGCCTTGGGCCCCTCCCACTGCCAGGTTCACACTACACGACTTTTCAGTCGTCAGGTTTTTGTGCCGTTCGCACTACACGACTGGTTGTGCTGTAATCGCGAGTCTCTCAGTTGTTGTGGCTTTCACACTACATGACTGATCGGCGACGCGGGCTCACGAATTACACGACTGGGGAATCGCCGACTCATCTGGCTGCCGTCCAAAAACACGAGAACACGAAAACGAAACACTCGCGAGAACCAGCAACACCACGAAGAAAAACAATGTACATGCTCTCCACATTTTCGTTATTATTATTATTTATTTTACCGTTTAACCACTCCATAGTCCCAAATTGTCAGAATTATTTCATCTCTCCGTTGCAGTGAACATAGATATAGTCAATCGCACTATTTCTCCAGTGCTGTCACAATAACTTAAACACAGTGTTGTAGTAAAGTTGACGCTGCTGTTGACTCTCAGTCGCCGACTGGGCTACATATTAAACATGCTAGATATCTGCCGGTCGTCTGCGATGAGTCAGCGACCTCTCGGCGACGGCTCGGCGAGCGTCTTTCAGCAGTTCACACTACACGACTGAGCGAGCGCCGAATGATCCCCGATTTGCGTCCGACCACAGTTTCTGTCGGCGATCTACAAAAACAGTCGGCGACTGAAAAACCAGCCTAAAATCGTGTAGTGTGAACTTGAACTTATTTCTCGCATATTAATGTTGATGGGCCCCCTAGCTAAATTCGCCTTGAGCCCCCAAATTGCTAAGTCCGCCACTGGAACTAGGCCACTTTTCACTTCTGGAAAACGTTCAAAAAGTTGAAAAAAATGGCCTACATTCAAATCATACACCTTACTCTTAATCTTTGCTTTAACCATGTAGTTAATCATTATTGCGTTTGTTTGTTTGTTTTTTTGCCCTGTTCACTGTGCATTAACATCAGTTTTGGGTGTTCACAAATGTTCAAAACAATGTAGTAGTAGTAGTAGTAGTAGTTATTAGTTATATTATTACATATTTTTCCTTTTCTTTCTCTTCTTTCTGTCTAAATTGTTGTTGTTGTTGTCATGGTGACCGGTGTCGGCCAGAGGAGGATGGGTTCCCCCCCTGAGTCTTGGTTCCTCTCAAGGTTTCTTCCTCATGCAAAAAACTAGGGAGTTTTTCCTTGCCACTGTCGCCTTTGGCTTGCTCACTGGGGGCTAGGACTCGGCACTTGTAAAGCTGCTTTGTGACAACAACTGTTGTAAAAAGCGCTATATAAATAAAATTTGATTGATTGATTGATAGTAGTAGTAGTAGTTGATGATGATGATCATCATCATCATCTTTCGAATGGCCTGATTATCATCATCAAGAGTTGGTAAGAAGTATTTTATAGCCTAATTCCACACATAATTACTATATTAATCTCGGAATTGTACTAAAAGAATACAATTCTGGAGTGGGAAAGTGTAACAAAACTGGGATTTAAAAAATCTGTTAAAACTCTGTTAACGCATTGGATTCTTTTTGTCCACTAATGGGAAATGTGTTATTTTATTCCTTGCTTTAAGCTTTACATTCATCAAAAAAGCCAGCGAATTAAATGGAACAGCACGGCAGATCTGCTAACAGAAGGCAGCACTGCCTCACCAGTCGGAATAACTGAACCGGCCTGTACTGAATGAATGAATGTTTCAATTTATATAGCGCCTTATCTAGATACCCAAGGCGCTTTACAATTGTTAACGCAGCTACGTTACAGATAACCAATCACACACCGGCGAGAAGCGGCAGCCAATTGCGCACAGCGTACTCTCTACCGGGATCCACAGCCCCCTGGGGGACTGAATGGGGTGCAGGAAGGGGAGAGAGGACAGACCCTAGTGGCAGAGCACCATCAACCACTGGGCACACACACATTCATGCACACACACTCAGACAACAACTTGTTTTTATTGAACAGAGACACAGACACACACACTCGGGGAGAGACACAGACAGACACACTCGGGGAGAATTTGTCAGGGAGGGCCAATTTACCTAACCTCCATGTTTTTGGACTGTGGGAGGAAACCGGAGATCCCGGAGGAAACCCACGCAGACACGGGGAGAACATGGAAACTCCACTCAGATAGGGACTTGAACCCAAGACCCCAGTGCTGAGAGGCAAACGTGCTAACCACCAAGCCACCATGCTGCCCTGTACTGAAATAAACATTTTAACTTAAATATTTGACCTAAATATTGCTGAGTTACAAGCTAGTGATTAGTGTATCCACCATAAAATACTAGACAGAAAAGCTTATACTGACTCATTTGAGAGAAGAGCATTTCAGAACCTCTTAGTTAATGAATTTGAATAGAGTCAGCTTAAAAATCACTTCAGCAAAGTTACAAAGAGGAGGGATGAGAATCCACGTCATTGTTTTCACAAACCTAAGATGATCAGCTGTGGCTAAAGCTTTGTTTTGTACATTGCTATAAATGCTCCATCCAGTAGAAGGCAGTGTTTACAGGTGAATACAGCACTGTTAATTTAAACAATTATTTGGCCAAGATGTGCGTACGATTTGAAAAAAGGATATGTTTTATTGTTATATTTTGTTCTTGTTACATGCATTTAAGACAAACATTATGCAATATACATTCCCCAAGGTTGTTCAATTAGTGTGTTCAGTTAGCAGTTTTCACTAGCCAGAATCCCCAGTAAATGCTTTTACAGGCTTGTCTCTGAGCATCTTTTGAACTATATGTTCTTGACAGGATGGTCTTCATTCATCTCACACAGTTGTGTTGTGTATTTACACTTAAAGTGTAGTGCAGTGTGCTGTTTTAGTCTTATATGTTGCACAAGAAACCAGAAGAAATCCCATCTCATTCCAGAGTATACAAAGTATATACAGAAATGTCATTAAAACCTGTACTTGAATGTAAGGAACCACTAACTGCAAATGTTACTAAAGGGGCCAGCTTCCACTCTGTGTTATGACAAACTTATCTTTCTGGGTCATTAATTATACAAAGAGAATTCTACTGAATAAATGTATAGAAGATGGCTCCAAAGATGTGTGCAAAACATTTGTCTATGAGACATTTCAAAATATTCAAACATTATTCCACTAAATAGATAAAAATACTTTAATAAATAAAACTTACTATAAAGCTATGATTTGTAACAGTTATAAACTGTTCTATTAGACAGTTTTTTAGACTATAATAATACTCTGTCATTTACCTTGCTCTGTGTTATTAATTAATTAATAGCTTTAGATAACAGGCATCCTTTCATGACATATTGAATATTGAACCAAATATGGAATCAATTCAAATGATAAACACATTTTCCTATTAACTAAAAAGTGTAACATTGGTTTATGGAACTAAAGAGACTCCAGAGACTCCATCATCATCCATAATATTAAAAGAAATCTATAAATAACATTGATTCTTTAAATCAGTCCAAGGTCTTCAGACATAATATTTTTTGCTCTGTTAACTGCGATTTTTTCTTGGGGCTTTTCAGATTTCCGTGGTTTGTTGACTTGACTGTAAATGGCACTGATCTCGTCTGCCTTCTTGGCTTGTGCGTCTTGCATGCTTTCTTTCACAGCACCACATTTAAGATCTTCAGGTCGTTGGTGAATTATGCTTACATCCGGTAAACTGTAGATATGTTCTTCTTCATTATGAACTTGAACTCCTTGTTTCTGGATGGACTTTGGTATGATGTGACACACCTCAGCGTACACTGGTTCTGGCTGACTGTCATAGTGAGGTTTTTCTATGGTGATGGGGAGTTTGAGTGTGTTAGCAGGATGACTACAGGCACACATTTGAGGATTAGGGTTGGGTTGGATGACATCATGAGGTTCACAATACACTGGTTCTTCGTACTCTCTGTGAAGGTGACTAAGCCTACTGTTAAGAGTCTCTTGTGCTCTAATGGCATTGATGGGCTGTGCAGATAAACACTCGCCTAAGCAAAGAACATCAGCAGGAGTGGAATACACAGGTTCAGGCAAGCAACTGAAATCACAGGAATGTCTGTGTGTAGATTTGGATGAACCAATGGCAGCTTTGATACCTGATGCCTCAGCTGAGGCAATAGGAACTACAGAACTAGAATACATAGCATTTGAGAAACCAATTATGGTTGAGCTGGGAACACTAACTGGGGTAGACTGCACACACTCACAGTTTATGCTCGAGTCAGAACTGGTGTTACTCTGAGTGTCCATCGGGGCGGCACTGTGGGGTCGCCTGGGCAGAGGGGAACCAGGAGAGAGGGGAGAGCTGCTGCCCCCAGAGATACCTAGGTTCTTCTGCTGCCGCATGGCCAGCTCCATGTGGCGGAGGATCTCCTCACCTTGCATCGTCTCAAAGGTGAACGTGCCAGGACCAGAAGAACATCGCCGGCCGGCCTCAATTGAGAACATCATCTAAGAATCGAAACAAGAGAATCAATGTTGAAAATAGTACATGTATGAGGGCAGAGGATATTATTCAAAAGTGAGTACTGCAGTGTAAGAAACGGCTTACATAATTATGGCTTGCAAGGCTTGTTATACAGAGTTCATACAACACACGTAACCATTATGTCATATAGTAGCTATTGCATCATCAACAGAATGAGGCAGCTCACTCTTTGCTCAGGATGATGATTCATTGTCTGTCATTGTGATTTGTCCTCTTTATACAAGCACCTGCCTGTAAACTAATCTCTCTGACGGCCCAAAAAGTGAGTTAACACTGTTATACTCTCTAATCCATTAACTAAGTCCAAACACAGAGTTAAACTTTGTACTATGGCTCAGCAGAGCTTTCACTTCAGTGTATCTAAATAATGGACACAGAAAACCATTCAGAGACTTCCAAGCATTTCACATTACACAGTTGACACATCTGTGAAAGATGCTGTGTAATACAAAGCAATCCAGTGAAGCCCAGCTTGCCTGCTTGTCTTGCTTTGTATGCCTTGAACCAAGACAAGGATTTTATGTCTAGAAGCAGTACTGTCCTCTGTTCTGCCACGCCTAAATGAGTCCTTTTACCCACAGCAAAAAACAAAAATTGTTACAAAAAAAAAACACAACTGTTACCAAAAACCTTGAGGTTGTTAAATGATAAAATGCAGAATGTAATGAAGGAAATTAAGAAAGCATCACATGTAAAATGTTGTCTTTGCTGCCTTGATCATGACAGCAATTGACTGACCTTGTCCCGTCCGTAGCGTCGGAGCTGCTTGTAAGGCCAAGCCATTATGACCTGCCTACTCTCGATGTCTTTTAGCAACAGGGAGTCTTGACTAGCCTGGAGCCAAAACTCCCCCCACAGGCCACATTGCGCCGATGCTTCAGACTCCACCACTGCCACGCGAAACTCAAAGACTGACAGGAAAGAGATGCTGGAGTTCAGCCATGCTTTGATAAAGCACAGGAAATAATGTCCAATGGGAACTGGAGAACTAAGGATCTCAGAGCTTACTACTGATCAAAGTACTCTAAGCAGACCAACCTTCTTCTCTGGAGGCATAGATCTCATTCTCCTCCATCTGTGGGATCTGCCTTGGTGTATTACTGGTGACTTTCTGTTATGCACAGAAATTAGGAAGTGAACATGAAGTACAGCAGGAGAAGGGACCATCCTGTTGGCACTGAAAAGAACTTGTTAATAAGACCATGAATGGATCAAAATCAATTTTCATTTAATTCCAGTTGAGGTATAAAAAATGAAACATCACCTGAAAAGCAATGTCACAGATCTTCTCCACCCATTCTCCACAACCCTCCTTCTCCACTGCAAACACAAGCTTCTTCTCATCAGTCAAGACGCAGAATGCGGCCATGTTGTCACCAGGATGGGCCTCTGCGTGGGGAGGCAGTCTTGCGACGCTGATGCAGTCTGCGAGCCGGATGACCTTGCGGTCAGGTGGCCTCCGGATCACCGGTGAGCGTTCTGAAGCCGTTAGCTCGAGCCGAGCCACACCATTCCGGCTACCAGGGTAAACTGACAGCCAGTATCTCTTCCATTTCTACCGGTGGTGCCCCAGAGCGGAGAATAGAGAAAAATACCAGAAGAGACAGATTTTAATGAGAACAGAAGTAGTCAATCCTTCTACCAACAATGTGTCCCATAATAATCTTATGAAACTCATTGTACTGACTAGTCAGATTCCTAGTAGTTTTTATGTCCGTTGTGTCCATGCAACCCCACATCTTCCTCTGACTACACTGAGAGAGCTCAGAGCGATCTAGATACTGGAACATGCCACATGTTTCTCTGGGTAATAAGCAACATGGACCCCATGTTTTTTGTGCCTAGGAACTGGCACTGTTGAACTATAGTTATTATTTTTAGCACATTTCACCCAAAAGAAAACTAGGAACTACGCAACACAAACCATATGTAGTCATTTTAAAGTTCAGTTTTTGTTAATACTCCAAAAGAACACATGGAGTGTAACAGTAGTATTCTTGTCAGTATTAAAATAATGACAATTTTATCTTTATCTCTTTTGTCTCGAGAGGGTGTGTTTTAAGGGTTGGGTACCACCACAGGTACGCTACTGAATGCGCATGTACAATAACGTGCGTCAGACATTGCGAAACACATATGTACGCTGTCTTAACATGTAGAGACAAACTCTGCCTCATCTTTTTATCATATCTTCACATAACTTCACACCCGGTGCTTAGAAGACTTGTCTAGGCAAACTGAAACCGGAACTACAACGCCTATATACTATCATACTTAGGCAAATTTATATATATAAAAAAAAACATTTACATTTTGCCCACTGTTTTATCTGGCTGGAATATCTGTAATGTAAGCAGGCGAAGAAGCACATATCTAATCTGGTTTTGTGGTGGCAAGGTGTAACATTTTGTAGGTTTCAGTTTACAAGAGTTATATATTTCTCTGACTGGAACAAAAACATTGTCATTTATGTTCTGTATTACTTTGGAAACTATTGGGCTAAGTTAAAAACTCAGTGGCGAAAAGTATTTCATGTCTTACCTCAGAATGTTTGTGGTGTTGCAGATAAACCTCTCCTCCTTTTACATGGGTATCCATTCCTATATGTTCCGAAATGTTCGGTCTCAGAATGTTCTGATCAGTGAAAACGCTTTTATATGTTAGCTGCTGAAAAAATCCGTAAAGCCCGAGATGCCAAACCTGTGAATGTGAATATTGACTCCGCCCGAAAAACTAATTTCTTTCCTCTAACTTTATGCCCAACCCAGTGAGTATTTTTCAACATAACGCAAACGACATAATATGCATATCTCCGTCTCTCAAGGTAGGCCAGTCAGACTTGAATTATGGAGTTTTTTTCTTTACTTGTCCATTAGGGCTACAGTAACACAACTGACCTAAGAATATTCCCAAACACAATACATTTAAAAATATGAATGACAAAATCTAGTTCAATTTAATATTTTAGAACGTTAAGATATTACACATGCTATATATTTCTAGAATTTAGAAATAGAATCATAACGAGACATTAAAAAACAGAATAGAAGCAAGATAACATGAGTCAGATTTAGGATATAGCCTGTTGGTTGACTTTTCGAGTAATTAAATGCTTGTCAGAATTTGAATGCATGAAGGTTTTCATTCAACATCCGGTAAGTGGTTTATGATGCTCAAGAAAAAAAATGCATTTAAAATTATCTAGAGTATAGGAACTAAACCTTGGAATTAAAAAGTACGACGTTCATTAGGTTATACAAGCTTCCTTTAGAAACCACTAATGTAATCCGATTATTGTTTTCAATGGCTATATTATAGATTGGCTTCGTCTAATTTAAATAACCAATTTTATGTAGAATTATATCTTATAACTTAAATTCAGCAGTTAAAATTCCTATTCAGTGTCACATAACTGCACACTGCATTCCCCCTATAGCACAAAACAAATGGTACACGCATACACAGTTATGCATAAGCAGTAAACAATTTACAAGATACATACAATTGACACTTGTAATAAGTCTGGCCAAAATGTGAGTAAAATTGAATAAAATTCAAATTATGATGTTGATTTATCTTAAGATCACACTCTATTGCATCTCACAGTGTAAGTTAGGAGAATATGCATAACCCAACTTTTAAAACATTCCCCATTTGCAAAACTATGTGAGAATATGTGCATAGCAGTGGAGATAAAATTGATCATAGATCAATGCTGGGGCTGCAGTCAGTTATATCCATTCAGAGACCAGACAGATGATGTTGCTTTGTACTGTATATGTAATGTCATATAATCCTTGTGAAGCATGAGTGTCATTCATTATCATCTTGTGTGTAGGGCAACACTTTTTGGGAGATGATGTACAATAGTGGATGACCACTACCATGTTTCAAATGTTATCTTAAGATTCAATTAAAATGATATTAGCAATGCAGGCGTCTTGAACTAGAAACTTACCAACTACTGACAACTCGAATTAGTCCCATCCCTGCATCCCTGACAAGGAAAGTTAAAGGGGATTCTCAAAGCCACAAAGTCTACTGTGCTGTGGAGAGGGAGAGGTATCGGATGTCCTCAGGGACACCTAGCCGAACACATTTGATGTGTCAATAGAGTAAACATAAATTGGCATACACAAGAAACCTTTTAAATTTGCATGACAAATTACTTCCTTGTGTAAAATAAGGTTTGCTGCCTTACAAGACTTTAACTGTAATCAGTAATATAAAGGTCATTCACAGTAGTGCATTAAAACAACACACTACCAATTACTACCTTTAACTATAGAGTAGCTCATGCAGCTATAGATCAATGCAATGAAATATGAATTAGGGTGACCTATTAGATCCAGATGACAAAAGCCTTCTTTCCACGCTGCCAAGCTACTTGTGTTTTTCCATTAGTAGTTTAGGTGTCAATCAAGACCAAAATAAATAGGAAGTACGTCTTTATAAAACATTTGGCTTTGCCTTCAGGCAGAGATGCAGAAAACCCGATCCAGACGCGTTAGTGCATCTAGAGGGTCAGCTCAACAAGCAGATCGTATCTCGCTCAACCATACTACACCTGGGTAACACATGGTGCGTACGCACACACACTTCATACCAACTTACCCTAGCATAAATTCACCAGTCAAGATCACCTTAAACTTCTGCACATTGTGTCATTGTGTTTAGGACTGCCATTTGATGGAATGACTATTTACAGGCAGAGCTACACAGACAGATACAGCCCTCCAGCCTTGCACAGATCACAATACATACAGCATCAGCCTAACAGCTGGTAAACAAGTGACAGTGCAGAGTCTAGCCCAGATATTACTTTTGCAATCAGAAGTTGCAGGGGATTGTTCTTACAACACAACTTCCCAGACCCATCGTAAAATAACATGGCACAACAAATTTTGTCCCATGCCGAAAAATAATCTATATTTTACCTATATTTTTGCATGCTGAATGGAAATGTGTTTCAAGAATATCTCCATTACACATAAAAGGTAAAATGGTTATCTTAGGAAGATCACATTGTAAAGCATGTTTTTTTTTGTTTGATTCACTCATCATGTAAAGTGTGGAAAAGCAGCATCTCCCCATAGACACCAAAGAGAGAGGTCAGAGTGCAGAGATCAAATTTAGGCAAAACTCATACACCTGTACATAGTTGTATATACAGAAGTTGGTCTGTACATATTGTAAGTGTTTAACAGCCTTATTTATTGAAGTAGTAACTAACTGCTGTTAGTTAAAAACCTTGCCAGAACAAACCCCTCTAAAACCATATTTGAATTAATCATAAAAGTCTTAAAGGTTAACAAAGAAAATGTATTCAATTACAACCTTAAACATTGCCAAAATATTGGTGACATTTATTTTTGGATTGGAGGTTTTCCCTTCTTTGAATAGGTGAATTTCTGCCACAACTGGAATGCATTACTATCAGAAAATGTATGTGTCTTAGGGAATCATCTGATTCCAAAGAGCACTTAATACACATATTGCTGCAGGCATGAGGTGGATTCAAGACTGCCACATGGTTAACACTGACACAGCACACCAATGTGCCACTTTAAATGTCATGTTTAAATAACAAACAGAAAAAAAAACAATTAAAAAAAGATTATCAACATTAGCTGCAAGCTGGATTGTGTATGACTAAGGTTAGGACCTCCTCCAGGATACTGTCTTGATATCTAGAAATAGGTTGAAAAATGTCTTTCGGAGTACTCATTCCAAATACAAAGCCCCAGAGACCCATATTTCTAGGTGGATGAAGCCCCCTAGTGGTCCCAGAGCATAGTTGCAGGCACTACTATATTTGCAGCCCCACATCCACCCAAATTTTCACACCAGTCAAACATTTTTCTGAATACCAGAGGAATTACAATTCAGAGATAACAACTAATCATACAGATGACCCATCATTGCAATATTACACACAAGCCCATAAGGGTCATCAGAAGATTGGAAGAAACACACTTAATCAGTTATGAGACCCCTTATGCATGATACAGGAAGTCCAATGTCTCACCAACTGACCAGTGGAGAATTTAAAATTGACAGGCAAATTTCCAACAAACCCAGTAAGTGCTCAGTTTTACAAAGTGACATGCACTAGCCATGAAACATTAACTGCCAACTTTTTCTTTTAAACAAAACTTTCAGAAATCAAATTGTATTAAATATAGCTGAGAACAAGATTCTTTTTTTCCTCAGGTCTACTCAGAGCGATCCAGATCTCTCTCCAGCCAAGACTCCACACACAAGTTTAAAAAAAAAAAAAAAAAAAAAAAAAAAAAAAAAGGTGATCATTTTTTACCAATCAGAATATCTTAGAACCCCTGGTTTGAAGTGTTGGCATCTACATAGTGATAAATGAAAATACCTGAAAAGACCTGAAACTAGTATACATCTACAAAGGTCAGTTCAAACGTTTATATTAATTATATTTTGCATATAAATCACATTTTTCCAGAACTGAAAGAGAAAGTTGTGCATCCTGCATGTTTCAACTGACATGTGAAAGTTTTGTTCATAAAAGTCACATCTCACTGCACTCACTATAGTGATATTTTTTCTAGTCCCAACAGTGCTCCCTAATAACCTTTTGAAACAGCATGCGATCACTTACAAAACCTTAGGTTGAGGTGGTTGGTCCTGAAATCATAATCTATCAGTTACACCAACTAAACACAATAAAATAACATTTTGCTTTCTTGGTGCTACCAATGTCATACTGACTAAAAAAAGAGCAAAATTATTTTTAATATAACCAGCAATTTGTAGGAATTATTCTCAGAGATATTACAAGAAATACCCATGTAAAGACAGCATAGAGGACTTGCAGGGCTGTATGACTCAATCATTAAGACAAACATTCAAGAGGGAACCTGCTCTTTTTATTTAATTATACTTTTTTTCTTCATTTTTGATAATGCAAGTTGCACAGTGACAGGACTTCAACTGAAGGGGGGAAAAACTGTGAAATATATCAAAGGTAGTCAGCTGCCACCAGCTTAAAACATTTTGTACTGGTCCACCTGTCAATGCTCCATTTTGGTGTCAGTCATTTCGCACCTCAACCTTCCCCCTCTTATGACACTTTCCTCCCCTCTAAACACTATTCAAAAGGAGAAAAATAAATGAAGAAAAAAAAAATTCACAATGTCCAGGGAGACACTGTGCTTCACTATCACAATAGTGGAGGTCACACAATTGTCTCTCTCAGATAACATGGAGTTGTTCCTGGATAGCTAGTCACAATCTGAAGCGGTCCATTTGTAGCATACACTGATTACCCTGCCCACCCCAACACCCTTCCTAGGTTACACATGAAGACAGACGAAAATAAAAAGCTTATAGAAGAGCATCAAACACCCCCCACCCATGAGTCACACCCCCTCAACCCTACACACTCATGCACCACCTATAATGGTGACATGGGTGGGGGTGACATCGGACCATCAGGGGTCACAAAGAGTCTCTATGAAGGAGCCTGTATTTGGTTGTTACTAGTATTTCACTCCTGGCACAAACTCCTTCGCTTCTGGGTTCAAACTGCTCTTGCGCTGAGGGACAAAACAGAAGATATAACAATTATGGTCAGGTTTTTCAAACACATTTTTAAATAAAGTCATGTATTTTTTATGCTCACATAAGACCACTGAAATTCAAAGTTCTGGTGCAACTCTGTCAAACTTATTTGTGTGTATACACTACAATAATATGTGTAATGCTTATCAGAAATGTAGTCTGGTCAACAACTTAAAAAATACATGTCAAGAAAAAATAAATCATGTTTTACAGTACAAGACAAGACATGCAGCTAAGCGCTGGTTCAAAGTAAACAGAACATTTAAGGAGGGATAGAGTATGAAAGTCCAAGCTGTGTTACAAAATTATAAGAAACTAGTAATCAGATCACAGATACATTTATAAAATATGGCAAATGCATGCAAATTAACATGAGATAATACTACCACTTCTCACACTGCTTCTCACACCTTTCACAACTTTCTCTTATCAATATTCTACTTGAAAAACTGTGACATGCAATGATACTGACGAAGACCAATAAACTGGATGGATAACTGTCTTAGTGTCTCAATGAACTGCAAGTAGGCAGCTGGATTAGGCTACCTTTTGTTATTGCCAATATTTAAACATAAGCTGTAGTAAGCTTTTCTGAAAAACACTGGCTAATGTGCCTTCATATCCTCACAGTCTGCACTGAAATTGTTGCTCTTAGAAAGAAAGAAAAATGCTCAGTCAACCTCTCGCTATAGTAACCACTCACAAAAGAGATTTGTAAATGGCCTTCCCAACTAGGCCATGACCGAGGTGCCCTAGAGCAAGGCACTTAACCCCAACTGCTCCCTGGGCGCCAGGGCTAGGAGTGCCCACCGCTCTGGGCACCTGTGCTACGACTCTTTACAATCTGGGTTTCGGAAGAGGCATTCTACAGAGACTGCTCTCCTGAGGGTCTCAAATGATCTTTTAATGTCTGCTGATGTTGGTGACTGCTCTGTGTTGGTGCTGCTGGATCTCAGTTCTGCGTTTGATACCATTGATCATGAAATACTGATAAATAGGTTACGTGACTGGGTGGGCATATCTGGAACAGCACTTGATTGGTTTATTTCTTATCTCACTGGGAGAAGTTTCTCAGTTACGATGGGAGATTACACGTCTGAGGCAACCCCATTAACCTGTGGGGTTCCACAGGGTTCAGTTTTAGGGCCTTTGTTGTTTTCTTTGTATATGTTACCTTTGGGGCAGATTTTAAATAGTTTTAATATTTCCTATCATTTATTTGCTGATGATATTCAGCTTTATTTCTCTTTTAAACCAAGTGAGGTTCATAGTTTGTCCAGGCTATTAGATTGTCTTCAATCAATCAGAGAATGGACCTCAAATAACTTCCTACAGCTAAATGACAACAAGACTGAGGTATTGATCATTGCTCCTGATAGGCTTAGTCAAACGATTAAGCAAAATCTTGGGCTTCTTTCCTCTGCTGTCCACACTAGCCTCCGAAATCTGGGAGTTATCTTCGATCAGTCTTTAGCATTTGATTCTCATGTTAAACAGCTGTCAAGATCCTGTTTCTTCCACTTGAGAAATATCAGTAAACTGAGATCTATGGTTTCAACAGCAGATCTAGAGATGCTGATCCATGCGTTTATTTCATCTCGCATAGACTACTGTAATGCCTTGTTTTCATCTCTCAGTGTATCAGCTCGTGGACGTTTACAGATAATTCAAAACGCTGCAGCGAGGTTACTGACCAAGTCAAGCAGACGGTCTCACATAACACCCATTTTAAAATCCTTACACTGGCTTCCTGTAGAATTCAGGATCCAGTTCAAGATTTTAACTTTAACATACAGAGCACTACACAACACAGCTCCTGTGTATGTCGCTGACCTGCTCCACCCCTACACTTCATCACGATTACTCAGGTCAAACAACCTGAGTTTACTGTCTGTGCCACGCTCATGTCTAAAGACTCGTGGAGACCGAGCATTTAAGGTGGTTGCTCCAAAACTGTGGAACACACTTCCTCCACATTTAAGATCAGCTAACACTGTAGATACTTTTAAAAAACAGCTAAAGACTTTCCTTTTTACGCAGGCGTTTAGTTAGTGGTGGAGGTTGCAGCCGTTGACCTTGTACACTGTATTTTATTTCTGTTTTATAGTGTGTGTTTTTGTGTCTTTGATTTATTTTATTTTATTTTCCGTTGTAAAGCACTTTGTGGCTTGTGCCTGTGAAAAGTGCTATATAAATGTATTTTACTTTACTTACTTTACTGTGTACCAGTACCACAGCCCCCTAGTCATCTCTAGTGTGTGTGTGTGTGTGTGTGTGTGTGTGTGTGTGTGTGTTCTCACTGCACAGATGGGTAAATGCGGAAGACAAATTCAGATTGAGATGTAAATCACAATGGGCAAATTGGCGACTTAAATTAACTTAGATACACATAGAAGGGTAGGCTAAGCATTTCTTTGGAGGGAGATATGGAACTGAAGGGAGGGATGGGCTAGTATTTAAAAGCAGCATCAGGTGTTCTTTTGCCATGTGACATGTCCTTCAAGTACAATACATTAATTTGATACATTCTTAATTTGCCCTATAACAGGGCATCATTATTATTAATTGTTATTCTAAATCTCAAGTGAAATTGCTTTTTTTTATTAGAAAATATAAAGTGTATGCGGAGATGTAAAATAAATGCAAGACCCCAATAGTAATCCGAAGGTAATATAATTCCGTGCACATTACAACAACCAAGTAACCCTTTGGAATAATAATTGCATTTTTAAGAAGTACCAAATTAACCATTAGTCAAAACCATCCAATCCCTGAATTTGAGTTATTTTCAATCACCATCAATATCAGATTAAAGAACTTACTACAATATCTTCGGTGTTTCCATCACTGACCGACAGCCCACTGAACTGCTGCTGAATCTGCCCGACCCCGAGGGGAAGGTCCCTTGCAGGAATAAACCAATCCTGATCCTCCTCCTCCAACATTTCCTGAAAGCAGCGTTCCAGGAATTCCTGCTCCAAAAGCTCCTCTTCCACCTGCATGTGGATTAAAGACAAACCACAAATATCATTTCTGCGCAATCTGCAGTTTATTTTGGATTGTATTTTATACACAGTCCACCCTTTCATTTTATTCTAGCCCCAACCTAAACCAGGTACTCAAGGGTCAGAGAACACAAATTATTTTTTGCAGGTGAGCTCCAAGCTGGAAAAGAACAAAGGCATAGAACAGCAGGGGACACGCATGGTTAGGACTGGGAACTTAGTTAGCAAGCCCTTCGTGAGATCAATCAGATGCATCAAAGGAGAATCCTCATTTACTGTGCCCTTCCAGGACTTGCATAAAAAGCTATCTAACCTGTCTGTTGTACTCTTCCTCATTCTCCATCCACATGTACTCTGCAAAGGGGTTTGGCTCTCCTTCCTTATGTCCATTCACCACACTGTCTTCTTTCCCATGACCACCGCTGCCTCCAGGTGTCTGTGCCGCCTCAGGACTATTGATATCTGTAGGCTCTGAGGATGATTAAATTAATAAAATATTACATGCCAGAATAAACATTTTGTTTAACGTTCTTTATATAGAAAGGAATGTGCATATCTAGGTAAGGAATAGCTAAAATCATTTAGACAATTGACATTAATTTGATTTAAAAAATATTATAATGATATACTCAATGTAATTGTTTCAACGCTTTATAATACATTTACAATTTCAATTAAGTGGGCATTAGGTAGAGCAGATGAGATTTCATTAGATATCAAGTTGTTAATCTGGTTTAAAATGAAATCCGGACAAGCATTTTTCATTCAGTACTGAAAAGTAGGTCACACATTCCTGAGTGTCTTTGGCATGGCATTCAGTAACTTTAAAAACTGCTATAATCTTTTCTAATAGCATTTTAAAAATGTATATGTGTAGTAATTAGTTTAAGACTAATTACTAGTCAAAGGGAAATAATTAACAGTGGTAAAGCCATTTAAAAATAAAAGGTCCCTGGTATATGGGACAGCAGTCAACAAAGATAATTTGCTTAATATAGTAATACATTTAAATTATTACAATATCTGGTGATATCGGTTATCAATTGATGATATCGTTTAAAGATTTGAATATTCAAATCTCATAATTAAGTTACTCATGAATGGTAAAACACTGTATACAATACAAAGAAAAAAACATTTGACAAGAAATACTTCCTGTAGCACACTAAACACTACTCAGTCTATATAAAAGCCTACATAAAATTAAGGATAAACCAACAAAGCAAAAACGAGAATGCTTGAAACGACGTTTAATAGCAGGGAGAAAAGTGGACGATGAACCAGGAGAAAAGAAAAACACAACTGAACAACGGTCTAAAGAGAGCAATACACGCAAGCAAATGAGCTTGTCCTTCAGAAATGATAAATGTCTTTAATCCAGTGTCTTAGCTGCCCATCCAGCAAGGACGTTGTGACTAAGACCGATCCACATACTGATCCGTCTATGGATCATTCGCACTTTTACAAGGCGTCTGCGTCCTTTCATCTACACGGTGCAGCTCGCCACCACCACGGGCTATAAGCACAGACACGGGTCCTCTTCCCCAACACCCCACCACGTGTAACTGGACGTTTGGCGAAAATAATGAGTCCATGCTGAAGTTTTTTAAACGTGAAACAACATTTCTAAATAAGTTCGAGTAGCCGACTCCTCGTGAAAGCCAACCAACTACATGATGTACACACTATACACGACGAGCATTTCCAGGGATTTATGATGCGAAGATTTGCGAAATCGCTTAACGACACTCTCGCGATATTTCGGAGGGAAGGCCGAGGTCGAAGTTAGCTTAGCCGAAACGAGGCCTTGGCCAACAGCGTTTTAGTCCACACAACGCTCGTCTCGGCTAGCTATTAGCTAGCTACACAACACTTATTCCGTAAATTCAGTGTTGCTCATGAATGAGTTTAAAGTAATACCAACAAAACAGCTACCATACAGAAAAAACCCAACTGAGAATGTTTTTGGGAGGAAATGAAAGACACACTCCCGTGTGGTTCTAGCTGTTAGCACTAACGACTGGGAGAACACCAACATTAGCTAGATGGCTCTTTAGTTAGCCAGTAGCTAAACACGTCGCCAGTTATTTTGCTTGCCTTAAAGCAACGATATGGTCCCAAGGTGGGATGAGCAGTGAAAAGTTTGATATAATATTACTTACCAGGCATTTTAATGACACTGTATTTCTTAATTATTCCGAAATAACTCTCGTGATAGAGGAATTTTACCTATTTGCAGCAACACTGTTACCTGGCTAGCTTTCAATACTACGTCAGACCATTCATGTGGAGTGGCTTTCAAACAAACACACGCGCGCCCTCTCCTGGTCACATTTTAAAGTGTCATTTAATGACACCATTAGCTGGATTATTCTGTTTCCGCTGATGAGTCGCAGACGCACGAAAGTGTCAAAGCGCATTTTTACTACACTGCTCAAAAAATAAAGGGAACACTTAAACAACACAATATAACTCCAAGTCAGCCACACTTCTGTGAAACCAACCTGTTCAGTTAGGAAGCAACACGGATTGTGAATCAATTTCACCTGCTGTTGTGCAAATGGAATAGACAATAGGTAGAAATGAGAGGCAATTAGCAAGACCCCCCCTATAAAGGAGTGGTTCTGCAGGTGGGGACCACAAACCACTTCTAAGTATCTATGCTTTCTGGCTGATGTTTTGGTCACTTTTGAATGATGGTGGTCCTTTCACACTCGTGGTAGCATGAGACGGACTTTACAACCCACACAAGTGGCTCAGGTAGTGTAGCTCATCCAGGATGGCACATCAATACGAGCTGTGGCAAGAAGGTTTGCTGTGTCTGTCAGCGTAGTGTCCAGCGTAGTTGTGCAAGAAGGAACAGGAGGAGCACTGCCAGAGCCCTGCAAAATGACCTCCAGCAGGCCACAAATGTGCATGTGTCTGCACAAACGGTTAGAAACAGACTCCATGAGGATGGTATGAGGGCCCGACGTCCACAGATGGGGGTTGTGCTCACAGCCCAACACCATGCAGGACGCTTGGCATTTGCCAGAGAACACCAGGATTGGCAAATTCACAACTGGCGCCTTGTGCTCTTCACAGATGAAAGCAGGTTCACACTGAGCACATGTGACAGACGTGACAGAGTCTGGAGACGCCGTGGAGAGCGATCTTCTGCCTGCAACATCCTTCAGCATGACCAGTTTGGCAGTGGGTCAGTAATGGTGTGGGGTGGCATTTCTTTGGAGGGCCGCACAGCCCTCCATGTGCTCACCAGAGGTAGCCTGACTGCCATTAGGTACCGAGATGAGATCCTCAGACCCCTTGTGAGACCATATGCTGGTGCGGTTGGCCCTGGGTTCCTCCTAATGCAGGACAATGCTAGACCTCATGTGGCTGGAGTGTGTCAGCAGTTCCTGCAAGATGAAGGCATTGAAGCTATGGACTGGCCCGCCTGTTCCCCAGACCTGAATCCGATTGAGCACATCTGGGACTTCATGTCTCGCTCCATCCACCAACGTCACATTGCACTACAGACTGTCCAGGAATTGGCGGATGCTTTAGTCCAGGTCTGGGAGGAGATCCCTCAGGAGACCATCCGCCACCTCATCAGGAGCATTCCCAGGCGTTGTAGGGAGGTCATACAGGCACGTGGAGGCCACACACAATACTGAGCCTCATTTTGACTTGTTTTAAGGACATTACATCAAAGTTGGATCAGCCTGTAGTGTGTTTTTCCACTTTAATTTTGTGTGTGGCTCCAAATCCAGGCCTCCATTGGTTAATAAATTTGATTTACATTGATTATTTTTGTGTGATTTTTGTTGTCAGCACATTCAACTTTGTACAGAACAAAGTATTCAATGAGAATATTTCTTTCATTCAGATCTAGGATGTGTTATTTAAGTGTTCCCTTAATTTTTTGAGCAGTGTATCCAGGGAGGGGATCTAGGGGATCTGTCCCAGCCTCAGAAACTGTCTGCTCCAAACAAGTGCTACTGCACATGGGACACAATCAAAAAAATATATCATACTGTCTGACTTTGGATTTCCTTGCATTGTCTGGGAACACACTTGGACTTTTGGAGCCACCCGACGATGATCCGGTTAGTACATTTTGTTGAAATCACAGGCTTGGCATGTCCTGTCAAATCTTAATCTAAGTTCTCTCAATGCATGTATGTATTGATCCTGATATGGATCCAAGCCAATGCACCAATGATATTAGGGTAAGCTGTAACCAAAAATAGTGATTATACAACTGTAACTGATCAAATAAGAAACTAATGGTGGCAAATTGATGTAACGTGCCATCTTGTAAAACTTCCCCGTGATGTAGAGAGGTCTTTTGTGGCCAGGGAAGGTGATTAATATGTGTGTGAGTGACTTCAACACCAGACAAACACGTCTTATTGTGCGGCAAATAGTTCCTTTATTGAGGTTCTCTGTGCTCCCAACAGAATAATGAACTCCCACTTGCAAAGAATAGCAATATAACAGGTCATCTGTGGTACAGTGAGAGCATGGCTTTATGCCTTCTGGTGCTGTATTTTTGGACCCAGCAGCCTACATTAATATTTCACACCATCACCAGAGAATCTGTATCTCTCAATGAGATACTCATCTCCAAAGGCCAATGGGTCTGACCTGTCCCGGAACAGTGTTTCACACCTAAATGCTCCTCATTAAGGCTTAAGGCTTCCTCATCCAGTACATCCTCCAACAATGGCATGCCATTATGAAGAGGAAACAGGGGAATTGGAGTTGGAAATATATACTGAAAATATATTAATTAGGATTAATTTTAGTCTGGTCTGGAGCAGGCTAGCTGCAGAGAGTAAATCACCATAGATATTTGACCAGGGAGGATTTACACTGCTTTCATGCAACTGACTTGAGTCTAAATTCAGGCAGGATCCCTTATCTTGCTTTTGTACAATACACCTCAAGACACACACTTAAATGCACAAATGATAACTAGAAACAAGTGCATCACATAACTATGAGATGAGAGACATGCACATACCCACATTACAAAGCAAACATGAAAACAAACACCTAGATGAACACGCCAAAATGGAGGGAACAAAGGCTGTACCATGACAGTATTCATTAACTTTAACAATTTGTTATTTAGTTCTACATTTGATTGTAGAGTGTATGAAAAGTAGACACAATTTACAAGATTTACCACTATTATCATTTGATTACTGAAATACTCCTGATGACCAGGTGCTGAGGCTGTCCCCGGACACCATGTGGAGAGCTTTCAGCAAGATCAATACTTGGAAAGCTCCTGGACCTGACAACATTCCTGGTCATGTACTGAAGAACTGTGCCTGGGAACTCGCAGAGGTCTTTACGGACATCTATAACACCTCTCTGAGTCAGGCGGTGGTTCCCACCTGTTTCAAAGTCACCACCATAATCCCTGTCCCAAAGAAGGCATCGCCATCATGCTTCAATGACTACCGTCCAGTTGCACTAACCTCCATCCCCATGAAGTGCTTCGAACGGCTAGTCATGCACCACATCAGGTCCCCCCCCCCTTCCTGGACCCCTACCAGTTTGCATATCGGTCTAATTGCTCAATTGATGATGCCATCTCCACTGCTCTACACTCAGCCCTTACACACCTGGACAGGAAGGACACCTACGTCAGAATGCTGTTCCTGGACTTCAGTTCGACATTCAGTACAATCATCGCCCAACAGCTCATTCACAAACTGGACAGTCTGAGGCTGAGCACATCACTGTGCAACTGGCTGCTAGACTTCCTGACCGGAAGACCACAGGCAGTGCGGGTTGGCAGTAACACATCCAACATCATCACACTGAACACAGGGGCTCCCCAAGGATGTGTGCTGAGCCCCCTTCTGTTCACGCTGCTGACCCACGACTGCACACCAGAGCACCCCTCAAATATCTTCATCAAGTTTGCGGATGACACGACGGTGGTGGGTCTCATCAGCGACAATGATGAGACACACTACAGGAGCGAGGTGAGCCGCCTAGCCTCCTGTTGCAAACACAACAATCTTTCTCTGAACACCGACAAGACCAAGGAGATTGTTGTGGACTTCAGGAGAACTCGCACACAGCACACTCCCCTGTTCACCAACGATACTGCTGTGAAGAGGGTGAGCAGCACCAAGTTCCTGGGTGTGCATGTCACAGAGGACCTCTCCTGGACCACCAACTCAGCATCATTAGCCAGGAAGGCTAATCAGCCGCTCTACTTTCTCCGCAATCTAAGAAGAGCCGGTGCCTCAACCCCCATCATGAGCACCTTCTACAGTGGGGCCATCGAAAGCATCCTGACCAGCTGTCTCACCGTGTGGTATGGGGCCTGCACGGCATCCTGCCGCAGGTCCCTCCAGCGCATCGTGAGCGCAGCTGAGAAGATAGTTGGTACCTCTCTCCCCTCCCTTCCGGACTTATTCAGCTCCTGCCTCACACGGAAAGCCCTCTGCCTGGCAGGAGACCCAACCCACCCACTACACAGTTTCTTCAGCCTGCTGCCATCAGGGAGGATACTGTGGAGTCTCAGGGCTAGGACAACCAGACTGAAGGAAAGCTACATTCACCAGGCTGTAAGGATGCTGAACTTTCTCCCAGCTTTATCCCCCCTCCCCCTCCTAACCCCAGCACACACTCATACAGCATCCTGATTAACACAGTACTGAAACCTAGTAACAGTACTTACAAGAACTTAAGCAGTACTTACTTACTGCTCACATTGCACTTTCTTACCCTCTTAATACCCCATACCACTGTGTCCTAAAGAACTGCACTAAATTAACCAGCCAATTACCAGCCATAAGCTATTATATTGCACTACTGTTCAAACATGTTGCTACACTGGTACTGTTATTCCTTCTTAATCCCCCATCTCATCTTACCACTTCACTACCCCTGTATTGCACTATTGTCTACTCTGTACAGTTATTGTTGTTATTGTCTCAGTCTCTTATTTATTTATAATTTTATTTTTACTTCAGTGTACTTTCGTGTTGTTTTTGTGGTGAAACTTGTGAAGGAGAGTACGTAATTTCGATTCTCTGTATGTCCTGTACATATGCAGAATTGACAATAAAACTACTTGAACTTGAAATAAGATGTAAAAAACAACATTTAATTTAACTTCATACTCTGATCAAGCTTGATTTTCCCTGGCTGATGTGCAAGATAGGGAAAATTAGCTAGAAAATGAGCCTGGCCTTACAATTATACAATATACTAACTTATAAAGCAAAGAGAAAAGATGCAAATCAGTTTAAAATGTTAAATGTGAAATGCAAATGTGAAACATGCTAAAGTGTCCAGGATGCTTCATTATTGTCTCCAGCAAAGGTTCTCAGTCCAGTTCTTGGTGTCCCAGAGCAGGTTCATGTATATGAAGAGGTGAACGGAAGAAGCACATTGTAATAGTGCTCAACACAATAAAATAAGGTCTCAGAATCATTTAATTTGTGGATTGAGGTAAAATAAAAGAATAAACAATTTCACTGTATATAACTTAAGAACAATTCTTTAAAATAGGTTTCTGGATTGAAATTAAAGGTTGTTTGCATAGTCAGAACTGCATATTGGGACTCGGAGGAGGTGGACACACGTATGATAAAGAGCAGGGTTTATTTTCATGGATAACACACTCATGACAGACACTCACTCGACTCAATTAATACCTAAATTACCAAAATAAACTAGTGTTCCCTTTATTTTTGATATTCCTATATTAATTCCTCAAGACAAGTTATAATGAGGTTCAGTAGTGTGTGTGGCCTCCACATGACTGTATGGCTCCTGAGTAATGTCCTCACAGACCTGGATTAAAGTGCCAGTCAACTCCAGAAGTGGGCATATATATAGTAATATTATTCCATCCACCAATATATATTTGTCATGCTTTTATTTTTAAGGCACTGAATCACACAAGCCTATTTATTTCTAATTCTGTGGATGAAGAGTAAGGAATGTACATATCCACACAACACAGACATGGCAAAAGCAACTGCCCAGTTTCTGAAAAATGTATTTAAAGGTAAAACACTAAAAAGAAATCCTGCTACAAATAAAGGGCTGTATTGAATAACCATGCTTACTATTGTTATTAGAATGACTTTAATTGCATTTCTCTTCACATGATTAGCCCTCTCTCTATCCTTCCCTGGTCCTGGATGCCTGAGAGCTCTAAATATAGCCAAGCAGCAGAAGCATTTAATGGAGAGGATGAGGAAGTATGCTGGTAGAATACCACAAGTGAACATTTAGTGAGTAAAACACATACAGATAGAACAAACCAGACACAAGAATCATCACCCACACTACAGCAGAACACATGAGTCTATATCTTAGTGCTTTGTACTTAAGGAAGGTGATGGGATGGACAACTGCGAAATATTGTTCCAAACAGATGATGCAGAGAAACAGAGGGTGGCCAGTATGGTGTGATGCTGATAAATAAACCGTTAAAGCTGAAACTTGTGGGTATTTTGAAACAAAAGGTTAGACCAAACCACCCAGACAAAATAGGAGATCACAAACAGTGAGATTTAGGTTGAAAAACTCTAATATGACTCCACTTCTTTTGTCCATGAAAATGAGCCACAGGACATAACATTTGGTTGGTATACCCAAAATGGCATTGATGATATAAACCACATTGAATGAATTTTGGCCTGGTACTTCCCAAATTATTTTACTTGTAGTGTTGAACTGGAACAGGTCAGGTGTGGTGGAAGTCTCATCAGAGACATTCATTTTCAGACTTCTGATAGTCAAATTAAATTTGAAGTGGGACTCTGATCTATGGAAGAACAAAAAATATAACACAAAATAACATCCTGTCATGCACAACCCTGCAAACACCACCACTGCAACCCTGCACACACCACCACTGCAAAATTCTAAATTTACATTTTCCAGTGTCATTATTAAACACGAATGTATAAAATGACATAACCACATATTCAATTTGCAAAATAATCTTTAAAAGGCGGAATTAAAATAATAAGAATTATATATAATTTATACATCGTTGTAAAACAACAATTTAAGAAAACTTACTATTTGTATGTAGATGAAGGTTTTACTCCCAGGAGTACACAAGTTTTCAGTTTAACAGAGTGTATTATCAAAGAATGATATCCATCACATTATATTCATGTACATTGGGAATTATATTAATTTAGTAGTGTCAGAGTTTCTTTCTGGGAGAGAATCCAGTTGGATGCCTCATCTTATGAACTGAGCGTGCTCCACCCAAGCCCCACCCCTATGTAGCAGCACCAGGTGCTGCTCTTGATGAGAGCTCCTCCCACAGGTCTTCAGCAGAGTTTAGATCAGGGAACTGGGATGGTAGTGGAAATGTCTTTTACTATTGATAACACAACATTTTTCTGTGTTGATTTGCTGATATACTTAGGATCATTGTCTTGTTGGAAAATCCTACCAAGACCCAGTTTAAGAAAACAGATCTAAAGTTAAAATCTCCTGCTTTCTGAAATATATCTGTCATGTATCCTGACAGTTTTCTGAGAGGATCACAAAACCAGAACTCATTGCCGTACTACAAGGGGTATTATGTTCTGCATGACCATCCCTGACCACAGAACCTGTTTCTAGGCAAAATTACTAAAATAGCAAACCAGTATAGCATTGTCATTTGGTGTAGCCTCTAGGTTCTTAAATGTGTGCTTTATTGGCAGCAGAACCTCTCTTCTGGCAAACTGTCGAAAGAACTTGTGGGCAGAGCTATAGAATTTTAGCTTGGGGTATAAAATTATATATTAATGAAAAAGTAATTCTATATAAAACACTGTAATATATAGTTTGATCGCAAAAAGGAAAAAGAAGAGTTTGTTTAAATATATATTTGTTAAAATATGGAATGTTAGAGATTAGTCTGTAGTGGTAGAAAACAGAAGTATCAAGGTTACGTTTCTTCAGTATTGGTGTAACAACCACATTTTTTAATGTGTCCAGAATGGTGCCTGTTTCCACAGTCTAACTACTGACTTATCAACAGAGTTCTCTTTTGACCTCCATGTAAAACACCCAAAATGGAAATTGTAGTGCTGGCCTCACTCCATGAAACAAAACCCAACAGACAGGTTGTCGTATCAATCTTTGTGAATGTTTTGAAATATACCATTCTCTGTGTAAACTATGCAAAGCTGATTTCCACGAAGGTCAAAATTGTATCCTTTTCAATAAATCAGGAGCTAAAGGCCACAATATCATCACAAAGTCATTACATCCCAGCATCTGGAAATCTGCAAGTTAATTTAATCGATGACCTCCGAGCCAAAACGCCTCTGGTCTAAAAGGTAAAAAGGAATACAATTCCAAAGTGCCATCTCATTCTCATTAGTGTGTAAAATAATGGTTACCACTGTCTCACCAACAATATAGAAAATGTTCTGCAGGCCTCAGTGCACAAACCCTAATCCAACAGACATGCTGTGAATTGTCATAAAATGGCAAATATTTTGAGTGGTAATATTATGAGGCCACAACATCAATATCACTGCATCACAGCCTATAGAAATCTAAAAGTAAACTTGTATTCATTGTCAGATTATGAAGTGTGGCAGAAGGCAAACAAACCACTCTGCCGATTAGAAAAGGATCAACCAGCAGGCTTTATACTGGATTTTTGTGATTTGGGAGGCCATATACTCAGCTGTCATCCTCTCATGACCCATAAAGCCTCCCAGGTGCTCCTCCTCCAGGTGCTGCAGACATACCTCTAGCTTGGCCAGACCCACTGCCAGCAGCGGGACACACCCACTGCCCAACCCATACCTCTGGCCACGCCTCTGAACCCGCCAGGCCTACTGGTGGCACATATTCATGGTGTTCCAGTGGCCATGCCTACAGCTCTCCTGTCTCTCAAGTTGTTGCACCTTTTGGGTCTTTAGACTTCAGCTATCATGCTTCTGAGAGGTGGTATAGAGTGAGTATGGGTAAAGAGTGAGTCATTTCACAATTACCACTCCACTGGCATGGTCCTTCATGGCAAAGCTTGTGATGCCCCATGCCTCCTTGTTTCTGTTCTGTGTTCAGTCTCCACCCCTCAATCGTTTTACTTGACTTGTTTAGATGCAGTTATGTTTGTGTATGTGATTATTTTGTGACCTTTCTAGCTGGATTTGTGTTCTGCTCTCTTATTTTCCAGTTACACTGTGACTTCTATGTTTTTTAGTGTGTTCTGTTCTCTGGTTACGGTTGCTATTGTTTTGCTTTTGTCGTGGTGTACAACAGATTGCAAGTTCAAAAATGCTCACGGAGGTGGGCATATTTGCTGAGCAGAGTGAGATTTATTAAAGGAAAATCCACAATTATAATCATTAGAATAGTTCAAGGTTAATTTTCAAATATGAAAAACACCAGAAGACACAATGAACAAAACATGATGAGGTAACATCGTAAACAAGAATACGACACAAATGGAGGCTACTTAAACAAACCAGACTAGGAAATCATATGCAGCAATGTACAACAAGACTCTAAGAGAATAACCAGCAACAAAGAACTGAAAACACAGGGTATATATATACAATGACACTGAACATGTATTAACCTTTCTTTTTCATATGAATACCACGACTATAACATAAAGTTCAAGAATGTCTACAATTGCTTAATACAATTTTGTGGATGTATTATAATGCTATCTTGTACTGTGGGGCCAGATGGTGAACAAAGAGAGAGTGAGAGAAAGAAACCCCTATCAGAAAATTTGTCATGATTTTATTTTGGAGGGACTGAATCAAAGAAGCCTATTTATTTCTAACTCTGTGGATGAAGAGTAAAGAATGTATATATCCAGTAAACATAGAGATGGCAAAAGCAACACACCAGATTATGGAAAATGTATTGAAAGGTAAAAGACCATAAAGAAATCCAGCTACAAATAAAGGGCAGTATTGAATAACCATGCTTACTATTGTTATTAGAATGACTTTAATTGCTTTTCTCTTCACGTGATTAGCCCTCTCTCTATCCTTTCCTTTCTGACCTGGTCCTGGATGCCTGAGAGCTCTAAATATAGCCAAGCAGCAGAAGCATTTAATGGAGAGGATGATGAAGTATGGTGGAAGAATACCACAAATGAACAAATGAACATTTTGTAAGCAAAACACATGCACATAGAACACACCAGACACAAGAATCATCACCCACACTACAGCAGAACACATGAGTCTATATTTCAGTGCTTTGTACTTAAGGAAGGTGATGGGATGGACAACTGCCAAATATTGCTCCAAGCAGATGAAGCAGAGAAACAGAGGGCGGCCAGTATGGTGTGGTGATGATAAATAAACTGATAAAGTTGAAACCTGTGGGTATTTTGAAGCAAAAAAGTAGACCAAACCACCCAGACAAAACAGGAGATCACAAACATTGAGATTTAGGTTGAAAAACTCTAATATGACTCCACTTCTTTTGTCCATGAAAATGAGCCACAGGACATAACATTTGGTTGGTATACCCAACATGGCATTAATGATATAAACCACATTTAATGCATTTTGGCCTGGTAATTCCCACATGATTTTACTTGTAGTGTTGAACTGGAAAAGGTCAGGTGTGGTGGAAGGCTTATCAGAGACATTCATCTTCAGACTTCTGATATTCAAATTAAAATTGAAGTGGGATTGTGATCTATGGAAGAGCAATAAATACAACACAAAATAACATCCCGTCATGCACGACCCTGCACACACCACCACTGCAACATTCATATTATTACTGACAACCTGTGATTATTCACTTACACCATCAAAGAGCACAAAGTTTTTTGTATGTTCATTCATATAAGAACATGAAATATAATTGCCAGGTATAAATGCTACAGGATAAAAAAAAATTTAACACCTTTTTGTGATTCATGAATAAACATTCTAAATTTACATTTTCCATTAGATAGATAGATAGATAGATAGATAGATAGATAGATAGATAGATAGATAGATAGATAGATACTTCATTGATCCCAGAGGGAAATTCCTGAAAGTCAATATTAAACATGAATGTATAAAATGACATAACCACATGTTCAAAATGCAAAATAATATTAAAAAGGCAGAATTAAAATAATAAGAATTATATATAATTTAGACATTGTTGTAAAACAACAAAAACGTAAGAAAACTTACTATTTGTATGTAGATGAAGGTTTTACTTCCAGGAGTACACAAGTGAGAGTATTCAGAGAGTATATTATCAAAGAATGATATCCATCACATTATATTTAGGTACATTAGGAATTATATTAATTTAGTAGTGTCAGAGTTTCTTTCTGGGAGAGAATCCAGTTGGATCCTCTCATCTTATGAACTGAGCGTGCTCCACCCAAGCCCCACCCCTATGTAGCAGCACCAGGTGCTGCTCTTGATGAGAGCTCCTCCCACAGGTCTTCAGGGAACTGGGATGGCAGTGGAAATGTCTTTTATTACTGATAACACAACATTTGTTTGTGTTGATTTGCTGATGTACTTAGGATCATTGTCTTTTTGGAAAATCCTACCAAGACCCAGTTTAAGAAAGCAGATCTAAAGTTAAAATCTCCTGCTTTCTGAAATATATCTGTCATGTATCCTGACAGTTTTCTGAGAGGATCACAAAACCAAAACTCATTGCCGTACTACAAGGGGTATTATGTTCTGCATGACCATCCCTGACCACAGAACCTGTTTCTAGGCAAAATTACTAAAATAGCAAACCAGTATAGTATTGTCATTTGGTGTAACCTCTAGGTTCTTAAATTTGGGCTTTATTGGCAGGAGAACCTCTCTTCTGGGAAACTGTCGAAAGAACTTGTGGGCATAGCTCTAGAATTGTAGCTTATCGTAGATTAATTATTATATATTAATGAAAAAGTAATTCTATATAAAACACTGTAATATATAGTTTGATTGCACAAAGGAAAAGGAAGAGTTTGTTTAAATATACCGGTATATTTGTTAAAATATGAAATGTTAGAGTTAAGTCTGTAGTGGTAGAAAACAGAAGTATCAAGGTTACGTTTCTTCAGTATTGGTGTAACAACCACATTTTTAAATGTGTCCAAAATGGTGCCTGTTTCCACAGTCTAACTACTGACTTATCAACAGAGTTCTCTTTTGACCTCCATGTAAAACACCCAAAATGGAAATTGTAGTGCTGGCCTCACTCCATAAAACAAAACCCAACAGACAGGTTGTCGTATCAATCTTTGTGAATGTTTTGAAATATACCATTCTCTGTGTAAACTATGCAAAGCTGATTTCCACGAAGGTCAAAAATTGTATCCTATTCAATAAATCAGGAGCTACAGGCCACAATATCATCACAAAGTCATTACATCCCAGCATCTGGAAATCTGCAAGTTAATTTAATTGATGACCTCCGAGCCAAAACGCCTCTGGTCTAAAAGGTAAAAAGGAATACAATTCCAAAGTGCCATCTCATTCTCATTAGTGTGTAAAATAATGGTAACCACTGTCTCACCAACAATATAGAAAATGTACTGCAGGCCTCAGTGCACAAACCAGGGGCGGACTGGGCAGACACTCTTAGTTTTTTAGTGTTTTCTGTTCTCTGGTAAAGTTTGCTGTTGTTTTGCCTTTGTCTTGGTATACAATAGATTGCAAGTTCAAAAAACCTTGCGGAGGTGGACGTATTTGCTGAGCAGAGTGATATTTATTAAAGGAAAATCCATAATCATAATCATTAGAATGGTCCAGGGTTAATTTTCAAATATGAAAAACACCAGAAGACATGATGAACAAAACATAATGAGATAACATCGTAAACAAGAATATGACACAAATGGAGGCTACATAAACAAACCAGACTTTGCAGCAACATACAAGACTCTAAGACAATGACCAGCAACAACGAACTGAAAATGCAGGGTATATATAAACAGTGTATATACTGTATATACAACGACACAGGTGAAACCAATAATGACAGGTGGAAATAAACTAGAAGGTGTGACAGGAAAAATAAAAACAAAGCACATGGAGGATGAAAACAAATACATGATTGAAAGATGATATATGACAATTTCCTTTTAAAAAATGAGAGAGTCACAATATGGTTTCCTGTCTGTGGCCATTTGTTTAATTAAGAAAGCAATTTGTAAATAAACAGGGGTCTTTAATATCAGGATCATGGTCCAGCTTTGCAGGAGTTTATAGATTGGTGTGATTGTTCATACTTAGTGATGAATGTCTCGTAAACCAAGGAGATGATTATTGATTTTTCCAAGTTGCCACCTGTGAATTCTGACACCTATATAAACGGACGAGCAGTAGAGAAAGTTAGCACTTACAAATACTTGGGGACAATTCTTGATGATAAATTAAAATTCGAAGACAACACAGAGACTATTTTTAAAAAAGGTCAGCAACGTATGTATTTTCTTAGGAAGCTTAAGTCTTTTTCTGTTGATACATCTGTGTTGTTTACATTTTATTGTTCTTTTATTGAGAGTGTTGTTTCATATTCTTTTATCAGTCTCTGAGCTTAAAAAATAGGAAACGGTTGCAGTATTTAATATCTACATGTTCAAAAATTGTCGGACTCCCACTTAGACCTTTGAGTGCATTGCACAAACAGTTAACACTGAAGAAAGGTCGGTCTATTATTAATGATCCTTCACATGCTCTTCATTATGAGTTTGAACTTTTGCCTCATGGCCATAGGTATCGTTGTCTTAGATGTCAGACTGTTCGGCGGAGAGTGACCTTTGTTCCTGAAGCCATTAGACTACTAAATGAACACTGATATTTATCTTTGGATATTAGACTCCTTGCTTGTGATTGGTACTCATGTTTGTTTGTTTGTCTGTCTTGTGATGTTGTGCCCAATATTAATTGCCCCCTTGGGGATAAATAAAGTTGATTCAATTCAATTCAATTCAATATTATATTGTCTTTTTGGCATTACATATAAGACATAATACATTATAAAGTTTTATAAATGTCAGATTTCATTTGTCTGACAGAAACTAAGAAAAGACTGTTGTAATAAGACATGGGATAAAGTACTGATCCTATTCTGTAAATTAGTATGGACACTTTCAGAGACTTTGTAAAGTTACAGAACATTCTTTGATACTTCAGTATGAAATCATTGTCAAAAATCAGTGCATGATTTTTTTTTTTATGTAGCTGACATGCTTTGTTTAAATGAGTAGAAAGCTAATATCACTGAGACCTGAACCTGTATAAACCTTTCTTTTTTTATATGAATAACACAACTAAAACATAAAGCTCAACAATGTCTACAATTGCTTAATAAAATGTTGTGGATGTAGTATAATGCTGTCTTGTACTGTGGGGCCAGACGGTGAACAAAGAGATAGAGAGAAAAATCCCTATCAGAAATTTTGTCATGATTTTATTTTGGAGGGGCTGAATCAAACAAACCTATTTATTTCTAACTCTGTGGATGAAGAGTAAAGAATTTAAATATCCAGACAACACTGAGATGGCAAAAGCAACAGTCCAGTTAATGTAAAATGTATTTAAAGGTAAAACACCAAAAAGAAATCCTGCTACAAATAAAGGGCTGTATTGAATAACCATGATTACTATTGTTATTAGAATTACTTTAATTGCATTTCTCTTCACATGATTAGCCCTCTCTCTATCCTTCCCTTTCTGACCTGGTCCTGGATGCCTGAGAGCTCTAAATATAGCCAAGCAGCAGAAGCATTTAATGGCGAGGATGATGAAGTACGCTGGTAGGAGAACAGAAAGGAACAAATGAACATTTAGTGACCAAAACACATACACATAGAACACACCAGACACAAGAATCATCACCCACACTGCAGCAGAACACGAGTCTATATTTTAGTGCCTTGTACTAAAAGGAAGGTGATGGCATGGACAACTGCCAAATATTGCTCCAAGCAGATGAAGCAGAGAAACAGAGGGCGGCCAGTATAGTGTGGTGCTGATAAATAAAGTGTTAATGCTGAAACTTGTGGGTATTTTGAACCAAAAACGTAGACCAAACCACCCAGACAAAGCATGAGATCACAAACATTGAGATTTAGGCTGAAAAACTCTAATATGACTACTTATTTTGTCCATGAAAATTAGCCACAGGACATAACATTTGGTTGGTATACCCAACATGGCATTGATTATATAAATCAAATTCAATGCATTTTGGATTTGTACTTCCCAATTGCTGTTACTTGTAGTGTTGATGAATGGATGAAACATTCTTCATTCTTCAGAATTCTGATATTCAAATGATAAAAAAGTTATATTGTGATCTATGGAAGAGCAATAAATATAACACAAAATAAGAACCAGTCATTCACAACCCTGCACACACCACCACTGCATCATTCATATTATTGCTGACAACCTGTGATGATTCACTCACACCATCTAAGAACACAAATCGTTTTTGTATATTCATTCATACAAGAAGATGAAATAAATTGTCAGGTATAAATGCTACCAGTTTTTCTAGACTGTTTAACATGTTTTGTAATTCATGAATAAAAATGAAAAACGTACTTTTTTTATTTAGTAATTATTAAACATGAATATCCAAAATGACATAACCACATGCATAAATCACAAAATAATCTTACCAGATCACAAAAAGGCAGCATTCAAATAATTAATATTGTGTATAATTGTAACGTGGCTCGCGCCACGGAGCGAGGAGACGGACACAATCGCTGAGAAGAGCGAGATTTATTGCAGGGCATTCCATAATCGTCATCGTAGTGGCAGGCAGGGGTCATAACAGGAGAGCCATCAAGGTTGGACAGGTACAGGGGCATAACGATACGGAAAGCAACAAACGACAGCAGGGCAACACGAAACTGAGAAACACATAAACGGTCAGACATCCAAAACAACCGACAACCAGACTGGGGAAATACAGGGACTATATGAACACTGAACTAAACTAGGAACAGGTGGGGACGATTATGACAGGGGCGTGGCGGACAATCAGGGAATCTCAGAGACAACGAGCGGGGCAGGGTAAACAGGCACGGAACACAGACACGAGGGAACCCAGAGTGGCAGCCACGAGAGGGGGCGTTGCCCTACGTGACATAACCCCCCCTCAAAGCGTGCCACTCCGGGGCACGCAAGGGCAGACAGGACAGGGACACCGACTAGGACAGGACAGGGAACTACGGCACACGGCGAGGGACAGGAACAGCAGACACAGGACAGACCAGAGGGACAGGACCGGGCAGAACAGGACATGGGACCTGGGGCACGGCAGGGACAAAGACAGGGGACATGGAGACTGGCCAGGAGCTGGGCCGGGACACGGCATGACACGGGACACAGGGGGGCAGGACAGGGCCAGGGCGAGGCACAGGAGCAGGACTGGACAGGACAGGACCGGGGACAGACACGGGAGCGGGGCCAGGGGACAGGGCAGGGGCGTACACGGAGGCAAACACGGCGTGGACGACAGAGACCGGGACAGGAACAAAGTGGGTCAAAACTTGGGGCACTGACATGGGGACAGGGACAGAGACGACACCACCGGAAACAGATACGGGAACAGGAACGCAGACTTTGACAGACACAACCACGGGGACAGGGACCAAAACAAAACCAGGGATGGGACCAGGGAGCAAGGGGAACACGGGCAACGGAACATAGGAGGCACAGGGCGGAGCAGGGGGAACACAGAGTCTATGCCTAACAGGGGGCAGCACAGTCTCAAAGGCAACAGGCGGGGTCCGCTGGCGTCCAGCGGGGACAGGAGCCGGCAGGCGGGCAGCGGGGACAGGAGCCGGCAGGCGGGCAGCGGGAACAGGAGCCGGCAGGCGGGCAGCGGGAACAGGCAGGGTCCGCTGGCGGGCAGCGGGAACGGGAGCCGGCGTGGACGACCTCTCCTGGGTCGCAGGGACAGGAACCGGCGTGGACGACCTCTCCTGGGTCGCAGGGACAGGAACCGGCGTGGACGACCTCTCCTGGGTCGCAGGGACAGGAACCGGCGTGGACGACCTCTCCTGGGTCGCAGGGACAGGAACCGGCGTGGACGACCTCTCCTGGGTCGCAGGGACAGGAACCGGCGCGGACGACCTCTCCTGGGTCGCAGGGACAGGAACCGGCGCGGACTGCCGACGGGCAGCGGGAACTGGAACCGGCGTGGACTGCCGACGGGCAGCGGGAACTGGAACCGGCGTGGACTGCCGACGGGCAGCGGGAACGGGAACAGGCGTGGACGACCTCCTCGGGATCGCGGGAACAGGCCGCAGACGTGACATGACGTCCTCGGGGGGCGGAGTCGCCGCACTGACGTCCTCGGGGGGCGGAGTCGCCGCACTGACGTCCTCGGGGGGCGGAGTCGCCGCACTGACGTCATCGGGGGGCGGAGTCGCCGCACTGACGTCATCGGGGGGCGTGTCCGCCATACTGACGTCATCGGGGGGCGTGTCCGCCGCGCTGACGTCCTCCGGGTTCCGAGCCGGCCACTCCTGGGGTGAGTGGCTAGTACTCCCCCCCAAAAAATTATTTGGGAGCCTTAGGGGAGCGGCTTCCGGGATCATCGGAGGGAGGCCCTCTTCCAGCGAGACGACGACCTCATGCGCTGTGGCGGCGGGGCTCTGAACTGGGGGCGTGGTCTTCTTCCTTCCCTGGTCTGGCCTGCGCCTGGAAGAACATACAGACACAACTGCTTCTCGGTGGCTTTCATTGTGACTCCGCCTCGTCGGAGGTATCGGGAGCTCACAATGGCTTTTAAAAGCCAACCGAGAGCCAAGCCAACGCTCGTCTGCACATTCATTCCGTCTGCTCGACTCTCGCGCTACAGGCTGGAGTTGGGCAGACACATAGCGCTTATCAGGGAGCTCGTCGCAAAAGCTGGAAACCGAAAGTGATTTCGCTTTGTTTTTATAGCGACGAGACTCCCCTGTACCCACAGCGCAAGGGGAATTCCTGTCTCTGGTTCGTTCACGCTGTAATACCGGAGAGTCGAACCGAATTAAACCAGCCAACATCTCATTACAGCGATTGAACTTACCAGAGTCTCGCTCTCTCGCTGTGTCCTTGAATGGTCGGTTGTTATGTAACGTGGCTCGCGCCACGGAGCGAGGAGACGGACACAATCGCTGAGAAGAGCGAGGTTTATTGCAGGGCATTCCATAATCGTCATCGTAGTGGCAGGCAGGGGTCATAACAGGAGAGCCATCAAGGTTGGACAGGTACAGGGGCATAACGATACGGAAAGCAACAAACGACAGCAGGGCAACACGAAACTGAGAAACACATAAACGGTCAGACATCCAAAACAACCGACAACCAGACTGGGGAAATACAGGGACTATATGAACACTGAACTAAACTAGGAACAGGTGGGGACGATTATGACAGGGGCGTGGCGGACAATCAGGGAATCTCAGAGACAACGAGCGGGGCAGGGTAAACAGGCACGGAACACAGACACGAGGGAACCCAGAGTGGCAGCCACGAGAGGGGGCGTTGCCCTACGTGACAATAATTTACACATCATTGTAAAGCTACAATTTAAGGAATACTTACAGTTGATATGTAAATGGTTTTACTCCCAGGAGTAGACAAGTGAGAATATTGAGAAAATAGTATCTATCACATTATATTTACGTATATTATGAATTATATTAATTTAGTAGTGTCAGAGTTTCTTTCTGGGAGAGAATCCAGTTGGATCCTCTCATCTTAAGAACTGAGTGTGCTCCACACAAGCCCCGCCCCTATGTAGGAGCACCAGGTGCTGCTCTTGATGACAGCTCCTCCCACAGGTCTTCAGGAGAGTTTAGGTTGGAGAACTGAGATGGCAGTAGAAATGGCTTGTATTAGTGATAATACAACACTTTTCTGTGTTGGTTTGTAAACACACTTTGGGTCATTGTCTTGATGAAAAATCATACCCAGATCCAGTTTAAGAAAGTAGATCTGAATTTAAAATCTCCTGCAATCACCTATCCTGACAGTTTTCTGAGAGGGTAACTGTCACGGTGAGGCGGCCCCCTACCGGCCACCTCCGTCCACAGCGGCTGTTGTTGTTGTTTGGTGACGTCATGTGCGTCCCTCAGGCGGGCGGGGCCCGTGATCCGTCTCACCTGAGGGTCGTTTGTTTGCCTATATATGTATTGTCTTTGTACCAGTTGACCGCTGGTCATTATATCCTTAATTTGGAGATATTGCACAGGTTTTTGGTTTGCACACTTTCTATTAAACCATCCTTTTTCCCTGAGACTTGGCGTGATCGCTTCCTTTTAGTTGCTCACCCCTGCCCGTCACAGTCACAAAATCAAAACCTATCACCGTAGTTCAAATGGGGTATTATATTCTGCATGACCATTCCTCTTTTATGCCAATTCCACCTTGGAATTTATAAAATGCTTTATGTTTATCTTCTCTGAGTACAGAACAGTGTGTCTAGTCAAAATGTCAATATACAGTATCAAACTAGTATAGCATTGTCATTTGGTGTAACCTCTAGGTTCTTAAGTTAAGCTTTTTTGGAAGCAGAACCTCTCTTCTGGCAAACCTTCCAAAGAACTTGTTGGCATGGCTTGTTGGCATGATAATTGTAGTTTGGGGTATACAATTATATATTAATGAAAGAGTAATATTATATAAAACAATATGCTGTGTGATCTCAAATAGGAAAAAAAATATTTTGTGTAAACATATATTTTGCTCAAAAATTTTACATTACAAATTAGTCTGTAGTGGTTAAAAACCAAAGTATCAAGGTTAAGTTTCTTCAATATTGGTCTCAGAACTGCTGTTTTGAGTGTGTCCAAAATGGTGCTTCTTTCCACAGTCTAACTATTATATTTATTAACAGCGTTTTCTTTTGACATTTATATAAAACACCTAAAATGGAAATTGTAGTGCTGGCCTCACTTCATAAAAGAAAACCCAAGAGACAGGTTGTCCTATCAATATTTGTGAATGTTGTGATAGGTTTTGTTCTCTGTGTTCTCTGTGTAAACTATGCAAAGTTTATTTCCATGAAGGTCAAGATTATGTCCTGCTCAATAAATCAGGACCTAAAGGCCACAAAATCATCACAATGACATTGCATCTCAGCATCTGAAAATCTGCAGGATAGTCCAAGATGTCAGAGCCATAATGACTCCAGTCTAAAAGGTGATTAAGGAGTACAGTCACAGCCCCTTGGCCTTTATACCCATCTCATTCTCATTTGTGTGAGTAATGGTAACCACTGTTCTCACCAACAGTGCTATTATTTTAAACACCCAATATGGAAATTGTACAAACCATAACCCAACAGACAGGTTGTGAATTTTTGGGTAGTCATCAAATGGGAAATATTTTGAGTGGTAAAGAAGGCCACAACATCATCTGTTACGGTGGGTCGGCCTGGACGCCACCAGAGGGCGCGCACACATACTCCATCTCTCTCACGCACGCCCACAAACACACAGAGCACACCCTTGCATGCCCGGTCACTCCCCTCATCGCATTCGCCTGAGTACTGACACCTGCACCTAATCTATTAGGGCTTGTATTTATTCCCACAGTGCTGCGCATTCTACGGAGCCCCGTAGGGGTCACTGGCGAAAAAAAAATTTGAAGAGCAAAATCCGTACGCACGGATTACTAAACCGTACGCACGGATTACTAAACCGTACGCACGGATTATAAAACGTGTGTACAGATTTTGCTTTCTCCGGGCCTCCGTAGCTTTCTCCCTAATAACCCCTCCAGGGCTCCGTAGATTTTAGACTACTCAGCCCATGTCCTGGTCTTATATGTCACGGTTTGCCTGCTTGTGTCTGGGTGTTTTCAGCCTCGAGCCTGCAGCGCTGCAGTGCTCCAGCGTGCGCGCGGTATTGGGAAACGTGTCCGCTGTGCACCGCGCTGTAACGATCTAGAGTCGATTGTAACCGGAGACGGACACACATGCAAAGAGTCAGGGGTTTTATTCGTACACTCAACATCAATGGGGTTAGAATCCAGAGATATGCATCCAACAGACAAACTTGGAGACTCACGACTGACAGACAATCTGGAAGCACGACAACGAGATCGACGGGGCATCTTGTTTGCACAGCGGTTACAAGAATCACAAACGTACAATAATAAAGAAACCCATTCTGAACAAAGCAGACTAAAGATTAACGAACAATACACGCTATAACTTAAAGAAAGGATATAAGGAAAACATACTAATGGGTTAAGAATCAAATAACCAAACACAGGGAACCAACCAGGGCGGTACACTCAACCCGACACATTCACGACGAATAAAACCAAAACGCAAAAAGACAATCAATACAATAAATGCAGTCTCGCAACATACAACTACCACGCAGAGAATCAACCAAACGAACTAACCCGCTGTATACCTCACACACCTAATGACTCAAACTGAACTACTCACAACTAAAGGACAAAACATCAGACAAAAACTCAAGAAACAACCAAGACAACGATCGGCTACGGACGAGGGGCTGGACTTTCTAAGAAACCTTGTATCACACCAAACACAACCAACGACCAGCAAAAACGGTATCCAAACTAAGGATTTAAATAGAAGATCTAAATGAGGAAAACGAGACACAGGTGATGCACTTACAACAGGGGGCGGATCTAGACGGAGAAAGGAAAACCCACTAAAACAGAAGAACGAAAATCATTGACGGGGGGGGGGGGGGATGGGGGGGGGGTTAGGACGATGTGTTACATAACCCCCCTCCAAAGCGTGCCACTCCGGGGCACGCATAACAATCAAAAAGGCAGAAAACAAAAAAAAAAAAAAAAAAAAAAAACTAACCTCACACATCAACAAACTCGGACCTGGGATCCAGAATACAACCCAGGAACCGGAGAACATAAAGCCAGAACAGAACCTGGACCGAGAAACGAAATCCATCTCTGAAAGAACAGGGGGAAACGCAGACGAGAACCCGGGACGATAATCAGAACAAGCCTGCAACGATAAAGGGGAACCAGAAGAGCCTGAATCGGAACCTAACCGAGGGATAAAACCACAACCTATTTCCACTGGGGTTAAGGATCCAAGACTAGGAGAAACAGAAATACACGACCCCGGGGAAGATAAGCAGCTAGACCTAGACTCCAACCCAATAGGGGAAGGGAGACATCGCGTATCCAAACACTGGACAGGACTAGAACAAACTGAAGACACCAAAGACGGGGAAACCAACGGGGCGGGTTCGACACAAGAGGCTAACGGAGATACTGAGACTGGTTCAGAGGGAATAGAACAACCTACAGGTACAGACACAGATGGAGAACCAAAAAAACAATCAGAAACAGAAGACGAGGTCAATACAGAAATAATAACACCAAGGATGACAGACATATTTACAGGGACAAAATGAAAGACCACACGCGGAATTGACATCCGAACAGAAGCAAACCCAGACACATCTACTACAGGAGATAACACAACAGGAACTGGGATGTACACAAAACCAGGAAATGGTGACAAAAACATTGGCATGGCTTCAGACTTCATACATTCGAGAAATGCAGACAATAACTTTAATGAAGCTGCCTGTGGGGTCTCCAAAACAGTCGGGTCCTGGGTCTGTGAGGCTAAAGAACTGTCCTGGAATGACCGATCCAAATCAGTGATCGGGTGCTTTTGCTCAACAGGGTTAGATAACTGTTCTAAAGTCACAGCAGCAGAAGACAAGCGCGATCCGTTCAGGGTCCAAGAAGCAGGCAACTCCACTTTGCAGATGCCAGAGGGCGTCGTAACCGCTGGGACATAGCCACCACGGGCCATCGCAGCCGCAGGAACGTCGTCGCCAGGGGCCGCAGGAACGTCGCCGCCAGGGGCCGCAGGAACGTCGCCGCCAGGGGCCATCAAGACAGCGAAGGCCACATCGTTAAAGGGAGCAACGGCCAAAGGGATTGTGGTGGCATCAAAGGGGGCAGCGACTGATGGAACCACAGCGGAGACGTCATCGAGGGGGGCAACAGTTGATTCGACAACGGCGGATACATAGTCATCGAAGGGAGCAGTGGCCGAAGAGACCGCGATGGAACAGACATCGAGAGGGGCAACTGTCGATGGAACAGAGGAGGAGACATCATCAAGGGAGACAGCAATCAAAGGGAATGCGGCAGCATCCAAGGGCATTACGGCCGATGGAACCGCAATGTTGTGCAACGCTGCAGCTGTATAGACGGCTGCGTCGAACAGCATTTCAGCCGTAGGAACGGCTGTGTCCAGCTGAGCCACAGTCGTTGAGACAGTGGCATCGACTCAGAACCAAGCTGAATGGTTGGCATAAAAGTCTCTGAATCTAACTGGAAAGCAGGCATAACAGGGTCCGGAATTGATCGAACAAGTAATGCTGTCCCTAGGTTGGGTAGGGTCGCATCCATCGGTGACCTAGTCAGAAGGGCACCAAGAGGTTCAGCTGCACTATTAACTTCGTCACATGTCACTGTGACTAAAGAGGCATCACAAAGAACCCTCGCAGCCGTACAGGTCTCCAAGGAGTACTTAACGGTGGATGACGTGGTCTCTAGAGTAGACAGGACAACTGGTTTACTTATCTCTGAAGCATGCTGAACAACGCACTCAGCAGTCCCAATAGCAGACTGAACAACAAACTCAGCAGAGACAGGGACAGATTGGACAACGGGCTTAACAGCCTCTAAAACAGACTGAATAACAGGCTTAGTGGTTTCTAGACAGGGCTGGACAACAGATGTAACAGCATCTGATATAGGTTGGGCCACAGACTTAATAGTCTCCAAGATAGGTGCAACAGCTGGCACAACAGACTCATCTTGTTGGATTTTGCCTGTTACAGACTGGTCTTGATCCTGAGAACGGGCTAGAGCTGGCGAGGGAATAGATAGGAAAACATCCTCTACCTTCCGTCGCAGACTCATAGCTTGCCCAACATGACTGAGGGGGTCATCCAAATGAGCCATAAACGACCGGTTTCTAATCCCTCCCACTACAACTGGAGAGGAGGGAAAACGTTTCGCAATTAAAATAAACTCTTCTAACGAAATTCCGACTCCTTTTTCGTCCAACTTAGAGAGTTTTATTAGCCCAAACTGATGCTTTTCCAGTAAGAAACTGGCAAATAAACCAAATTTTTATATGTTCAGGAGGAGGAAAACTCAATAAAAATTGAAAAAATAATCTACTCTGAAAAATAAAGTCCTTAGCAGAACCTTCCCCATCAAAAACTTCAGGTGGGTCATACACAGCGGATAACTCCACGGCATTCCTACTACAGAGATTTCCTCTAAATCCAAGATTAAACTCTTGCTGTGTCCCTTTAAAAGGCTGGTCGTTCTGTAACGATCTAGAGTCGATTGTAACCGGAGACGGACACACATGCAAAGAGTCAGGGGTTTTATTCGTACACTCAACATCAATGGGGTTAGAATCCAGAGATATGCATCCAACAGACAAACTTGGAGACTCACGACTGACAGACAATCTGGAAGCATGACAACGAGATCGACGGGGCATCTTGTTTGCACAGCGGTTACAAGAATCACAAACGTACAATAATAAAGAAACCCATTCTGAACAAAGCAGACTAAAGATTAACGAACAATACACGCTATAACTTAAAGAAAGGATATAAGGAAAACATACTAATGGGTTAAGAATCAAATAACCAAACACAGGGAACTAACCGGGGCGGTACACTCAACCCGACACATTCACGACGAATAAAACCAAAACGCAAAAAGACAATCAATACAATAAATGCAGTCTCGCAACATACAACTACCACGCAGAGAATCAACCAAACGAACTAACCCGCTGTATACCTCACACACCTAATGACTCAAACTGAACTACTCACAACTAAAGGACAAAACATCAGACAAAAACTCAAGAAACAACCAAGACAACGATCGGCTACGGACGAGGGGCTGGACTTTCTAAGAAACCTTGTATCACACCAAACACAACCAACGACCAGCAAAAACGGTATCCAAACTAAGGATTTAAATAGAAGATCTAAATGAGGAAAACGAGACACAGGTGATGCACTTACAACAGGGGGCGGATCTAGACGGAGAAAGGAAAACCCACTAAAACAGAAGAACGAAAATCATTGACGGGGGGGGCAGGACGATGTGTTACACGCGCGAACGTGTAATAAATCTTGTAATAATAACGACCCTACTTAGTTTTGTGGTAAATTGTGAGAAGGTTTTTTGGTTTTGTGTGGAGATAGCCTCAGTGATGTGAGCGTATTATGTCGCGCGAACAGAAAAATGGGTCGTGCGACTGATACTTCGTCACATCAGACACGTTTCCCAATACCGCTCGCACGCTGGAGCACTGCAGCGCTGCAGGCTCGAGGCTGAAAACACCCAGACACAAGCAGGCAAACCATGACATATAAGACCAGGACATGGGCTGAGTAGTCTAAAACCTACGTAGCCCTGGAGGGGTTACTAGGGAGAAAGCTACGGAGGCCCGGAGAAAGCAAAATCTGTACACACGTTTTATAAATCCATGCGTACGGTTTATAAATCCGTGCGTACGGCTTAGTAATCCGTGGGTACGGATTTTGCTCTTCAAATTTTTTTTTCGCCAGTGACCCCTACGGGGCTCCGTAGCATTCAGTCTGCACCCTCGCCTCTCGCCGTGGGAAACCTTGCCCTGCCTGCTACTCACCTCATCTTTTTGCATCTCGTCTCCCCTTATTCTTTGTGTTGTTGTTCTTCTGCCATTCTGCCATTTCTGCCTAGTGGCCTGAGTTCTTCTGTTTGGTTTACGTTATGGAGAATAAAACTGGTCATGCTCAGCCCGTGCCTCCGGCTGTTTCTGTCTCAACACCCCCGGCGTCACAGAATCACTGCATCACAGTCTATAAAAATCTAGAAGTTTTTTTTTATTCATTGGCAGATTATGGAAATGTGGCAGAATGCAACAAAAATAAAAAGAACAGTAGCTGCAACTTTAATACAGATGCAGCCATCTGTAAAATATACATCTGTACAAAATTATGTAATACATTGTAAACATTTGTAAATGTCAGATTTCATTTGTTCATCAAACTGCATTTAAGCCCTGGTAGAAGCTGCAAGGGATTGGTAAGTCTGAACGAAACTGGAAAAGGACTGATAGAAAATATGGGATAAAGTACTGCTCCTATTCTATAAAGTAGTATGGATAGTTTCAGAGACTTGGTAAAGTTACAAAGCATTCTGTGAAACCTCAGGTATAAAATCATTGCCAAAATACAAATTTGCTGAAATTAGTGTAGTTTCTGTTTTGTATAATTGTATATATTAACAAGGTAATAAAATTACACCAAATAAATGTTTTAAGCATGAATTTTTCCCTTAATTACAAAAAGATTTAACATAAAAAAATGTAGCTGACATGCTTTGTTTAACCTGGTAGAATACAAATATCACGGACCTCTGAACCTGAATTAGCCTTTCTTTTTCATCTGAATACAATAACTACAACATGAATCTCAGTAATGTCTACAATTGCATAATACACATTTATGGATATAGTATAATGCTATCTTGTACTGTGAGCCAGATGTGGAAAAGAGACAGAGAGAGAAACCCCTATATTTTGTCATTTTATTTTGAAAGGACTGCAGCCCACAAGCCTATTTATTTCTAACTATGTGAATGTAGTGTAAAGAATGTACAAATGCAGTCAACATAGACATGGCAAAAGCAGCAGTCCAGATTATGTAAAATATCTTTAAAGATAAAACACCAAAAAGAAATCCTGCTACAAATAAAGAGCTGTACTGAATGACCATGCTTACGATTGTTGTTAGAATCACTTTAATAGCTTTTCTCTTCACATGATTAGCCCTCTCTCTATCCTTCCCATTCTGACCTGGTCCTGGATGCCTGAGAGCTCTAAATATAGCCAAGCAGCAGAAGCATTTAATGGAGAGGATGATGAAGTACGCTGGTAGAATACTACAAATGAACAAATGAAAATCTTTTAAGCATAAAACATACACATAGAACACACCCGAGACAAGCATCATCACCCACACTGCAGCGGAACACACAAGTCTATATCTCAGTGGTTTGTACTTAAGGAAGGTGATGGGATGGACAACTGCCAAATATTGCTCCAAGCAGATGAAACAGAGAAACAGAGGGTGGCCAGTAATGTGTAGTGTTAATGCATAGTATGAAAAGGCTAAAATCTGTGGATATTTTGAAGTAAGAGTGTAGGTCAAACTGAATAGGCAAAATAGGAGATCACAAACAGTGAGATTTATCCTAAAAAACTCTACTATGAATCCACTTCTCTTGTCCACAAAAATGAGCCACAAGACATAGCATTTGGTTGGTATACCGAATATGGCATTGATGATATAAATCAAACTAAATGCATTTCGGATTTGTACTTCCCACATGATTTTACTTGTAGTGTTGTTGAACTGGAAAAGGTCAGGTGTGGTGGAAGGCTCATCAGAGACATTCATCTTCAGACTTCTGATATTCAAATAAAAATTTGAAGTGGGACTCTGATCTATGGAAGAGCAATAAATATAACCCAAAATAACAACCAGCCATTCACAACCCTGCATATACGTACACCATCAAAGAACACAAATAGTTTTTATATTTTCATTCATACATGAAGATTAAATATAATATCCCATTGTAAATGCTTCAGGACTTTCTAGAAAATTTCACACCTTTTTCTTTTATGAATAAAAATGTAAAAATATTTTCATTTTCCATTGAGTAATTATTAAACATGAATATATAAAACAACATAACCACATACACAAATCACAAAATAATCTTGCCAGACTACAAAATTAAAATGATTTCAATTATATTGAATTTACACATCGTAAAAGAACAACATTAGGAATACTTACAGTTTATATATAAATGAAGGTTTTACTACCAGGAGTAGACAAGTTAAAGTATTCTGTTTAGTTTCATAAACTTGTATCTATTTCATTGTATTTACATACATTATAAACTACATAAATTTTAGTAGTGTCAGAGTTTCTTTCTGAGAGCAAATCCAGTTGGATCCTCTCATATTATGAACTGAGCGTGCTCCACCCAAGCCCCGCCCCTATGTAGCAGCACCAGGTGTTGCTCTTGATGAGAGCTCCACCCACAGGTCTTCAGGAGAGTTTAGATCACGGAACTGGGATGGACATGGACATGACTTGTATTAGTGAAAGTGCAACACTTTGTTGTTTTGCAGATATACTTTGGGTCATTGTCTTGATGAAAAATCCTACCCAGATCCAGTTTAAGAAAGTAGATCTGAATCTAAAATTTCCTGCAATCAGAAACAGTCACCTATCCTCAGCCCCGTCGACAGGGGGGAACAACCGGGTCTGTTGTCCCGGGCCCCAGGGCCAGGGGGGCCCATCAAAGAGCCCAGCAATTTATTTTTTATTTAAGTCTATAATTTTTAAATAATCTTGAAATCTTTCATTAATATAAAATTCTGTACTCAAAATAAGCTCAATGGCTAAAATATATATGTTTTTTTACCTATCTGCATATTTTCCATTAAGTGCATACACCCCCGCCTCCCACTGGAAAATGGTTTGATCCAGCACCGACTGTAACCGGCTGGTACCTGCCCAACAGCGGGAAATACAGTGGTGGATAGTTAAAGTAAATACAGAAATCTGGAGCACAGAAAAGAAAGGAAAACATTTACCTGACGAATTTTAAAGTTGCATTGTGTTCCAGGTTTGAAAAGTGCTGGAATTTAGGCTAAAGTACTTGAAAATCTTTGAAATTGTAACTACTTCGTTTCACAACAAATAGCTGTCTCTACAAACATTTTCGGGGTTTTGAAGGCTACATTCGTCGGCCGCATAAGAAGGAGTCCACAAATTGGGACAGGCTCGGCGCGGCGCATAGACGTGAAGACGTTAAGATTGGGCGTTTTGAAAATAAACAACCATTAAATAATGTGATAAAAAGCGAATTATTTCGAATCATTTCGAGTATATGTATAAATATTTATTTTTATACACTATAGGTGTATCTCAATTCAGGGGCTGCAGCCCACGAAGTGCGCATTTGTAGGCCGGTTACGTCACTGCGCCGCGACGAGGCTGTCCCAATTCGTGGGCTCCTTTATGCTGCCGACGAATGTAGCCTTCAAAACCCCGAAAACGAAGGACGCATCTGAGTATCCTTCGCGTCCCACCATATCCCAGGATTCATTGCTCTATGAACAATAAACAGGCGGAGTCTAGTGTACGGGCCGAAGAATTCGTTTTTTAATGTCGGTATTTTTTAAATATGGACATTTATACTGCAATGAGATGCTAAATAACTTGCCAGTTATTAATTATATTGCAGGTAAACCTGTGCTTTGAGTATTTACTAAAGAGTAACGTTTATAAAAATACATTGAATTTTGTTATGAAGTTATACTTCCCGCCAAACATGTGAATACATGTTCAACGCATTTTCTTTTAGGCATTTGTGGGTGATGTGATATTTGTCGGACAGCGCGCTAACACGTATGTAACGGGGCAGAGCGTGGTCACGCAAACATACGTCTTGCGAAGACTAGACTGTCTCATTTAACAGCCGTGAGATGCAGCCTACCCGGCCTTCGAAGTGTGTGGCCACCGTGGGCTGCGGTCTACGCGGTCTACGTAGGCTGCAGCCCCTGAATTGAGATGCAGCCACGGGCTCTGTTCGAAATAGACTACTACATACTGGATACTGCATACTGGACTCAGTATATACTGGATACTGCATACTGGTCCTCGTAGTAGTATGCGGTACAGTTTCCAGTATGCGACAAAAGCAAAGCATACTACGGGGTCACGTGAACGTAGCATTGCATGATGGGATGCAGTACACCACGAAGATAGCTCTGTTCGCGTACTGGAATATTTTGCAGAAGTAGTAGGTCATCCGGGTATGTTTCGCATACTGGAAAATTTCATTTTGGTCACATACTGCATACGGCATACTGATTTGGGGCTCGATCAGTACGCCAGTAGTATGTAGTAGACTATTTCGAACACAGCCAGTGGCCAAAATGAAAATTTCCAGTATGCGTTAAATAGTATGAGTTAAAATTATTATTGTTTAATAATACATTTTAATACTAAATTTATCTGAAATTAATTTTATTTTAGGTTTATATTTGTTTAAATATGCCTTGAATTGAACATCAGAAAATATTGATTGAAAACAATTGAATGAATTGATTATCTTATTAGCATTTTTCTTATTGTGACATATATGTCACATGGCATTTTACATAACTCTCTGAAGGTTAAAATCCCCATGTGACATATATGTCACAAGAACCTTTTCCTAACTTCTTTTTCATAATTTTGTTCAAGAAATTGGGTCAAAACAGAATATATGTAATATAGGACATGTTAATAAAAAGATAGAATAGTTACATGGGCTGGAACATACCTTTATAAACAAAATCAGGCATTTTTAAAATGAGCAGATTTTGTGTATTGTGCCAATCAAGCACACCACCATTTTGGAAATGAGGTCACATGTACAAACAAATTCACAACTGTCACATGACTGCATCCAGGAAGTGTCCTGTGTGTCACTTAGGGATAGTATGAGTTAAAATGAAGGATTAACTTATATAAGGAACACACCGACTATTTAAAGTGTTTGTAACATATTTGTCACCGTGGTATCTTATGGGTTAAGTTAAATATTTATACATATACTCGAAATGAATTCGAAGCGAAATAATTCGCTTTTTTATCACATTATTTAATGGTTGTTTATTTTCAAAATGCCCAATCTTAACTTCTTCACGTTCTCTCATGTTTCGTCCTGGAATTACAAGAGGCTCGTATTTGTTAAATGAATGGACAGAGTCGTAATACCGGGCAGGGGTCATAACAGGTAGGCAGTCCGAACATGAAATATAAACGGGCATGGTGGCACAAAGAACAAAACAAGGCAGGGGAAACAAAACTAGGCTGAACGGCACTTACGACGAAGACGAAACAGAAACAGTTAAATACACTAGAGCACGAACGAGGCAAGAGAATAAACAGGTAAGTAGCACAAAATAACCGATACCGACATGGGAGACATGGGGACTATAACATTGAACTAGACTAGAAACAGGCAAATAGAAACATCATCTCAAGGTGTTACAAAAATATCCCGCAAAAGTCAGTGTAAAACCCACCCTTCAGCAGCCTAAACTAGCCCAAAGCCCAAAGTCGTTGACGGGGGGATGGGGGGTGGCGAGTGTTTAAAATGGAGACAAATTAAGTATTATATCGCAATCGATTCTTTGTGTTGACTTGTAACCCCCATGGTGGCCCAACTCAAAAGTAGCCCAAAGAACCGCACCCCGCGACCCCAGAATTTTTACCCGCGGCTGGATTTTCAAACAAGCCCAATTTGGCGTGAAACCGCAAACCTGGCAACTATGGAAACAGATGAAGACAATAACGACATGGGCGTGGCAGACGTGGGGAAACCATAGAAACACACAACAAGGCGGGCTCAAGGAGCAGGGAACAACAGACACGAGGAACAGGGAAACCGGAGTGACAGCTAGGAGAGGGGGGCGTAGCCCTACGTGACACAGTGTCACGTGTGTTGTTTACATTTTTTGTTTACAATGTTTGCACATGGAAAATTGCAATATCATTCATTTAAATCTGCTTCAAAAGAAAGCTTTGTAGCCCCAATTTTTTTTGTTTTTTTTTTGGATGGAAGATCGTGATAAAAAATCGAAATCGTGATTTTATGAAAAAAATCGTGATACTATTTTTTTCCCATATCGCCCCCCCCTACAGCCAATGTTTACATTACAAACATGTAAAAGGACAGCTGTATAATGCGCTGCAGGGTTGCCAAGTTTTCAAGATCACTTTTAGTGAGATTTAAACCGGGGTGGGGGTTTGGGTGGTGAACGTAAATTGTTGACCGGGGGGGGGGTGTAAAATGGACACAAATTAAGTATTATATCGCGATCGATCGATCGTCAGTGGTTGGCGCCAGAGCGAACTAGTAACTCATTGAATCATAGATATGGATCAGAGGTAAATAAACTAGATTTTTTTCGGCGTGAGAAATCGGATGTGTGGCGTGTAAGCGTGTGAAGACAGTCATATGCGTGTGTCTCACGCGCAATGCGTGAGAGTTTGCAACCTTGGCGCTGCCAATTGTGTCTGCAAACGTGTGGACATTTCAGCCTACAAGAACTCAACATCAAATATGAGGAAACACGATGCGATAAGTTTGCTGTATGTATAATTTTGTGTAATGCTATATCTCTGAGGCATAACGTTTGTATGATGTAATTATTAAATGTAACGCAGTGCAATACTAAAAACCAGTTCTCACACTGATTGTACACACTAGCAATATAGGATGATTAAGTCTGCTACAAATTGATTCAGTTGGTGTCAAGTTGTAGCTACACGTATTGGCTGACAGTCTCATCAGTTAGTGCCTTTGTGGAACACATTAAAGTTACACAGGCCTAATAATTAGGAACAAACAAAAATACACATTATTTATAATAAGTAATTTATATATATAATATTTATTTATAATAAATTATTTTTATCATTAAAAGTCATTGTTTCCCGTAATTCAATTTCCCATGATGCAATTTACTGACACGAGACAGTACTCATGCATTTACTCACTACTTGAGTAGCTTTTAATCAAAGTACTTTTTTACTTTTACTCAAGTAAATTTTTGGGATGCATACTTTTACTTTTACTTGAGTAACATTTGGTTCAAGTAACTGTACTTTTACTTGAGTAAAATTGTTGAATACTCTACCCACCTCTGGGTGGGATAAACAGGCAAGGAACACAGACACGAGGGAACCCAGAGTGACAGCTAAGGGAGGGGGCGAGGCCATACATGACATTACCCCCCCTCACGCAAGGGCAGACGGGACAGGAACCAGACTAGGACAGGACAGGGAGCCACGGGGCAGGACGAGAGACAGCGGACATGGGGCAGGACACTACAGGACAGACCGGAGGGACAAGACCAGACAAAACAGGACGAGGGACCTGGGGCATGGCAGGGACCGGAGACAGGGAGACTGGCCAAGAGCTGGGCAGGGATTGGGCAGGACAGGGGACACAAGGAGACCCGACAGGGCAAGGAGCAGGGCTGGACAGGACAGGACCGGGGACAGACATGGGAGTGGGGCCAGGGGACAGGGCAGAGGCATACACTGAGGCAAACACGGCTTGAACGACGGAGACTGGGACAGGAACGAAGTGGGTCACGACTTGGGGAACTGAGACAGGGACAGAGATAACACCACAGGAGACAGACACAGGAACGGGAACAAGGACACGAACAGACACACACACAGGAACTGGGACCAACACAAAACCAGGAACGGAGCATGGGAGCAAGGGGAACACGGGCAATGAAACAGGTGTACAGGGCAGAGCAGGGGGCACATAAGGTCCATGCCCAATAGAGGGCAGCACAGTCTCTGGGGTAACAGGCGCGGCCATCTGGCGGGCAGCGTGAACAGGCGGGGTCCACTGGCGGGCAGCGGGAACAGGCGGGGTCCGCTGGGGGGCAGCGGGAACGGGAACAGGTGGCGACCCCTCCTGGGTCGCGGGGACAGGAACCGGCGCGGACGACCCCTCCTGGGTCGCGGGGACAGGAACCGGCGCGGACGAGACGTCCTCGGGGGGCGGAACCACCGGGCTGACGTCCTCGGGGGGCGGAGTCAGCCACTCTCGCAGCGATTGTCCACTACTCCCCCCCAAAAAATTCCTCGGCGTCTCTAGGGGAGAGGCTGACAGGATCAGAGGAGGGAGGAGCTCCTCAGGGAAAGCGACTTCTTCAGGCGCTGTGGCGGCGGGGCTCTGAATCGGGGGCGTGGTCCTCCTCTTTCCCCGGTCTGGTCTGCGCCTGGAAGAACATACAGACACAACTGCTTCTCGGAGGCTTTCATTGTGACTCCGCCTCGTCGGAGGTATCGGGAGCTCACAATGGCTTTTGAAAGCCAACCGAGAGCCAAGCCAACGCTCGTCTGCACATTCATTCCATCTGCCCGAATTTCGCGCTACAGGCTGCTCCTCCCTGTAGCGTGTGTCAAGTCGGGCAGACACATAGCGCTTATCAGGGAGCTCGTCGCTAAAGCTAGAAACCGAAAGTGATTTCGCTTTGTTTTTACAGCGACGAGACTCCCCTGTACCCACAGCGCAAGGGGAATTCCTGTCTCTGGTTCGTTCACGCTGTAATACCGGAGAGTCGAACCGAATTAAACCAGCCAACATCTCATTACAGCGATTGAACTTACCAGAGTCTCGCTCTCTCGCTGTGTCCTTGTAAGGTCGGTTGTTATGTAACGTAGCTTGCGCTGTGGAGCGAGGGGACGGACACAAATGCAGAGAAGAGCGAGATTTATTAAAGGGAATACCATCATCGTCGTCGGATAACCAGTCCGGGTTCAACACGGGAGGGCAGTCAGAAAAACAGGCATAAACAGGGGGAAACACTGAACAGGCAGGGAGACACAGGGCACAAGAATGACGGGCGGCAGACTGCAAAACGAGAGCGTAGAACGAACACAACCAAACATCCAAAACAACCGACGAGGGACAAGGGACACTCAGGGACTATATATACACAGAACTTTAAACAGGGAACAGGTGAGGGCAATGACACGGGGGCGTGGTAACAAACGAGGAATCACGGAGACAAACGAGCAGGGCGGGATAAACAGGCAAGGAACACAGACACGAGGGAACCCAGAGTGACAGCTAAGGGAGGGGGCGAGGCCATACATGACACCAGTTGTCTCAGGTTGAGACGACTTTTCAGTCGTCAGGTTTTTGTGCCGTTTGCACTACATGACTGGTTGTGCTGTAATCGCGAGTCTTTCAGTTGTTGTGGCTTTCACACTACATGACTGATCGGCGACGCGGGCTCACGAATTAAACAACTGGGGAATTGCCGACTCATCTGGCTGCCGTCCAACAACACGAGAACACGAAAAACTAAACTCTCGCGAGAACCAGCAACACCACATAGAAGAAAAAAACAATGTACATGTACTCCACATTTTCGTTATTATTTTTTTTACCGTTTAAACACTCCATAGTCCCAAGTTGCCAGAATTAAAAGTTGTAAGAAAGGTGAGGATTTTGTGTGTTTGCTGGGTTACTGTTTTGAAAGCATTCTTGAAAGTTTTTTACATCCTTCAGAGATATCTTCAGCGGTGCCGCGGTTCTCTCTCCGCGTTCCCATTGGCTGTAGCTAGACGCTGCTGTTGACTCAGTCATCGACTGGGCTAGATATTAAACATGCTAGATATCTGCCGGGCGTCTGCGATGAGTCGGCGACCACTCGGCGATGGCTCGGCGAGCGTCTTTCAGCAGTTCACACTACACGACTGAGCGAGCACCGAGTGATCCCCGATTTGCCTCTGACCACAGTTTCTGTCGGCGATCTACAAAAAACAGTCGGCGACTGAAAAACCAGCCTAAAATCGTGTAGTGTGAACCTGAACTGAATTTCTCGCATATTAATGTTGATGGGCCCCCTAGCTAAATTCACCTTGAGCCCCCAAATTGCTAAGTCCGCCACTGACCACGTGGTCAGGGTAAATGCTGCTCTGTAGAGGTTTGAGTCTGTAAAAATACCCTCTGTTAATTGTTCTTTAAATAGGGCCTCATGAGTTCTTACTAGCTGCTCTAGCTTTGAGTATGTACTTCTGAGTTAGTGCTTAATATGGTGTTTCGTAGGATTATTTAGACATGGCATTATGAGCGTATACTTTGCTTCTTTTGGATTTTGTATGAGACATTAAGCTGTCATATGTAAAGGTTCTCATGCGAAAGCCTTGATTGATCACCAGTTAATATTACATTTATAGAATGAGAGTACTGAGATTTACAGATAATATTTATTGTTTTGTACATTGTAATCGTCTTTGCTTAGAGTTGTGGGTGTATGTGGTGTGTTTGTTTTGCTTTTTCTATCCTATTTTTTAACATGGAGTTAAGGTAGAATTGTTTGCATTTATTTATCTTTCTCAGGAATTTAGTAGATGGGCTGGTGTTAAGTTCATTCTGTTTTTTGTGTTGGCATGAACCCACCCTGAAGTCATTGTTCTTTTTGTTTTGATTCAAATTGTGAATATATTCAATTTTGTAATTTTTAGCAGATATTTTAAAGCCAGCAGTGGGTGAATTAATCTGTGTGGTGCCATTTTTTGGCAGTAGATAATTGAGTACATTAGGTTTTTGTGATAGGGTTGGAACACTTTGGCTTAAATAGGGCAGAAAAAATGATCAGGTCAAAGGTGCTTGCATTCAGTAATCATTAAATAATTTATTTATTTAAACTTATTCATGAACTGAGGGCAGAACACTCCCCGCCTGGCATTACTGATGCCACTACTACTTTTAATCAGTCACTGTCCACTTTCTATGACAACAATAATATCTGAGATGGGACGCAGATAAGTCCTTGTAACACCTTGAGATGATGTCCTCATTTCGACCTTCCTGATCCTCCCATCCCTACTTAGAAAGGTTGATGTGATAATCGCCATTGTCCATTCATTCCTCGGTGCTTGACTTTGTTTTAGCAGCACGACATCACCTGTTTGGAGGTTGCGGTGTGTTTTGTGCCACTTGTGCCTGGACTGAAGGGTGCTGAGATATTCGTTCCTCCAGCGGTTCCAAAACTCATTTGCAAGTGCCTGCACCTGCTTCCACTGGTTTCTGAGTAGATCTTTGGCGGTGAAATCTCTAGGTGGACTAGCCACGTGCTGCTTTTGGGTCAAGAGCATTGCGGGGCAAAGCAGGAATGGAGATGATGGATCTGTTGAGATGGGAACTAAGGGTCTAGCATTGATTATGGAGGTTACCTCGGCCATCAAGGTACAAAGCACTTCATGCGTCAGACGTGCATGTTTATTTTGCAAGAGCATAGAGTCCAGTATTTTGCATGTCACTCCGATCATCCTCTCCCAAACGCCACCCATGTGGGAGGCATGAGGAGGGTTAAACTCCCACGTGCAGCCGTTGGTATGGAGAAAGTTGAGGATGTTTGGTTGGTTGTCATTTGTTTGCGCCATGCCTAGTTCCACACTGGCTGCGATGAAGTTTGTGCCCCTATCGGATCGGAGTTGCTTGGCTGGTCCTCTAATTGCAAAGAATCTACGTAATGCATTTATGCAGCTGTTTGCATCCATAGACTCTATGATTTCGATGTGTACACCTCTGGTAGTCATACACGTGAACAGTATGGCCCACCTTTTGCTTTCAGCTGCACTACCTCGTGTGCGTCGTGTGGCTACTGTCCATGGGCCGAATACATCCAGGCCGACATAGGAGAAAGGTGGGGACGTGTTGAGTCTCTCGGGAGGAAGGTCTGCCATTTTTTGAGTCTCTAGTTTTCCCCTGAGTTTTCGGCATGTTACACACTGGTGAATAATAGACGAGACGAGTCTTTTGCCAGCTACAACCCAGAATCCTGCTTGCCTAATGGCTCCCTCTGTGAACTGCCTTCCTTGATGCATTACTTTTGTGTGATAGTGTTTTACTAGTAGTTTAGTTACATAGAGCTTATTTGGGAGGAGAATAGGGTTTTTTACCTCTGTCCTCAGCGAAGCATGTCTGAGACGCCCCCCGACTCTGATGAGGCCTTCACTTATATAAGGGTCGAGAGGTAAGATGGCACTTGAGCTAGGGACAACTTGCTTGGCTAGGAGAGCAGTGCACTCCTCTGGATAAGTATTTCTTTGAACAGACTGAAGAATGATGTTTTTGGCTCTTCCCAGTTCCTCAGGTGTGCGTGGCTTGTTACACTGGTGCCAGCCTTTGCATGAGTGATGAGATGATTTGTTAGTTGTGTGGGAGCGAGCTTGATGAATCAGAAAGGCAACAGCACGCACTAGTGAGTTCCATGTAGAAAAGCGGTGGAAGCGTTCTGGTGTGAGGCCTCTTTTTTGAATGTTTGTTGCAAGGGTAGTGACTTGTCTGATTTCAATGTCTCTTTCAGGCTGGATTAGATCAAAGGGCTCAAATGTCCCTGATTTAGGAGGTTTATAGAGGAAGTCAGGTCCTTTAAACCACATAGTGTCCATAAGCTGTGATGCTGGTACAGATCTGGTTGCTAGATCGGCAGGGTTTTGTTCTGATACAACATAGTGCCACTGTTCAGGAGTTGTGGTCTGACGTATACGGTGGACACGATTATGGACGTACACATAAAAGCGTTTCGAGTAGTTGCAGATGTAACCAAGGACCACTCTGCTATTACAATAGAAATTGACTGTGTTCGGTTTGTGATCCAGTTCATCCAGGATGAGCTCAGCTATTTCTACCGCTAGAACAGCTCCACATAATTCGAGGCGAGGTATTGTGGGCTCTGGCCGTGGCGACAGTTTTGCTTTTCCAAGTACAAAACCGACCTTACATTGTCCGTGTTCATTGACAGTTCTTAAGTATGCTACTGCAGCAATGGCCCAGCTTGACGCATCGGAAAAGACACACAGTTCGGTGTAAGTGGACTGTGAGAGAGAAGCTGGCACGTAGCAGCGTGGGACCTTCAGGCTGCTTAGATTTTGTAGTGACATTTTCCATGTTTCCCATGTGTTCATTTTGTCCTCTGGGAGAGGGGCATCCCATTCTTGGACTCCATTTGCAAGTTCACGTAGCAACAGTCTGCCCTTTATTGTTACTGGCGCTGCTAACCCCAAGGGGTCAAAGATACTGTTGATCACTGAGAGCACGCCACGTCTAGTGTAGGGTTTGTCATTCACAGCTGCTTTGAAAGTAAAGGTGTCTGTGTTAATGTCCCAGCATAGACCTAGGCTTCTTTGCGCTGGTAGAGTGTCGTTGTCTAAGCTTAGGTCTTTGATGCCTGTGGCTAGATCATTGGGTTCAAAGGCTCGCATGACTGAAATGCTGTTTGAGGCGATTTTGTGGAGCTTGACATTAGACTCAGCTAGTGATGCACATGTGCGTTTGAGCAGGTCTGTTGCTGCAGACTCTGTGGGAAGTGAAATCAACCCATCGTCCACATAGAAGTGTCTCTCAACGAAGTGCCTTGTGTCAGTTCCAAACTTCTGCTCACCTTCCTGGATAGCTTTCCGTAGACAATAGATAGCCACCGCTGGCGATGGACTGTTTCCGAAAACATGTACACGCATGCGGTATTCCTGCACCTCCTTTGATAGGTCGTTGTCCTTGTGCCATAAGAACCTGAGGTAGTCTCTGTGGTCGGGTCTGACAAGGAATCCATAAAACATCTGCTGTATGTCGGCAGTGACTGCGATAGGTTCTTTTCTAAACCGGATGAGCACGCCAAGCAAAGTGTTATTGAGGTCTGGACCTGTTAGCAGCACTGAGTTAAGGGACGCACCGAAATGTTCAGCACTTGAATCAAAGACGACCCGTATCTGACCGGGTTTCTGGGGGTGATATACCCCGAAAATAGGCAGGTACCAGCGTTCAGTGTTGTCATTAATAGGTGGTGCGATTTCTGCATGCTTGTTTTCGAACAGTTTTTCCATAAACTCCAGGAACTGTTGTTGCACTTGAAGCTTTTTAGTTAGGTTACGTCTTAGAGAGTTGAGTCTGGACACTGCTTGGTCCCTGTTGTTTGGGAGTGGTAAGCGAGGAGACCTGAATGGTAAGGGTGCGACCCAGCTACTGTTTTCATCCTGATAAACTTCTTTTTCCATTATTTTTAGAAATGTTTCATCCTCAAAAGACATGGCACATTTGTTATCCCTCTCTGTACTTTCAAATATACTGTGCCCAAGCTCATCTTTAGTTGCAGTGGGCTTTACTGCGTGTTTAGAGAGGCCATACTTGTGCTCCCCGCCGTAGCATGGTTTCTCTTTAATGATGATGCTGTTGTGGCAAGGAGTGAGGAGAGATGGACGTCCATTGGGAAGCACTTGAGTTTTGTACACATTAACGGTTGTCTTATGAGCACTGAGGCACACTTCGCCCACGATTACCCACCCTAAATCCAACCGCAGCGCAAAGGGGGCGTCGTGGGGTCCATTGACTTGCTGCCGCACTTTGTGGACTCGAATAAGGTCTCTACCCAATAGGACTGCTATCTGGGCATTGGGGTCATGTTTGGGAATGTGAGGAGCGAGATGTTTCAAGTGGGCATGTGCGAGGGCGACTTCGGGAGTCGGTATTTCGTCTCTGTTAAACATTATTTTGTCACATTCAATGAGAGGGGGAAGGTCCAAGCATAAGCCTCCACTTACTGGCTCGATTTGGAACCCCACTGCCTTTCTGCCAAGCTTTTCTGTTAAACCTGCACACGTTCTCATATTGTATGCTAATAAGCCTCGTTCTATTCCAAAGAGCTCAAAGAATTCGGGACTAGCTAACGAGCAATTACTCTGATCGTCAAGGATCACATACATCTTGACAGAGCGTTCGGGCTGACCTTTGGGGAATACTTTGACTAGGCATACCTTAGAGCAAGAATGTGGAAGGCTGGCTCCGCCGCAGATCTCGGTGCACCGTGACGTTACCTCAGGAGGAGAGCTGACTGGTGGTTCTACCTCTGACTCAGGTGTAGATGGTGACTGAGGTTGTTGTGCGGTGTCAGGATGCATAGCAGAGCAGTGTTTTTCACTTCGACATTCGTCGCACTTCAGTGTTATTCCACAGTCTCTTACGGTGTGATTAGGAGAGCAACATTTGAAGCAGCGTTTGTATTCTTTCAGGATGTTACGTCTTTCTATGAGTGATTTCATCCGAAAGGCTCTGCATTTGGGCAGTAACGTGTTAGATCTTCATTTTTGTCACTTGTAGCAGCTGTGTTAATATCAGTTTTGTGGACAGAAATAAGCACTTTGTAACTGTTTAGTTTGAATGGGGCTCTGTCGCCTTTGTTGTAGGACTGGCTGACATATGTTAGGGCAAAACTTGGGTCGTTTCTGATTTTGGCCTGCTCTTGAACAAATGTTACGAAGAAAGAGAAAGGAGGAAATGTCACTTCGTAATTGTGCTTGTATTTTGAGCCTGTGTGAACCCACTTATCTTGTAGGCTTGGGGGCAGTTTTTCAACTATAGGCCTGATGCCACGTGGGGTGTCAAGGTAAGCTAGACCTGGAAGATAGCCCTCAGCAGCTCCATAAGCAAATCACTAAACTCTTAGTTTTACATTGTCTCTGTTAGTAAGGCGAGGGAAGTTGTCTAGCCTTTTGAAGAGAGCATTTTCAACGATTTCTGGAGCAGCATAGCAATCTTGGAGCCTATCCCATGACATTTCTAAGGCAGCTTTGGGATCAGTGGTGTAAACAGCTCTAATTCTTCTAACATGGTCAGAGGACTCTTTACCGAGCCACTTAACAAGGAGATCTAACTCCTCACTGTTAGCCCCACATTTTCAGTTGCATTTAAAAAGGATGACCGCCATGCTCTAAAGTTTTCTGGGGTGTCATCGAACTTAAAGAGCCCTGTGGTAATTAACTCTCTGCGTGCAAGAAACTTAGCAAAGTCTATCATAGATGTGTCACTAGACCCATGGGGAGGAGGATTGAGACTGTATGGGCTTACGTGATCCCTTTGTTCGCTTAAAGGTAGATTTGTTGTGTTTGCTTCATTGTAGACTGAGGGGAAAGGGCTTTGCACAGGTCTCACTTGTGTGAACATTGGCAGTGTCTTTGGAGGGGAATTTCTGTCATACTTAAATGCCTTATCTTGGAGTGGTTGAGCTGGGACACCTAGCTGATTTTGATGTTGCACATACTCTTTAGTTCTGTGTTGGGCAAGTTGTGGTGAGACTGGGCTTCTTGTGCTGACCACGTCGTCTTGCTCTGCGGCTGCTTCCAAGAATTCGGCTCTCGCTGAAGCAGCTGCTGCTTCCTTTTCCGTTTCTAATATTTCTAAATGTGCATCAAGTGCTGCTTGTTGTTGTTTGATTTCTAATTGTTTTTTGATGTAGGATGTTTTAGCTAGTGTGGCTTCTGCTGAGGCTCGGGCCATGGCGGCTGCTTCGGCTATTTTTGACCTCGTGGAGGATGAATGTCTAGAGTTACCTTTCGATGATGCCTTGAATGAAGTTGAACGAGCATACACGGCTTCCAAGACATCCTTATCTTCTTTGTAACTGCTTGCTTTATTGTTGTCCATCGCTGTATCTCGTTTTTCACCTATCGCCAACTGCTGGTTTGGCTTTTCACTGTACTGTTACCACTACGTGTTGATACTCTATGCTGTACGTGAACGTAGATCAACAGCAAGCCAAACTCGCTTTCATAAGCCACTATTCTCTTTATTATATGCTTTAAGAACTCCTGGCTCTAAAAGGTCGAGTGAAACTGAAATGTACAGAAACAAGAAAGGAAAAAATATACATCAGTTTGTAATCAGATATAAGGCAACAGAAAAATCGATTCATCGTTATGCCAACGAGCTCGTTGTCTAAAAATAGTTGCTTTGAAATGCTAATTCGGTAGCTACAGCATGCTAGCGGGAAACAACAAGCTACAAACTATCTCCAACAAGCATATGAAACACACAATGTAATCAAAATAATCTCAAAACACTAATAAACTTACAGCCATTGCTCTCTGAAGGCTTAGGGGAGGATTGAGACGGCAGAGGGACATAACTAAACTGCACTTCGTTCGCGCTGGCAACAGCCTTTTTCTTTTTTCCGTTATGTTACCCACAATGCTTGTCACAACGAATGTTTTGTTTCAAAATAAAACTCAGGTAACAAATGTAAGCTATACAATTCTTTCCTTTTTTTTTAACTTAACACAATAACATGAATTATCAAACGAGGAATTATTTAATTTATTTATTTAAACTTATTCATTAACTGAGGGCAGAACAATTGTAATACAAATTTGCTGACATCAGTACAAATTCTGTAGTATTGTATATTTTAAACAAGGCAATAAAACGACTTTAAAAATCTTCCAACCACTCCCCTCTGGCAGAAGATTCAGGGCCATCAAAACCAGCCCAACCAGGCACACAAACAGCTTTTTCCCCAGAGCTGTTGCACTCAGCAACAGAACCAGTCCCTCTGCACCTTAAACCCCTTATGCCACTTACTACACTCGATTTCTTCTCCAGCTACCTCAATGGACATGAATGACATTTTTCTGTCAAACAGCATTTATTATTTGTGCAATACATTTACCACTCCTTGGCATTTTACTGTTACTGTTACTGTTTACTGTTAATTACTGCACAACTTGTTTATAGCATATAGCAGGGGTAATCAACTATATTGTTCCGCGGGCCAAATTTGGCAGATAGCTCTGACCTGCGGTCCGGGGGACGGGAGGGGGGGGTGGCGAACGTAAGTTGTTGAGCAGGGGGGGGGGTGCCGATGTAACACTCGTGACGGAGTGTTTTTTTCAATAGCGCTGAAATAAATGCTCCGGTTTAAAATTAATTCTCCCGTCAAAATTAAGAAATATTTTTAACAATTTATTCTGGGTCCGGATGGGATGGCATTTGGGTCCGTATCCAGTTAATCAGGAATGAGATTGGGTCCGGACAGGACTGCTGTCAGGAACAGCACATGATCGCCGTGAGATGCGTTTCACCTGCCGCTCATCGCCCCTCCCCTTTCACGCTATTTAAGCTTCCTCCTCTGTCTTCCGGGTTGCGAAGCATTGTTGGCATGCCATCTACCAAGCGTTATCTCCTGATTGCTCTCCTGTGTTTTGACCTCTGCTCTCGTTCCAGACCTCGTCTCCAGCCTAGCCCTATTGTACCTCCAGCCATCTGTCTACCCGGCGTGAACTCGGACCGTCCTGACCACGACAACCGCACTCACACACTGCACACACCACACGGAGTTATTCACCTGTGCGAGTACTCCGTATTCATTCAAGAAATAAAAACATCAGTACTCCGCATCTGGATCCGTGTCTTCCTGGTTGAAACGTTACAACTGCGTTCGGGTCCGGTGTTACACCGAATTCTGCGACCGTCGAATTTTGTGACCGCAGAGGGCGCTATTTCGCAGTTTCAGTTAGTTTCAGTTCACAGGCACGAGCGCTTTACGAATGCTGCGTAAGCTACGCCGACGCGCTTTCTTTTCTCGTTTTGCTGCTGTCCACGAGCCAAAATATGAGAGATGCGTGTATTTACATTTTATGTCGTCTGTTAACAAGAAGTTTCATTACAACATTTTTACACGTGACGACAGGAGTAAAGTCAGCCAATACATACGCCTGACAATAGCAAACTTTTCATAAGTAAGTTATGTAAGCTGCTGTCATTTGGACCTCATTCCGAATGGTAATTATACACTTCTGAATAAAATGTTTAAATATAGTCTACTAAAACATTTTTGCCAGTCACAGTGGGTGATGTGTTTCCATGGTAGATGTGACAGATGTACCTTGGCATGGGGTCACCAGTTCTTAATATGTGACCCCACTGAATTTCCATGGAATGGAATGGACAAGTGCACTTTGGAATAGGGGTCACCGATTCTGACGGCTGCCATCAGAATATGTGACCCCACTGAATTTCCACCTATAATCATTTTGAAAACAGCCATGTCTTTCCTGGTGACCTACCATCCCGTCACCTTATTAGACAGAAAAAAAAATTATGAATGGAATGGACAAGTGCACTTTGGAATAGGGGTCACCGATTCTGATGGCTGCTGTCTAAATATGTGACTGCTGTCCATCTCCATACAAACTAGTTAAAACCCAACCAAATGTTTTCAGGTGATTTACCATCCCTACACCTGTTAACCAAAGAAAAACATTAATGAATGGAGTGGACAGACTGACCGTGGCATAGGGGTCACCCATTCTGACAGCTGCCAACTGGATCTGTGACTTTAATGTATCTTCAAAAAATATTAAAAGATCGTTTTAAAAACGTTTTAGTAGACTATATTTAAAAATTTTATTCAGAAGTGTATAATTACCATTCGGAATGAGGTGCAAATGACAGCAGCTTACATAACTTACTTATGAAAAGTTTGCTATTGTCAGGCGTATGTATTGGCTGACTTTACTCCTGTCGTCACGTGTAAAAATGTTGTAATGAAACATTCTTGTTAACAGACGACATAAAATGTAAATACACGCATCTCTCATATTTTGGCTCGTGGACAGCAGCAAAACGAGAAAAGAAAGCGCGTTGGCGTAGCTTACGCAGCATTCGTGCCTGTGAACTGAAACTGCGAAATAGCGCCCTCTGCGGTCACAAAATTCGACGGTTGCAGAATTCGGTGTAACACCGGAGCCTTTTGGTGACCGCTGGCATATAGCATATATATTACATATCTATTCTGTATATATCTCTTGTATAGTCTGTGTGTTGTCTTGTCGTCTAAATATGTGTCAAGTCTTACTTGTGGGCCAACACCAAGAAAAATTCCTTGTATGTGCAACAAACTTGGTGAAATAAAGTGATTCTGATTCTGATTACTGACATGTTAAACAGGTGATACACCGAGAACTGTGACCCATCGAGATCTCTTCCTCCTCACTAGCCTGGGCAGCAGTCCGCTCGCATTACTGTTAGTATATCAATATATAGTAACGCACCGCTTTTAATGACCAGTAGCGTCAACGGCGTTGTAACGACAGGAAAAGTAATTAATTATATTATCCCGTTACTGACAAAATGACACCGTTATTTTTTTTTCGCAGCACTGGACTCCACACAAGTAAGGTTCTTTCGTACAACAACTTATATATTTGTTTCATAATTTCTTTATTACAACCCTTTGTAAACAACAAAACAAATTAAGCAGATAACATTTGGATAACAAACAAAAACAAGCTAAACGCCGCCCCCCCTTCTAACTTTCCTAAACCAAAGAAATAACCAAATAAACAGACCAATTGCCCCTAACTCCCTATCCTCTCACAAAAACAGGAGAAAAGGACGAAACAACACTTAATGAGAACATATGGACCCACATAAAATCTGGTTAGGACTATAACAGCTCATAAGGCGCATTAAAACACCTCTTTAGCTCTTAGCGCCCAAAACATGGACTAACGTCTCAAATCGGTTGTATCCGATAATACACAAGTCAGACACAAATCAAAACACCCTACTATGCAATACCTTGGCAAAGAGGACCGCGTGGTGAACTGAAAAACAACACACCACAGACCACCATACCAGGAGCAAGAACTCCTTAAAAAGGGAATCCAATTATGGAAGTAGCCAATCCCGTCGTCCCATCGTCACATGGAAGCAGCACTTGTCTTCCATATCGTCTTCTTGCTCGCCCTCTAGTGGACAACCTGCAAGAAAACTCGCTAGCACAAACAAAGAAAACCAGGCACGTAACAACTATATTGTCAAAAGTATTTGCTCACCCATCCAAATTATCGGAATAAGGTGTTCCAATCACCTCCATGGCCACAGGTGTTTAAAATTAAAAGTCTGCCTACAGACTGTTTTTATAAACATTTGTTGAATGGATCTCTCTCAGGAGCTCAGTGAATTCCAGTGTGGAACTGTGATAGGATGCCACCTGTGCAACAAATCCAATCGTGAAATTTCCTCACTCCTAAATATTCCACAGTCAACTGTCAGCTGTATTATAAGAAAATGGAAGTATTTGGGAATGACAGCAACTCAGCCACGAAGTGGTAGGCCACGTAAACTGATGGAGCGGGGTCAGTGGATGCTGAAGCACATAGTGCGAAGAGGTTGCCAACTTTCTGTAGAGTCAGTCACTAAGGACATCCAATCTTCATGTGGCCTTCAGATTAGCTCAAGAACAGTGCGCAGAGAGCTTCATGGAATGGGTTTCCATGATCGAGCAGCTGCATCCGAGCCATTCATCACCAAGTGCAATGCAAAGCGTTGGATGCAGTGGAGTAAAGCACGTCGCCACTGGACTCTAGACCAGTGAAGGCGCGTTCTCTGGAGTGATGAATCATGCTTGTTCATCTGGCAATCTGATGGACGAATCTCTGGCAGTTGCCAGGAGAACGGTACATGTCTGACTGCACTGTGTCATGTGTAAAGTTTGGTGGAGGGGGGATTAAGGTTTGAGGTTGGTTGTCAGGAGCTGGGCTTGGCCCATTAGACCCAGTGAAAGGAACTCTGAATGCTTCAGCATACCAAGACATTTTGGACAATTCCATGCTCCCAACTTTGTGAAAACAGTTTGGAGCTGGCCCCTTCCTCTTCCAACATGACTGTGCACCAGTGCACAAAGCAAGGTCCATAAAGACATGGATGGCACAGTCTGGTATGGATGAACTTGACTGGCCTTCACAGAGTCCTGACCTCAACCCCATAGAACACCTTTGGGATGAATTAGAGCGGAAACTGAGAGCCAGGCCTTCACGTCCAACATCAGAATGTGACCTCACAAATGCACTTCTGAAAGAATGGTCAAAAATCCTCATAAACAAAAATCCTCATAAACATACCCAGTGTGAAACCCGATGAGCCATGAGAGCCCATCTGTACAAAATGAGGCTGCATCTGTACAAACAGCTTTAGACTTTATATGTTCTTTTATTTTATTTGCCTTCTGCCACAATTCATAATCTGACAATGAACAAAAAAATAACCTTGTAGATTTTTTTATGCTGTGATCCAGTGATATTGATGTTGGGGCCTTCTTTGTAACTTACAATACAGTAGTTGCCATTTTATCACAACTAAATCACAAGTGGGGTGGAAAGTAACTAATTACATTTACTCACATTACTGTCATTGAGTACTTTTTATGAGTAATTAGTAATTTTCTGAGTAGTTTTTGAAATATGTAATTTTTACTTTTACTCAAGTAAATTTTGACCTAAGTGGTTTTACTTTACTACATTTGAACCCCCTCATGTTACTGAGTAAAATATTGATGGCGAAAAATTAAATGCGGGCAGAAATTTAAACTTCTGAGTCCCGGAACTGAAAGTCAATTGCGTTGTCAGGGCTGGCTCGGCATCCGCTCCTCCTAACAACACTAGAGGAACCCGAATCAATCCTAGACTCTCTAGGCGCAATCAGCAGTGATCCGTTTTAGTCTCTATGGCTTCTTAAGGAAGCTTAGTGAAACGGATCACTGCTGAATCATTTTGGTTCGCCTTCACGTCTTTTCTGTTGCATTTTTCTCCCGTATGTTTTGCGGTCAAGTTTATTTTTCTGAGTTTATTCTGCGTCTTGTGTGATTGGTTTTGCTGCTTGTGTGTGTGTGTGTGTGTGTGTGTGTGTGTGTGTGTGTGTGTGTGTGTGTGGACGCACGCACACATTTTGCTCTTTGCGTTTTGTCGGCACTTGGGTCTACAACTCTCTTGGTTTTGACGTGGTGTGTACTTGTTGGTACACCCGACGTTACATGCATGGCACTTTATGGTACAGGTTGTGATTGTCCTTATGCTGTAAGGAAGTATGTTCCTGAGCCCAGCTGATCTTTTGGAAGTGTGGATGTGCACTTAAATACACTTTGAAATCGATTAAAACAACTTGTACTGAATTTGATTCATGACTCATCCTTTTTTGCATTAAATAACTGAAAGTAACAAAGTAGCTTGTACTCAAATTACATTTTAAATGAAGTAATTTTGTACTTTTACTCAAGTAAATTTTGAGATGGGTAATTTTACTTTTACTCTGAGTAGAATTTAGGCAAAGTAAAGATACTTTTACTCAATTACAATCTTTCAGTACTCTTTCCACCTCTGATCACAAGTCACAACCTGTCTGTTGGGTTAGAATTTATGCAATGAGGCCAGCACTACAATTTCCATATTGGGTGTTTAAAATGACAGCACTGTTGGTGAGAACTGTGGTTACCATTACTCACACGAATGAGAATGAGATGGTACTTTGGGTGTGAAGGCCAAGGACCTAGGACTGGAATCCTTTATGACTTTTTAGATTGGAGGTCCTAGATAAAATTATCCTACAGATTTTCATATGCTAAGATACAATGTCATTGTGATGATACTATGGTCTTTAGTTCCTGATTTATTGAACAGTACAAAATCTTGACCTTCATGGAAATAAGCTTTGCATAGTTTACACAGAGAATGATATCTATCACAACATTCACAAGATTGATAGGACATCCTGTCTGTTGGGTTTGTTTTATGGAGTGAGGCCAGCACTACTATTTCCATTTTGGGTGTTTTTTATGAATGTCAAAAGAGAACTCTGTTGACAAGGCAGTAGTTAGACTGTGGAAACAGTCACCAAACTAGAATTATTGTCTAGAGTTATGCCAACAAGATCTTCGAAAGGTTTGCCAGAAGAAAGGTACAAAAATCACAAACACAAGATCCTAGACATTACTACAAATAAAATTGCTATACTAGTTTGCTATTTTGGTCATTTTGCCTAGAAACAGGTTCTGCGGTCAGAGAAGACAAACATAAAGCTTTATATAAATCCCAAGGTGGATTTGACATAAAACAGGAATGATCATGCAGAATATAATACACCATTTGAACTACGGTGATAGATTTTGATTTTGTGACCCTCTCAGAAAACTGTCAGGATAGGCAGGCCCGTTGAAAGTCTTGCTGGGGCCCGGGACAAAAAAGTTTCATGAGCCTGACAGCTGACTGGTTTATACTTGACGCGTCGCGAGGGGCGCGAGGGTTCGCGTGAAAATGACGCAATCACAGTCGCACCGCCCGTGCGCGGGCCTCACGCGCTGTTGATTCGCGAGATCGTGCACCTCTCGAATTTTGTAACTTAGCGCGCGCCGTGCCTCAGCGCAATGAACAAAGTCATGTTTGCAGGGTTCATACACCTTTATAAAGCCTGGTTTATACTTTCGCGAGCGACCGTAGCGCGACTCCGCCGACCCTGCGCGAGCGGTGTAGGCGTTTATACTTTCGCGAGCGTCACTGCAGTGTTCTCCGAAACGATAGGTGGCGGTGGAGAATAAAAAAACCTCTGCAAAACTGGTGAAAGAACATTTTTACCTGACCAGAGACCATATACATCAGGCACATACCTGTCAAGTTTTGTATTTAAAAATACGGGACATTTCCCGTATATGACGTCATCGCCTAATTTGCATAATCAGTTATTTGCATATAGCCGCAATCGAGGCTGTAGGAGAAACGAAAACATCTTTGGAGTGGCAAAAGTGAAGAAAAAACACCCCAATTATGTTTTGAACTACAAATGAATAAAAAAATTAAAAATTTCTAGTGGTATTTCTAGCTACAAATGGGGACATCTCCTGGGCATATTTCTGTGCCTTTAGCCCGCGTTTGTGCTTGGCAGATTGTTCGTGCTGACGGACATCGTTCCTTCCCCCATGAGAGACACTAAAATCACAGCTACATATCTTACAGAATGAGTAGCTATGCCCCTTCATGCTCCTCTTTAGGAAAATAAATTCCCTGTCGCATTCGTCAAGGTACTTACACGTACGCTTAGCTTTTTAGGCAGGACTGCCTTCTCTCGTTAAATCCTGATTTGTTGTTCCACGTTTGCTCCCACTGTCGACACTAAACCCGCAAGTTTTAATTTATATATTTTTTAAAGCATTCATGTGCCGCGCCAAACAGAATTCTGTCACTAGCCTCGCGAGAACTGTCATCTGCAGTAGTCTGGGTGGCAGTTCTCGCGAGGCTAGTGACAGAATTCTGTTTGGAGCGGCACATGAATGCTTTAAAAAAATAAAAATTGAAAACTGAAAATACGGGAAAATAAAAATACGGGACGTCGCCGGGACAGAGCGGTAAAATACGGGACTGTCCCGGCCAAAACGGGACACTTGACAGGTATGATCAGGCATCAAACGTAAATATGGCTTTGCAGTGTTGTCCGAAACGATACGTTAAATCTCGCTCTCCTCAGCGTTTGTGTCCGCCTCCCTGCTCTGCGTCACGCAGTTCCTTACACTGTTAAAGCGCACTATTGCACTAAATATTTCCCAGCACTTTAAACTTAAAGTTAAATATGTATACATATAGTCGAAATGATTCGATATAATTCGCTTTTTATTCACATTATTTAATGGTTGTTTATTTTCAAAACGCCCAATCTTAACGTCTTCACGGTCTCTCATGTTTCATCCTGGAATTACAAGAGGCTCGTATGTTAACGTAAAGAGAACTGTTCAGTCAGACAGCTATTTGTTGTGAAACGAAGTAGTTACAATTTCAACCATTTTCAAGTACTTTAGCCTAAATTCCAGCACTTTTCAAACCTGAAACACAAAGCAACTTTAAACTTCATCAAGTAAATGTTCCTTCCCCTGTTTTTGAGGGATGTTTCTTTATACTACCACATATCGTTCACGCGAGGTGTGGCGGAGTCGCGCGCTATGGTCAATTGTGAGGCGGCTGCCCGCATTGTTTCACTTTCGGCATATTACTTGGGATGTCTATAGCCCTATCCGGACGGGATTAGTTTTTCAGGGGGACGTCTGTGAAAAATATTTCACCCTTGTACTCAGTGATAAAACTCTTGCATCCGGACAGCAATTGAAAAAACAGGAAGACCCGTGAGTTTTTGGCTTTCTCGGTCACATGACATCGCCTTGTCACGTGATAGCATGTTTAATAATGTCACACTGCCAACTCTGATGATTCCTTTTTAACTTTACTACTGTTCAGTTCAGCATTTAAGATCTCCGTTTAAGTTAAGCTATTTTGTTAAACCAATACAGAAAACACATTATAAAAAATCGCTAATGAATGTAAATAGCTAAATAAATCCGTTAAATAAAATAAAATAAATCCATTAAAAAATCCAGTAAATCCATTTTCGCTCGCCGCTGTCTTTACGTGGATCTCCGTGAAAACGCGCGCCCAACGTGTAACTACGGTGCGTGGCAGTGGACATATAGCTGTTTTATTAAACGCGAGGTGATGTCTGCATGTATAAACTCAGACATGTGGATCCGGACGGGACTAAAATTACCAGACGACCACGGAGTACAGCGAAAAACAGTAGGTAATTCCGCCTGTAATTTTCTCTGAGGACGTCTGAGAAAAACACGGACATGCTCGTTCCGGACGGGATTAAAATCACAGAGGACCCCCCGTAAAAGAGAAAATTACCCCAGGACCCCCTGAGAAACTAATCCCGTCCGGATAGGGCTTATGTCTCAAGTGATTGAATAAATTTGTTGTACTGGCATCGGACGTTTTCACGTGTTCTTTGCACACTTTACATATCGCTGTAGTTTGGTCTTGGTCAGTGGAAGAAAATCCGAATCAATTTCAGATTACAGAGGTGGATTTCCTCTTCTTTACCAGCTCCTCGGTTTGGCTTTCAGCCGTCGTTGTCCACGCAGTTTTTAGTTTTTACAAACACAACATGGAGGCGTGGAAGACGCACAGTTCGCTGTGATTGGTCCGTCCTACGCCCTACGTCTGACGCATCGGTGGGAACCAGCATAAAAAAGTCATTGCGCTGATTGGCAAAGGCGATCTATACGATTTCTCTAATTTGGTAGATCGCCTGCGATTCTCCACTCGTTATCGCCATTCACAATTTTATATCGTCATATCGTGCACCCCTAATTGGCTGTATGAGGTCAGGGATGCTCGGTAGGTTTTTCTGTCACTTTCTTGCTACGGTGGAGAAAGTTTGCGTATGTGATCACGTGATTGACCGGCTTCATTTGATTGGTCACTCGTACTCAGGTGACTAGAGGTTGGTCAGTCTTCTCACTGAAAAGACGAATTATTTACAAAACGAAAGTAACGGTAGCGCGCGGCGCAAATCCGATTGTAACGGAGTAAAAGTTGCGTTTTTCTTACCACATATTTACTCAAGTAAAAGTAGAAGTCTTTCATATTAAAACTATTCCTACATGTACATTTTTGTCCAAAAAGCTACTTGAGTAAATGTAACGGAGTAAATGTAACACGTTCCTACCCACCTCTGATCCCACCCTGCTCGTTTGTTTCCGTGATTCACGAGGCTGAAGTTGGTTCCTTATTCGCCAGTGTCTTATTCGCACTTTCCGTTCCACCTTAAAAAAATAAAGCGGTAGTTTCATTATGTCGCCGCGATAGAATGTATTGTACGTTTCTATGGCTGTATCTCCTGATTCTTACATCGTCTCAGAAATCTGACAAGCAGGTTTGATTGACCACATAAGTGACTGTATAAATCCAGAAGAAGAAGAGTTTTTACTGTAGAATATTTTTATAATCGTTCTGTGAAGTTGGCATGTCAGGCGATAGATTGTACTGTGCATACAGTGCATTGGTCTTAGTTTGTATGGCTGTATCTCCTGATTCTTACATCGTCTCAGAGATCTGACAAGCAGGTTTGATTGACCATATAAGTGACTGTATAAATCCAGAAGAAGAAGATTTTTTACTGTAGAATATTTTTTTTATTGACCTGTGAACTTGGCATGTCAGGCGATAGAATAATGTGCATGTAGTGCATTGGTCTTAGTTTGTATGGCAGTATCTCCTGATTCTTACATCGTCTCAAATATCTGACAAACAGGTTTAGTTGACCACATAAGTGACTGTATAAATCCAGAAGAAGAAGAGTTTTTACTGTAGAATATTTTTATAATCGTTCTGTGAAGTTGGCATGTCAGGCGATAGATTGTACTGTGCATACAGTGCATTGGTCTTAGTTTGTATGGCTGTATCTCCTGATTCTTACATCGTCTCAGAGATCTGACAAGCAGGTTTGATTGACCATATAAGTGACTGTATAAATCCAGAAGAAGAAGATTTTTTACTGTAGAATATTTTTTTTATTGACCTGTGAACTTGGCATGTCAGGCGATAGAATAATGTGCATGTAGTGCATTGGTCTTAGTTTGTATGGCAGTATCTCCTGATTCTTACATCGTCTCAAATATCTGACAAACAGGTTTAGTTGACCACATAAGTGACTGTATAAAACCAGAAGAAGAAGGTTTTTTACTGTAGAATATTTTTTTTTATTGACCTGTGAACTTGGCATGTCAGGCGATAGAATAATGTGCATGTAGTGCATTGGTCTTAGTTTGTATGGCAGTATCTCCTGATTCTTACATCGTCTCAGAGATCTGACAAGCAGGTTTGATTGACCACATAAGTGACTGTGTAAATCCAGAAGAAGAAGGTTTTTTACTGTAGAATATTTTTTTATTGACCTGTGAAGTTGGCATGTCAGGCGATAATGTACTGTGCATACAGTGCATTGGTCTTAGTTTGTATGGCAGTATCTCCTGATTCTTACATCGTCTCAAAGATCTGACAAGCAGGTTTAGTTGACCATATAAGTGACTGTATAAATCCAGAAGAAGAAGAGTTTTTACTGTAGAATATTTTTTTTATTGACCTGTGAACTTGGCATGTCAGGCGATAGAATAATGTGCATGTAGTGCATTGGTCTTAGTTTGTATGGCAGTATCTTCTGATTCTTACATCGTCTCAAATATCTGACAAACAGGTTTAGTTGACCACATAAGTGACTGTATAAAACCAGAAGAAGAAGGTTTTTTACTGTAGAATATTTTTTTATTGACCTGTGAACTTGGCATGTCAGGCAATAATGTACTATGCATACAGTGCATTGGTCTTAATTTGTATGGCTGTATCTCCTGATTCTTACATCGTCTCAGAGATCTGACAAGCAGGTTTAGTTGACCATATAAGTCACTGTATAAATCCAGAAGAAGAAGAGTTTTTACTGTAGAATATTTTTTTTATTGACCTGTGAAGTTGGCATGTCAGGCGATAGAATGTACTGTGCATACAGTACATTTGTCTTAGTTTGTATGGCTGTATCTCCCAATTCTTACATCGTCTCAAAGATCTGACAAGCAGGTTTAGTTGACCATATAAGTGACTGTATGAATCCAGAAGAAGAAGGTTTTTTACTGTAGAATATTTTTTTTATTGACCTGTGAAGTTGGCATGTCAGGCGATAGAATGTAATGTGCATACAGTGCATTGGTCTTAGTTTGTATGGCTGTATCTCCTGATTCTTACATCGTCTCAGAGATCTGACAAGCAGGTTTGATTGAGCATATAAGTGACTGTATAAATCCAGAAGAAGAAGGTTTTTTACCGTAGAATATATTTTTTATTGTCCTGTGAACTTGGCATGTCAGGCAATTGAATGTACTGTGCATACAGTACATTTGTCTTAGTTTGTATGGCTGTATCTCCTGATTCTTACATCGTCTCAGAGATCTGACAAGCAGGTTTAGTTGACCTTATAAGTGACTGTATAAATCCAGAAGAAGAAGGTTTTTTACTGTAGAATATTTTTTTTATTGACCTGTGAACTTGGCATGTCAGGCGATAGAATGTACTGTGCATACAGTGCATTGGTCTTAGTTTCTATGGCTGTATCTCCTGATTCTTACATCGTCTCAAATATCTGACAAACAGGTTTAGTTGACCACATAAGTGACTGTATAAAACCAGAAGAAGAAGGTTTTTTACTGTAGAATATTTTTTTATTGACCTGTGAACTTGGCATGTCAGGCAATAATGTACTATGCATACAGTGCATTGGTCTTAATTTGTATGGCTGTATCTCCTGATTCTTACATCGTCTCAGAGATCTGACAAGCAGGTTTAGTTGACCATATAAGTCACTGTATAAATCCAGAAGAAGAAGAGTTTTTACTGTAGAATATTTTTTTTATTGACCTGTGAAGTTGGCATGTCAGGCGATAGAATGTACTGTGCATACAGTACATTTGTCTTAGTTTGTATGGCTGTATCTCCCAATTCTTACATCGTCTCAAAGATCTGACAAGCAGGTTTAGTTGACCATATAAGTGACTGTATGAATCCAGAAGAAGAAGGTTTTTTACTGTAGAATATTTTTTTTATTGACCTGTGAAGTTGGCATGTCAGGCGATAGAATGTAATGTGCATACAGTGCATTGGTCTTAGTTTGTATGGCTGTATCTCCTGATTCTTACATCGTCTCAGAGATCTGACAAGCAGGTTTGATTGAGCATATAAGTGACTGTATAAATCCAGAAGAAGAAGGTTTTTTACCGTAGAATATATTTTTTATTGTCCTGTGAACTTGGCATGTCAGGCAATTGAATGTACTGTGCATACAGTACATTTGTCTTAGTTTGTATGGCTGTATCTCCTGATTCTTACATCGTCTCAGAGATCTGACAAGCAGGTTTAGTTGACCTTATAAGTGACTGTATAAATCCAGAAGAAGAAGGTTTTTTACTGTAGAATATTTTTTTTATTGACCTGTGAACTTGGCATGTCAGGCGATAGAATGTACTGTGCATACAGTGCATTGGTCTTAGTTTCTATGGCTGTATCTCCTGATTCTTACATCGTCTCAGAGATCTGACAAGCAGGTTTAGTTGACCTTATAAGTGACTGTATAAATCCAGAAGAAGAAGGTTTTTTACTGTAGAATATTTTTTTTATTGACCTGTGAACTTGGCATGTCAGGCGATAGAATGTACTGTGCATACAGTGCATTGGTTTTAGTTTCTATGGCTGTATCTCCTGATTCTTACATCGTCTCAGAGATCTGACAAGCAGGTTTGATTGACCATATAAGTGACTGTATAAATCCAGAAGAAGAAGAGTTTTTACTGTAGAATATTTTTTTATTGACCTGTGAACTTGGCATGTCAGGCCATATAATATGTTCAGTATATTTTACTTTTGACTTATTTCATACGGTTTTATCTCCTCATTATCACCATTTGATTTTCTACTCATTTTCTATGCCATTATTTGCTTATTGTCAAACTTTCAGGCAATTAATTAAACCAGTGTAACCCATTTGTATACTTGTGAGTACAGTGACATTTTACTGCACATCTTCACTTGCCCTTTTTAGGCACTTAAGTTCAAATGTATGTACTTTCTGTCTTGTCCTTTCTGTCCTTGCTCGGTAATCTTTAAAATATTACTCTAACATGAAACATAATTTAGCCTACTCCAATAGACTTTTTCTTTCAGCGCTTGTAAAGGAAATTGGGTATTGGAATGATTCATAATCAATAAAGGGCATTATTAATTATTATTTTCTCTAATTAAGTAATGATAATGTATGCTCGTGTAACTGAAACTGTTTGTTCTCAAACTCTCAGTGTAGGCAGCAGGCTTATGTATGTGCGTAGTGGGCGGTGGTGTGCTCAAGGATATTTAGCAAGAGAATAAATACGCTGTCTAATGTAACTTCACTGGTAGCCATGTAAGGTTTATAACTGTTGTGTGACGAGGGTGGGGCTAGGGGTATACCGGCTTTGAGAAGCTGTTCCATTGTTTTGAGAAGACTTTATGCATTGCTTTGTCTTGCTTCAATAAACTTGCTACTCACTTTGATCAACACTCAGAGACTCTGCATTTTATTTCTGTCACTATTTTTCTGTCACACTCTCAACAAATGTTATTTTTCCCTATCCCTTCTGGTCATCAAATTGTCTCCAAATTTGGTTAACAGCAAGCGTGGTTTCTTTTATTTACATCAAGTCCAAGAACTGAGAAGCTGAGCTTGAGTAGACTATCTCCATTGTGATCTCCATTGTGAGGTCAATGAAACATAATATCAAAGGAAACAAACAGCAGGAATAAAACACAAATTGACAAAGTAACAAAATAATAATATTATAATCTGTAATATTATAATAAACATAAATACAACAAATGAAAATTAGGTTAAATTTTATATATTGATTGCAAGAATAAATTTAAAAGAATGCATGTTTGTTTACCCTGACATCATTTTAATCATAATTCATCAACAGCATTAATTTAAATAGATCTGAAATTGGATGATTTTAAATTATTTGTAAATGATTAAGCAAACACACTCATACGTATAAAACCATAATTTAGAGCTTTTTATTATTATTCATTATGTGTATTGTTGTTTGTCTGTATTTATTCTAATGCTAGCGCTCATAGATTTAATAAATGGCACACACATATACATATATACATATATATATATATATATATATATATACACTGCTCAAAAAAATAAAGGGAACACTTAAACAACACAATATAACTCCAAGTCAACCACACTTCTGTGAAACCAACCTGTTCAGTTAGGAACACGGATTGTGAATCAATTTCACCTGCTGTTGTGCAAATGGAATAGACAACAGGTAGAAATGAGAGGCAATTAGCAAGGCCCCCCCTATAAAGGAGTGGTTCTGCAGGTGGGGACCACAGACCACTTCTCAGTACCTATGCTTTCTGGCTGATGTTTTGGTCACTTTTGAATGTTGGTGGTCCTTTCACACTTGTGGTAGCATGAGACGGACTCTACAACCCACACAAGTGGCTCAGGTAGTGCAGCTCATCCAGGGTGGCACATCAATACGAGCTGTGGCAAGAAGGTTTGCTGTGTCTGTCAGCGTAGTGTCCAGAGGCTGGAGGAGACAGGAGACAGGCCAGTACACCAGGAGACGTGGAGGAGGCCGTAGGAGGGCAACAACCCAGCAGCAGGACCGCTACCTCCGCCTTTGTGCAAGAAGGAACAGGAGGAGCACTGCCAAAGCCCTGCAAAATGACCTCCAGCAGGCCACAAATGTGCGTGTGTCTGCACAAACGGTGGGAAACCGACTCCATGAGGATGGTATGAGGGCCCGACGTCCACAGATGAGGGTTGTGCTCACAGCCCAACACCGTGCAGGACGCTTGGCATTTGCCAGAGAACACCAGGATTGGCAAATTGTGCTCTTCACAGATGAAAGCAGGTTCACACTGAGCACATGTGACAGACGTGACAGAGTCTGGAGATGCCGTGGAGAGCGATCTGCTGCCTGCAACATCCTTCAGCATGACCACAGCCATACAAACTAAGACAAATGTACTGTATGCACAGTACATTATCGCCTGACATGCCAAGTTCACAGGTCAATAAAAAAAATATTCTACTGTAAAAAATCTTCTTCTGGATTTATACAGTCACTTATATGGTCAATCAAACCTGCTTGTCAGATCTCTGAGACGATGTAAGAATCAGGAGATACAGCCATAGAAACGTACAATACATTCTATTGCCGCGACATAATGAAACTACCGCTTTATTTTTTTAAGGTGGAACGGAAAGTGCGAATAAGACACTGGCGAATAAGGAACCAACTTCAGCCTCGTCCGTGATTCCTCGTTTGTTACCACGCCCCCGTGTCATTGCCCTCACCTGTTCCCTGTTTAAAGTTCTGTGTATATATAGTCCCTGAGTGTCCCTTGTCCCTCGTCGGCTGTTTTGGATGTTTGGTTGTGTTCGTTCTACGCGCTCGTTTTGCAGTCTGCCGCCCGTCATTCTTGTGCCCTGTGTCTCCCTGCCTGTTCAGTGTTTCCCCCGCCTTCGTCATGCCTGTTTATGCCTGTTTTTCTGACTGCCCTGCCGTGTTGAACCCAGACTGGTTATCCGACGACGATGATGGTATTGCCTTTAATAAATCTCGCTCTTCTCTGCATTTGTGTCCGTCCCCTCGCTCCACAGCGCGAGCTACGTTACAACTAGTTTGCTCACAACAGAAGTAAACTTAAAAATAAAACCTCTATTCTTAATTAAATAAATCAAATCCCAGTCTGGTAGACATTCAGGAACTTTGTCATTCAGGAAATTTTTCTTCGGCTTGCTCCTGACTCGCCGTTTCTGCCTCTTCTCTGTTTGTGTCGTGTCACTGATGTGCTTCGGCACCAAAAACACTGGTTCTGATTGGCTACCATAACGCTGCCTTAGCCAATCGCTTAAATAGAGGTTTTCCAGCATTAATGTTTTCCTTAATTACAAAGGTTTTAACATTTACAAAATGTAGCTGACATGCTTTGTTTATTCTGGTAGGATACTAATATCACAAAACCCTGAACCTGTATTAGCCTTTCTTTTTCATATCAATATTAGAACTACAACATGAATATCAATAATGCCTGCATAATACAAATTTATGGATATAGTATAATGCTATATTGTAATGTTGATCAGATATGGAAAAGACAGAGCAAGAGAGAGAGAGAGAGAGAAAGAGAAACCCCAATCAGATAGTTTGACATGCTTGTATTTTGAAGAGACTGAACACAAGCCTATTTATTTCTAACTCTGTGGATATAGAGTAAAGAATGTATATATCCAGACAACACAGACATGGCAAAAGCAGCAGACCAGCTTATGTAAAATGTATTTAAAGGTAAAACACCAAAAAGAAATCCTGCTACAAATAAAGGGCTGTATTGAATAACCATGTTTACTATTGTTATTAGAATGACTTTAATTGCTTTTCTCTTCACATGATTAGCCCTCTCTCTATCCTTCCCTTTCTGACCTGGTCCTGGATGCCTGAGAGCTCTAAATATAGCCAAGCAGCAGAAGCATTTAATGGAGAGGATGATGAAGTACGCTGGTAGGACAACACAAATGAACAAATGATTATTTCGTGAGGATAAAACATGCACATAAAACACACCAGAGACAAGAATCATCACCCACACTGCAGCAGAACACATGAGTCTATATCTCAGTGGTTTGTACTTAAGGAAGGTGATGGGATGGACAACTGCCAAATATTGTTCCAAGCAGATGAAGCAGAGAAACAGAGGGCGGCCAGTAAAATGTGCTGCTGATGAATAATCTTCTAACACTGAAACTTGTGGGTATTTTGAACCAAAAACGTAGGCCAAACCACCCAGACAAAACAGGAGGTCACAAACAGTGAAATTTAGGTTGAAAAACTCTAATATGACTCCACTTCTTTTGTCCATGAAAATGAGCCACAGGACATAACATTTGGTTGGTATACCCAAAATGGCATTGATGACAAAAATCAAATAGAATGCATTTTGGATTTGTATGTCCAAAATGCTTTTACTTGTGGTGTTGATGAATGGGATAAGATCAGGTGTGATGGAAGGCACATCAGAGACATTCATCTTCAGAATTCTGATATTCAAAATATAAATTGAAGTGATGTTGTGATCTGTGGAAGAGGAATATATATGAACCAAAATAAGAAAGAGCCATTCACAATCCTGCACACACCACCACTGCACTATCCATATTATTATCGATTGACAACCTGTGGTCATTCATATACACCATCAAAAGCAGAAATAGTTTTTATATGTTCATTCATTCAAGAAGATGAAATATAATTGTCTGGTAAAATGCTACATATATTTTTGATTCATTAATAGAATTAAATAAAAATTCCACTGAGTAATTCAACCTGGATATACAAAATAACTTAACCACATACATAAATCACAAAATAATCTTACCAGACCACAAAAGTCAGGATTCAGATAATTGTGTATAATTTACACATCATTGTAAAACAACAACTTAAGGAATACTAAGAGTTGATATGTAAATGAAGGTTTTACTCTTAAGAGTAGACAAATGAGAATATTCTGTTTAACATCAGAGAATAGTATCTATCACATTATATTTATGTACATTATGATTCATGTTAGTTAATTTATTATTTCTGTCAGGGAGAGAATACAGTTTGAACATCTCAGGATGCTACAGGATATTCTAGAACATTTAATATCTTCTTTGATTCATGAATGAAATTCACATTTTTCCACTAATTAAACCTGAATATATACATTTACCTAACCATATATATCAATAAATCGCAAAATAATCTAAGCAGACTAAAAAGTGCCAGAATTAAAATTATTTAAATTAGTTAATATTTAGACATTGCAATACAACAACAACTTAAGAAATACTTACAGTATACTGTATGTAGATGAAAGTTTAAATCCCAGGAGTAGAATATTAGGAGTGAGAATATTCTGTATAACATCAGAGACTTGTATCTATCTCATTATGTTTATGTACATTATGAATTCTGTCAATTTTAGTAGTATCTGAGTTTCTTTCTGGGAGAGAATCCAATTGGATCCTCTCATCTCTCATGAACTGAGGATGCTCCACCCAAGCTCCACCCCTATGAAGCAGCACCAAGACCCAGTTTAAGAAAGCAGACCTAAATTTAAAATGTATCGTAAGATGTTATGTATCGTAAGATTTTTCTGACTCTCTGAAAATCAAGACCTATCACAATTGTTGACAAGGGAGATAACATTGTGCATGACCAATCCTATTTTATTCCAAATCCATTTTGAGTGTTTTATAAATCCTTACATTTGTCTTCTCTGACCATAAAACCTAATTTTTCAAAATTTCAATATAGCATACCAGTATAGCATTTTCATTTTGAGTATGTTTGAGGTTATTAAGTTTGTTTTCATTCTTGGCTGCAGAACCTTCTGACAGAATCTTCTGGCAAATTTATAATTAATTATTGTAGTTTGGGGTATAAAATTGTATATTAACAAAATAAATATTATATAAGGGAATATTGTTTGATCTCAAATATGAGGGAAAATTGTTTGTGTAAACATAAAGTATTAGCTAAACAGTTGAAGGTTAAAGAGTCTGTAGTGGTTAAAAACAGAAGGATCAAGGTTAAGTTTCTTCAATATTGGTCTAACTGCCGTTTAGAGTGTGTCCAGAAGGGTTCCTGTTTCCACAGTCTAAATCAGGGGTACTCAACTGGCGGACTGCGGTCCGGATCCGGACCCGAACGCAGTCCTGTCCGGACCTCATTCCTGATTAACTGGATACGGACCAAAAAAAAAACCGGAGCATTTATTTCAGGGCTATTGAAAAAACACTCCGTCACGAGTGTTACGTTCGCCACCCCCGCTCAACAACCTTCGTTCGCCACCCCCCGCCGCACCGGACCTCAGGTCACAGGTATCTGCCAAAATTGGACCGCGGACAAATTTAGTTGAGTACCCCTGGTCTAAATTCTGCCTTATGAACAGAGTTCTCTTTTGACATTCATAAAAAAACACCCAAAATGGAAATTGTAGTGCTGGCCTCACTCCATAAAACAAACCCAACAGACAGGTTGTCCTATCAATCATTCTCTGTGTAAACTATGCAAAGCTTATTTCCATGAAGGTCAAGATTATGTACTGTTCAATAAATCAGGAACTAAAGACCATAGTATCATCACAATGACATCATATCTTAGCATATGAAAATCTGTAGGATAATTTTATCCAGGACCTCCAATCTAAAAAGTCATAAAGGATTCCAGTCCTAGGTCCTTGGCCTTCACACCCAAAGTGCCATTTAATTCTCATTTGTGTGAGTAATGGTAACAACAGTTCTCACCAACCGTGCTGTCATTTTAAACACCCGATATGGAAATTGTAGTGCTGGCCTCATTGCATAAACCCTACCCCAACAGACAGGTTGTGAATTGTGATTTAGTTGTCATAAAATGGCAACTATTATAAGTGATAAAGAAGGCCCCAACACCAATATCACTGGATCACAGCATAGAAAAATCTACAAGGTTATTTTGTTGTTCATTGTCAGATTATGAATTGTGGCAGAAGGCAAATAAAATAAAAGAACATATAACGTCTAAAACTGCAACGTTTGTACAGATGCAGCCTCATTTTGTACAGATGGGCTCTCATGGCCCATCGGGTCTCACACTGGGTACGTGAGGACTGTGGGACTGATGGATCGTGCAGGGGCTTCTGTGATTACCTGCATTCCTGAGCCCAACACTGTGGATGTTGCCCAGTCTAATCTCACCTGCACCTCTATAGGTGCTCCTCCTCCTGACGCTGCAGCAATATGGTCTTCAATCATGACTGAGAGGATTTATTGGGGCACTACCCTGGTTAACAGGGAAAAAATTCTACATTTTTATTACTATTATTTGTGAATAATTATTTATTCAGTGTCAGCTCATGAATGTTGCCATTTCAAAAACACAATTATTCCTTGTGTAACATATGAGGGAGAGAGGCAGGAAGCCGAGACGAGCATTCATTCACACAGGTGTTTATTTATTCAATACTGCTGTGCACTTTTTTCAGTAACGAGTAATATAACGAGTTACTATTTCCAGTCCAGTAATCAGATTAAAGTTACTTATCCAAGTAACTGTGCGTAACTATTTTAATTTTCCTTAGTAAAAATATTGATTTTTTTTTTTCTTGGCTCAGTTATACTTTTGCGTCTGACTCCGCACACTGCGCGCGAACCTGTGAGAGTGCGAGCACGTTCAAGTCATTCTGTGCAGTGTTCTCCGTAACAATATGTATAAAGAAATACCCCTCAAAAACAGAGGAAGGAACATTTACCTGACGAATTTTAATGTTGCATTGTGTTCCAGGTTTGAAAAGTGCTGGAGTTTTGGCTAACATAGCCTACTTAAAAATGCTTGAAATTTGTTTCACAACAAATAGCTGTCTGACTGAATAGTTTGCTTGTATTATTTTACAAAAATATTTACAAATAATACCGCCCAGCGACACAAACATAATGTCAGGATATATTATTTAAATGTCAGGAGATACATTGTTATTGTTAAAAACGAACTTCCAATAAAGTGAGTATTGGAAAAACTCATTTTACTGCTGAATGTAACTACTAAAGTAACTTGTAATCTAACATAGTTTTAAAATCAATTAATATGTAGGGTAACTAAGTTACTTTTTAAAGGAGTAATCAGTAATCACATTACTTTTTCAAGGTAACTAAGCCATCACTGATTGTAATCGTCTTTTGACAACTGGAGTTGTGGGAGTATGTGGTGTGTTTGTTTTGCCTTTTCTATCCTATTTTTATAACATGGAGTTAAGGTAGAATTGTTTGCATTTATTTTTCTTTCTAAGGAATTTAGTAGATGGGCTGGTCTTAAGTTCATTCTGTTTTTTGTGTTGGCATGAACCCACCCTGAAGTCATTGTCCTTTTTGTTTTGATTCAAATTGTGAATATATTCTATTTTGTAATTTTTTGCAGATAATTTAAAGTCAGCAGTGGGTGAATTAATCTGTGTGGTGCCATCTTTGGCAGTAGATAATTGAGGTACATTAGGCTTTTGTGATAGGGTTGAAACACAGTGGGCTTCAATAGAGCAGAAAAAAGGATCAGGTCAAAGGTGCTTGCATTCAGTAATCATTGTCAAATTGTCAAAATACAAATTTGCTGACATCAGTGCAAATTCTGTGTTGTAGAATTGTATATTTTAAACAAGGCAATAAAACAACATTAAATAGAGGTTTTCCAGCATTATTGTTTCCCATAATTACAAAAGTTTAAACATTTAAAAAATTTAGCTGACATGCTTTGTTTAACCTGGTAGAATACTAATATCACAGAACCCTGAACCTGTATTAGCCTTTCTTTTTCATATCAATATAAGAACTACAACAAGAATCTCAATAATGCCTGCATAATGCTATCTTGTAACGTTGACCAGATATGGAAAAGAGAGAGCAAGAGAGAGAGAGAGACAGAGACAGAAAGACATAAAGAAACCCCGATCAGATAGATTCTCATGCATTTATTTTAAAGGGACTGAACACAAGCCTATTTATTTCTAATTCTGTGGATGTAGAGTAAAGAATGTATATATCCAGACAACACAGACATGGCAAAGGCTGCACACCAGATTATGTAAAATATATTTAAAGGTAAAACACCAAAAAGAAATCCTGCTACAAATAAAGGGCTGTATTGATTAACCATGTTTACTATTGTTATTAGAATGACTTTAATTGCTTTTCTCTTCACATGATTAGCCCTCTCTCTATCCTTCCCTTTCTGACCTGGTCCTGGATGCCTGAGAGCTCTAAATATAGCCAAGCAGCAGAAGCATTTAATGAAGAGGATGATGAAGTACGCTGGTAGGAGAACAGAAAGCAACAAATTATAATTTTCTGAGGATAAAACATGCACATAGAACACACCAGAGACAAGAATCATCACCCACACTGCAGCAGAACACATGAGTCTATATCTCAGGGGTTTGTACTTAAGGAAGGTGATGGGATGGACAACTGCCAAATATTGCTCCAAGCAGATGAAGCAGAGAAACAGAGGGCGGCCAGTAAAATGTGCTGCTGCTGAATAATATTCTAACACTGAAACTTGTGGGTATTTTGAACCAAAAATGTAGGCCAAACCACCCAGACAAAACAGGAGATCACAAACAGTGAAATTTAGGTTGAAAAATTCCAATATGACTCCACTTCTTTTGTCCATGAAAATGAGCCACAGGACATAACATTTGGTTGGTATACCCAACATGGCATTGATGATAAAAATCAAATAGAATGCATTTTGGATTTGTATGTCCAAAATGCTGTTACTTGTAATGTTGATGAATGGGATGAGATCAGGTGTGATGGAAGGCACATCAGAGACATTCATCTTCAGAATTCTGATATTCAAAATATAAATTGGAGTTGTGATCTGTGGAAAAGGAATACATATGAACCAAAATAAGAAAGAGCCATTCACAATCCCGCACACACCACTGCACCATCCATATTATTACTGATTGACAACCTGTGGTCATTCATATACACCATCAAAAGCATTTTTTTAATGTTCATTCATTCAAGAAGATGAAATATAATTGTCTGGTATAAATGATACATATCTTTTTTTATTCATTAATACATTTTGAGTAATTATTACATCTGGATAAACTAAATTACATAACCACATACATGAAACACAAAATAATCCTACCAGACCACAAAAAGGCAGAATTTAAATAATTATAATTGTGTATAATTTACACATCATTGTAAAACAACAACTTAAGGAATACTAACAGCTGATGAAGGTTTTACTCTCAGGAGTAGACAAGTGAGAATATTCTGTTTAACATCAGAGAATAGTATCTATCACACACATTATATTTACATATATTATGATTAATGTTTATGCTAATTTAGTAGTTGTTTCTGGGAGAGACTCCAGTTTGAACATCTCAGGATGCTACAGGATTGTCTAGAACATTTAATATCTTTTTTGATTCATGAATTAAATAAAAAACTTTCCATTGAGTAATTAATAAACCTGGATATATAAATTTACCTAAATCACAAAATAATAAGCAGACTAAAAATAATTAAAATTAGGTAACATTTTGTCATTGTAATACAACAACAATTTAAGAAATACTTACAGTATACTTTATGTAGATGAAAGTTTAAATCCCAGGAGTAGAATATTAGGAGTGAGAATATTCTGTATAACATCTGAGACTTGTATCTATCTCATTATGTTTATGTACATTATGAATTCTGTCACTTTTAGTAGTATCTGAGTTTCTTTCTGGGAGAGAATCCAATTGGATCCTCTCATCTATCATGAACTGAGGATGCTCCACCCAAGCTCCACCCCTATGAAGCAGCACCAAGATCCAGTTTAAGAAAGCAGACCTAAATTTAAAATCTCCTACTATCTGGCACGGACTCTCACTAAATCAAGACCTATCACCATTCTTGACAAAGGAGATAACATTGTGCATGACCAATCCTATTTTATGTCAAATCCATCTTGAGTGTTTGTTTTTATAAAGCCTTACATTTGTCTTCTCTGACCATAAAACCTGCTATTTCAAAATTTCAATACAACATACCAGTATAGCACTTTCATTTTGAGTATGCTCCAGGTTCTTACGTTTGTTTTCATTCTTGGCTGCAGAACCTTCTGACAGAATCTTCTCTCAAATTTATAATTAATTATTGTAGTTTGGGGTATAAAATTGTATCTTAACAAAATAATTATTATATAAGGGAATATTGTTTGATCTCAAATATCAGGGAAAATTGTGTAAACATATTTTCAAGTATTTGCTAGAAAGTTGAAGGTTAAAAAGTCTGTAGTGGTTAAAAACCGAAGGATTAAGGTTAAGTTTCCTTAATATTGGTTTAACTGTTGTTTTGATTGTGTCCAGAACGGTGCCTGTTTCCACAGTCTAACTACTGCCTTATGAACAGAGTCTTTTGACATGTATAAAAAACCCAAAATGGAAATTGTAGTGCTGGCCTCACTCCATAAAACAAAACCCAACAGACAGGTTGTCCTATCAATCTTGTGATTGTTGTGATAGATATCATTCTCTGTGTAAACTATGCAAAGCTTATTTCCATGGAAGGTCAAGATTATGTACTGTTCAATAAATCAGGAACTAAAGGCCATAGTATCATCACAATGACATTGTATCTTAACATGTGAAAATCTGTAGGATAATTTTATCCAGGACCTCCAATCTAAAAAGTCATAAAGGATTCCAGTCCTAGGTCCGTGCCCTTCATAACCAAAGTGCCATTTAATTCTCATTTGTGTGAGTAATGGTAACCACAGTTCTCACCAACAGTGCTGTCATTTTAAACACCCAATATGGAAATTGTAGTGCTGGCCTCATTGCATAAATCCTAACCCAACAGACAGGTTGTGAATTGTGATTTAGTTGTCATAAAATGGCAACTAATATAAGTGATAAAGAAGATTATGAATTGTGGCAGAAGGCAAATAAAATAAAAGAACATATAATGTCTAAAGCTGCAACGTTTGTACAGATGCAGCCTCATTTTGTAGAGATGAGCTCTCATGGCCCATCGGGTCTCACACTGGGTATCTGAGCACTGTGGGACTGTTGGATCATGCAGGGGCTTCTGTGATTACCTGCATTCCTGAGCCCAACACTGTGGATGTTGCCCAGCCTCATCTCACCTGCACCTCTGCAGGTGCTCCTCCTCCTGGCGCTGCAGCATTATGGTACATCTTCAAACATGACTGAGAGGATTTATTGGGGCACTACTCTGGTTAACAGGGAAAAATTGCTACATTTTTATTACTATTATTTGTGAATAATTATTCATTCACTCTCAGCTTTGAGAGCCCAAAAGAGCCCACCAAACTTTACACATGGCACAGTGCAGTCAAACATGTACCGTTCTCCTGGCAACTGCCAAACCCAGACTCATCCATCAGATTGCCAGATGGAGAAGCGTGATTTGTCACTCCAGAGAATGCACCTCCACTGCTCTAGAGTCTAGTGGCGACGTGCCCCACTGCATCTGACACTTTGCATTGTACTTGGTGATGTATGGCTTGGATACAGCTACTCGACCATGGAAACCCATTCCATGAAGCTCTCTGTGCACTGTTCTTGAGCTAACCTGGAGGTCACATGACGTATGGATGTCTGTAGTGACTGACACTACAGAAAGTTGGCGATTTCTTCGCACTATGTGCTTCAGCATCCACTGACCCTGATCCATCAGTTTACGTGACCTACCACTTCGTGGCCGAGTTGCTGTCATTTCCAAACACTTCCATTTTCTTATAATACAGCTGACAATTGACTGTGGAATATTTAGGAGCGAGGAAATTTCACGACTGTATTTGTTGCACAGGTGGCATCCTATCACAGTTCCATGCTGGAATTCACTGAGCTCCTGTGAGAGACCCATTCTTTCACAAAGTAAAAGAATACTGTCTGTAGGCAGTCTTTTAATTTAAACACCTGTGGCAATGGAAGTGATTGGAATACCTTATTCTGATCATTTGGATGGGTGAGCAAATACTTTTGACCATATAGTGTACATGCAGTATATTGTACATATAGTGGCAGCAAGACATTGAACTGCTCCTTCAATGGTGTTGGTGCTCCATGATGTCTTGGTGCTTCATGATGTCTTGGTCAGTAGTAATCACGTGGTCATGGTAGATGGATGCTGCTCTGTAGAGGTTTGAGTCTGTAATAATACCCTCTGTAAATTGTTCTTTAAATAGGGCCTCATGAGTTCTTACTAGCTGTTCTAGCTTTGAGTATGTACTTCTGAGTTTGTGCTTAATATGGTATTTCGTAGGATTATTTAGACATGGCCTTATGAGGATTTTGTATGAGACCTTAAGCTCTCATATGTAAAGGTTCTCATGTGAAAGCCTTGCTTGATTACCAGTGAATATAAAAATTATAGAATGAGAGTATTGAGATTTACATTTAATATTTATTGTTTTGTACATTGTAATCGTCTTTGCTTGGAGTTGTGGGTGTATGTGGTGTTTTTTTTTTGCCTTTTCTATCCTATTTTTATAACATGGAGTTAAGGCATGGGTTAAAGCAAGACATTTTCATTTGACTGAAAATTTTTCCTGGCAAAAGACAATGCCAGCGGTTACTGAAAATGTGATGTAGTTGGGACACAGCCTCTTTTGCCTAATTCTACACAATAAATACATTTATAAAGTATAGCCTGTGTAAGGAGAGAAGAGAGAATTTATGAAGCGACAAAATGCAAAACCTGAGCAATAAATGTACATAAATGTTTATATAATTGAGTTATCTGGGGGTCCTCCTCAAATTTAGTGAATCCTGGTGAGTTTTAAAAGGTATGAAGCTCCCTTGTTTTTATCAGATTCACTATCGCAAATACACAAGCAATAAGATTACCTGCTTTAAGTAGGTATGTTACAAAAAAATTAAAAGTCCAAAAATGGCAACTTTACACCACTGGATAGAGCCTTTATACAAACAGAACAACGCCAACCATGTTAAGATTGGTTTAGAAATAAAAAAGTAATTACATTTTAAATGGAAGAAAAATCCTTTTTTCTCTGACTGTATTAAAGCTAAATGAAGAAAAGTCTGTGATCGATGGAGAGATTATTCAATATAAATAACGATAACTTCTATATTTCACTACAAATAAAAAAAAGTATTATATATATATATATATATATATACACATATATATATAAGTGGTGGGCCGTTATCAGCATTAACAACGTTCGTTAATTTGATACTCTTATCGGGAGATATAAAAAATATCGCCATTAATCTATTCTTTTGTTTGTGTTTTCAAACCTGTGTATTACCACCCACAACAAATCGCACATGTGCTTACATGGATGCAGCCACGATGTCGCCAGGTTTGCTTCATGGTATATTCATTTTTAGGAAGCTTCCTAATGGAGACATTGACAAGACTAAAGTTGTTTGCACCTTATGCAACACGGAATTAATTTATTGTAGGAGTTCTACCAGTCTGAAGTACTATTTTCATGTTTAACTGAATAAACCGTTGAACATGAGTAGCCTACATCTTATTGAGCACATTTTTTTCTTCAAGTATCAAAGTAGAACAGCTTTCTCAAGCAGTCATTGATGCATTTTGGAAACAGGAGATGAGCCCCTGGTCTAATGCACCCTCTGTATTAAGAAACCTTATCTCAAAGACTGACTTTTAGTCATTACTTGGGTAGCACGCATATTCTGAATGAGCCATTTAAATCTAGATTAATTTCAAGATTTCAGTGAGATTAATCTAGATTTAAAAAATTAATCTATGCCCACCCTTAATTTTATATATCAGTGGGGAACCATCAGGGCCCTCTACGCCCTCTCAGAGGGCCTAAAATATTCTACAATATATAATATTTATATTATATATATTTGATAGAATATTTATTTATCCTATTTTATTTTATCTACTTACAGTTTGACAATCGACATCTAAACAATTACAAAAATATAAGCAAGTAAATTATTCACCCGTGCCTATTCAATCTGTTGGAAGGTGAGGGGTTAAGTGGAAGCCTGTGAGCCTGTGTCTCCCTCTATCAGGACTTGATGCCTCCGCAGAATGTTGGTGAATGGTGGGCCTACTGTTCGTTTACAGAGGGCCTGGCAGTTATAATTCAGCACAATACCAGTTTCAAATGACAGCAAAATTGACCAATCATATCCAGGCATGAAAATGGGTCAGGGGTTAAAAAGTTGAGAAGACCGGGGGGGGGCGGGGCATGTGACGTCATGGGGATACGGCGACGGGGCGTTGACATGTGGGGGGGGTTGACATGTGACGTCATGGGTATTCACCGTATTTCGCCACGCCCACTTTCAAGTGTGTGTTTCTTCCGCCTTTGTGTTAGAACTTCCGGTCAGCTATTTTCGCATTAGTGTACACTACTACATTTTAATGATTTTTTTCATAAAATAGGCATTCTTGTCTATTTACTTCTTTACTTAATTACTTAAAATTACAAAATTAATGCAAGGAAAAGATGTGGCCACTGATTATAATATAGTTACTTATCTGATAGCCTCACAAGCACCCGACGCGTTTGCTTAATCGGAGCTTCATAACCGAGCCATTTCTCGGGATAAGGATGATCTGGTGTTGGTTTCCCCTCCACAAAATGATAAGAGCAGACTAATGGACGTTTGGGTGGATATTTTAAATTTAGCGCCTTCAGCCTTAGACGCAGGTCCTCGTCTTTGGAAGGCGGTGGATATAAGTTATAAGGTGCCCCACAACACTCAGATCTTTTCGAGCTGTGTTCGTAACACTGTTGGTCAAGCCAAGTTTTCCTCTTCTTCCAATTATTGTGACACCCTCTAACTCAGGAGTGGCCAACCTGCGGCTCTTTGCCTGGTTTCATGGGTCTCCCCAGCCGGTCCGCTCTCACCTGCACTAACGGTCTGTGCCGTGGCCCGGTTACCTCATCAGCTCTGAGGGCGACACACCGCTACACCTTCGTGGTGCGCGGTTTGTTTACAAGCCTAGCGACCCGCTAATACTTTTAAAACCTGCGTAGTGGAAAACGGGAGACTAGCGGCATGAAGTATCTGTGATATTGTGATTGTGCTTTTAGTCTCGTTGGTGAGACGCGGTTCTTCTGTCACACGTTTTGGAATAAACCACATACGAGGTGCAGCAAAGGCACCGCACACGACTGAGGGAGGTTTAAAAACTACTGACACTGTCTGTTCTTTTCTTCCTAAAAGTGAGCGCAGGTCAGTGGCGTTGTAACGAGTGTTGATAAGAGTTTATCCACTTTTTACCTAGAAAACAACAGTTGCGTACATAACAGAGCTCGTAGTGTGCTCCAAACGTGACAAAGTCCTGAAGCACATCACGCCTTATGTTTATATCGAAGTTTGTGTTCGTTTTTTTACTTAATTTGTGTCCATTTTATATCCCCCCCGCTAATAATTTACACTCGCCACCCCTCTTGGTCTCTGACGGGTTGGCCACCTCTGCTCTAACTAAACATATTATGCTAGTCATTTTGTGTTTTTGTCGTTTTGCTTGTAATCGTTATCAGCGTATCCGTAGCACCGGAAGTTCTAACACAAAGTCAACCAAGATGGCCCTGCCCAGCGTTGTCATGGAAAATAGCGTGAATATACTGCGACGGGGGGTTGGGGGTGGCTGCTGCTGTACGGGGATACAGCGACAGGTGATGCCAAATATTGCTCGTAAGGTGACATCATGTAAAAAATATAATAACGCGTGGCCACGACTTACTAACGCATGCGAACGACTTACTAACGCGTGCGAACAAGATAATTAAGAATTACTTTATATAAAGCCAGGTTTACCTTCCTTGGGCAGTCAGTTTGCGAACATCCCTGGGATCTGCTTGCTTTGCTGTGAAAAAATAAACTTTGTTGCCGCGTGTGAAAGGCGACGTTAGTATCTCGTTCCCACGCGTTAATAAGCCGCTCTCGCCATTCCGGATGGCTCAGTCAAAACCATTACGTCTTAATGAACCAATAAATACATCAGCGGCGAAAATGAGTGTAAAAATACCAGGTTCACGTGTTTTTAATTTCTAACCTGGGCTAAAGCACAGGGTAGACTCAAACGACAAGCGTTTACAACTTCATCTTCAACCTTTTCAGCCCTGGTGCGAATGTGATCCTCACACGTCCCTGGATTCACCAGTTACAACTACAGACACACTAGGAAAAAAAATCTTGTTTCTTATTTTATGTCACCGTTAACTACACGGGGTTAACGCAAACTTAATAGGCCCATCTATCTACCTATTTATCACAAGAGCTTGTGGTTAGATCTGACAGTGTTCAACGCTGTAGCGAACGGCAGTAACTTTGTTTTACCGCAAAATATGAAAACGATTGAAACCATTAATAACCCAATTAAATCCACCCAATTAAAAATGTACAATCTGGTAAATGTAGTGGTAAATGTACGCTCTTCTGCCTTGTCCCCGGTGTAGCACTAGGTCCTGCTTCTCGTCCCGCTTAGCAGTAAATTAATAACATGAATGAAGAACGTTTGTATGATTGAAACGCTATTTGGCCTCTATGAAGGTTCTGGGCGGAAACTGCTGGCCACTGTCACTGAAATTGCCAATTTCAGAAGTGCTCTGTTTGCTTATTAAGTCAATATGATAATTAAAATATATACATATAATCTCCCAACCCCCCCCCCCCCCCCCAAACAAAAAACCTCATCGGATCTACACGATTCACGTAGGTCACCCTTTTCAACTTCAAAACGGCGAATTTCGCCGAAAGGTGACAGATTTTCATGCCTGCATATCTTCCCTCTTAGTGGGTGGGCTTAACTGTATGATAATTTCCGCCCGCTGTGGCGACACTAGCTGGCGTTAGCGTACCACCGCTAGCTAGTTTCGATTCATTCCTTTGATGCCCTCTGAATAATTATTCAAGTGAATAATTCACTTGAATAAATTAATGCTCTGTCTGAATATACTGAATTATGCATTTTTTTTATATTATGTATTGGTTTTGCTCCACTGAAAACAACCAGGGGTGAGTTTCCCGAAACGTTCTTAGCACCAAGTACTTCTTAACCTCATACGTTTCATACGAGGTTACGAAGTACTTAGCGCTACAAACGTTTCGGGAAACCCACCCCAGATGCATACATCCCTTAAATTGTTAGAGAGTAAAGTAGAATTATGCTATTGTGCTATCGAATGATCACTTATCAAACCGAATCCTCATATAATAAGTCATATCGTTATCAAATCATTTTGAAACACATCATATCGTGAACAGGAGTGATTTGTATCGCATCGTATCGACAAGGGGTTTCAGAGTATCGCAGTTATATTGTTTCGGTGACAGTGTATCGAATCTACCTTAGTGGTGAAGATATACATCCTTAATATAGATGTATATTTCTATATTATATATTAGTGGCGGGGCCGTTAACGGCGTTCGTTAATTTGATACTCTTATCGGGCGATATAACAATTATCACCGTTAATCTATTCTTAAAGTTGGGTTGGGAACTGGGTCAAAATGGGTAAGCAAACTATGATGACTTTCAACTTGATAGTTTAGCTCGGCTGTATTCCTAACCAAATTGCACAGTAGGGGCGAGAACGAGTTTTCAAACCTGTGAATTACAAATCGTACGTGTGTTTACATGGATGCAGCCACAAAGTCGCCAGGTTTGCTTCATGGAAAATTCATTTTTAGGAACGTAAAGTGTTACCGGAGTGGAGCTCGAAGCGGACGTTTTCTGCATGGTCCTAGCGCTAGATTCGTCACTATTTAAATATTTATTTTTAACCGTTAAAACTGCAGAGGACCAAAACCGGCTTTTGAAAAAGTCCCCCCCAAATTACGTCCGTGAGGTTAAATGTACTAAATGTTGGCTTACATTTCAAATATCATGTTTAGCTGAATAAACATGTCATCAACCCCTTTTAATGTACAGTATGTAGGCTTACAAATTCATGTTTAACTGAATAAACCGTTGAACACGAGTAGCCTACATTTTATTGAGCATGTTTTTTTTTTCTTCATGTATCAAAGTAGAACAGCTTCCTCAAACAGTCATTGATGCATTTTGGAAACAGGAGATGAGCCCCTGGTCTAATGCACCCTCTGTATTAAGAAACCGTATAAACCTCAAAAACTGACTTTTAGTCATTACTTGGGTAGCACGCATATGAGCCATTTTAATATAGATTAATCTAGATTAATTTCAAGATTTCAGTGAGGTTAATCTAGATTTAAAAAATTAATCTATGCCCACCCCTAAAATTTTATATATATATATATATATATATATATATATATATATATATATATATATATATATATATATACATACAGGGTTCATACACTTTTTTGACAACTAATTTCCATGACTTTTCCATGACTTTCAGACAAATTTCAATGACTGTACATTCTCTAAACATATGTGTAGACACGAAAAATAAGAAAAAACCCAGGCTCAAATTCCACAGTATATCATCAATTAATGAAAAGACACATGGTTTAATTGAAAAAATAAACATTTACAATTTACAATATCAATATAAGCCGCATCTAAGTTTTTTTTAATGGAAAATGTTGTAGCTATAAGCCGTATCCGTGCTAAAAGCCGGTGAGTTCCCGCTTACCGACGGGTCTGGTTAACGACGGACGGAGTTACGACCGACTTTTCTTAATTTCGCGCGGTGCGTGGAGGTGCAGTGGCAGCACTGTGGAGTGTTGTGGAGTGTAGTGGAGTGTTGTGTTGTGTAGTGTTGTGTACGATAAGCTGAAGCAGCGCAGCCTCCACCGCAGCCCATCTCGGCAACGCGGTCGCTCTTTCTCACGCTGTACGCACGAGAACATTGTTAGTTTTTTTCTATTCTGTGTTTACGATCAAGGCGTGTCTAAATCTAGGTTAGCGCTTAACGACGAAAACTGCTTTGAGTCGGACTTTTCAGTCTCTAACCCCAACGTTAACCAGTTGGTTAACCACACAGTGCACATTTTGCATGCCCCGTGTCCTTGTCTTTCTCAAGCCATAGCTTGTATTTGTCCAACTGAAGCAGCCATAGTTGAATCGGCATTTACCAGCATTACGCTGATTTACACGTCATCAAAGTACAATCTACAGCTCCGCTTGGAGTCCAACGCTAACGCAGCGAACTAACCTGTGAAGTTACGTTAGTGGTCCGCACAAAGAAAAAACATGGCTATATTATATATGTTTATTTTTTCTTCCGGTTATCGGAACGACATATATTTATTGTGTCAAGCAAATTTCCATGACTTTTCCAAAACATTTGAGTATTTTTAGTTTTTCCAAAACTTATCCAGGCCTGGAAATTGCTATTTTCAAATTCCATAACTTTTCCAGGTTTTTCATGACCGTACGAACCCTGTATATAGTGTTTGTATATATTTATTTATTTTGATGCCTGGTGTAGCGTCAGGTAAAAATGTTATTTCACCGGTTTTGCAGGGGTTTTTTTATTCTCCACTGCCACCTATCGTTTAGGAGAACACTGCAGTGAAGCTCGCGAAAGTATAAACGCCTCCACCGTTCGCGCAAGGTGGGTGGAGTCACACGCTACAGTCACTCGCGAAAATATAAACCAGTCTTTATATCGCGATCGATCGCTCACCAGTGGTTGGCGCCAGAGCGAACTAGCAACTCATTGAATCAGATATGGATTGGAGGTAAATAAACTAGATTTTTTTCCGGCGTGAGAAATCGGAAGTGTGGCAGAACATGAACCCTGGAGAACGTGAAGGTGTTAAGATTGGGCGTTTTGAAAACAACCATTAAATAATGTGATAAAAAAAATAATAATTATCTCGAGTATATGTATAAATATTTAACTTAAGCTTAACGTGCTGGGAAATATTGAAATGGACCTTGAAAGTGACATACAAGTGCTTTAATTCCACCTTGTATAGGTGTATGAACCCGGCAAACATGACTTTGTTCATTGCGCTGAGGCGCGGAGCGCGCGAAGTTGCAAAATTCGAGAGGTGCACGACCTCTCGAATCAGCGGAGCCACCGTGATTGTCATTTTCGCTGTGTGGACCCTCGCGCCGCGTCAAGTATAAACCAGGCTTCACACGCTGTCGATTCGCAAGGTCATGCACCTCTCGAATTTTGTAACTTTGTTCATTGTGCTGAAGCGCGGCGCACGCAAAGTCGTGTTTGCCGGTACCAGGATTCCACGCCTGCAACCCCGTCACTGGGGAAAAGGGCAGTCCTGGGGTAATGGGCTTCGACCTTGATCCTTTTCCCTTCTGTCCTCTCGCGGAGCCTCGTGGTCGCTCGCCCGCATCGGGAGCCACAGTAGCTTGCGCAGGCTCCTGTTTCTGGGCCGGACGGCGTGTGGTCCCTCTGGCAGACACTGGAGTGCGCTGTCCTATGCGAGGCTACCTAGGAGCACTGGGGGTCCTGTGATGCACCCCGTGAAGACGATCTGCGGGGTCATACTCGAGCCATGCTCCTGGATCGGGAGCTTTATGCAGCGACTCTCGCCGCCTCTCCTCGATCTCCATCTCCCTCTCTGAGGAATAGCAGCTCCTCATGCTGGCGGCCTCGGGTGTACTGCCTTCTGGACAGTCCATGCTCTCCTCCTCTGAGGAACATCGCTGAGTGTCCTTGGCCCGGTGGCCTCTCCCCCACGACTTCACCATCACCTCGGAGCGCTCTGAAGAGGGCAGGCTCTCTGCTTCCTCTCCCGAGCTTGCTCCGTCCTCTGAGCCTTCGGGCCGAGGGGAACTGGTCTCCTCCTCGTACTCGGATGGAGGTGGGCCGACACTCTCACCACACTCTTCTGGGTCAGCTGCGTACTCCAACAGAGGGGGGCTGACGTCATCTCCCTTGTAGTAAATTGTGCTTTCCGAGCCCATTGAGAGAGAATACTCCTCCTCCTCTGAGTCTTCATCCCCGAAATCTAACCTCTGGCGGTGCAAGCACCACCTCTCTGGTGGCAAGCATCATGCCTCCTTCTGTGCCTATGTGCACCTCTCTTGCCAGGGGGGAGGAGTCCCTTGCCGACTGACAGGCACGGTTCGACCAGGCTTCCTCCACAAGTCTGCAGTAGTAGCCTGCCAGTCCCTCCTCTTCAGCCTCGCGAGCATGTTGTTGAAGGTAGGCGAAGATACGCTCTCCCTCACTCTCCGAGGCAATGTCCGGAACCTCACATTGCGCATCGGGTGAGGGCGTGCGATGGGACCTGGGAGAGGGAGCATGCTGGTGCCTCCCCCTCTTTGTCTCATGCTTGCTTGACCTCTTTCCCTATGGCCGGAATACTGGCATCCTTACGGCTCATCTTTCTGTAACGGGTGCGAAGGAGTCGAGGATGCAAAGAAGAGGTGCGTTCAAATAGGCTACGTTCATTTGGCTTGTCTAAGAACATGCTCACAGTGTGTTTAAAATAGCAGTCAACAGGGCTTGACTCAGGACACGCTCAAGGCATGTTTGAAACAACCGTTCACAACATTTAAACACTCAACATACATCACATTAAAGATGAGCACCAAACGATACAAACACACACATTATATACACTAGGGGTGACCTGCAATAGTCACTGATTCGACTATAGTCGACTATACCCCCTAGTCGACTATGAACGTCATAGTCGAATGTACCATTCTAACTGCATGGGGGTGCCCAAGGATGCAGCTAAGCATTAGTTGTTACATGAAATGTATTTGTTTTCATCATAATTTCTGTTAATAAATATTTTTAAATGATGTTTGCGCATTAACAATAGGCATCTTCCTTACTACACATGAATAAATCACACCCTGCAGTTGCACAATCCAAACGAGCGGAGCTGAACACGCTACAGAATACGCGCAGCATCTGCCGAGATTATAATGGCTACTAAAAAACTTCAAAAGTATTTTGAAAAACAAAGATGAATCAAACAAATTAAAGTGCAAGTTATGTCATCAACATCTTTCATTTCGCACGACAACAACCAACATGGCATACCATTTAAAACGCGCAAGGCGAAAAAAAACGTTTGTCGTGTCGTCTCGTCGCAGTGCGTCTCGGCAAGTAGGCCTATAAAAATTTTTTGTTGTACTTTGCTTTTAAACCCTGTTACTTGAACCTTTCCTTGTATTTTTTTGCTGTTGTGTGGCATTTTTTTTTTATTTTCAGGCAGGCGTATTTTATTTGAAATGTTTGACACTTTGCACAGTGCCTGTTTGACAGTTCGATATGCGCAATGCGCACTGATGGCTAATGTTCTCTAATGTTTCATTAAAAAAATAAATCCCCTAAAACAGTTAAGATTTTTTCTGGATCATTTCTCTCACTTACAGGGCAAAATTTAATTTCGGTCTTCGCCATCCAAATGGTCATAGATAAACAAAGCCTGTTCAGCAGGAGACATGACTGCTCTCCAATGACCTGCAAACCTTCTCTATCCAGTCCTCCACTGGTAAAGCCCTCTGTGGATTTACCCGAAAACTGGGGGCATTTCCTCTCCCTAGGCACATACACATATCTCTCCACTACAGTCATGGCCAAAAGTTTTGAGAATGATACAAGTATTAATTTTTACAAAGTCTACTGCTTCAGTTTTCATAATGGCAATTTGCATATATTCCAGAATGATCAGCTTAACAGCAATTAATAGCAAAGTAAATATTTGCCTAGAACCTTTATCCCCCAAAACACATTTCAACTTCATTGCAGCCCTACCTTAAAAGGACAAGCTAACATCGTTTCAGTGATTGCTCCATTAACACAGGTGTTGATGAGGACAGGGCTGGAGATCAATCTGTGTTGATGAGGACAGGGCTGGAGATCAATCTGTTATGATTAAGTAAGAATGACACCACTGGACACTTTAAAAAGAGTCTGGTGCTTGGCATCATTGTTTCTCTTCTGTTAACCATGGTTATCTCTAAAGAAACACGTGCAGTCATCATTGCACTGCACAAAAATGGCCTAACAAGGAAGAGTATCGCAGCTAGAAAGATTGCATCTCAGTCAACAATCTATCGCATCATCAAGAACTTCAAGGAGAGATGTTCCATTGTTGCCAAAAAAGCTCCAGGGCACCCAAGAAAGACCAGCAAGCACCAGGACCGTCTCTTAAAAGTGTTTCAGCTGCGGAATCGGGCTACCAGCAGTGCAGAGCTTGCTCAGGAATGGCAGCAGGCAGGTGTGAGTGCATCTGCACGCACTGTGAGGCGGAGACTCTTGGACCAAGGCCTGGTCTCAAGGAGGGCAGCAAAGAAGCCACTTCTCTCCAGAAGAAACATCAGGGACAGACTTATATTCTGCAAAAGGTACAGGGAGTGGACTGCTGAGGACTGGGGTAAAGTCATTTTCTCCGATGAATCCCCTTACCGATTGTTTGGGACAGGGGTGCTCATTATGTTGATTGCGAAGGAAGTGTCGGTCGATCGCGAAGGAATGTGCGTAGATCACGTGACATTAAAAAGTAGTAGATGAATCGCCCATCCGCACTGACGGTTGTATTTTGATTGACATTCATGGTAACCTGCAATCCGCTCAACAAATTATGTTCGCCCCCCGCTCAACAAATATTTCGTTCGCCACCTCACAACCCCCAACCCCCGGTAGATCTTTCTGACTTGGTCATCTTATAAGTAGCTCGCAAGCTGAAAACTTGTGGGCACTCTTGGTTTGGGACATCTGGAAAACGGCTTGTTTGGAGAAGACGAGGTGAGTGCTACCAGTCTTGTCTCATGCCAACTGTAAAGCATCCTGAAACCATTCATGTGTAGGGTTGCTTCTCAGCCAAGGGAATCGGCTCTCTCACAGTCTTGCCTAAAAACACAGCCATGAATAAAGAATGGTACCAGAATGTCCTCCGAGAGCAACTTCTCCCAACCACCCAAGAGCAGTTTGGTGATCAACAATGCCTTTTCCAACATGATGGAGCACTTTTCCATAAAGCAAAAGGTGATAACCAAGTGGCTCAGGGAACAAAACAGAGATTTTGGGTCCATGGCCTGGAAACTCCCCAGATCCTAATCCTATTGAGAACTTGTGGTCAATCATCAAGAGACGGGTGGACAAACAAAAACCTACACATTCTGACAAAATGCAAGCATTAATTGTGCAAGAATGGACTGCTATCAGTCAGGATTTGGTCCAGAAGTTGATTGAGAGCATGCCAAGGAGAATTGCAGAGGTCCTGAAGAAGGGCCAACACTGCAAATATTGACTTGCTGCATTAACCCATTCTAACAGTCAATAGAAGCTTTTGTTACTCATAATATGATTGCAATTATATTTCTGTATGTGATAAAAACATCTCACAAACACACAAAAACCAGAGGGCAGCAGATCATGTGAAAATATAATAGTTGTGTAATTCTCAAAACTTTTGGCCATGACTGTACACCACACGCATCTGAGAGGTTACTACTCCTAGCCCTTTCATTAACACTAGCACTACTGCTTGCCCCATCCGTAGCCCTTAATCTATCATTATCAGCTTGAAGCTGTTGCACATGTTCTGTTAAAACCCTGAGCTGCTCATCCATATTGGGGTCTGCCACAGACATATGAACCAACAAAAGGGAAAGAAAAAGACCAAACCAAAACCAAATGCTGGTCCACCAAAAAGGAAAATATATTTTTTTGCTTCCTTGAAGGCTTGATCCTTGGTCCCCACCGGTCTTCAGACAATAGCCACCGTGTTTTTTTTTTTTTTTTTCACAACTAAACTGGGTGCCCCAAATCTACAAACTATTTCAAGCCAATTACGTTACCCTTCTCTTCTCTGCATTAGAACTCAGATCCTGCTGACTACGCCATAAATTTGGCCCTCACCAAGTGGCAACCCAATCCACTATCACTTTTGGACACTTCCCTGTAACCAGTTATCCTTTTCTTTTTTTCAGGGCACACAGAACTCGACTGAAACTGATGCAGTAGAAGATTTTTTATTACCCCAATGGCTTGAGCAGCACCCCAAATGTGGCCAAACCATTCATTCTAATACCACCCTCAGTTTCCTGACGTATTAACACCCACTTTACAATCCCATGTGCATATCAAAAAATAAAAATAAATCAAACCTACACACCAAAAAAAGTTCACTTTCAACCGAACGCTGTACACTTCCAAACAACATACACAGCACAAGTACTTCCCCAAATTAGAGTTAAGTCCGTACAGTACACAGAGGTAGGCTACAGTTGTTCAACATATCATGTAAGGCCACACTAGTTAGCCAGTAGGGAACAGAGTATTCTTTATCTTCAATATACATATATGATTTTTGGCAACCCAGATTAAAATATACTCAGATTATCAAAACAACAACAACAACAAAAAAAACCAAACAGAACATTACAAAGGACACCAGACAATGAAACAATGCAACAGAAACTGTAACCAAAAACAAAACAAGAAAAAAGTGGCTATTGTCCCCACAGGCACCAGCATTCTGCAACGTATACACAAGCACGCCATTAGTCAAACAAGCCTAGGTGTAAAAGCTAACGGCTACTAAAACTAGCCCAGCTTGTACCTGTATCACAGCAGTGTTAGGCCCCTTTAACCCAGTTCTCCAGCTTCTGTTGGCCACCCAAATCTGGCTGGAGCTGTAATACACAACTACTTCTTCAAAAAAAGAATAGTTTAAGCTAGTTTCAACAACAAATAAAAGTTAACAATCTCATACCTGCTTGTTAATGGCTACAGGTACTAAACCTCCAGCACTGAACCTCCCAAGCACGCTCTATTATCTGCCTGTAAGTGGTCCATTCATGCTTCCTCCGACATCCAAACCAAATGTGGGCCACTCTATCCACTCAGGGGATGATCCTCATTCAAACACTGAAACTGCAGTTTCCACAACCCTCCCTCCACTATCTGCTTTTGCTAACCAACCTTAGGATGCGCAAGAACAGAGAAATCTCTTAATTATCAGCCTTTTACCAGAACGGAGAGCTGCACGCGACCGGTGGAGACCAAACGAGACCAAAAGACCTTTTAACCACCTGTCACGGGACTAATATACCCCTTTAGAAATGGCCACCTTCAAGCTCGGCTTTCATATTAAAAGTCTCTCTCTCACCTAAAAATGGCCACCCCCGGGGGCAGACTTCACATTTAAAATACCTCCCTCGTATTTAGCCCTGCTGGCTACATGTAAATGAAGGTTTTACTCTCAGGAGTAGACAAATGAGAATATTCTGTTTAACATCAGATAATAGTATCTATCACATTATATTTACATACACTATGATTAATGTTAATGCTAATTTAGTAGTTCTTTCAGGGAGAGAATTCAGTTTGAACATCTCAGGATGCTACAAGATTGTCTAGAACATTTAATATAATTTTTGATTCATGAATAAAATGTATATAATATAAAATAAAAAGTTTTCCATTGAGTAATTATTCAACCTGGATATATAAATTTACCTAACCATATACATCAATAAATCACAAAATAATCTAAGCAGACTACAAAATGGCAGAATTAAAATAATTAAAATTTGGTAACATTTAGACATTGTAATACAACAATTTAAGAAATACTTTAAGAAGCAGCACCAAGACCCAGTTTAAGAAAGCAGACTTAAATTTAAAATCTCCTGCTATCTGGCAGAGTCTGTCATGTATGCTAAGATTTTTGTGACTCTCAGAAAATTAAGACCTATCACCATTCTTGACAAAGGAGATAACATTGTGCATGACCAATCCTATTTTATGCCAAATCCATCTTGAGTGTTTGTTTTTATAAATCCTTACATTTGTCTTCTCTGACCATAAAACCTGCTATTTCAAAATTTCAATACAGCATACCAGTATAGCATTTTCATTTTGAGTATGCTCCAGGTTCTTAAGTTTGTTTTCATTCTTGGCTGCAGAACCTTCTGACAGAATCTTCTGGCAAATTTATAATTAATTATTGTAGTTTGGGGTAAAAAATTGTATATTAACAAAATAATTATTATATAAGGGAATATTGTTTGATCTCAAATATCAGGGAAAATTGTTTGTGTAAACATATTTTCAAGTATTTGCTAAAACGTTGAAGGTTAAAGAGTCTGTAGTGGTTAAAAACTTAAGGATTAAGGTTAAGTTTCTTTAATACTGGTTTAACTGTTGTTTTGATTGTGTCCAGAACGATGCCTGTTTCCACAGTCTAACTACTGCCTTATGAACAGAGTTCTCTTTTGACATGTATAAAAAACCCAAAATGGAAATTGTATTGCTGGCCTCACTCCATAAATCAAAATCTAACAGACAAGTTGTCCTATCAAGCTTGTGAATGTTGTGATGGATATCATTCTCTGTGTAAACTATGCAAAGCTTATTTCCATGAAGGTCAAGATTATGTCCTGTTCAATAAATCAGGAACTAAAGGCCGTAGTATCATCACAATGACATTGTATCTTAACATGTGAAAATCTGTAGGATAATTTTATCCAGGACCTCCAATCTAAAAAGTCATAAAGGATTCCAGTCCTAGGTCCTTGCCCTTCATAACCAAAGTGCCATTTAATTCTCATTTGTGTGAGTAATGGTAACCACAGTTCTCACCAACCGTGCTGTCATTTTAAACACCCAATATGGAAATTGTAGGGCTTGCCTCATTGCATAAACCCTAACCCAACAGACAGGTGTGAAGGAAATATTGATTATATTCATGTGTGATTCATGTTATTCATGTCCATGCAGACACAATAGCACATTCTGTGTGTAAAGTACTGCTTGCACTGCTTAGTATTTAACTGTAACCATATTGAAGATGTTTTTCTGTAAGACTTAAGTTTTCCGTGAAGCAGCAGAGTTACAGATAATACTGCTTATCCGTTTCAAGGTTGAATCCCAGGGAAACTGATAACTGCTCCTGGGAAGCAGGCATCAGTGGCGTGCACAGACATTTTGGGGGGGCAAGTGCTCGGGGGGGGGGGGGGTGGTGAAGGGCACTTTTTAGCGCACATGGAACACTTCATTATAAAAAAATTACAAGCATATGTTGAATGAAATGTGACATTTTATTTGTAACATTCTCTAAACGTGAGTTTTCAATGGAGAAGTCACGCAGCGAACTGATAAAATTTAAAATTCATATCCAATATTACAGTCGTCATTCAGTTAACTTCTGTTTACCCTCCACTGTCTGCAGGCCTTGTTGCATATATTTTGCAATTAGTAAATCAATATAGGCCTACAATTAAGACAGTAAAAAGACCAAAAAGTATGAGAAGGAGTTATAGGCTATGCAGATGGGCATTTTTCACAGGTAATGGGGAACTTCCCGTTTCTTCTTTCACAAATGAATGTGTTAATTTATGTTGTCTAACAAAACCTATACAACAGAAAACGTTCAGCTTAACACATAGATTTGCAAACTCTACCTTAATTACTTGTATGTGGTCGTCCTCACGTTATCTATCATTGATTTGGGCTAAAGCGACTAGTTTATCAGGTGACCAGTCGGCTAAAAATGCTTAGTAGTTTGGTGCTGTATGACACATTTTACTGCACAACAAAATGATTTCACGTTGGTCTTAGAGGGCAAACGGTACGATTTGACTTGATGTGTATGTGACCTGGCTGGTGGGGACGGGAGAAGAAGTCTAAAGCCTGGTTTATACCAGAGCCCTATAGAGAGAGAGTCGCGTCAACTCCGTTCACTCCAATGGACCAGTTTTTTACAGCAATGGCGGATCGTGGAGCCTGTCAATAGTTCCCGGAAGTTAGCAGCAAATACGAGCAGCGCAGTCAAACTGGAGCAGTGGACCATCTGTGATACACTTTTACAGGTTAGTACGCTTAAAAAATCAGATTGTGTATTATAAGGACATCAGAATCAAATTAGCATGTGCATTAAAATGTGAATTAAAGCATTTTAGTGAATTATCCACCTCTTAATAAGCAGATTTAGGGAACTAAATCTATGCTAAGACAACGCGAATACGGTTAGCGAGATTTCACATTAACGACCGACAGCCTATTAATTGTAAATTCCTCTCTTAATGCCATTTCACCTAAACGCGATGTTTTTGCGGGGTAGCTATAAGTATTGGTTAAATATAACATATGAGTGTGATTGTAGAGTGTGTTGGGTCGAGGAGGTGAAATGAGGATATCCATTTTGGAGTACCAACTAACGTTTTATTTCCTTTTATTTTATTTATTTATCCTTTTATTTATTTTATTTTCCTTTTTATTTCGTTTTATTTATTTTATTTTATTAACGTATTTCCTCAGTTTTTGAAACTGCTGGATATAAAAGACGTATACTATTTAGTGTGATTAAGTTTTAAATATTCTATCACTTAAAGAAATAATATAATTATTAGGAGTTCATACTTATTATACCTGTGTCAACACTATAGCTGTGATCAGCAGCTATGGGCCCTGTCTTTACAGGTCCAGTGGTGCATCGTAGTGCAGGGGGCTTCCTCTTTCTGAGTGCGGGGCGATGCACAAAAATGGTGGGAACAGCATCTGCTCTCAGCCTAGTCTTGCCCTGTTTGGTTTTGATGAACTGGTCTGCCTCAAAATGTGCCTGCAGAGTGATGTGAGTTTACTCCTCACACATGACAACTCAGTTTTGTCTACCCATATACATATTCCATAGTGGGTGAATACACAGTATTAGAGAACACTTACTGGATACGTATACACTCATTACACGTATAAAAAACAACCAAGGATGTGCAACAAGTTCAAATTCATATCACATCAATACTCATAATAATCATTTTCTCCTGTATTTTTCTCCTCTCTCTCTTTAAGCCAAAGAACCATAGGGGATTCAATGGAGCCTGCAACTAGATAGCACCCTCACCCTGCACCCGAGTCTGTCTGGAGTCTTAGATTTTTTTTTTGTTCACTATTCTGTATTTTAATAAATCAGGCATTAAGCTTTCCAATAGTGTGTTTATTGTGAAAAGTGCAAATGCAGTGTTTGATGATTACCTCACATATATATTTGCTGTTGTAATCTTTAGTGAGGGTAAGATTGCTCCTGCTTAGTTGAGACAACCATTTTTTTCTCCTCTCAGTATCAGTGGGGAAACCATACATTTTTGCTCGATTGGAGCATCCCCATGCAACACAGCAAACCATGGTGGACACTACACAAACAACACGGAGGAAAGGACCCAGAAAAACTGCTTGACATGATATTCATATTTGAGATTATTAGAGATTTATTTAATGAATTAATTGCTGTAAATAAGTGTGTATTAAAAAGACAAGATATATATATATATATATATATATATATATATAATGTATCTATGTATTTTAATATGTCATATACTGTCTGGATATAAATGTAATGTGTTTTAATGTACCCTTTTAAAGCATATTTCTGCACAATGAAGTCAAAGAAAATTTTCCTTCTGTCAGAAAATGTACATTAGTCATTTAGATTACTTAGATCACCAATACCATTGGATTACAGAAATTACCATGAATGTTAGAAAATTAATCTCATCTGAATTTCTCACCCCTTCCTGTCCCTCTAAATATATAAATGAACGTAATATATAACAATTATAAAACAATCAAAGCATTAAACAGCTCTAAAATTAGCCTAAAGTTGGTCGTTATATGTTCACAATAATCCTCAAATCGCAGTTCTGTCTCTGTGTTTATGCGCTCAAATTGAACTTCCTGGAACTATCTGAAGCCTCCGTGAATCACGTGACCATCAAGCGTTTTGAACTTCCGTTGTCGCGACTCTCTCTCTATACGGCTCTGGTTTATACTTTCGCGAGCGACCGTAGCGCGCGACTCCGCCCACCTCGCGCGACCCTGCGCGAGCGGTGTAGGCGTTTATACTTTCGCGAACGTCGCGAGCGTCGCTGCAGTGTTCTCCGAAACGATAGGTGGCAATAGGTGGCAGTGGAGAATAAAAAACCTCTGCAAAACCGGGGAAAGAACATTTTTACCTGACCAGAGACCGTATATATACACCAGGCATCAAACATAAATATGGCTTTGCAATGTTGTCCGAAACGATATGTGGTAGTATAAAGAAACACCCCTCAAAAAAAGGAGAAGGAACATTTACCTGACGCATTTTGATGTTGCTTTGTGTTTCAGGTTTGAAAAGTGCTGGAATTTAGGCTAAAGTACATTAAAATGTTGAAATTACGTTAACAAATACGAGCCTCTTGTAATTCCAGGACGAAACATGAGAGAACGTGAAGACGTTAAGATTGAGCGTTTTGAAAATAAACAACCATTAAATAATGTGATAAAAAGCGAATTATTTCGAATTATTTCGAGTATATGTATTAATATTTAACTTAATTATGTTTATCGTGTTGGAAAATATTGAAATGGACCTTGAAAGTTCCGTACAAGTGCTTTAATTCCACCTTGTTTAGGTGTATGAACCCTGCAAACATGACTTTGTCGATCGCGCTGAAGCGCGGCGCGCGCGCGAAGTTACAAAATTCGAGAGGTGCACGACCTCGCGCCGCGACAGCGCGCGAGGCCCTCGCGCACGGGCGGAGCCACAGCGATTACGTCATTTTCGCCGCGCGGACGGCGCGTCAAGTATAAACCAGGCTTAACTGTGACCGTGCGTGTTGTGCTGAAGACGCTTCGTTCCACTCGCTGAACTGAACTGCTGCTGCAGCGCATCTGGTGTGACAAAGGAAGAGAGAGCTCGGGTGTGTGCGAGGTGGTTTTCAAAAGATCATTTCAGGTTCAAACCGACCTCAGTAAAATGATAAAAAAAACCCGAAGTTTCAAAAGGGCACTTTCGCTGATAAAGGGGCACGCCACTGGCAGGCATCCTTAGTTTTTTCTACACACACATTTTGACTTTAAGAAATTGGACTGAGAGAGACAGTTCAGAGTTACTGCATGAAGCGTAAGCTTCACATCATACTTCACATTTATACTTTTATAGCTAATCCCAACCTTTTCTTCACAAATTGACAAAGGTGCCACGCTCCGACTGATGGTTTAAAGTTTTATTACAGACTTTTTCTGTCTCACAACTTCCAAGACCACCGTGAACACTGAAATAAAATGCAATACACGTCAACGAAAACATCATCTTCCGGTCTATGAATTATTTAACGAATTATTTCATAAAACGCTAATGCTCTTCAACCTAATTTACACACACATACAGACACAAGAATATATCACTCAAATTATCATACCGTGTGCACCTCCAACCAGAAGGTTAGGCATTGCTAGAAGTCCATTTTCTTCACAGTTCTTTGTCCTTTTATAAGCCGCTTGCACACATCGACTAACTATTAACGAAACTTACATCCCTTCCCCCCAAGTGCATCACGTGACCAACTGATGACCTCACTGCTGACATGGTTAGGTGATGTTATTAATTAAACAATTCTCCAAAGTATACACATAATAATCAAGAAATATACAAATATGAATGGATATTAAAAGAAAATGAATAAATTTACACAAACAAAATGCTTGCTTATTAGTGCATTTGCTACAACTTTTATATTTTGTAACTCTCTTGATATCAAATAAATACTGCTTAATATAATTATAAGACCTCGACTTCTGTGCCATCAATTCCACCACACAGGTTGTGAATTGTGATTTAGTTGTCATAAAATGGCAACTATTATAAGTGATAAAGAAGGCCCCAACACCAATATCACTGGGTCACAGCATAGAAAAATCTACAAGGTTATTTTTTTGTTCATTGTCAGATTATGAATTAAGGCAAGAAGGCAGTGGGCAGTCATGGCCTGGTGGTTAGGGAACTGGTCTTGTGACCAGAGAGTTCCGTGTTCGATTCCCTGACCTGAGGCCATGACTGAGGTGCCCCTGAGCAAGGCCCTTAACCCTCAATTGCTCACTTGTATAAAAAATGAGATAAAAGTGTAAGTCGCTCTGGATAAGGGCGTCTGCCAAATGCCATAAATGTAAATGTAAAAGGCAAATAAAATAAAAGAACATATAATGTCTAAAGCTGCAAAGTTTGTACAGATGCAGCCTCATTTTGTAGAGATGGGCTCTCATGGCCCATCGGGTCTCACACTGGGTATGTGAGCACTGTGGGACTGATGGATCGTGCAGGGGCTTCTGTGATTACCTGCATTCCTGAGCCCAACACTGTGGATGTTGCCCAGCCTCATCTCACCTGCACCTCTGCAGGTGCTCCTCCTCCTGACGCTGCAGCATTATGGTCTTCAATCATGACTGAGAGGATTTATTGGGGCACTACCATGGATAACAGGGAAAAATTGCTACATTTTTATTACTATTATTTGTGAATAATTATTAATTCACTCTCAGCTTTGAGAGCCCAAGAGAGCCCACCAAACTTTACACATGACACAGTGCAGTCAAACATGTACCGTTCTCCTGGCAACTGCCAAACCCAGACTCATCCATCAGATTGCCAGATGGAGAAGCGTGATTTGTCACTCCAGAGAATGCGCCTCCACTGCTCTAGAGTCCAGTGGCAGCGTGCGTTACCCCACTGCATCCGACACTTTGCATTGTACTTGGTGATGTATGGCTTGGATACAGCTGCTCGACCATGGAAACCCATTCCATGAAGCTCTCTGCGCACTGTTCTTGAGCTAATCTGAAGGCCACGTGAAGATTGGATGTTTTTAGTGACTGACTCTACAGAAAGTTGGTGACCTCTTCTGCTTCAGCATCCACTGACCCCGCTCCGTCAGTTGACGTGGCCTACCACTTCGTGGCTGAGTTGCTTTCGTTCCCAAACACGTCCATTTTCTTATAATACAGCTTAGAGTTGACTGTGGAATATTTTTAGGAGTGCAGAAATTTCACGACTAGATTTATTGCATAGGTGGCATCTTATCACAGTTCCACGCTGGAATTCACTGAGCTCCTGAGAGAGACCCATTCTTTCACAAATGTTTGTAAAAACAGTCTGTAGGCAGACTTTTAATTTTAAACACCTGTGGCCATGGAAGTGATTGGAACACCTTATTCCGATCATTTGGATGGGTGAGCAAATACTTTTGACAATATAGTGTACATACAGTATATAGTACATATTGTGGCAATATAGTATACATAGTGTATAGTGTACATATATATATATATATACAGCAGGACATTGAACTGCTCCTTACATGATGATGGTGCTCTATGATGTCTTGGTCAGTAGTCACCACGTGGTCATGGTAGATGCTGCTCTGTAGAGGTTTGAGTCTGTAATAATACCCTCTGTAAATTGTTCTTTAAATAGGGCCTCATGAGTCCTTCTAGCTGTTCTAGCTTTGAGTATGTACTTCTGAGTTGGTGTTTTATGGATTATTTAGACATACGCCTTATGAGCGTATACTTTGCTTTTTTAGGATTTTGTATGAGACCTTAAGCTGTCATATGTAAAGGTTCCCATACGAAAGCCTTGCTTGATTTCCAGTGAATATAAAAATTATAGAATGAGAGTATTGAGATTTACAGATAATATTTATTTTGTACATTGTAATTGTCTTTGCTTGGAGTTGTGGGTGTATGTGGTGTGTTTGTTTTGCGTTTTCTATCCTAATCTGAGTGGAGTTTCCATGTTCTCCCTGTGTTTGTGTGGGTTTCCTCTGGGATCTCTGGTTTTCTCCCACAGTCCAAAAACATGGAGGTTAAGTAATTTGGCAGTCCCTGACAAATTCTCCCTGAGTCTGTGTCTCTCTCTGTTCAATAAAATGCAGTTGTATGAATGTGTGTGTGCTTGTATGTCCAGTGGTGGATGGTGCTCTGCCACTAGGGTCCGTCCTCTCTTCCTTTCCTGCACCCCATTCAGTCCCCCAGGGGGCTGTGGATCCCAGTAGAGAGTACACTGTGCGCAATTGGCTGCCACTTCTTGCTGGTGTGTGTGGGATTGGTTGTCTGAGACTTGTACCTGTGTTAAAATTGTAAAAGTGCCTTGGGTATCCTGAAAGGTGCTATATAAATTGAACATTCATTAATAAATTTTTCTTTCTAAGGAATTTAGTAGATGGGCTGGTGTTAAGTTCATTTTGTTTTTTGTGTTGGCATGAACCCACCCTGAAGTAATTGTACTTTTTGTTTTGACTCAAATTGTGATTATATTCTATTTTGTCATTTTTAGCAGATAATTTAAAGTCAACAGTGGGTGAATTAATCTGTGTGGTGCCATTTTTGGCAGTAGATAATTGAGGTGCATTAGGTTTTTTATGATAGGGTTGGAACACTTTGGGCTTAAATAAGGCAGAAAAAAGGATCAGGTCAAATGTGCTAGCATTCAGTAATCATTTAATACTTCTAATACAAATTTGCTGATATCAGTGCAAATTCTGTGTTGTAGTATTGTATATTATAAATAATGCAATAAAACAACATTATTTAGAGGTTTTCCAGCATTAATGATTCCCTTAATTACAAAAGTTTTAACATTAAAAAAATGTAGCTGACATGCTTTGTTTATTCTGGTAGAATACTAATATCATAGAACCCTGAACTTGTATTAGCTTTTCTTTTTCATGTCAATATAAGAACTACAACAATAATCTCAATAAAGTCTGCATAATGCAAATTTGGAATCTGGAAAAGAGAGAGAGAGAGAGAGAGAGAGAGAGAGAGAAACCGTGAAACTCTGAGCAGATATTTTCTCATGCTTTTATTTTGAAGGGACTGAACACAAGCCTATTTATTTCTAATTCTGTGGATGTAGAGTAAAGAATGTATATATCCAGACAACACAGACATGGCAATAGCAGCAGACCAGATTATAAAAAATGTATTTAAAGTTAAAACACCAAAAAGAAATCCTGCTACAAATAAAGAGCTGTACTGAATGACCATGCATACTATTGTTATTAGTATTACTTTAATAGCCTTTCTCTTCACATGATTAGCCCTCTCTCTATCCTTCCCTTTCTGACCTGGTCCTGGATGCCTGAGAGCTCTAAATATAGCCAAGCAGCAGAAACATTTAATGGAGAGGATGATAAAGTATGCTGGTAGAACAACACAAATGAACAAATGAACATTTAGTGAGCAAAACACATACACATAGAACACACCAGACACAAGAATCATCACCCACACTGCAGCAGAACACATGAGTCTATATCTTAGTGCCTTGTACTTAAGGAAGGTGATGGGATGGACAACTGCCAAATATTGCTCCAAGCAGATGAAGCAGAGAAACAGAGGGCGGCCAGTAAAATGTGCTGCTGATGAATAACAATCTAACAATGAAACTTGTGGGTATTTTGAACCAAGATTGGAGGCCAAACCACCCAGACAAAACAGGAGATCACAAACAGTGAAATTTAGGTTGAAAAATTCTACTATGATGCCACTTCTTTTGTCCATGAAAATGAGCCACAGGACATAACATTTGGTTGGTATACCCAAAATGGCATTGATGATATAAAAGAAATTTAATGTAGTTTGGGTTTGTACATCACAAATGCTTTTACTTGTAGTGTTGATGAATGGGAAAAGGTCAGGTGTGGTGGAAGGCTCATCAGAGACATTCATCTTCAGAATTCTGATATTCAAAAAAATGAAGTGGAGTTGTGATCTGTGGAAGAGGAATACATATGAACCAAAATAAGAAAGAGCCATTCACAATCCTGCACACACCACCACTGCACCATCCATATTGATAACCTGTGGTCATTCATATACACCATCAAAAGCAGAAATAATTTTTATATGTTCATTCAATTAAGAAGATGAAATATAATTGTCTGGTATAAATGCTACATATCTTTTTTGATTCATTAATAAAAAAAAACTGAGTAATTATTAAACCTGGATAAACAAAATTACATAACCACATACATAAATCACAAAATCATCTTACCAGACAACAAAAAGGCAAAATTCAAATCATTATAATTGTGTAAAATTTACACATCATTGTAAAACATCAACCTAAGGAATACTCACAGTTGATATGTAAATGAAGGTTTTATTCTCAAGAATAAGTGAGAAAATTCTGTTTAACATCAGAGAATAGTATCTATCACATTATATTTACGTACATTATGATTAATGTTAATGTTAATTTAGCAGTTTGAACATCTCAGGATGCTACAGGATTGTTTAGAACATTTCATATCTTTTTTGATTCATGAATAAAATTTAAATGTTTCATTGTGTAATTATTAAACCTGGATATATAACTTTACCTAACCATATACATCAATAAATCACAAAATAATCTAAGCAGACTACAACATGGTAGAATTAAAATATAAAAAATTAGGTAACATTTAGTCATTGTAATTCAACAACAATTTAAGAAATACCTACAGAATACTGTATGTAGATGAAGGTTTAAATCCCAGGTGTAGACAAGTGAGAAAATTCTGTATAAAATCAGAGACTTGTATCTATCTCATTATGTTTATGTACATTATGAATTCTGTCAATTTCAGTAGTATCTGAGTTTCTCTCTGTGAGAGAAAGAGCTCCACCCCTATGAAGCAGCACCAATACCCTGTTTAAGAAAGCAGACCTAAATTTAAAATCTCCTGCTATCTGGCAGAGTCTGTCATGTATCCTAAGATTTTTCTATTACAAAATCAAGACCTATCACCATTCCTGACAAGGGAGATAACATTGTGCATGACCAATCCTATTTTATGTCAAATCCATCTTGAGTGTTTGTTTTTATAAAGCCTTACATTTGTCTTCTCTGGCCATAAAACCTGCTTTTTCAAAATTTCAATATAGCATACCAGTATAGCACTTTCATTTTGAGTATGCTCCAGGTTCTTAAGTTTGTTTTCATTTTTGGCTGCAGAACCTTCTGGCAGAATCTTCTGGCAAATTTACAATAATTGTAGTTTGGGGTATAAAATTGCATATTAACAAAAATAATTACTATATAAAGGAATATTGTTTGATCTCAAATATGAGGGAAAATTGTGTAAACATATTTTCAAGTATTTTCTCAAAAGTTGAAGGTTAAAGAGTCTGTAGTGGTTAAAAACTGAAGGATCAAGCTTAAGTTTCTTCAATATTGGTCTATCTGCTGCTTTGAGTATGTCCAGAAGGGTTCCTGTTTCCACAGTTTAACTACTGCCATATCAACAGAGTTATCTTTTGACATTCATAAAAAAACATCCAAAATGGAAATTGTAGTGCTGGCCTCACTTCATAAAACAAAACAACAGACAGGTTGTCCTATCAATCTTGTGACTGTTGTGATAGATATCATTCTCTGTGTAAACTATATGCAAAGCTTATTTCCATGAAGGTCAAGATAATGTCCTGTTCAATAAATCAGGAACTAAAGGCCATAGTATCATCACAATGACATTGTATCTTAGCATATGAAAATATGTAGGATAATTTTATCCTCCAGTCTAAAAAGTCATAAAGGACTTTACACCCAAAGTGCCATCTCATCCTCATTTGTGTGAGTAATGGTAACCACTGTTCTCACCAACAGTGCTGTCACTTTTAACACCCAATATGGAAATGGCAGTGCTGGCCTAATTGCATAAACCCTACCCCAACAGATAGGTTGTGAATTGTGATTTAGTTGTCATAAAATGACAACTATTATAAGTGACAAAGAAGGCCACAACATCACAATCACTGGATCACAGCATAATTTAGTAGATGGGCTGGTGTAAAGTTCATTTTGTTTTTTTGTGTTGGCACGAACCCATCCTGAAGTCATTGTTCTTTTTTTTATTCAAATTGTTATTATATTCTATTCTGTAATTTTTTGCAGATAATTTAAAGTCAGCAGTGTGTGAATTAATCTGTCTGTTGCCATTTTTGGCAGTCAATAATTGAGTACATTAGGTTTTTGTGATAGGGTTGGAACACTGCGTTTAAATAGGGCAGAAAAAACTGTCAGGGCAAAGGTGCTTGCATTCAGTAATCATTTTATATTTACATTTAAGCATTAAGCAAATGCTCTTACCTAGACCCACAAAAATGTGCCTTGACAGTAACTCAAGTTACTCTTAAAGTAAACTACTTCTGAAACACAGGAATCAATGCTGATTCATAGAAGGGAAAAGTAAGCATAAGCTCAATATCAGATGCAATAGCAAACTGCACACATTTTTGGCACCACGTCAAATGGAAAACCGTGGTGCCTGACGATGTTATGGACAAATAAGGAGGCTGTGTCACAAGCGGAGAGGAGATTCGGCAGGGCCAGGAACCTTGCTACTTTAGAGAATCGGTTCACGATAACCAGGATAGTAGTGTTACCCCGAGAGGGGGGTAACCCAGTAACAAAATCTAGGGCCACATGAGTCCAAGGCCTAGACAGGATGGGGAGAAGACCCAACAGCCAGGTTGTTTTGGCATGAGAGGCCTTGTTACGGGCGCACGTCCCACAAGTTGAAACAAACTTCCCCACCTCTTGGTCTATCTCGGACCACCAGAACCATCGCTTATTGAGCTCAAGGGTGTTACGTGCCCCTGGGTGAGCAGTGAAGGGAGAGTTATGACCCCACTCCATCACCTTCTTCCTCATAGACAGGTGCACAAACAGATGGCCAGAAGGGACTCCACTAGGACCAGGATTTCGGGTAAGTGACCGTTTTACAGCAGCCTCGACGTCCCACTGAATGGGAGCCACTATCTTGGATGAAGGTATGACAGTGCTAGGCTGGACCAAATCGGGTGGCACCTCCCACTGGCGAGACAGTGCATCAGGTTTACAGTTTTTGGTGCCAGGCCAATAGGAGAGTGTAAAACTGAACCAGCTAAAGAAAAGTGACCACCTGGCCTGTCTAGGGTTAAGACGTTTGGCCTGTTGGAGGTAGGCCAAATTTTTATGATCCGTCGACACCAGAAACGATTCTTTGGCCCCCACCAACCAATGCCTCCATTCCTCTAGCGCCAGTTTCACAGCCAACAATTCCTTGTCACCAACGTCATAATTTGTCTCTGCAGGTGTCATGCGGTACACGGATGAAGTTTCTGAGGGATACCTGACCGTTGAGAGAGGATGGAGCCTACTCCGTAATTGGAGGCGTCAACCTCAACAAGAAACGGCAGATCAGGGTCAGGCATCCGCAGAACAGGCCCGGATATAAACTGCTTTTTTAGTTTCTCAAAGGACTCCTGGGCCGCGGTAGACCACACAAAGGGACCTAGGGTTTTCTCGGAGAGATTAATGAGCGGGGCCGCCAGAGTACTGAACCCCTTTAAGAAGCGGCGATAGAAATGAGCAAAACCCAGGAACCGCTGGACTTGCCGTAGTGAAGAGGGAGTCGGCCACTGGGTGACTGCCCAAATTTTGGACGAGTCCATAGCAAGAGTATTAGGGGCTATTTTGTATCCCAAGAAGGCTACTTCTTGGATATGAAAGAGCGATTTCTCCAATTTACCTTATAGGTGGTTCTCGCGCAAGAGTTGGAGGATCCGCCTTACGTGTTTGATGTGATCTGACAGAGAGTTGCTATATACAAGGATGTCGTCCAGGTAGACAAAAACATACCTATCAAGAGCTTCTCTGAGCACTTCATTTATAAATTGCTGAAAAACATCATTCTACAGTAACATGAATGTTAGCTTCATGAGCATCGGAATTAGCTTGTGTTAGCATTAATGCTAGTTTCGATAGCATAGCAATTAGCTCAGTTACAGTTCTTCTCAGTTGATTCGGTTAATTTCTCACATCATGATTTACATTGGCATCACAACTAGTGCATTTCTCAAAACAGTTAGTGCAAACAGCAAAACTCAATGAAATACATGCAAAAGCAGATACTTCACTCAAAATTCTTTGTTTTTGCCCCAAAAGCAAATATTTAGGTCAGTCAATTTGTCAGTGCCATCAGAGTATCTAGTCTGTGTTCCATTTCCTATGAACAAGGCAGTCAAAATACTTAGTCATGTTATCAGTGCAACTTTAAGTCACAGTCAGTGCAGACTATATTCTGATGGAAACTAGCTAAGCTTTTGATTTCAAGAACGCTGCACATTCTGTGGTATATCAAATACATGTTACACACATACAAACTTACATGGAACACAAAATTATACATGACTGTGTGTGGGAGACTGACGAGCTAGTGTTGATATCCTATATGGTATAAGAATGCAAAAAAAAATTGAATAACATGTCAGAATGTATGTCAATGTGTAGCATTACATCAGAGAGCACATTTCTGAATTACAGTACATACATGTTTTCTCTATGAAATGTTTGAACGATTGAAGACACAGTTGTTCTTCCAATATTCAGCTGCACCCAGCGACCAGCTTCAGCCATTGAGACCATGATTACATGTAAAACATGGTCCACAGTTGTTGCCATTACTGTATTTCACTGTTTTGTCCTCTCAGCCTTAGTCTTACCCCTCTACACCACACAGTCTTACTTCTCTTATTGGCTGTTCACCCTATAGCCTACATGGCCTTGTCTTTCCATTATGAGACTTTGTGATACTGCAGTGTTTAGCATCTATAAATGTTTGCCAATTACAGTAAAGGTTCATGAGACACACCTCTGACCTATGGTTGAGACCATTGGTTGATCTAAGCCTTCACTAATTCCCTATCTTACTGTATCTGAATGTTCACTTGCAAACAATTTAATCAAGTTAGGATAATTTACCAAAATGTAACACAAAAATTTACTAAATAAATGAAATGTAAAATGATGCCTTAGAGATTATGACAACATGTTCAGCACTTTTGCATATAATGACCTAGGCGATGACCCAAAGACTAAATGTTTTGGAGGGCAAGACAATTCAACAGATAATTTGTGCAACACATTTTGATAAACATGTCATAAGCAACTGATAATGACAACTGTCCATGTCCATTTGCAATATGTACAAAAGCATTTGCAAAATGTTAAACACAATGAGAAATGCAATTATGATGTGCACAAGTGACAAGGAGATGTGGAGACTGAATGAACAGTTTTGAGAATTTCAATTCTGATCTGAGAAATGAACCAAATCGACTGAGAAAAACTGTAATACAGCAAGATAGCTAGCAAGCTTGCTAGCAACTCTCACAGGCAAGATGTGTGTTTATGTTTTCTCATATCAGCTATTTTTAACGATTATCTATTTTAGTAACCCACAGATAGACTGAAGTAGATTGTTGTGGATTTACTACTACCCCGTTGTATATTGTAATCGTGTGTGTGTAGAATGGGATGGGTGAGCGGGTCTTAACTCCATCAGCCAATGACTGTGTAAATCCCGCCCACCCGTAAAATCAGGTCCAAAAGTCAAAAGCGAGAAACTTCTGGAGGCGAGAGCGAGACTGAGAGAAGCGCGAGCGAGAAAAGGCGCAACGAAAATGAAAACGGATTCTTCAAGAATATTAAACTCAAAATAGACTATTAAAAACATAAATATTCTGTTTACAAACCTGCTTTTTTAACTCTCAATATTAACGACGTAATTTCTTGGTTATGGATTCTGTTTTTTAATTCTCAAAACTTTAGGACCTATTTTGGCCCCATAGATATGATTGGTCAATTTTACTGTCATTTGAAATTGGTATTGCGCTGAATTATAACTGCCAGGCCCTCTGTAAACGAACAGCGGGACCACCAATTACCCACATTCTGCGGAGGCATCACAGTCCTGATAGGGGGAGACACAGGCTCACGGGCTTCCACTTATATATATATATATATATATATAAGCGGACTTTTTCTCCCCAGTCCGCCCCTGCTAATGAAGAACTGGATGTCAGCACATGCAACACTGTGCCATATTATTAATTTGCAGATTTTTACAATAAGATCATGGGTTCATTATCTTAATCCAAGCAAAATTTTCATTTTCTCTTAAAAACTGCAACAGACAAGCTCTTTGGGGGGAAAAAAGCACACAACCAAAATATCAGACCCCAGAATTAGAACGGATGCTTCTACACATGCTACCACACTTCAAATGCAAATGATAAAACTAATAAAACATATGGTCAAGAGCTGAGATTTTCATACAGCTGCAGCCATTTGAGCTGTGCGCAAGCGGCTTGAGTGAAGCAGAATATAAGCAATGTGGTGATATATTTTCTCAACCCATTATGTCACCCATTTTAATACCTGATCTGTAATTACACTTATTGTAAATTATGCTTTCTGTAATGCTGCCATCGTGGCAGAAATAGTGGGCAGACAAATGCTGAGAAGAACGAGATTTATTCATCGTAAATCCAGAATCTTCAACATGTCACATTCCAGTGTTGATTAGCCAGATATATCCAAGAGAGAGAGACACGACTTATACAAACATGGTTTAGACATACTAACAAAAGGGAGAGATGAAGACCTGTTACTGTACAGCTCCTGAACCTTCCCTTTGGGTGTGTGCATGTGTAATCTGAGTCTGTTCAGGTCCGTATTTGTATTTCCTTTGGGTGAGGTCCAATGTGCGTGTGTTCTCACCTGTGGCTCGTCTTCTCAACACTTAGGTCTCATTTATTACTATTTCAAGCGCATCTCATCTCAGTATCCTGCTTATACCTTGTACTTCGCATCACAAGACCAAACAAACACTGGGGCAAAAATACAAACGATGATAGAACCATAAACTCAAATACTTACAGGGGCTGCATAGTCAAAACAAAGACCAGCAAAGAAACATAGAAATAAAAGGGTATAATACACAGGAATAATGAGGGAACTAAACTAGGAACAGGTGACAATGATAACAAGGGGCATGCTTGCAGATTGGCAGGGGCATGGGAAAACCAAAACATGAGCACATGGAGAAACACAACAAAGACATGTACTGCTGCCCACACCACTGAAAGGTGTGGGCGGGAGTAGCCTACATATGACACAGGTGGTGCAGATTTCCATCTTTACCATCCACCACACCACCTGTGTCATTATGTTCTTAATTTCCTTCTCTTAAAACCCCTTTTCATTTTAAGTGCTTCTTTGGTTATTAATGTTATGTTGAGTTTGTTACTTTTTCATTTGTGTACTTCCATTAAAATCTTCCTTTTTTGCACATTCTTTGCCCATATCAGTTGCGGGTATTATAAGCAGTGCATGAAATGCAGAAAATTACCATTAGTTAATGATATAGTACATTTCCTCTTCAAAAGGATAGTCAGCCTTGATTAGCATTATCTTTTGATGATGAGCAGTATGAGTGGGCACACCTCCAACAGGGCAAACCTACCTTGATTTATCAAGTTCTAATATAGCAACTGACAGAACCAGAAGGTCCTATGAAAATATCATTTTTTTGTGCAGTATACTGATGACATAATGCTTGTCTCACCCAGTCTGTAAGTAAGTGCATACCGTTGAATTGTTACACCTTACCTTTTTAGGACAGCTGGTGGTTTCTGGACAATCGTCTATCCTGACTGATTGTGTTGCTGTGCTTACACCCTGGACCATCTTGTACTGTAAGGGATGGAGAGTGCTAACTGCTCAATATTGTTTACATGACCTAATTAAATACCTAAGTTTACAAAACCCTCTCTTTCAGTGGGGAACAGTTTCCATCACACTGTCCGCTCCTTCAGGGGGTGGACTTGAGCTTACCATGTTCTGTCTCTTGTTCATCCACCCTTCTTTCCAGGGCCACTTCCACACCCCTCAGCAGTGGTTCACTGCTCGGCTTCGAACCATCCACCCACAGCAGAGGGGTTTCCTTTGAACATGTGTATGCTCCTTACGGCCTCAGAATACCAAAAGTGTGCTCTGACCACCAGGTCCAAGAGCCAGCTCAAAAAGGGCTTCAAATCATTTGCTCATAGCAGGGAGAGAGCCTCTGATCTCCAGCACACTAGCATCTCTTTCAGAAAGTGACAGTCTTCATTGCAATGCCCTCTTAGGGAGGTAGTCTAGTTCAATACATTTCTGATTTTGATACTGATGTAATTTCAGTATCTTGTGTTACCATTATAATCTACATTTAGAATAAGGCCAATCCAGCTCTCCTGCCTCCACTGAAATCTGTTACACAACATTGGTCCTGCCAATGAGCAAACCTCACTACTAGTGAGGTTTCAACATATATTTGCAGGCTGAAGAGCAGAAACAACCTCAGTATAAAACATAATGCATCAACCATACTTCACTGGCAAATACATTATACATTTTAACATATAATATGTCTATACACATGAGCCCATGTCTATGGAATATTTGGGACTTTTGAGGCAACCCATGTCCAGAACATCAGTGATGTTGTTTATTCAGACCTGCTGTACTCATCCGTCATTCCAACTGTCAGTGAAATTTACTGGAGAAAGAGGCATGAAAAAATACATGGTATTTTCCATATTTCATTTTTACACAAAACATGCAAATTTTTCACACGTGCATTATATCTGTATAGCACATGTATAATGGTTTACTGGTTTGGAAATTACTGATAGAGCATGAGATTTGCTTTACTGTATTTGCTTTGAAAAGCAGACTATATGTGTACAGAAATTCTAAGAAGTCTTGCATAACCAACTTTCTTAAAGGTAATTATTCAGTGTTCTTAACATTTCTGTAGTAATAGTATATACAAATATACTGCCTTAGAATTTTGCATTTCAGTGATTTTATTTTATGCCTCAATGTACGTAGGTTTATAGATATTTGAACGTCAAAGTAACACCTTTTTTCACTTGCCTGTTTACATTATTTGTGAAGATTTTAAGTCCTTTAATTATGTCTTACTACCTGTAAGTAGATAAAATGAAACATGATTGTGCATTCTGAATGATCTATCAATATTACCACTTCGTTCCTAAACCCTTTTTACTGAATAAATGCTTTCCTGATTTTTATATTACAGCAATGCATTCATAATTTCATTGTCTATCAGTTCATAGACAGTTCCTTTATTTATTATTATTTGTATTGGAAAAATCATATAATCTTATTAGAAAGAATTTCTAATAACCATGGTTTACTGCCACATCAGTTTGTTTCCACATGGGAACACAAACAGATTTTTGGTTCCTCAGGGTTTCTGATAATAATGACTTCAAAATTTATCCTACTCAGGTGAACCCCTGAGCACAGGCTGATGATCTATTGAAATATTGAATATTTTTATAATTAAAAACAGATCACATTAGAATGATATTTTTTTTACCTCTCCTGGATACAGATGTGTGTTTTGCACTTAATGTAACATGACAGTGTATATGATGTAACAGAACAGTGTTGCATTACAGCTGCATTCTTAAACTATAGAATTATCCAGTACAGGGTTTTGAAGGAGATGCAGTCACTTGGCAGTGGCATCAGGCTGTGCCCTGTATTTGGCTTTATTAATTGTTAAATTCCCTGACTTCATATCTTGTGTAGTTTCTTTGTTAGAGTGACTTGCTTTGCTGTGTAGCTGTACTGTACAGCTCCCAGGAACAGGAGATGGAAAAATCACAAATCAGAGAAACAGACATGTGAACCAAAAGAAGGGAATACTGAATACTATCACTCCATTTCATGTTAACACTAACCTGTGGCAAGTGATGCTTTGGCACTCAATACATTTATGACATTTGCTGTTATCTAGAATGGTTAAAGTATTTTTCAGTAATACTGAACTTGTACTTTCTAGTAATCAAACCTTGGAGCTACTAGCACTGTGTGCTACCAGAATCACAAACTAAGTCTTGCTAACAAAGATGAGATTCAAACTCACGTGCAGCCCATCACCTTAGTGTCTCAGGGGATCTCTTCAGTGTGATCTAGTGTACTTTGACAAAGGAGTCATCACAAAGGAGTCTGTGGTATCAGCACCTGCTTCAGTGGTGTTTGTTATTTGTTATTATAGGCAAAATAACAATCAAATCAATAAGGTTAAATTTGTTTTTCAATAAATATGAACATTTCTTTGATGGTGGCAGGAAGGGAGCGAGGTGCAAGTGTGAGTGTAACGTGGCTTGCGCCACGGAGCGAGGAGACGGACACAAATGCTGAGATGAGCGAGATTTAATACAGGGAATACCAAAACCAGGGTCGATAAAACAGGCATGGGTCACAACGGGCAGGCAGTCCAGACATGAAATACGAACAGACATAATCGGACAGAGTACTAAACACGACGGGGAAACACGGAACAGGCAGGAATACTGGCAGCGGAAACAATACTCACAACGAACAGGTTGGAACAAAGCACAAGGCACAAAGTAGACAAAATCACGGATACTGGACTGGGGAAATACTAGGACTTTATACATAGAGACTAACTAGGGACAGGTGATGACAATGACACAGGGGCGTGGTAACAAACAAGGAATCCATCAAAACCAACGAGCAGGGCGGGACAAACAGGCAGGGAACACAGACATGAGGGAACCCAGAGTGACAGCTACGAGAGGGGGCGTTGCCCTACGTGACAGAACCCCCCCTCAAAGCGTGCCACTCCGGGGCACGCAAGGGCAGACAGGACAGGGACACCGACCAGGACAGGACAAGGAACTATGGCACACGGCGAGGGACAGGAACAGCAGACACAGGACAGACCAGAGGGACAGGACCGGGCAGAACAGGACATGGGACCTGGGGCATGGCAGGGACAAAGACAGGGGACATGGAGACTGGCCAAGAGCTGGGCCGGGGAATGGCAACACAGGCAGGGACCGGGCGAGGCACAGGAGCAGGGCTGGACGGGACAGGACTGGGAACAGACACAGGAGTGGGGCCAGGGGACAGGGCAGAGACAAGGACAGAGGCAAACACGGCGTGGACTACTGAGACTGGCACAGGAACAAAGTGGGTCAGGACTTGGGGAACAGACACGGGGACAGGGACCTGGAGGAAACGACCAGACACAGACACAGGGACGGGCACAAGGACACGAACAGGTACACACACGGGGACTGGGACCAACACAAAACCGGGGACAGAACAAGGGAGCAAGGGGAACATGGGCAAAGAGACGGGGGCACAAAAAGTCCAGGCCCAATGGAGGGCAGCACCGTCTCTGGGGACACAGGCGCGGCCGGGCGGCGAGCAGCGGGCCCAGGCGGGGCCGGGCGGCGGCCAGCGGGAACAGGAGCCGGCAGACAGGCAGCGGGAACAGGAACCGGCAGACAGGCAGCGGGAACAGGAGCCGGCAGACAGGCAGCGGGAACAGGAGCCGGCAGACAGGCAGCGGGAACAGGCAGGGTCCACTGGCGGGCAGCGGGAACAGGCAGGGTCCGCTGGCGGGCAGCGGGAACAGGCAGGGTCCGCTGGCGGGCAGCGGGAACAGGAGCCGGCGTGGATGACCTCTCCTGGGTCGCGGGGACAGGAACCGGCGTGGACGACCTCTCCTGGGTCGCAGGGACAGGAACCGGCGTGGACTGCCGACGGGCAGCGGGAACAGGCTGCTGTGGCAAGGAGAAACCCTCGGGGGGCGTGTACGCCAAGCCGACGTCCTCGGGGGGCGGAGCCACCAAGCTGACGTCCTCGGGGGGCGGAGCCACCAAGCCGACGTCCTCGGGGGGCGGAGCCACCAAGCCGACGTCCTCGGGGGGCGGGGTCGCCGCACTGACGTCCTCGGGGGGCGGGGTCGTCGCACTGACGTCCTCAGGGGGGCGGGGTTGCCGCACTGACGTCCTCGGGGGGCGGGGTCGCCGCACTGACGTCCTCGGGGGGCGGAGCCGCCGCACTGACGTCCTCGGGGGGCGGGGTCGCCGCACTGACGTCATCGGGGGGCGGGACCGCCACACTTACGTCATCGGGGGGCGGGACCGCCAAGCCGACGTGGCCAGTACTCCCCCCCAAAAAATACTTGGGGGTGTCGCGATGAGTAGCTGGCGGGATCAGCGGCGGTAGGTCCTCCTCCACAGGGTCCTGGGTGAGCCTGGAAGAATACACAGACACAGAAGCCCCTCGGTGGCTCTCTCTGCGACGGCTCCGCCTCCTCTGTGGCGTTGGGAGCTGGCAGAAGCCATCGAGAGCCAACCGAGGGTTAAGCAAACGCCTGTCTGTGCACTCAATCCGTCTGCCCGCGACTTGTACTACAGGTTTCTCCTCCCTATAGTGATCAAGCCGGGCAGACACGTAGCGCTCAACAGGAGTCTCGACGCGAAAGCCAGTCGAAACCGAAAGTGACTGGGCTTTCGTTGGTGCGCGTCGAGACTTCCGTGTTCCCACAGCGCCAGGGGAATTTCTGTCTCTGGTTCGTTCACGCTGCGATATCGGAGAGTCGAACCGGACCGAACCAGCCAACATCTCATCGCAGCGATTAAACTCACCAGAGTCTCGCTCCCTCGCTGTGTCCTTGTGAGATCGGTCTTTATGTAACGTTCTGCGCAGCGCAGAACAGGGAGGCGGACACAAACGCTGAGGAGAGCGAGATTTATTACAGGAAATTCCAAAAGCAGCGTCGATATATCGGGCACGGGTCATAACGGGCAGGCAGTCCAGACATGAAATACGAACAGACATAATCGGACAGAGTACTAAACACGACGGGGAAACACGGAACAGGCAGGAATACTGGCAGCGGAAACAATACTCACAACGAACAGGTTGGAACAAAGCACAAGGCACAAAGTAGACAAAATCACGGATACTGGACTGGGGAAATACTAGGACTTTATACATAGAGACTAACTAGGGACAGGTGATGACAATGACACAGGGGCGTGGTAACAAACAAGGAATCCATCAAAACCAACAAGCAGGGCGGGACAAACAGGCAGGGAACACAGACATGAGGGAACCCAGAGTGACAGCTACGAGAGGGGGCGTTGCCCTACGTGACAGTGAGCTACAAATGTCTTTATTCTCCATCTGAAAAAAATATAAAAAACAGCAAAGTGGTATGTCAAAAAATACAATAAACATAACAAAGGCAAAACAAACATGCAGTGACACTCAGAGTACAAGCATCACTTGTTGCATTAGTCCGGCACTGTGTGTGGGAAGGCAAGACACATGTAACCAAATAACAATGACACGAGGGGCAGGCTCTAAGGTGCCTGTGGACTTTATATATGGGAGAGAATAAAGGAAAGCAAACAGGGCCCAGGTGTGTGTGATTGGTGATTGGGTGCTTCGGAACGGAGCAAGTGAGCTTTGTGAGTATGTGTGTGTCAGTGGACATGTTCCTCCCTCTGGATGCAGAGATAAAAATACTTTGCTAACTTGTTTATAATCTAATCATTGTGAAAAGTAATATTTTATAATATAATATTTCACAAAGCCTTCCTTTTTTGCCAAATATATATTGTGTCACGCTCAATGGAGGAGGCACGACTAGCGAGAACGGTGCAACACAAAATGTTTATTAACAAACTCTGACGTGAAAGCTCCGGGTGGAGCGCGAGCACAACAGACACTCACTCACGCTGACACGAAACTTTAGACAAAGACGAGCACAAGACACTGCGCGAACGCACATTAAATAGGTGATTAACACCCTCGTGATCTCGAGACAAGGCACAGGTGAGACTACGAACACGCTCACAAACAACCCACACCCACGGAAGTACATACTTGGACATAACGACACGCAGACAACGTAGCGGCACGCCCACAGGGAAGGGTCCGGGGTTGTCACCGTAACATATTGGCACAATATATACATACAAAATATATACTTTACATAATTGAAGCAAATGTTTATTTCTAGTAAATGTATGAGGAAAAGAGAATATTAAACGGATAAGATCGCTTGGCTATACAGAGAAATAATGAATCAGGAAAAAGGTAACAAAAAGAAAAGGAGGGGTCACTAGTAAACTCACCCATGATGATTAACATGCCACTGTCCGACCCCACTGACCTTACTAATCTGATTTTGTCCTCACCATGCAAAATTATAGGGAAAAAAACAAAAACACAAATTATGTTCAATCAATATTGCATGCATTTGCAATCCTCTCAGTTCATGTTATCATTGCATGGCTTTGTGGCAAATGCTTAATTTGCACCCAATTTACATCCTGTTCCCATCTCTGATTCCAATGTTAATGTAACAATCTGGTAAGGCGGGCTGGACATAAATGCAGGAGTTAAAGCATTTAATCAATATAATCGACAGAGAAAATAACAAGATCAAGGAACGCATCACCAAACCAAACCAAAGCAAATCAACACAGCTACCAGACAGCATGAAAACACACAGTAAGGAACTATCAGGGATTAAGGACATCATGAGGATAACTAAACCAAACTAAACATAGCATACAAACTTACAACAAGCATTCACAATTACTGACAAAACACAGGACTAAAATACACAGACCAAACAAAACACACCTCAAAACAATGATGAGGGGACCGAGTACAAGGGATGGGGCGTGAAGACAGACACAATAAGGAATTCTAAAATAAAAGTACAAAGAGGACAACCAAGAATAAAATTTTTAAAAGGGGTTGTCATGGGGACTGTGACAGTTACCAATTCTTGCTTGAAAACAGGCAAAGTCATTAATACTTTCCATATTTCATCATTTGCAACACCTGGTGCATCATGACAGGTGGGGGCAGGGCTAAATGTGACAGGACCCCCTTCCAAAGCCCACGACATGGGAGTGCGCAAAACAAATCAAAACCAGAAACTAAGCAAGTGCGGAGAGAACAGAGGCAAGCACATTCAACACAACGGACACAGGTAGAGGAACAAAATGGGCAACAATTCCAGACAGGCACAGGAACAGAACCACCACCCGAAACAGGACAAGAGATGGGTACGAACACAACAGGCTTGGGAACAGCAACAGAGACCAACACATAGCCAGGAACAGGAGCAGGGAAGGCATAGACTTAACAAGACAAAAGCATCCAAGGCATGAGGCAGTCCATAGACTGCAACGGGCTGCTGGCGGGCCTCGGGAACAGAGTGCTGGCGGGCTTCAGGAACAGGCCGCTGGAGGGCCTCGGGTACAGTCCGCTGGCGGGCCTTGGGTACAGTCCGCTGGCGGGCCTCGGGTACAGTCCGCTGGCGGGCCTCGGGTACAGTCAGCTGGCGGGCCTCGGAAATGCGGACAGGACGCTGGAGAGGCTCGGGAACATGCACATGTGACGACCCCTTCCGGATAATGAGAACACGAGACGAAGACCCCTTCAGGGTCGCAGGAAAAGGAGATGAAGACCCCTTCCGGCAGGCGGGAACAGGAGGTCATCTCTACTGGGTCTCTACTGGGTACTCAAGCAGCTGCTGCCGAGACAACGTCGTGGGGCGCTGTGACTGCGGAGACGACGTCGTGGGAGGTTATGGCTGCTGTGACGGTGCCCTGTTGTGCAGAATCCACTGACCTGGCTTGGGGACAACTGAACTCACCAGAGTCTTGCCCTCTCACTGCGTAGTTGCTAGGCTTTCTGTAACATGGAGTGATGAGGCAGAAACAAGTGCTGAGAGGAGCGAGATTTAATAAAGGGCAAACCAAAATCAAAGTCAAATAAACAGGCTTGGGTTAAATTTGATAAAAAGTTAAATAACGACATCTCCTAACACAGTGGTTCCCAAACTTTTTCTGCCGTGCCCCCCTTTAGTAGATGAGAATTTTTTTGCGCCCCCCCTACACCCCCCCCCCCCATATTGACTAGGGATGCACCGATTCACGTTTTTTACTTCCGATACCGATTCAGATATCTGAGGCTTAGTATCGGCCAATACTGATCCGATACCGATCTGATAGAGTAAAACTGTGCTGAATCGACTTAAAACATTTTTTTTTTAAACAGACATACTGAATTACAAGTTTATTGAAAACTGCACCAGTATAGCACACTTAAACACACATATAAATATGTAAAAACAACACAACTTGCATTTGTTCAGTCAGTGCAATTATGAATATAACATTGAATGTAAAATAAATAATACCAAAGAACCTGAAACTGACAAAAACAATAGGTTCACAACTTTGGTCAAACATGAAAAAAAAACCTTTTAAATGGTTCAAGAATTCTAAATATAATTTAAAATAAATAAGGAGATGAAATAAGAGAAACAGCAATACATATGTGGCTAGTTTGCAAGCGCAGACATCACAGAGCACAAAGCATGTAACAGCCAGAAGTATGTGTACTGTCTCTTTAAGGGAGCGAGTTGAGCGCGCGTATGGAATATTGTTGTTTTTTTAGCTTTCTGCCGTAAACCAAGTCAGACCACTGCTCTTTATTTTATTTCTGTAAGTAATGCATTCAATGAGCTTTGGACAACTCACCAGTTCATGTATGAACAGTCAAGTAGTGCTGTAGCCCAGGTTTATTTTGGTCAACCAGCAAATAAACGGACTAAGTGGAATACCACCAGCGCGAGTACGAGTCAGTGATTCACCTCTCCTCTTAATATTGACACGTGCACGTTTTACTTCAATCAATGAATCAATCAATCAAATTTTATTTATATAGCGCTTTTTACAACAGTTGTTGTCACAAAGCAGCTTTACAAGTGCCGAGTCCTAGCCCCCAGTGAGCAAGCCAAGTGCGACACTTCCAAGCTCCGCGCCCCCCCTGCAATAGCTCCGCGCCCCACCTAGGGGGCGCGCCCCCCACTTTGGGAACCACTGTCCTAACACTTAACTCTGGCTCAAACACAATACAACAAAGACAACACTAACAAACCCTCGGTACACTCACAGACATGGAAAACAGGGCTGTGGTACAAATAACAATGAACAGCACAGACTTGACAAAACACTGGGTTAATATACACAAGATTAAGCCAGGAACACCTGAACACATGAACGAGGGGCGGGGTTACAAAACACAAGGAGCGACCAAGACTGACGGATAGCACAGGGTTACATAAACAAAACAGACTTGACAGGTGGGGGTGGGGCTAGACGTGACTTCATTACTCCATGAATATATAAATAGAAAATTCTTGAAACAAGCTCTGCAGATGAATGGCCAATAATTTGTAATTAATGGCCAATAACTATTGTAAAATATTCTTTTTGCTTTACTCATTTTGATTTAAAAAATCATTAGAGATTTAGAAGCTCTTAGAATCTTCATTAGAATCTTCTAGAATCTTCTTAGAATCACAAGCTCCAAATGTAGGTCAAAGGTAATACAGATTCTTTAATGCTTCCTCACCACAATATATAGCATTCCTGTAAATGACTGTGTTCTTGAAGGAACTACTGCATTCATAATTGGTCTCTTAGTATGTCTTGTCGTGTCCACGGGTTTATAGAAATAATACAGGTGCTGTTATTTAAATTCCACACGCAGCAAATTGAACCTGAATGTAAAATCTTCTTGCAGGAGCAAAATTCTTCAGCCTCAAAAACCTAATTTTAGTTTCTTACCATTTAGTCAGGTAAATGCAAACCTGCTACTCATGCTCCAACAACTTTTCTGTTTATTAACGTTTCCTTAAGATAAAATGTTTCCAAAGCCTTTGACATTATATGTGAGACAAGGAAACGATTTGGGGCATGTTTGATGAACCCTCATTATCTCCATGTAATCCTCAAACTGCTTTTCCCAAATGAAAACTAATAGCCTATTTTATTTTTATTTATTACAGCATTACTTCAGGATGTTAAACCTATCTTTCAATTCCTCTGCAATTCCCTTCACCTATTTTGACTGTTCGAAAGTGCCCCATTTTGGATTTATCTGGTACTGTCTTACAGTATTTCCCTGCATCCTCCTGGGCATACCAGCAAATGCATGGTTCATCTGGCGGTCTCTCCAGGATGGCTTTAAAATTATACCCACACAGGTATTGCCTGTGCTCCTCACAGTGTTGGAGATACTTTTCTGCATGAGTTTGTTTCTCGATTTACTGAATATATTAATTTTAAAAAGTACAGTGATCATAAATGTGTCAAATTTCTGCTATGGTTTGTTTTGGACCTTCAGACTGCTGATTCAGATATGTGTTTGCATTGAGCAATATTTGGCAGTGCTGCATCCAGTTATATTCCTAAGATATAAAAGCATTCAGTACAGGATTGTATTAGCTGCAACCATTTGGTTAATAGCCTCCGTTTATGGCCTGTGTATAGCTCTTGAGTTTATTAATCTTTTCCACGACTTTATTTTCACATGTATGTGCATCATTGGAGAGACTGTCATGGCATTTTGCTTTGTGAACATACTGCATGCCCTAAAATGTACAGGACCAGGAGACAGTGGAAGTGGAATAGGGAACCAGCAAAAAAGGAATGCATTCCATACCATTTCTGCTGTTCTGGTTGGGGTGGTGCTCACCTACTGTCCTCAGACTTTTATTTTTATATTTCATTATATAAATTTAGATGTAGAGTTCACTCAGTGTGACATTTATTCAATTATGGTCTCATTTAATGTGACTGGTGTATTAATTCCACCCCTTATTAAATTGTATAAGCAAGGCCATCTAAGATGTATCAGCACCAACAATGGACATTAGAAAATATGAATAAGAAGAATGATTCTGAAACTCTTTGTACATTTACAGTTAAACCCTACTTCATCTTAAATGCCAATTAAAAGTGGAATCAGAGAAGAAAAACTTTATTTAGCCTGAGGTGTGTGTAAAATGTAGTCTATATTTGTTATGCTGAATATATTTCATGTTGTTCATGTATTATGTTTGGATGTTTATATATTTTAACTGTTAGGATGTTTATATATTTTTATCATGTTGCTCATGTCTGCTGTGGTATTTCAGTCCCCCAGTGTCTTACCCCCATTGCTCTGTTCCAGCACAGTTTGGCCATATGCTTTTATCCATTTTCTTTGTGCTTTTTGTATCTGTGCCCTTTTCATTTATAAGTTTTTTTATTTGCTATTTATTATTCTACTTGACTTCCTAACTTATGCATTCTTTTTATTGTTGGTGGTTTATTATTCTATTCTACTACTAACTGCTATGTTTGTGTGACAGTAAAATATTGTAATATTGAATCTGTAATGAACAATTATAGGTGGAGATTCTGTTCCTGTGCCTGTCCGGAGTTGTTGCCCATTTTGACTGATTAAATGGCCAAAATTTATTTAAATAACCTTAAAGGTGTATGTATCCATTAAGACATTTGAATGTGTACACACTGTTTTCAACATACAAAGTTTTCACAAAAATATTTAAAATTTGGCTTATCAACACCTATAGCTGCCAACATAAAAAAATAAGCCTGTTGTTGTTGTTTTGATAGTATGATAAATTATTATGTTGTGATGATGTATTTTTTGTATAGTAAGTGTTGTATTTTGTATTATATTGTTTTGTATGAGTTTTTTTCTTCTCTCTTTTTAAATTGGAATTTTCCTGCCTCTTTTACTGCCTTTCTTACATCATGACCAGGGGACTACACATGAAAACTAACCTTTGGATAATTCTGGCTTTTTTAACCATGTTTAATCATGTATTTTATGAAATTGCACTTTCCTCTTTTAAATAAACTAAACTATAAACTATTTATCCACAGCAACTAAATTTGCAGTATGAAGTAAGTGAATGTAGGTTCATCCTTAAATTGAATGGCAAGTTTTTTCAGTTCATTTACAAATGTACCCTTTTTCAAATCTACCCATCTTCAAACATTACTGGATTTAGTTGATCAAATAGATGTCTAGACAAATTCCAGATAGGATTTCAGATTACTCATGGTACTGACACAGCTATCTTAATCTAGTTAAGATTAATGACAGTATTAATATACAGTATGTCATATTAATATGTATATAACATTAATATACAGTATGTCATATTAATTACATTTTAATTAATTACACGATTAAAATTACATATGAGTGTGGGTAGTGAAGCATTAATAATAATCACAACAATGCAAAAATATGCTTTTTTTACTGAGTGTAGTAATTAAGCAAACATGGAATTATTGTAAAAATCATCGCATTTCATTCAAAAAGAGATTTTATGGTAATAAAACCAGATGATATTATTTATTTGCAGAACATGTTGCTTGCTATATAAATGTATATAGTAGGTGTATTATCTCTATGTTATGCCTCTCCTGCCTCAGAAGAAGCGAGTTGACCTTGACCTTGCATAAAATATATTTTATTTATTTATTCATTCATTCATTCATTCATTCATGTGAGGTAACTTGCTCGCTCTTTTTCTCATATATTCTTTCTTATATATATTAACTACTTGCCAGATTTTAACATGTGTAGGTCAGGTGAAAAACAGATTAAACAAAACATTATAAATCAAAGTTTGTTTCAAAATAGTAGCAGCTGTTTTTGACTTTCATTTTTGTTTTTGAACGCCTAGTGACTTTTATTCTGATGAGCGTTTAGTAACCCGGAACTTACTACTACATTGTTTCTCACTTGATACTGGTTCAAAAATGGTTGTTAGTGTCCAGTGGGTTATCAACTGCGTGATTTTCAAAGGTGTCTACAATTTATAACGATAGTAACTGGAAACATTTACTGCCGCGAGAGGTTTCCGTTGCGGCTGCCGCATCACTGCGGCCCCGTCATTTGCGGTATATCGCAAAGCGCTCCTGACTTGGGCTGGCAAACTGGCTAGTCTAAGATTTGTAAATATTAGCTAGTGCTAGCTAGCTAGCTAACGAATCAGTCTCGAGCTAGCTAGCTAGCTAAGTACTGGTAAAATGGCCACCATGGAGAAATTGATGAAGGCCTTTGAGTCACTCAAATCATTCCAACAACAACAGGGCCCGTTGTCTGCAGAGGAGCTTGTCCAAAAACAGTAAGTAGCTACAAGGGCTACGTTTACACCAAAAATATTATTTGCTGGCTGCCTAGTTAAGTAGCTCACTATAACATTAGCCAACGTTACCTTCTGTCCTCAGCATCCTCTTTAGAGTCTAGCTAACATAATCCGAAAGTATGTGTTTGAGTCTAAAGACATTTGCTTAACGGTTAGGGGTATTTAATATTCGGGACAACTGCAGTGTCCCGAATAGATTCTGACAGTTAGTCTATCCATTTCTGAGCAATTCTATATTTATTATTTAAATAGACTTGGAACGTTTACACTGACATGTATAACTTAGCTGCTTGTAAGTATTCTTTCAACAGCTTAGTAAATTGAATAAGAAGCTTATGTTGAGACTTATTACTTGCGTTCCTACTTACCTAATCTAATCTAGCCTTAGTGTAGTAGGCTTAATGAATAAAACATCCAACTTGCATGAATTCAGTAAAAGTCAGTGCACCAACGTATTGACAATCTCAGAAAGACCGTATTTTTTCACTTACCATTTTCACAGTCATAAAGAATAAATGCTCAGTATCAGACTATAGTGCAGTAATACCATTACATATGGTCATCCTATGGTCAGTTGTCCTCTGAACTGAAGACTGCCAAGTGTATCCTACATATGAACTAAGCTGATGCCATGTTATGAGGGCATTTTTTCCTATAGTATACAGTATGGTGTTTGCACAATAAACCTTTCAAATGTCAATATAAGACACTTTTGCAAGGTAGTATTGTTTTCCTATATGCTCTGTCTGTCATAAGAGGCACACAAAAGCGATACAGATTTTAGTATTTATTTTAAATGGTGTTTTCTTGAACATATTTCTGATGTTTTCTTTTTTTCTTTTTAGGAAGAAAGATCTAGCTACGACCAAAAAAGATCGTGTGGCTCATTGTTTGACAATATGTGAGAACATTGTAGCGCAATCTCTGAGGTATGCACTACATTCACAGATTAGGGATTAACTCTTATCTTGGATACACTATATAAATATTGTTTAGTTATGTTTATTCCCATCTCTTTATATGGTATTTGCTAGTCTTAAATATAACAAGCAAATATAAACAAATACTTCTGCCATTTTGAGGAAGCAAAATAATGGGTTTGGAGAAAAGTTTCTTTGGGAAGTGCAAAAGTGGAAGATTTAAGCGATTGACAAAGAGCTCAACTGTTGATCCATCAGCCCTTGAGATGGGGAAAATGCCAGTGTCAGTCATTAATATTTTGAGTTTTGTTAAGGTTCAGAAGTTTACTTCTGGGAAATGAGGTAATCTGGATTGGTCAGGAATGCATGCTAATTCTGTTTTATGTATTTCTGTCAGCTTCTTGATTATTAGGGCTGCATTGGGTATGTAAGAATAGAAATTATTTCTTTAAAGGTTTTCCTTGCTCATAGTTTCTGTACCATTAGTTCAGTGGTTCCCAAACTTTTTCTGCCGTGCCCCCCTTTAGTAGATGAGAACATTTTTGCATCCCCCCCCCCCCCATTGACACATGTGCATGTTTTACTTCCAAGCTCCGCGCCCCCCCTGCAATAGCTCCACGCCCCCACTTTGGGAACCACTGCATTAGCTAAAGTGCAAAAAGCCATTGATAAAAATAATCTCATCAGATAGCCTGCCCATTCTTCAGGATTTGAAGTTAGGGGCATGTTCCTTCTACCACAATTCCAATCAGAGTTTCTTTCTATTTAAAATGCAGTTAATTCTTCGGTATTTACGTGGATTTTGCCTTATCGTTGGTTAGCTTGAGCATAGGTTGGAAGAAATTGTAGAATTGTGGGACTTATGTCTGTGTTTTACGCAGGAATGATGCTGACTGTATTATATTTCACACTCTAATTTATAATCTTGGAGTGATTTGTTATGCTAAAGATTTTTATGAAATGACTCCTTCTCATACACTCTGGTTCTGGGATCAGGACTTCTCCGGAGTTCCAGAAACTACTGGGAATTGCCATGGAAATGTTTCTGCTGTGCAGTGACGACAAGGAATCTGATGTCAGGATGGTGGCAGATGAGTGTCTGAACAAAATCATTAAAGTGAGTTCAGTAGTGCTGGCTGCTGTCTCAGTCTCTTCTGTGAGACCATTATGTGTGATCATTTCATTTCTGGAATTTAATTCCTTTCTTTTTTCCCCCGTTAAGAAAAACCTTTTCTAAAGACGTAAAACAAAACAGAACCTTAAATTAAGTTTTTTTTTCTGCTTGTTCTGTATTATCTCTATAGGCATTAATGGATTCCAACTTGCCTCGATTGCAGCTTGAGCTATACAAAGAGATTAAAAAGGTACATTATAGATTGATTTGCATAGATTGCCAACACCAAATGGTGTCTTCATTGATTGTGTACTAACGCATTTGATATTGTGTGTTTGATTTGTAATGTCACAATCTTGTCTGGAAATGAACAAACGTGTGCCTGCAACAGCATACTGACATGTTGGGAGCTCTGTAGGGTTTATATTCAGATATTGGCTATTATTGTCTTTTTTTTTTAAACATAAGTAGAGAGCTGTGTGTCTCTGTTGTGTCTGCAGAACGGCGCCTCTCGGAGTCTGCGGGCGGCTCTGTGGAAGTTTGCTGAACTCGCGCAGCTTGTGCGGCCACAGAAATGCAGGTACAGTCCACCTCTCCGGGGTAATTCCAGACTGACTGCAAGGGCATTTGTGGATACAAGCAACAAGCACATTTGTGAGATAAGCTGCAGTCCTGGAGATTGTAAGCTGTCCTACAATACGCGTCAAACCATTAACAGGCCTCTCCTTCTCCCGCTTGTCAGGCCATACCTGGTGAACCTGTTGCCGTGTCTGACACGGATCACTAAACGTCAGGAGGAAACGGTGCAGGAGACGCTAGCTTCCTCTATCCCCAAAATCATGGCAGCCCTCGGACATTTCGCCAATGATGGGGAGATCAAGGTACAGCCCAGAGTGCTAAATGTGCAAAGCTGTTGTCCACCAGCGTCAGAGCCAATACCTGGGCACAAATACACTGATACGTTGAAATACCTCTTCAGTTTGTGAATCCAGCTTGAACACTGTGTGAGGTTAACTAATATGGATTTTACCATAAGGAAACCAGTAAAAAAGTCTAAAGTATAAAAGCATTATCCCCATATCCCGTGTTATCGACAGCAACATGGCTTTGATGCTCAGGGGCTCTTCATAGCTTATGCTTATCACGAAACCACAGCTGTGATGTTTTCCATGACAACACACTCTTGTTGTGTTCTATAGCTTTAATAGTATTTTGTCCAGATGATGAACCTACTGACATTTAATCATCCTTGAACTGTTTAGAACTGGCAAAGGTCATGTGATCTTAATGTAGTTTTCAGATGTGGAGTGTGTCTAATGTGTTTAATGTATTTTGCTCCTTCACTGCTGCTGTTAGCTGCTTGTGTACTCAGATGCTAGTCATGGGAGGGTGGGCATGACATCATATTCTAAATGTGGATGGTGACTCACTCAGTTTGGCATCAATTATCTAGGATCTCTTTCCCTCACTCTCTCTCCCCGTCTCCCTGTTGCTCATTCACCTCCTCTCCCTCTCGTTACTGTTTCAGAGTTAGTTGGAAGGTTTTTCCTAAACTCTGGTTCATCATGTATTTTATTACACACGGTTCAGCACCATTCAGCCGTGCTAGCTGGTTAAGTGCTTATAGTGGTACTGTTGCCAGGAGCTCCTGTTCATCTAATGAAGCTGAATATAAAAGTTATGCTGACATTAATGTTAAATCTTGAATTCTGATTCAAAATAGGTTTTTTTTTTGTTAAATTACTAGCATTTGATATGAAATGAAAAGGATTTCAATTATACTTTAAGTAGTAGCCTATGACTTTCAAATTCTAAGAAAGTTATATTACTACGGTGGGAATTGTTTACTATCTCACGATTCGATTCAAAACGATTTTCGATTCAAAAAACGATTTGATTTATTGATTAAAAAATTTCTGCTTCAGTCTATAAAATCTGCATGATCTACTACAGTCTGCTTTGCAAGACAGAATGACAAATACAGAAAATAAAGTGTCTTTCACTTTTAATTAACAAAAATAATGTGCTTTGGTAAAATAAAATGCTTTTTGTTGTGTTACCAAAATTCTTTAGCTTCATTTTGCAAGCTCTCAGGGCTGGCTCGGATGCAGTTCCACCGGTGTAACCGTATACAGCCAGGTCCCTGCTTTCTCTGTGGTTGCTTCTCGTTTAATGGTGTCTCGCCACCTCTCTCTGTTATGCTTTCTCTTTACTTATTCGAGTATCTATCTCCTGCGTCACTTCCTGACTCCTGTATTTCTTCCTATCCGTTTTGCCTTTATTTTTGGGAAGGGTTTTATTTTGCTGCGGAGTTTTTTGCCAGTTACTTCTGCTGGCGTCCTTGGTTTTGTTTTCGCGTTGCATTTATCTGCGCTGTTTTTTAGTTACTGTTGTTATTTTGCTTCTTTCTCCCGTCTCTCTGCGGTTGAGTATTATTTTCTGAGTATTATTGAGTTGTATTTTCTATTTACTCCGTGCCCTCACGGTTTTTGTTTCTAGTCTTTTGCGCGTTGTCTTCCGCATTGTTTTGTTTGTTTGTTCTGGGTCGCTGTCCGCGTTTCCCCTCTCCCTAATACATTTGACAAGTATCAAACGTCTTGCTCTTGCGAGCCGGCACTTGGGTCCACCCTTCTCTATATTATTTCACTTGGGTCCACCCTTCTCTATATTATTTGACGCGGTGTGTATGTTCCCGTGCTCACCGCGTTACACAAGCCTTGTACACGAGCTACATTGTGTCAAGTATGGTCTTCCCTGGCATTCGGTAAAAACCAAAATGAACCCATATTTTTGCCTTAAATGAAGATGGTACAGGTTGAATATCTCTTTCCTCCATTTGTTTTGAAACTTTTCCGCACATGAGTGTGTCTCAGAATCTGCTGCGTAAAGTCTTGTGTAATTTTGTAATTACATAACGCGAGACTTCACTACGACTTAGAATCGATTTTGGGACATTTAAAATCGATTCTGAATCATAGTAAATGAGAATCGATATTTGATATATGAATCGATTTTTTGGCACACCTCTACTACGTTGTGTGTGTTGATAGGGTACATTGTTGATAGGGTATTGTCCTGATATAAATTTTTTAAGTCATCTAAAGCTCATTGAATTAAACATGTGCACCTGGAGATTAGAAGGTAGTTTTGCAACTTGCAGAACTGCATCCTTAGCCCCTTCACACTTATAGAATATGTAATTTGATTTTGCAACAAAACACCTTATTTGATTCTATTGTTTTATTGTATTTTGAAATTTTATATATAGTTATTTCTTTCATTTTTGTTTATGTAATTTATCCTTGTACTTCAACCTTTCATTCTTTCTGTATGTTAACACATTTTAAAAGGTACCACATTAATAAAATATTATTATATTTTATAGGTGCTGTTAAAAGCCTTTATGGCTAATCTCAAGTCCAGCTCCGCAACTATTCGGCGCACGGCGGCCAGCTCTGCGGTCAGCGTGTGTCAGCACTCGCGCAGAACCAACTACTTCTACACCTGGCTCCTCAGCATCCTTCTGGGTACCACGCTGGCTCCTCTCCCCTCCCTTCCCCTCCCCCTTACTCTGCCCTGTCTCCTTTTCCACTGCCCATGTCTCCTGAATGTGCCCTCTGCCCGTCTCTGGCTCCTGTAGGTCTGGTGGTGCCGGTGGACCAGGATCACTCCAGCCATCTGATTCTGGGGGTGTTGCTCACGTTGCGTTACTTGATGCCGTTGCTGCAGCAGCAGGACTCCAGCACCAGCCTGAAGGGCAGCTTTGGGGTTATGCGCAAAGAGGCAGACATCTCCCCCACACCCGAGCAGCTCATACAGGTACTTCGGCCAAGAGATCAAAGATCCTGGATGCCTGCGTCCCATATCTGATCCATGGTTTAGCACATGCACCACAGGAAGGGGACGAGACCAGACATTTTCTTAGGCCCAACTGGTATGACAAACACGGTTTTGACATTAAGCAAAGATGGACTCAGACCTGAATTGAACCACAGAACCAGTCCACGATCTGCATGTTTCATTTTACTCCTGGATGATATAAGTGCCCCATGCACACTAAACCACAGTGTGTACTCCCATATAAATAGATTTGGACATTTTATGTGTTAATAAAAAGGCTGTGTGCAGCTGTAGAGCCATAGGACTGACTGGGATCGGTAATGGGCTTAGACCAGAATCTTCCAGTCGATATTAAAGAAACTTGGGGTGCTTTATTCGTGGCAGCTTGTATTGAATTTTTAATACATTTAGTCATGTTTTCGGTACTATCTTCAGTCTTGCGATCAGAAACAGTAAGTGTGTGTGTGTGTGTGTGTGTGTGTGTGTGTGTGTGTGTGTGTGTGTGTGTGTGTGTGTGTGTGTGTGTGTGTGTGTGTGTCCTCCCAGGTGTATGAGCTGACTCTATACTACACACAGCACCATGACCATAATGTGGTGACCGCCTCGTTGGAGGTCCTTCAGCAGGTGTTCCGTACTCCTCCTCCAGAGCTCCTACATGTGCTCATAACAGCAGGCAACATCACGCAGACCAGCGTCTTCAGGGAGGAGAAGGAGAGCCGTGCACGCAGCGGCAGCATCCTTGAGCTTATTGGTATTTTCTTGTGCCAGTCATATGATTCAGCTCTGTCATTGGTTTTTAGTGCTCCTTGTTTCTGCCGTCCTGTTATGGGATCTTTGAATCTGTTTTTGTTACAGGGATTTCTTCAAGTTGGTTACTGGTTAGAATTTAGGTCTGGTTTGATTTACATTTGGTTAGATTTGAGCTACTGTTTGAATGTCATTAGATTTGACAAATGTTTCACTAGAAGATCCTGCTGTAATCTGCTGCCAGATGACTCATGAATACAAGTTTACTCATTGGATGTGATTGTGTTTGATGATGGCATGTTTTTTTTATTATTTAAATGAATTTCAACCCTGCCAAGTGCTGGCTTGTGTGGAACCTAACATTCATGGGATTTCAATTGTCTCATTCATTTATTTAAACCAACAAAACCCCATCAAATCAGTAGCTAGTCATATTGATATCTTAGCATTACATTCCATTATATATTAAGTCTGATATGTTCTAAGATTATCTGAGCACATACATTGAAAACATTTTTAAGCTAATGACAACTGCACAGATTATAAAGGAATGCACCAATGCTACATGATGTAGCTGGAATAGTACCTTTGCCATTGCATGGGAGTTGCTTAAAATTCAGTTCTTAACAATCCTACTAGCTTTCTTTCACTGTCTTATAATTTGCATGAGGTTGGTTAATAATTCATACCTGTAGTTCCTCTACACTAAATTTCCCTTTGGAGGTCCCTCTAATTTTCTTATAGTAATCACTCATGTCCTTTAGTGATTTATTTCCTTTAAGTCCCTTGCTCTAACCTGATTATCTATACTACATTTCCCTGATTTCCCTGAGTTCCTTGGGGTTTTTCCTGGTTTCTTCACTGCCTGTTTCCTGTGTGCAGCTGGTGGGTCAACATGCAGTCCTCTCATCCTCAGGAAGCATAAAGGTGACGTCCTACCTCACCTTTCAAACCTTTTTGGTGTCCAACCCTTTGAGCCATCGGCTCACAGGAACTTGAAGTTGGAAGATGTGGAAGGGCCTTTTAGCTATCTTAATTAATTGATTAAACCTCAATTAAAATTTCATACTTAAAATGGTGGCTTTTCATTTACCGTTCATGGCCTGGCTCACCCTTTCTTGCTTCTGCTGCAAACTAATAAAATACAGTATTACTGTGAGCAATACCATTGGTAACATTTACTGCCAAGCATTGTGCGAGACTGTTGCATGCAACCTTTTGCATCATTATCTGGTAAACCTACTATTGCTGTATTGGTGAATCTTGAGGTTAGCTTATGAAGAAATAGGTGTCAGTTAATTAGGAATTGTTCAAGTTGGCTATGTGGTATCTCTTTGTGCGTATCAGTGAAGTTTCAAACACACTTTTGAGTCATCAACTTTAGTAATTGTTCTGAGCAGTATGTCACTTTTTCTGATGTACCTTCTGTAGGTAAACTGCTGTCAGGTGAAGAAGAAGGTCTGGAGGATGACCCTGAGAGGGCAGAGGTCACTACAGGATCCTTTACTGGTGAGTTCATGTTCATTTCAGTACTTAGTAAATGTTCATATATATCAATAAAATATACTCAATAGATACTAAACAAGTCTTTGTGCCTGCTGTACACCACTAGCCTCAGTGGGCGGGGAAAGCTCCGGCGACGCCCCCACCTCCTCAGGCGTTTCATCCCTTGGCCCTTCTGACATCATCACCGAGCAGCCACGTTCTTCCCAGCATGCTCTGCAGCCAGGCGATTCTGTGGATCTGAGTGCATCATCAGAGCAGGGAGGTGGACCTGACACTCCAGATGAGGAAGATGAGGAAGACATACTAAGTCGCAGCTCGAGTGGCCCTGCCGGGGTCATTGGCACCACCACTGACTTGGTCACTGACCCCAGTCAGGCTTCAGCGGGGACTGTATCGTCGTCACCTCCTAGCGACAGCTCCCAGACGACCACAGAGGGGCCGGACTCGGCTGTGACGCCATCAGACTGCGCTGAGCTCGTAAGTGTCCCCGGCAGCAGGCGCTACCAGAACCGGTCTCCGCCATCCCCGACTCCCACTGAGGGGCCGGATACTTCCTTCCGCTCCGAAAGCGAGGTCTCTACGTCCTGCAGGCCTTCCTCTTCCTCCTCCTCTTCCATATCTTCTTCCACCTCTTCTGCCATCTCCTTCGCTAGCAGTAGTGACAAGGTCAGCTGGTGGCATGGAGTGGGGCCCACCTGCCTGCCCACCTGCCTGAGCCCACACTCTTTCTGTGCCCCACATGCACGTGTCATCTGGCATTTGCCCCTCTCTGTCTCTAGTGTCAGATGCGTTTGATCAATATCTCCTTCTGCTCTGCATTTTCTGTGTTTGGCTTTCCAGAATTGTTAAATCAATTATCTGTTGATCTCTCTTGATCTAAATACCTGGCTCTCCTTTCATTCAGAAATGGCTTTCAGGCTTTCAAAAGTGTTTTTTAGTTAGAAGCATGACTATGAGAACCAGTACAAAAGCATGTCTGAGCAAAGTGAGTTTCAGCTGTGTCTGGAAGCTGCTGGCTTGGAAATGGTTATAGTCTTTTACTTGTATGCTGGCAAAAATAATACTGATGACTAGGCAGTCCACTTAGACATAAGTGAATATATGCGAGTGTCTGTTTTGCATCCATTGGAGTTATATATCCATTGGATCCATTGCATCCATTGGTGCTATATATACTAGAAATGCTAATGCATGTGTGTGTGTGTGTGTGTGTGTGTGTGTGTGTGTGTGTGTGTGTATGTATGTATGTGTGTGTGTGTGTGTGTGTGTGTGTGTGTGTGTTTGTCCTCCTTGCATGTGTTTGTGGTCATGTGTGTCTGTGATGGTCCCTGTGTGCCTGATTTGTGATGCATGTATATATGTTTGTTTGCTCTCTCTCCTTCTGTGTGTGTGCGTGTGTGTGTGTGTGTGTACGTACATATATATGACTTATAGGTACTGGATGGCAGTGAGAGTCAGTACTCAGGAATGCAGATTGGTACTCTGCAGGATGAGGAAGAGGAGGGCGCAGCTCCTGCCCCTGAGGAACCTTTAGGGTTCTCTCAGTCTGCGCTAGGTATGTAGAACACACACCACACACGTCAGCACTCAGTACACATACAGTTCTGGTTAAGTGTGTGTGTGTGTGTGTGTGTGTGTGTGTGTGTGTGTGTGTGTGTGTGTGTGTGTGTGTGTGTGTGTGTGTGTGTGTGTGTGTGTGTGTGTGTGTGTGTGTGTGTGTGTGTGTGCGCGCGTACACATGTGTTCTAGCACTGAGTAAACCTCACCTTTTGGAGGGTAAAGGTCATAACAGACAAGCTTCCGATAGCAGTGTGGATCGCTTTATACCAAAGGATGAAGTTTTGGAGCCTGCAGACCTCGATAGCAAGGTGTGAGCACAAGACACACACACACACACAAGCATATGTACCATTCTCAGGTACATGTATCCACAGGTTTACCCACAATGTTCAGCAGTTTCAGATTTAGTTCAACAGTTTCAGATGTCGGTAGGGTTGGGTAATGTATTTTACACTTTTATCAATAACTATTCACTTATTTACATTAATACATTAATTATTATTAATTAATGGAGCTCTTGCAACAAAAAAGTTGCACTTTTTTTTTTTTTTTTTAGAAGAAATTCTTGTCCTCTGTTTAAAATAATGTAGTCACTAAAGTGTCTTTAAGCAGTACCAAAACCATTAAGCAATATTTGTATTATACAAAATAAAACATTATATAAATCATTATTATATTATATTTCAAAATGCCTTTAGTCCACCAAAATACATATTTTAAAGCACTTTAATGTATCAGGTACATAAAATAAATGCTAAAATGACAGCAGAAAATGTTCCAGTGCTGCCAGTATATGACCAAATGCTGCCATGTCCATCCAGCCACCTTATGGGCTCTGAGGTCCACAGATACAGCACGCCCAGCCTAGACCCTCTGGACTAGCTCAATCTCCCACATTTAGACTGAAGAGGCTACTTGGACGAAACATAATGTAAATAAGCAGTCTTGGTTTCTTTCTCAGTTGCGCCCATTAAGGATCTGCACCCACACAATTGATTGGTGACAATGTCTGTTGTACAAAGCACTAAATAAATAATTTTCACTTGACTTGGGGAAATTACAAAAGTTACATGGACTTTTGTTAGACGGACAGCTCTCATTAAAATACATATTCCTTAGTTGTATAAATCATAAGCAATGAAGTAATAATTTATATTTCAACAGAACTGCACCCCCTGTTAGGTACCAGGGTTCAAACTTCATCTGAGCAAGTGCTCTATGCTATACCAATAAGAGCAAGACTCCTAATACTACATTTAACTACCTCTAACATGCTTTGTGGCAGAATCATAATATTGGCTCACCAATGTAATGTCTGTTAGGTGGCATCTGTTGGCATTTGTATGTTGGCCCGACCCTGGTGCACTCTGGGATAAAATGGAAGCAAAGTGCATTGGTTTGCTGGATGTGGCCACTTTCCTATAGTTAAAACCACATAAAGACACTAATACTAAAGTAGCGTAACGTGTTTTGTTTCAGCCGTCTAGGATTAAAGGAGAGATCGGCCACTACACGGCCCCAGCCGAGGCTCCCCTGGTGCACTGCGTCCGCCTGCTGTCTGCTTCCTTCTTGCTCACTGGCCACAGAAACGGTAAGGAGACTCTATATATGCGCACACACACACGCATATATATGTGTGCTGAGTGTACAAACAGAGAGCACATGTCCCTGTGGAGGCCATGACGTCCTGATGGAGGGATGTATTTGTGCCACGCAGGGCTGGTCCCCGATAAGGAGGTGCGAGTGAGCGTGAAGGCTCTGGCAGTCAGTTGTGTAGGAGCAGCTGCAGCTCTTCTCCCTGAAGCTTTTTTTAACACACTCTACCTGAAGCCCCTGGATGGCCAGCAGCCAGATGGTAAGACAGTCATGACTAATCGCTAGTCAGACCTGCTCGTTTCTGACACTCACAGTACATCCATATGCATTTCTGCGCTTACTTTAAGTTGTTTCCAGTGCCCAGTGCCATGTTTAGCCTTTGTTGTTTGTTTGTTTTGCCCACCTGAGAGCAGCTTTGACAATTGACATATGCGTCCAAGACACATTTCACAGATCTTTTCACATATATATATTTTCACATATCCCAGCATGTCAAGATTAAATCCCTTGCCTCCTTAAATCCCTTGTTTGTTTTCTTCAAACAGAGCAGCAGTACATCAGCGACATCCTGCAGTACGTTGACCACGGGGACCCTCAGATCAGAGGCGCTACAGCCATCCTGTGTGGGGCTTTGATCCAGGCCATCCTGCTGAAGACACGCTTCAGCCCGGAGCCCTGTCTCTCACAGCTCCGCAGGGCCACTGGTGAGGGCTCGGGGGGGGGCGTGCGCTGGGGGCCACGATGCAGAGGGCGTTTTTAAGATTGAGGGACCGAGGCAAAGGAAGAACACACTGTCACCAGATTGCACAGATGCACGCTGAACGAATAAACAACACCGTGCAGAGGGTGCTGGTGCAGTGGAATGATGAATGCTGTATTGGGAGGGGTTTGACAGCTACAACAACATGGGGCGAGAGTGGCGGTCTTCAACGCACTGTGACTAATGCGCCGCTGTCTTTGTGCTTCAGTGTGGTTGGAAACCTCATTGTGTTGGAGCAAAAAACATTTAGTTTGAAATCACAGCTGTCAGTTGGAGCCATCCCAGTCAATCAGTTGCAGACTTGGGAAAACTTGTTTTTTTTTTTTTTTTTTTTAGTTTATTTGGAGCATGTGGTATGAACAGAGCTCAGTCATGGTGCTCTGTCTCCCCCTTTTTGTCATTTGTCAGGAAACCCTGTGTCCCTGAAGGACTTTGTGCCCTTACTCCAGCAGAGCCTGAAGGATGAGTCCTCTGTGACGTGCAAGATGGCTTGTTCGGCCGTAAGGGTAAGAATCTCCACGTCTGCAAACAGGCAGCGCACAGCTAGAGTACTCTTATGTGTTTGTTGATTGTCTCATTGTACAAGAAGTTATTCAAAAACTCCATGACATGCTATCTCAGTTGTACTAAAAAATCCACAAAACAGTTTCTGCTTTTCGCTCATATGTGACTTTTGTCATAAGAAATCATTTTCTGTTGACAAAGTCGGTCTCAGCTACCACAGTTTCTGTAGGCATCTCCCTTTAAGCCCCACACACTTTGCATTTGGCCATGCTGCATTATGTTCGTAGTGCATCACTTGTACGTGACTCCAAGCTTTTTTCTACTGGATGTTTTTAGACAAAACTTCAAAAATCCAGAGCACATTTTCAGGAAGAAACCATAGGCTGCTTGTGGTCACAGAGGCAGTAAATTGACTGCCATGGACCACGATGGATTATAAATTCAAAGGCCACAGAATTTAACTCATGCTCAAAAAATTTTCACGATTTGCAATTGTTGTATGTTATAGCATAATCGTTTTGATGACTGAGGATAGGAAAGAATGAGAATACAATTGTTTAGCAGTAAAGAAAAACCCCTTAAAGAAGAAATACTGTTTAACCTTCCTGTGCTTCCTGCAACCCCATTTATGATCATGTATGTATGGGTGTGTGTTTCTTCCTTCAGCACTGCATCATGGCGCTGTGCAGTAGCACCCACAGTGAACTGGGTCTGCAGCTCCTCATTGACCTCTTGACCTTAAGGGATAGCTCCTATTGGCTGGTCCGTACCGAGCTGCTCGAAACTTTAGCAGAGGTGGACTTTCGGTAAGTTATGAGGCTTTCTTGTCATAACTTGTTGGGATTTTGAAAGTAGCATTACCTTCTGCCAAGGGTAAAAAATTTTTAAAAAATTAAAAAGAAAAAAAAAAAGAAGTTCTGCCATCCTTTGCTGTGAGTGAAGCCTCAAGTCGGAGTTTGCTGATGACTTTTATCTAACCCAGGTGTGTTTTCATGTGACAGGTTAGTGTGTTTCTTGGAGAGGAGATCAGAGAAGCTACACAAAGGAGAGCATCACTACACTGGGGTAATAGGCCACTGATCCATCACCCTCCCACAGATTACGGCTCAATATAACAGTAGGGGCTTTTACAGAGGCTCAGCTAGAATGATACGCTTTCTGTCGTCCTGTGCAAACAGTAAGTCATCTCTGCCTAGGTCACAGTCAGCTGTGTGTTGGTGTGCGGGTGGGTGTGTGTGTGTGTTTCAGTGCAGCTGTAATGTTTGTGTTTCAAGCTCATTGTACCTCATTTTGGAGACGTGCCTTATGAAGCGTGTTGTGTGTGCTGTTGGTCTTTCTCAGCTGCTGCGGCTGCAGGGCAGAGTGATCAGCGACGTCATTCTTTTCCTGCTGGGCGATGATGATCCTCGAGTAAGACACGTGGCTGCCTCAACCATTACCAGGTAGACACACACAGTCCCCCACACACGGTGCTAAAACAATTTGCATTACTTATTTGTTTATGTTTTCTTAGTGTTGTCTGTTGAGGGTTAACAGATGCTCTAGTATGGTTTAAAGATCTTGTGTGTGTGTATTTTTGTCTCCAGACTGGTGTCCAGGCTGTTCTATGATTGTGACCAGGCGCAGGCAGAGCCCGTGGTGTCTATTGCTCGTGATCAGAGCAGTGTGTATTTGCAGCTACTGATGCACGAGACCCAGCCTCCCTCCCAGTTCACCGTTAGCACCATCACGCGGTAACAGACACACACTGATCAATAAAACCTCTAAACCTATCATTCTAAAAACACCACTGCATATTACATCATAGCACTACGCACAATAACAATTAACCATGGAACACAACATGATGTAATGCAACATAGTATACAAACAGGAGCTGTATGGTGTTTTCCAGTTGGTCACATAGTTTTGGAACTCTGGCTAAATGATTACAGGACGTATCGAGGATATAGTCTGTCAGCGAGTGTGTCAGACATCTCTGTGGAGAACAACCTGTCCCGGGTCATCACCGCCCTCTCTCACGCTCTCACCTCCTCCACCTCCCGAGCTCTGACTGTGAGTTCACACGGCTGAGTCTTAACCTTTAGCATATTTCCTCTGGCCATGGAAAATACACTCAGTGAGTGACAGAAATTGAAGAAAGTGTTATAATAGCAGATTGCACAATAAAAGAGAAGTACTCTTTCACAAAATATATTAGTCGCAGTATTGTAATAGTTGATTACAATATAAAAGAGAAAATGTACTATAACGGCAGATTACAGTAATAAAGAGAAACAGAAGACAGTAAGTGTCACATCACCTTCAATGTGCGTGCCATATATGTTCTGCTCACCTCTTCCAGTTTGGCTGCTGTGAGGCGCTGTGCCTGCTCTCCTTCGCCTTCCCAGCATGCACCTGGAGCACGGGGTGGCACTGTGGGTTTGTCAGCTCCCCCGTGTTTCCCTCAGGCCGCGCCAGCCAGGGCCGGAGCAGAGGACGCACCTTCAGGTCAGCACCGGCACCGGCACACACTCGCCCCGCGCCACACCTGGGTTTGGGTATACATGAACCTTATAATTATGAGTCTGTCTAAAATTTATTTCTGCTTTATGCATTTATTATGCATTTATTATTCATTTATTGCGTGAAATTTTACAAAACATGCTTTTTAAAATACAATTTTATGCAATTGATTTAACCAAATTAAATATATAACCTAATTATATATGTAAATGATCAGGTTTGTGCACCCATAACACTGTATTTTGCAATGCTCCTTGAATCGTCACCCACCTGGAGTGTTGGTGTGTGTCTCCGTCGTCCCTCTCTAGTCTGTCCCAGTGTCAGTCAGGCAGCAGTGAGGACACCCGCAGGACTCTGACGGTGGGTGTGGCCAGCATGCTGCTGTCTCTGCTGTCCTCCGCCTGGTTCCCGCTGGACCTGGCGGCGCATCAGGACGCCTTGCTGCTGGCGGGGAACCTGCTCGCTGGTGCGTGCCCACACGCCTGCTCACATCCACATCACATCATCGCTTGTACTGGAACTGTTGTGGATCGCCTCACGCAGCAGTTGGCCTGTTGGGCTTATTGAGTCCATTTTTTTGTGATTCTAAGACGTCTGGTTCAGTGATTTATAATATCGGATTGAGTTTTTCTTTTTCTAGATGAAACTCTTTAGTCCATTTGTTTTTTGACAGTATGTGTCTTAACAATCTTAACAATACGTTTTTTTATTTTTATTATTTATTTATTCTTGTAATTTTTTTGGTTTACCTTGGTAATCTACTCATCGTAGTTATGTAGCCTGATCTGTGTCCTAACCTATACATGTAATCTGACCTGAAGCTGCTGCCCTGAAGTGCATGAAGAGCCCATGGTCTGGTGAGGAGGAGGCGGGCTCCAACCCCTCCAAACAGGAAGAGGTGTGGCCTGCTCTCAGTGACCGCTCCTTGGTCTCCATGGTGGAGCAGCTGTTCTCCCACCTGCTGAGGATTCTCAACATCTGTGCACATGTGCTAGATGACACATCACCAGGCCCTGCAGTCAAGGTAGTGGCACATATCAAATAAATTCTGGAATATTGTAATGGCTCTGTGTGGGAGCAGTGCCTGGGAAGTTGCAAATATACTTGCGCTGAAATGAATTTGTCCCACAACTCTACATTTCCATACAGCATTTGTGAAGTGGAATACAGATTAAAGATGTTACTTTCAGATTAAAGATGATCTTTCTAAAAGCCGTAAATGTTCTGTTTCCCAGGCCACTTTGCCCTCGTTGGCCAACACTCCATCTCTGAGTCCGATCAGGCGAAAGGGTAAAGACAAGGAGATCTCTGAGTCTAGCACTACCCCTATGAGCCCAAAGAAAGGAGGAGAGACCAATACAGGTAAAACTGAGGCGCACTGTTACTTAGCAGACCCTTCTCATAACAGACCCACTCCTCGTGGCCACCTAGATGCATCAGTGTAGTTCAGAATATTTTAAGTACAGTTCAGCTCAACAGTCAGCACTGAGATTGAACTTGGTATGAGCAGGCCGACTGATGAGTGGTGATATTTACAGTTTAAAAAAGCAGGCTTAAAAAAAACTGCTTATGAACTGTTTTATGATCATGTGGATATTACTTCAATGTAATTCCCATTGTTCTCTGGAGTTGCAGCAATACTTCCATCAACACCTATATATCTTCACCTATATATCTATAGACCTTTTGTGTCTCACTGTTGAGCCCTGGGGTCCTATTTTTGAACAGGCAGGCCAGCGGAGAGCACAGGCACGGCTCCAGTGAACAAGTCCACCTCAGTGGGCAGCTTCTACCACCTGCCCCCTTATCTGAAGCTCTACGACGTCCTCAAAGCTACACACGCCAACTACAAAGTTAGTCTGCTTTCCTTTAAAATTTTACGTTTTAATCAGTACATAGTTGACCCACTGTTCTCCGTATCTATTGTCAGTTCTGTGTTACACTCTAAAGAAAGCACAGCTTAATAGTAGCACAGTGGTGGCTTAATTTTCTCAGTCCTTACTTTGTTAATATTTCCAAGGTAACACTGGACCTTCACAACACCAGTGAGAAGTTTGGCAGCTTCCTGCGGTCAGCGCTTGATGTTCTGTCCCAGCTGTTGGAGCTGGCCACCCTGCATGACATTGGCAAAGTACGCCTTTACATAGAGAAGGGATGTAATAGGCAAAGTACGCCTTTACATAGAGAAGTAATTGCTTAGTGTTTGGCATCAACAGCACTTGGAGAACAATGTTTATGGCATGTAGAATACGTGAGAATTAATGCACCAAAAAAATATTTAACACTTTTTATCCTTTAGTGCGTGGAGGAAATCTTGGGTTACCTGAAGTCATGTTTCTCTCGGGAACCCACCATGGCCACTGTGTGTGTCCAACAGGTGTGTCACTCACACACACACACAAACACACACACACACACACACACACACACGATTATAATGTTATAACATTTAGTCATCATAATTAACGCTTCTCTTGTTCCCTAGCTGCTGAAGACCCTTTTTGGCACTAACCTGGCATCCCAGTATGACGGGGCTTCGTCCCACCCCAGCCGGGCCCAGGGGAAGGCCCTACGTCTGGGCTCGTCCAGCCTCAGACCAGGCCTCTACCACTACTGCTTCATGGCCCCGTACACACACTTCACCCAGGCTCTTGCAGATGCCAGCCTGAGGAACATGGTGCAAGCAGAACACGAGCAGGATGCGTCGGGGTGAATGACGCCACACACACACACACACACACACACACACACACACACACACACACACACACACACACGTGCGCACGACCATGTCTGCTCGCTCTTTCTCTGACCTTTGCGTGACCGTAGCTGCTGTCTCTGAACTCCTGCAGGTGGTTTGATATTATGCAGAAAGTGTCGATTCAGCTGAGGTCCAGCATCACAAATGTGACACGCCACCGAGGAGACAAGGTACAGCCGATTGTCTGCTGTCTCTTTCATGCACTTCTGTGTTCTCGACAGTGATTGTGTTCTATGTGGCAGTCACAGTGATTAAAACACTTGTGTTTATTGGTCACTTGAGATCTTAATGCTTTTTTATTATAGTCAAAAGCCTGAAGAAGCGAGTGTACATTGAGAACAATACAAAACATTATTATACATAATCAGACATTGCTGAAAAACAGGCCCACTATTTTTCACAGAAATCCACCTATGGCTTACTTTATTTTAAATATGTGGGTGAAATCAGTATACCTAACCTAACAAAGCATTCATGTTGTTTTTCCATGAAAACGTAGCACATCTTCATGTTACAACGTAAGATGCAGCACAGGCCTAATCATTAGCTGTGCGTTTCAGAATGCCATCCACAACCACATCCGTCTGTTTGAGCCACTGGTGATCAAAGCCCTGAAGCAGTACACCACCAGCACCTCGGTGGCCCTGCAGAGGCAGGTGCTGGACCTGCTGGCCCAGCTGGTGCAGCTCCGAGTCAACTACTGCTTGCTGGACTCAGACCAGGTGAGCGCCTTCAGCTGCTTAGAAAACACTCAACCTTAAATTCTGCTAGTAGCTGTTGAATTCCTTCTGGCCCTGGAAATGACGGAAGGGTGAATCAGGGTAAATGTAAATGGAATCGGAGGTGTGAATTGCATTGATCCTCTGCCGTAATTAAAAATGAGACTTGAAGCTAAAGCTAAAAGTCTTACTGACCTAAGCTTAATAAGAAGTTGTTCTGTATTGTGTGTTTCAGGTGTTCATTGGCTTTGTGCTGAAGCAGTTTGAGTATATCGAGGTGGGGCAGTTCAGGTAAGTTGTAGCAGCTAAACACAATCCATATTTACACAGCCAGGACCTGGAGGACACATTAATCCACTATCACTGTGCCCTGTCTGTCTTTCTCTCTGTGAATATTTGTCATAGGGATTCAGAGGCAATCATCCCCAATATTTTCTTCTTCCTGGTGCTGCTATCCTATGAGCGCTATCACTCCAAACAGATTATCAGCATTCCAAAGATTATTCAGCTGTGTGACGGCATCATGGCCAGTGGCAGGAAAGCTGTTACCCACGGTGTGTGTGAACGCACATTCTTAAGCTCCTACATTCAATTTATACACTGCGACTCTTATGCATTAGTCACAATATAGAACATGCAGAGAGCTAGTGTGTTTGCAATTCTTTTATGTGCAATACATTGCTAATAAATAATGCCATGCAGTGTTAGGTTTCAGATGCCATTTTGTGACGTTTTGACTGTTTTACTTTCTCTGGGCTTTTAACACTATTCAGACAAAGGCCAAAAGGATCAGTTTCTGTTCTGAAGTGAAAATGGCTCTTGTGGTGTGAAGGAGGCCTTTAGCCTGCTGGTCCTGATCACTGAAGGTGTGTGTTGATGTTGTTTCAGCCATCCCGGCCCTGCAGCCCATAGTGCATGATCTCTTTGTCCTGCGGGGCTCCAATAAAGCTGATGCAGGCAAAGAACTGGAGACACAGAAGGAGGTGGTGGTGTCCATGCTACTACGCCTTATACAGCACCACCAGGTACCCCCGCATTTTGGGGTGTGGGTGGGTGTGGCTATGTGGAAATGGGAGATCAGCTGCTATGTACTGACATGACGTGTCTTTCATTTGTGTGTGTGTGTGTAGGTGTTGGAGATGTTTATCCTGGTCCTGCAGCAGTGTCATAAGGAGAATGAGGATAAATGGAAGAGGCTGTCACGGCAGATTGCTGATGTGATCCTGCCCATGATCGGCAAACAGCAGGTAAAGCAAAATGTGTTTACTTTGCATTTTTTCCCCCAATTTTATATCTTTGTACGTACACATTAGCAACTGTGTGTTTGTGTGCGTGCACCAGATGCACCTGGACTCCCCTGAAGCGTTGGGGGTGCTGAACACTCTGTTTGAGACGGTGGCCCCGTCCTCTCTGAGGCCAGTTGACATGCTGCTGAAGAGCATGTTTGTCACGCCTGCCACAATGGTGAGACCACTCACTCACCAGTGAACGCCCACCAGCTCACTGTCACAAAACATTCTATTCATCACACTAGTAGATTATAAAATTGTACAGTCATGGCCAAAAGTTTTTAAAATGACACATATTTTCACATGATGTGCTGCCCTCTGGTTTTTATGTGCGTTTGTCAGATGTTTTTATCACATACAGAAATAATATTGCAATCATATTATGAGTAACAAAAGCTTTTATTGAGTTAGAATGAGTTAATGCAGCAAGTCAATATTTGCAGTGTTGACCCTTCTTCAGGACCTCTGCAATTCTCCGTGGCATGCTCTCAATCAACTTCTGGACCAAATCCTGACCGATAGCAGTCCATTCTTGCACAATCAATGCTTGCATTTTGTCAGAATGTGTAGGTTTTTGTTTGTCCACCCGTCTCTTGATGCTTGACCACAAGTTCTCAATGGGATTAAGATCTGGTGAGTTTCCAGGCCATGGACCCAAAATCTCTATGTTTTGTTCCCTGAGCCATTTAGTTATCACCTTTGCTTTATGGCAAGGTGCTTCATCATGCTGGAAAAGGTATTGTTGATCACCAAACTGCTCTTGGATGGTTGGGAGTAGTTGCTCTCGGAGGACATTCTGGTACCATTCTTTATTCATGGCTGTGTTTTTAGGCAAAACTGTGAGAGAGCCGATTCCCTTGGCTGAGAAGCAACCCCACACATGAATGGTTTCAGGATGCTTTACAGTTGGCATGAGACAAGACTGGTGGTAGCGCTCACCTCGTCTTCTCCGAACAAGCTGTTTTCCAGATGTCCCAAACAATTGGAAAGGGGATTCATCAGAGAAAATGACTTTACCCCAGTCCTCAGCAGTCCACTCCCTGTACCATTTGCAGAATATCAGTCTGTCCCTGATGTTTTTTCTGGAGAGAAGTGGCTTCTTTGCTGTCCTCCTTGAAACCAGGCCTTGCTCCAAGAGTCTCCGCCTCACAGTGCGTGCAGATGCACTCACACCTGCCTGCTGCCATTCCTGAGCAAGCTCTGCACTGCTGGTAGCCCGATCCCACAGCTGAAACACTTTTAAAAGACGGTTTTGGCAACAATAGAACCTCTCTCCTTGAAGTTCTTGATGATGCGATAGATTGTTGACTGAGGTGCAAACTTTCTAGCTGCGATACTCTTCCCTGTTAGGCCATTTTTGTGCAGTGCAATGATGACTGCACGTTTCTTTAGAGATAACCATGGTTAGCAGAAGAGAAACAATGATCCCAAGCACCAGCCTCCTTTTAAAGTGTCTATTGGTGTCATTCTTACTTAATCATGACAGATTGATCTCCAGCCCTGTCCTCATCAACACCCACACCTGTGTTAATGGAGCAATCACTGAAACGATGTTAGCTGGTCCTTTTAAGGCAGGGCTGCAATGAAGTTGAAATGTGTTTTGGAGGATAAAGTTCATTTTCTAGGCAAATATTGACTTTGCAATTGCTGTTAAGCTGATCACTCTTTATAACATTCTGGAATATATGCAAATTGCCATTATAAAAACTGAAGCAGTAGACTTTGTATAAATTAATATTTGTATCATTCTCAAAACTTTTGTCCATGACTGTATAGAATCTAGCTTATACACTTACAGATTGAACCATGATGTGACAGTCCTGGGCTAAAACATTTGGTGATATTACATTTTATATTTCGGTCTATTACCTCTTTAAATGTAAATCATAGTTACTGTTTGGCTTCTTTTGTCTAATTACCTGTGTTTTTGTATTCCTGATGTCCTTTTGTTCTTGCCGTAGGCTTCAGTGGGCACGGTGCAGTTGTGGGTGTCTGGAATTCTGGCCATCCTCCGTGTGCTCATCTCCCAGTCCACCGAGGACATCATTCTGTCCCGTGTTCAGGAGCTGTCTCTGTCTCCATACCTCCTCTCCTGCCCCACTATCTCCTGTCTCCACAACAACGACCCCTCACCTCCTAGTGTCCAGCCCAGCACCACTGTAGAGACCGCTGGAGAGCAACAGCGCTTCCCACCTGAAGAAACATTTGCCAGGTTAGTGCTGCTGTCATTGAAACATTAACAGCCTCTTTAGAGCTAATACAGTGTTTTCACAACTCTTCTTGAGTGAGTCTGTTTCTAAAGGAGTTGTGCATTTTGATTCTACAACAATTTTTTTCTTCTGTATACATTTCTGTTATCTGTTTCCTCACTCTCTCTTTCACTGTCTCCATCAGGTTCCTTCTGCAGCTGGTAGGGGTGTTGTTGGACGACATCTCCAGTAAGCAAGTGAAGGTGGACATGACTGAGCACCAGCACACGTTCTACTGCCAGCAACTGGGAACCCTCCTCATGTGTCTCATCCACATTTTCAAATCAGGTAAACACACACACACACACACACACACTTGCTCTTGCAGGTTTGATTTGCGCCCCATACGTCACTCTGCATTCTCTCTGATCTGCAGGAATGTTCCGGCGCATCACGGCTGCGGGCAGCCGGCTGCTGAAGGCCGAGGGGGGCGAGGGGGGCAGTTTCTACACCCTGGAGGGGCTTAACGGCCCGGTGCTGCAGCTCATCACCACACACCCCTCTCTGGTTCTGCTCTGGTGCCAGGTGCTGCTCATCGTTAACTATACCAACTACACGTGGTGGTCTGAGGTTCACCAAACGCCCAGGTCTGCTGCTCCGGCCTCCTGTTAAAGCTCTCCAGCATGCTCTGTGGCTTGGCACACACACGCTATCTGGCTGTCCTTAGAATTGTCCTGTATCTCACTCTTTCTTTCTCTCCCTCTCTCTCCAGGAGGCACAGTCTGTCCAGCACCAAGCTGTTGAGCCCTCACTCTTCGGGCGAGGGGGAGTATGAGCGTCCCGAGGGGAAACGGGCCATGTGCAGCAGAGAGATCGTGCGGAGAGGAGCGCTCATCTTCTTCTGTGACTATGTGGTGAGATGCGTCTGTCTGGAGCCTCTGTGTGAGCATCTCAATAAGCGTGTGTTGGAAATGGTTTAGTCAGCTATAGTATCAGTCCCCCTATCTCCCGCCTCTGTTTTCTTTCTTTGAGTTCCTCTCTTCATTCAATGTCCTCTTTTTTACACTCGCATGTTCTCTCTCTCTCTCTCTCTCTTTCTTTCTCCATCTCAGTGTCAGAACCTGCATGATTCAGAGCATCTGACATGGCTTACGGTGAACCATGTGCGGGATCTGATCAATCTGTCCCATGAGCCTCCTGTACAGGACTTCATCAGTGCGGTGCATCGCAACTCTGCAGCCAGTGGTCTCTTCATTCAGGCAATCCAGTCCCGCTGTGACAACCTCTCTACTGTAAGTTTTCTCACACACACACACACACACACACACACACACACACACAGAGCCAGTTTTCCATATAGTACTGACAAACACGTATTCTGTCATCTCTCTCCCTCTCTCTTGTGTGTAGCCTGTGATGTTGAAGAAGACTCTGCAGTGTCTGGAGGGGATTCACCTCAGTCAGTCTGGAGCACTGCTCATGCTTTATGTGGACAAACTACTGAACACACCCTTCCGTGTGCTGGCCCGCATGGTCGATACACTCGCCTGTAGACGTGTGGAGATGCTGCTCGCTGAAACCTTACAGGTCACAAACACACACACCTCACCAACACTGAACACCTTGTATATATTTTTGGGTTGTGTTGCAGAATGGCTACAACTATATAAATGGAAACTCTGCACACTGTCAGATAGAAAGCTTTTGCGCTGTTTTCTTCTGTGCACAGTAGAAATGTAACCAAGTAATGTATGCAATTGACTTTCCCACTTTTACCCCTGTGTAGAATAGTATAGCCCAGCTACCAGTGGAGGAGCTGGAGAGAATCCAGCAGTACCTCCAGACAAGCGGCCTAGCTCAGAGGTAATGCCACTAACACTGACAAACTCGTATTCCATTTAATTGTGACCTGTTTCAGTATTTAAAGGTTTTATTTTCCATGCCTTTCCAGGTGACATTTCCAATGTGTTGTCATGGTGTGTTTTGTAAGGAGGTTCAGTCTGTAGTGGCTTAAGTGTTTTTCCTCTTCCCTTCTGTAAGGCATCAGAGGTTTTACTCCCTGCTGGACAGGTTCCGAGCCACTGTTGCCGAGGAAACCACAAGCCCCTCACCTCCCCTTACCCAGCATCCTCTCGATGGCGAGCAACCCCCTCCCCCTGAGAAAGTGTCGGCCAATAAGGTGAGGTTTCCATATGGAATGTTTTATTTTATTTTTTTTAGTTATGCAGTGTTTTCAGTTGGATTAATTCAAACAGTATAAACACTACATGTGTTTGCTCTGTCTTCATGTGCCCTGTGTATGTTAATTTATGGGTGTTGCAGGAGTGGTATGTTGCTCTGGTGAAGTCACAGTGTTGTCTGAGAGGTGAAGGTTCTCTGTATGAGACCACAGACCTGCTAACCAAACTACCCCAATCTGACCTAAAAGCCATCATGTCCTGCAAGGTATTCAGCATATTTTATTCAACCCTAATTTATCCCATTTGTTTTTATTTGGTATCTTATGCTAAATGAAAGAGATACTAATTATGTGCAGTTTTTTGGTTTGTTTTTGAGATGCCAGCATTGTTGAATTGCTTGCCATGGTTCTCCTGACACTGAAGTCCTCTTGTGTTTTCTGTAGCAGTCTTCCTGGGATGCTCAGTCCACTCTGATTAATGCCATATTTCTGTAAATAGAGTTAAATAAATGTTAGAAGTGAGAGCCAAGTGTTCCTCACTTACTCATGAAATTTATTCGTGTCTTTGTTCTATACATCGCTTTCTTTCCTTCTGTTTGTTCACACACACACACACACACACACACACACTTCACAAACATAATTAAACTTACGCTGTTTCTCTTCTGCTCTCTCCCTCACTCTCAGGAATTTAACCTCTGTCTGTTGGCTCCGTGCTTGAGTGTTGGCCTACAGCGGCTATGCAGAGACCAAGGAGCAGTTCTTTTTGAGACCGCCCTCCATGTGACATTTGACCAATTAGCCACCATCACTGCACTCCTCCCCTCTCCTCATCAGCCCCTCCCAATCTCCTCTCAGCCCAACACGGACTCCTCCTACTGGAACACACTCAACACTGTATATGGTAAATCTTATTAAGGCAAACAGTGATTTGATGCTTTACTTCACAAGAAAACATTGTGTTTGTTTGCACTTGTAGTACTAGTATGTAAGGTGTAGTATCTAGTATGTAAGGTGATTTGTTATTTTCCTATATACTAGCATTTGACAACATGATTTAATAGTAAAACTGTAAAAACTAGTTTTTTCCTAGGTTATGATTTGACATATTTTATTTAAAAATGCAGCTCTTAACATCAGAATAAGATGTGTGTGTGTGTGTGTGTGTGTGTGTGTGTGTGTGTGTGTGTGTGTGTGTGTGTGTGTGTGTGTGTGTGTGTGTGTGTGTGTTGTAGGTGAGCCAGGGTTTTACCAGACAGTGCTGAGTGTGTGTGGAGCGTTGAGTCAGTACCTGCTGGCTCTGCCCAAACTGCCCTCAGCTCTACACATCACCCCTGCTTCTGAACAGCTCATCACAGCCTTCAGCACCCTTGCTGTAGAGGTACAACACACACACACACAGCACATAGATCACATATTAGTTTACGCATTTTATTTACACATTTTTTTGCCTTTCTTTTTTAGGCTTTTATAGGTTTATAGTTTTTTATTCTTTTTGGACATCTCTGCCTTTTCTCTCTATTCTCATTCTCTCTGCGTGTCTCTCTGCGTGTCTCTCTGCGTGTCTCTCTTCAGCTGGTGGCATGGCGGCTGCTCCAGGACCATCTGCCTCTGAGTGTAGATGTTCAGATGAGTGTGTCCTGCCTGTGTCTGGCCCTGCAACAGCCTGTCATTTGGACACACTTTGCCTCTCGCACTTACCTCACACACACCTGCTCCATTATCCACTGTGTTCAGCTGCTCATCTATGCAGGTGAGTGTGTGTGTGTGTGTGTGTGTGTGTGTGTGTGTGTGTGTGTGTGTGTGTGTGTGTGTGTGTGTGTGTGTGTGTGTGTCTGTGAGTATGTCTGTGAGTATGTCTGTGTGTGTGTGTGTGTGTGTGTGTCAGGGCTGTAACAATTATTTGAGTAACTCAAATGATTTGAGTAACTTATTTAAGTGACTCAAATAATTTGATTACAAAAAATGTTGCCTCGAGGTTTCGTTTAATTCAATTCCCACTTTGTAGACTTCTGCACGGCTCCACGGTGGAGCACCCAGGATTAAGAATATGATTGATTAAAGCTTTCATTCACTGGTGTAGTTTAGTGGCAGCTGCCAGGATTCTGAAAGAGAGGCATGGATGGACCTGTGTTAGATGTGCAGGGTACACACTGAAGTTATGTGGAACACACTGAAACATAACAAAACCATCTCTAGTGTGTGGCCTGTGTGAGATGCCTGGTGGAGCACTTAAAAAAAAAAAGTGAACTGGTCTGCAGAAAACGTAAAGCAGCAGCAGACTGGAGAGCAACAGCACATGTTGGTGCAGGATGTCGGCACTCAGTGGAACGGTACACACATGTGATCCAGGCTCCTTGAACAGAGATGGCCGGTGACCCCATGTCAACCCCATGGCAAAAGAATCACTGTTTGGATCTGGAGACGGAGCAGTGGATCATGACTGAAGAGCCGACTCGGATCCTTGAACCTTTTGAGGGGGCTACATAGTTCCTGAGTGGGGAACAATGTGACCCTGTCTGCGCTTCCACAGCTGGTACAGACCCTCAAGAAATTCGCCCTGAGTTCAGCTGATCTGATCACTGACGAGTGGAAAGACCTGATGACCCTAAAGCTGCCCTCACTGCTGCCTTGGACGCTGGATCAGAAAAATTCAGTTCTTGCTAAGTTAAGGTCTAAAGCACAATTCAAACAATGCCCGAACTGTCAGAAGGCAAGAAAGACAGTCCAGTGAAAGGGGAAATAACTCCACCACCAACATAGAAGGCCACTCAGCAGCTCAAGCCAAGAGATCATTTCTCAGTGTTCTGTGATCATCATCAGACTCCAATAGCAGTGATGAAGAGGATGAGAAACAAAATCCAGAAGTGCAGAGGGAGGTCTTATTGGGAACGTCCTCTCTCCATGGTAGAGAGCAAATGCAGCAGGATACCCAGACCTGGCGTACCTGGCAAAGCTTGCAGTCCTTTCTGAATATACCAGCCATCTCAACGGCCTCAGAGCGTTTGTTCTCTGCTGCTGGGAACATTGTAGGGCAAACCGTACTTCTGACCATGTAACCACCACTTGCTCTCTTAAAGGCTTGCACATACAATTCTCTCTCTCTCTCTCTCTGTGTTTTCCACATGCATTGCTGTAAGACAAGCACTCACTATCTTGCACATGCATTGCACAAAGACAAACATTCTACCCCATCTATCTACCACATCTGGATACAATTGGAAATTGAACTATACTGTTTATGGTTGGCTACTACAGGGGCTACACCGCTTTTTCCTTTTTATGTTAGAATAAAACTAAGAACAAACAAGCTAACCTATGTTTGTGAAGTTGTATTTCACAGTTTTTTTCATGTACATCATAAATGTTTCACAGCAAGGTTGATTAAATGGGCTTAGTTCTGGAGCCAGTAACCCAAAGCTGTAATCTAATAAAGGTGTTGAGTTTGAATAAAAGCCTTTTTTGTGAGGAATAACAGCCATTTGCTTGCTCATTTTAACAGGTCATGTTACATAACACACCATTGCTATACCAAAACATGATTTTATCCTATGAATTGGTGAAAAAAATGAATGAATTTCCAACATATTTGTTAGTTGCAGCCCGTGTGTGTGTGTGTGTGTGTTAGGGAATGGAGAGAGATCCCGTTTGTCTAATAACAGGACATTTTTATTGGATGTACACGCATGTATGAGAGTAATTACGTTAATCTGTGGGGTGTGGTGTTTTGTAATGCAGTTGCTGTTGGTCCTGGTGACCAGCTTGTGAAGCCAGAAAGAAAGACATCACACAAAGACTCTGAGGAGGACCAGGTGGACTCTGCACCAGGAAGTGGGTCTCCAACATGTTCAAACAGAGAGGACATGCATTAGCATGTGTTAATGTAGCAAATTAGACCAGTCAGTTATTGTCTGTGTGCCTTTGTTTCATGTGTTTTTAGATGTTTGTGAGCAACAATGTTGTGAGATCATGGCTGAGCTGGTGGAAAGCCTGCAGAGTGTTCTGACTCTTGGTCACCATAGAAACTGCAATATCCCAGCATTCCTCACTCCTACCCTTCGGAACGTCATCATCAGCCTGGCTAGACTGCCTCTCGTCAACAGCTTTACACGCGTCCCACCCCTAGTGAGTAGTTTTGTGTGCATGCAGATATGGAATTTTTATAGTCTAAACTTTGCAAAGAAGAAACAAGGGTTATGTGTGTGTGCAAGCTCTTGTGGGTGTGTCTGAACGTTTTTAGTGTGTTCATAACTGACTGTGAGTCTGTGTTTTCTCAGGTCTGGAAGCTGGGCTGGTCTCCCAGACGTGGTGGGGAATTTGGGACGGCACTGCCTGAGATTCCTGTCGAGTTCCTGCAGGAGAAAGAGGTCTTCAGAGAATTCCTCTACCGCATTAACACTCTTGGTATGACCCTAATGTTTGCACATACACGCTCTGTCCAGGAGGCTGATGTCTCTCACGTGCTGTCAAGATCTTGTCAAGATATGTCGTTGTGTGTGTGTGTGTGTGTGTGTGTGTGTGTGTGTGTGTGTGTGTGTGTGTGTGTGTGTGTGTGTGTGTGTGTGTTTTGGGTCTATAGGTTGGAGTAGTAGGACCCAGTTTGAGGAGACCTGGGCTACTTTATTAGGGGTGCTGGTCACCCAGCCAATCGCTATGGACCAAGAGGAGGAAAGCCAGCAAGAGGTAATGGATGTGCTGTTCAGTACACTGAACTCAGTTGAACTCCACCATTTACCATTCCACACTCCCAGTAATCAGCTCTGTGTTCTCACTGAGCCTGGTCAATATACTGACCAACACCAAAAAATACTGAGCCCAGTACAATTATACTCATTGCAGTTATTGCATTACCTAGAGCATTTATTTATTTATTTGAGTAAGGAGATTTGTTTTCATTGCTTGGTTTTCTCTGTGCATGTCAATTTCTCTGTGTGCGTGTGTGTAAGGAGGATTTGGAGAGGACCCAGATAAACGTGCTGGCGGTGCAGGCCATCACCTCACTGGTCCTGAGTGCCATGACTCTGCCTGCAGCAGGAAACCCTGCAGTCAGCTGTCCAGAGCAGCAGCCACGCAACAAGAGCCTCAAAGCTCTCGATACCAGGTAGCGTCCCCTTAAAACCAGTGCAGAGACCAGCACTGACTTCTCCTTTAACACAAGTACAGAGACCAGCACTGACTTCTCCTTTAACACAAGTACAGAGACCAGCACTGACTTCTCCTTTAACACAAGTACAGAGACCAGCACTGACTTCTCCTTTAACACAAGTACAGAGACCAGCACTGACTTCTCCTTTAACACAAGTACAGAGACCAGCACTGACTTCCCCTTAAAACCAGAGCAGAGACCAGCACTGACTTCCCCTTGTACAACAGTACAGAGACCAGCACTGACTTCCCCTTGTACACCAGTACAGAGACCAGCACTGACTTCCCCTTGTACACCAGTACAGAGACCAGCACTGACTTCCCCTTGTACACCAGTACAGAGACCAGCACTGACTTCCCCTTGTACACCAGTACAGAGACCAGCACTGACTTCCCCTTGTACACCAGTACAGAGACCAGCACTGACTTCCCCTTGTACACCAGTACAGAGACCAGCACTGACTTCCCCTTGTACACCAGTACAGAGACCAGCACTGACTTCCCCTTGTACACCAGTACAGAGACCAGCACTGACTTCCCCTTGTACACCAGTACAGAGACCAGCACTGACTTCCCCTTGTACACCCGTACAGAGACCAGCACTGACTTCCCCTTGTACACCCGTACAGAGACCAGCACTGACTTCTCCTTGTACACCCGTACAGAGACCAGCACTGACTTCTCCTTGTACACCCGTACAGAGACCAGCACTGACTTCTCCTTGTACACCCGTACAGAGACCAGCACTGACTTCTCCTTGTACACCCGTACAGAGACCAGCACTGACTTCTCCTTGTACACCCGTACAGAGACCAGCACTGACTTCTCCTTGTACACCCGTACAGAGACCAGCACTGACTTCTCCTTGTACACCCGTACAGAGACCAGCACTGACTTCTCCTTGTACACCCGTACAGAGACCAGCACTGACTTCTCCTTTAACACAAGTACAGAGACCAGCACTGACTTCCCCTTGTACACCTGTACAGAGACCAGCACTGACTTCTCCTTTAACACAAGTACAGAGACCAGCACTGACTTCTCCTTTAACACAAGTACAGAGACCAGCACTGACTTCTCCTTTAACACAAGTACAGAGACCAGCACTGACTTCTCCTTTAACACAAGTACAGAGACCAGCACTGACTTCCCCTTTAACACAAGTACAGAGACCAGCACTGACTTCCCCTTGTACACCCGTACAGAGACCAGCACTGACTTCCCCTTGTACACCCGTACAGAGACCAGCACTGACTTCCCCTTGTACACCCGTACAGAGAGTATCACTGAATTCCCCTTTAACACCCGTACAGAGACCAGCAATGACTTCTCCTTTAACACCCGTACAGAGACCAGCAATGACTTCCCCTTTAACACCCGTACAGAGACCAGCAATGACTTCCCCTTTAACACCCGTACAGAGACCAGCAATGACTTCCCCTTTAACACCCGTACAGAGACCAGCACTGACTTCCCCTTTAACACCCGTACAGAGACCAGCACTGACTTCCCCTTTAACACCCGTACAGAGACCAGCACTGACTTCCCCTTTAACACCCGTACAGAGACCAGCACTGACTTCCCCTTTAACACCCGTACAGAGACCAGCACTGACTTCCCCTTGTACACCCGTACAGAGACCAGCACTGACTTCCCCTTGTACACCCGTACAGAGACCAGCACTGACTTCCCCTTTAACACCCGTACAGAGACCAGCACTGACTTCCCCTTTAACACCCGTACAGAGACCAGCACTGACTTCCCCTTTAACACCCGTACAGAGACCAGCACTGACTTCCCCTTGTACACCCGTACAGAGACCAGCACTGACTTCCCCTTGTACACCCGTACAGAGACCAGCACTGACTTCCCCTTGTACACCCGTACAGAGACCAGCACTGACTTCCCCTTGTACACCCGTACAGAGACCAGCACTGACTTCCCCTTGTACACCCGTACAGAGACCAGCACTGACTTCCCCTTGTACACCCGTACAGAGACCAGCACTGACTTCCCCTTGTACACCCGTACAGAGACCAGCACTGACTTCCCCTTTAACACCAGTACAGAGACCAGCAATGACTTCTCCTTTAACACCAGTACAGAGACCAGCAATGACTTCTCCTTTAACACCCGTACAGAGACCAGCACTGACTTCCCCTTTAACACCCGTACAGAGACCAGCACTGACTTCCCCTTTAACACCCGTACAGAGACCAGCACTGACTTCCCCTTTAACACCCGTACAGAGACCAGCACTGACTTCCCCTTTAACACCCGTACAGAGACCAGCACTGACTTCCCCTTTAACACCCGTACAGAGACCAGCACTGACTTCCCCTTTAACACCCGTACAGAGACCAGCACTGACTTCCCCTTGTACACCCGTACAGAGACCAGCACTGACTTCCCCTTGTACACCCGTACAGAGACCAGCACTGACTTCCCCTTGTACACCCGTACAGAGACCAGCACTGACTTCCCCTTGTACACCCGTACAGAGACCAGCACTGACTTCCCCTTGTACACCCGTACAGAGACCAGCACTGACTTCCCCTTGTACACCCGTACAGAGACCAGCACTGACTTCCCCTTGTACACCCGTACAGAGACCAGCACTGACTTCCCCTTGTACACCCGTACAGAGACCAGCACTGACTTCCCCTTGTACACCCGTACAGAGACCAGCACTGACTTCCCCTTGTACACCCGTACAGAGACCAGCACTGACTTCCCCTTGTACACCCGTACAGAGACCAGCACTGACTTCCCCTTGTACACCCGTACAGAGACCAGCACTGACTTCCCCTTGTACACCCGTACAGAGACCAGCACTGACTTCCCCTTGTACACCCGTACAGAGACCAGCACTGACTTCCCCTTGTACACCCGTACAGAGACCAGCACTGACTTCCCCTTGTACACCCGTACAGAGACCAGCACTGACTTCCCCTTGTACACCCGTACAGAGACCAGCACTGACTTCCCCTTGTACACCCGTACAGAGACCAGCACTGACTTCCCCTTTAACACCAGTACAGAGACCAGCACTGACTTCCCCTTTAACACCAGTACAGAGATCCCAGCATGAACCTGTGGGCCTAGAATGAGTTTAGGCCAATGCTGGTCAAACGGTTTTGTTTACTTTTCTGTGTGCAACTTTGTTGTCGAGGGCAATGCTAACAGGTAATATTGTGAAAATCAAGCACCTTTTACACATATATAATTTTACATTTTGAAAGTCATCAAATAGTAATAAAGAAAAACAGGTGTGATTACATTTTATATTACATAATGGAAAGATGTTATTTTGCTAATTTTACTGAAAACCTAAATGAATCCTTGTGGTCTAATGCTCTGTGTGGGGTTGAAATCAGTGACAGTGAGAGTATTACATTGCAGGTTTGGTCGTAAGTTAAGAGTTATTAGAGGTGTGGTGGAGAGAGAGATTCAGGCCATGGTGTCCAAGAGAGATAACGTAGCCACACACTTCTCTTACCAAGCCTGGGACCCAGTGCCATCGCTATCGTCTTCATCTGCAGGTAAAACACACACACACACGTAACACACACATACACACCTGATACACTAAGATGTGTTTGTCTCTCTGATATTGTAGTTAATAGTTTTTGTTTGACTAAATGTGCATTTGTGTTTGCATTCATTCAGGCACTCTGATCAGCCATGAGAAACTCCTGCTGCAGATTAACACCGAGAGAGAAATGGGCAACATGGACTATAAACTGGGCCAGGTTGGACACCTCAGACCTCACAGATGAGCATCATATGCGTTCTTCTGGTTTACACGCATCATCCTCTGTGTTTAACGCTGCCTGGTATTTTCTCTGTATTTGTTTGGATATACTCTACAGGTGTCCATCCACTCTGTCTGGTTGGGCAATAATATCACTCCTCTGAGGGAAGAAGAGTGGGGTGAGGATGAAGAAGATGAAGCAGATGCTCCAGCACCTTCTTCACCACCGACATCTCCGATTAATTCCAGGTGAGGTTGCATACACACAGTTGTTTACCTCAACATTGGGCTCATGGTTTTAAATTCATGGCATGATAACTTTGTCTAAAAAATATCATGGTTTCATGGTTATATTTATGGACAATTTAAATACCAGAAGCTGCTGATGAAAGTTAATAGAACAATTTATCAGGAAGACTTTTTATCAAAGACCTCTTAGTGACCTCTTAGTCTTTCTTTTTTTTTTTCTTTTTTTTGTGGCCCACCTCCACCCCCCCATCTTTGGAGAACAACTTTGTTTTTATGTACAGATCAAATGATAACAATTCTGTATAATACAATGTGATAGTGATGACAATAATTGGGGTTAGGTTGACCATAAGAAGATAGAATATAGAAAAGAAGAGAAGAGAAAAGAGGGGGAGAGAAAATAAAAAGGGAAAAGACAGAATGAAAAAAAAACGCTCATCTTGTATCTTGATTGATATATATATATATATATTAGGGGTGGCACGGATCACAAAATTCACGGTTCGGTGTGTATCACGGTTTGAGGTCTACGGTTTACGGTTTTGTACGGTTCTTGTTTTTTTTTTTTTTTCCTTTTTTTTTAATCTTAGCCCCATAATACACGCCGTTACACCAGTGGAATAGTCGCTGAAAAGATTTTACTACCATAGCACTACACTTCTATGACATTACACAGTGCTGCCTTTAGCAAAGCATTACATAATAATACATAATACATAATAATAATAATAATGCACAAACTTGGCCGGTCATATTGGAAGTGTTTCCACTAGCGTACGCAATGCGGGTTTTGCAATGCTTGCATATTGTAACAGTTCGATCCACGTTTTTATTGCCAGTATCATCGTATGTGACGGGGAATCCGAAATGATCCCACACACCTGATTTAAACAACGCTGGGGCATCCTTCATCTCTGGCCTAGGCAGCCTGCCTTCTCTACTCCCACTTGCCATGTTCCTTCGCCTTCGCTTTCGCTTCTTTGGCACGAATGAGAACCACGTGGTGACATACGGGAATTTGGCTATAATGCGAATTTCGAACGTCTGGAGAAAAAAAAAACCGTGGATCCTGTACGGTTTACACACTCCCCGCGCCGTGACAAGCGAACCGTACGGTTCGGTTCGTTCACAAAAACCGTGCCATGCCTAATATATATATATGTGTGTGTGTGTGTGTGTGTGTGTGTGTGTGTGTGTGTGTGTGTGTGTGTGTGTGTGTGTGTGTATCAAGATACACTACATATAAATGTATGAGGAAAACCAAAAGAAAATGTAATAAAATCGAATGCCAGCTTTCATAAATAGTAGGAAAGGTTTTGATGTAAAAGGAGAGCATGTTCACATTGTCTGTGCTCCATTTCATGTGCTTATTAATTAAAGCCAACACAGCTGCTGTCTACGACAGTATAACACATGTTGTTAAACGATGCCAGGCCACTACGTGAACAGTCTAATTAAATGCACCAAATGGTCTGTAATCTGACTGCAGCTCTTGATTGTGTGGTTAAGACAGGAATCATTGGGTGTGCGTGGACATAAAAGAATGTAGCCATTAAACTGCTTTTCATTATTCAGTGCTGTTGTGAGACACGTACGGACCATGGTCTCGTGTTTAAAGCAGTGGTTTTCAAGCTGTGTTGAGAGTTGTGAGAATTTTGTGGTTTTCTGTATTTATTTCTAACATTTTAAAGAACTTTATTACATGTGTATAAGCTGAATTCGAAATTGTGAGGAAAGTTACACGTGTTGAGTAAGAAAACAAAGAAAAAAAATCCCTTGACATTATGTGCAGATTTGCTAACACTCAGCCAAAACCAGGTACTTGCTTAGTTAAGGTCACCAACGCCACACTGTTCTGTTTATTAAATAGCCACCATGTGTGATCAAGTTAAGGAGATGCTAGATTTAGCAGGAGTGGTAGCCGTGCCACATGTTTATGTAAAGAATTATTTAGCCAAGGAGTTTTTCATGTAGTCCGTTGTGGGATGATGGAGACTGCTGTAGTAGATTAAGGGGGAGTAATAGCCTGTATATGTCTCTGGGGGAGGATCCCCTAGTTAACATTGTTGGAAAGTCGTTGGACTTGACATGAGAACTGCTGGTGCAAGGAATAAAAACTAATTAACAGTAGACAGTAATGGTTAGAAATGTGTTCAGTTCACTCTAAAGGTAAATATGGCTATTTATCTGGGTCATGCAGGTCAACATGAATATGTACTGCTGCCTGCAACGTATGCTAGTCTTATATAACTATCTGTTTAGTTAACCATTTTCTGATAAAACAACTCGGCCAGCTTCGTGGTCTGTACATGGACTTTCTCCAGGCTGATTGAGTTCTCTCCTCTATCCCATACAGGAAGCACCGTGCTGGGGTGGACATCCACTCCTGCTCCCAGTTCCTCCTGGAGCTCTATAGCCAGTGGATCCTCCCTGGCATCCCCAGCAACAGAAAAATTCCTGTGGTGCTTATTAGTGAGGTGGTGAGATCGGTGAGTGTGAGGGTTTGTGTTTCTGTGTGTGTGTGTGTGTGTTTGGGTGCGCGCATGCACACACACACTATTCCTGGTTGTTTTCTATTGATTCCTGGTTTCTTTTCATTGACACCGCCCTCATCCCTTCTCTCACTTGCAGCTGTTGGCGGTGTCTGATCTGTTTACTGAGAGGAATCAGTTCGATATGATGTTCTCCACTCTAATGGAGCTGCAGAAGGTCCACCCTCCAGAGGATGAGATCCTCAACCAGTACCTCGTCCCTGCTATCTGCAAAGCAGCTGCGGTCTTGGGCATGGTGAGGGTGTGGGCTGTGTGACGGAAAGCGGGAAAAAATCTTATATTATTGATATTTGTTATTGGCTTTGCATATTCTTGAATAACTCATTTTAGTAAATGTCCACATGATGAAATGTGTAAATGTGCACACCTGCGTGTGTGTGTGTGTGTGTGTGTGTGTGTGTGTGTGTGTGTGTGTGTGTGTGTGTGTGTGTGTGTGTGTGTGGACACTTCAGGACAAGGCCATAGCAGAACCTGTGTGCCGATTGCTGGAGGCGACATTACGGAGCACACATTTACCCAGTCGCATTGGAGCGCTGCATGGCGTCCTATATGTGCTGGAATGTGATCTGTTAGACGACACAGCGCACCAACTCATACCCACCGTCAGCGAATATGTACTGTCTAATCTTCGGGCTGTTGCCCAGTGAGTAAAAAACACACACATACATGTATATAAATGTATGCCCACACTAACTCGTATCCTCCACCAGAGGTGACGGCACAGTCCAGTCTTTGACCTGCCACAGAGAAATGCAGACTCCTGCATCCACGTAGCACCACCCTGTGACTTACACTGTCACACCAGCTCCAGAGAGCCATGCAACGACAATGCCACATACTAGTCAAGTCTTACTTTCAGTGATTAGCTAGCAGCAGTCCTAGCCCCCTAGTGAGCAGCAGTGGCCTCTGCCTTCCTGCATCCATTGAGCTAATGACAGGCCATTGAAGTCAAGCAGAAGTGTGTGTCTCATGAGAGAATAGGAGAAGAGAGGGAAACAGTTAAGGTTCTCCTCCAGATAAGAGAGCTCACACAGACCACAGCTAGCTTTAACCCTGCAGTTAAAGCTAATGGTAGAGCCTCTGTTTCCTGCTGAGAGCCTAAACTGGAGCTGCACAAACACAGCCACCCACCAGCTCTGCGTGGCCATCATCTCCTCATTAGCTCCAGCTTATAGTGTCTTACTGAGGTATTTCCCTGAAGAACAGACAGCTTAACCACATTGAGGACTAAGGGACTAATGAATGGTGTTTCTCTCTCTCTCTCTCTCTTTCTGTCTCTCTCTGTGTCTGTGTGTCAGCTGTGTGAATCTGCACAATCAGCAGCATGTGTTGGTGATGTGTGCTGTGGCGTTTTACATGATGGAGAACTACCCACTGGATGTGGGGTCAGAGTTCAATGCAGGGGTTATCCAGGTAAGGGTACATCCTCACTCCAAAAGATTTCAATACATTTCACTCATTGTACTAAACTAGATAGTTTTCTGTCACCACCTTCTGCTGTTTTTTCTGTTTATATTTTTCTTTTTGTCCACCCTCCAATATTCATATGGAGAGACACTGTCGGAAGCGTGTGTTGAAAATAGTTTAGTCTGCTTTAGCGTCGGTCCCCCCAGTCTCTCTCCTCCTTTGTCTTCCTCTCTTCATTCATTGTCATTCCTTCTTTCCAGCTTTGTGGTGTGATTCTCTCAGCCAGCGAGGATGCCACACCATCAGTGATCTATCACTGTGCTCTGCGAGGTCTGGAGCGATTGCTTCTGTCTGAGCAGTTGTCGCGCATGGACGCGGAGACGCTGGTGAAGCTGAGCGTGGAGCGTGTGAACATGCCTAGCCCGCACCGCGCCATGGCCGCCCTGGGTCTCATGCTCACCTGCATGTACACAGGTGTGCCTGGAGAGGAAGGCAGGACACATTTCAGCTCACCTTCTTCCCACTGACCCTCCAACTAACCTACCACCTGGAGAACAGGCCCCTCCCCCCTACTAACATGCCTAACCCACAGCATGCCTACACAATCCCCTCACAAAGCCCTCGCAGCTAATAGAACTAAAGTGGGCTCTTCTGATGACTGAGATCAGTAAAATGTTGGAGATCTTCATATATCTGCTTGTATATGTTTAACAGAAAGAGAGAGAAAAACATGCATTCAGAATCATTAAAAATAGAATTACATACATATGAAATATGCTGCGCTACATATCGGAGCTTCACGCGGGTCAGAAGTGACCAGCAGCCATATTGTTTTCCTCCTGCAGGGAAGGAGAAGGGGAGTCCGGGCCGACCGGCTGACACTGACCCTGCGGCACCCGACAGCGAGTCCGTTATCGTTGCCATGGAGCGCGTCTCCGTCCTGTTTGACAGGTATGATTTGTGCGTGTCTTGATTGCAGTATTCACGTAGGGGTGTCATCTTTCCAAGATAATATACAATTGATGTTAATTTCAGCTCAGTCTTTAATCTGTCTTTTGTGATTCTAAAGCCTAATTAAACCCGTCTGGTGTCTTTGATTGGCTGACTGATGCAGGATCCGTAAAGGTTTTCCTTGCGAGGCGCGAGTGGTGGCCCGAATCTTGCCACAGTTCCTGGATGACTTCTTCCCGCCCCAGGATGTCATGAACAAAGTCATTGGGGAGTTCTTGTCCAATCAGCAGCCTTACCCGCAGTTCATGGCCACAGTTGTTTATAAGGTTGGTTATGGTGCTGTTATCTATACAGGCTGCCACCTTTCAGTAATACTACGTTGGTTGTCCACGTGTGGGTATGGGACTTATGGGTGGCAGCGTTTGTCAGGTCTACTGCCATCTTCTGGTGAAATATAGAATGTCTTTTTTGTGGGGGGTGTATTTTATACTATGGTCAGGGCCGGGAAGTTTTACATTAGCATGGCTGCTGACTTGTGTTTGTGCTTATTGCTGTAGGTGTTTCAGACCCTCCATGCTACTGGTCAGTCCTCCATGGTGCGAGACTGGGTGTTGCTGTCACTGTCCAACTTCACACAGAGAACACCTGTAGCCATGGCGATGTGGAGCCTGTCCTGCTTCTTTGTCAGTGCATCCACCAGCCAGTGGATCTCTGCCCTGTATCCTTCAGTACACACACACGCACACACACACACACACACACACACACACACAAAGCCTGTACATACAAACCCTTATTATTTATTTCTACTTTTGTGTACTTTTGTAAATGTTTCACACAGGGAAGAAACAACTCTCCTTTCAGAATCCTTTTAAATTACATGATGAAGTGTATAATATACATGACTTTATAAATATACATGACTTTGTTAAAATGTTAGTCATTCTCATGGTCAGTTGACTGATGAAAACCTGTGGATGTTTGTGGACAACTATGGCTAGATCTCGCCAACCGTCCGACTACTTCATAAAAAGTCACAGCAGGTGTTGTTTGCTCCAGCTGGTCTCTTTCTCGTTTCTTTCTCGTCTTTCTCCTTGACGCCTCTGTCCCCCCCCCAGCCTGCCTCACGTGATCAGCCGCATGGGCAAGTCCGACACGGTGGACATTAGCCTCTTCTGTCTGGTGGCCATGGACTTCTACCGACACCAGATCGACGAGGAGTTGGATCGCAGGTCCTTCCAGTCTGTGTTTGAGATGGTGGCGACCCCTGGTAGTCCTTATCACCAGCTGCTTTGCTGCCTGCAGAGCATTCACCAGGACACATCACTTTGAGCATTGGCATTGCTGTGAGACAGATCATTACATTACACTAGTTTACGCCTCAGTCAGACCATAACATCACTAGCACCCTAGCAGGTGTAACAGAGACAGAACGTTATATGCTCAGGAGAAGCACTGGGAGGCCTGTGCAGCTTACTATGATGCTGACTATCAAATTTAAAGAAGACATCATCATAGTTCGCTCATGTTTACAAGAAATGGTGGGATCGAATGTGGTTAGAAGCGCTTGCATCCACAGCTACTTGTGATGTCAGAAGGCTAATAGGTAGACAAAATAGCAGGCTGGGTACATTGACTAGCAGACATCCATGTCATCCATGTGGTGATTCATACACTCTACTAGGTAACCTGCTCACAGTGAACAAATGGTAAACAGCCTCCTTTGATCCAGACTTGCCCAAGAACAAGTTTAGGTCAGATATCTCCAGCCTTACTGCTTTGTAACTCTTAGCTATGTTGACTCTCTCACCTGGCCCAAAGCAGCACTATACCATATAGAAGGACTTTGCAGGCAGCCATCACTGTGTCCTTGTATACAAATAGCGTCTGAAAGAAGTACACTGGTCAAGATGTAACAAATAGACACACATCGGTTTCATCTGGTCTGGTTGTGGTTACAGTCTCTTCCGTCAATTTCTAAACTCCTACCCTAGAAGCAAGACCTTTTCCCTTCTTTTCTCTTGAATCATTCCTTTGCACTGATGATGCATCTATTTGCCCTTTTCCGAACTTCAGCACTTCGTGAAATTAGAGAAACATAATATTAAACTGACTTTATATTATTCTCCCTTATCTGAGGGAGCTTGCTTAAGCCATGTTCAAATGAGTAAATGATTTCCATGTATTTAAAATACAAAGTGTTCTTTTTGTCTCCCATGCAGCATGAGGGGGGGGGGTGGGGGTTGAATGATGGGGGGGGAAAGTTTACTGTTTTCTTATGTCTTTGATGTTTTTATGTTTGAAATATTTTTATTAAATTGACACTTGATCTTCAGTCATAAGAAAGGCAAAGCTCTTCTGGAAAGCATTAAAAGCAACCAGAGAGCTCAGAGTTTGTAAATTGTATAGTCATGGCAGATCAATCAGTATGCAAAGCCATGTGTATAACTGCAGCACACATTTACAGTGAGTTAATGGATCCCATTACACCTTCTCAATTGTTTGAGTTTTTTTAATGCTCAGGATGTAAAATGACTATTAATATAGTATCACAAATGGAACCCTGTCTTTTATGTTGTGTGTCTAAATCCTGTAAAGTTTACGTAAAAGAAGAAATATTTATGTTAAACTGCTAAAACCCTGTGGTGCATGAAAATAGAATAATGTAAATGGCATCAAAAGAGGTTTTGAGGAGAGAAACCAGTGTCGCTGAACATTTGCAAACCGTATCTCTCAACATGGCATGTGTAAACCCTTGAGCTCTTAGATGTCTCCTCACAGACAACTGCAACTGAATTACCAAATCAGACAAACCGTCAACCTTTGCCGTCAAAATGGTCCAGGCCTTCAAGGAGTCAGAGATGTCACCTCACTGTAAATAGAACCCTTCGTTAACAGCCTGGCAGCATCTTGTATTTAACCTGCAGCATGCCGTTGTCTGCTTTCAATATAAAATCTATATTTTCATGTTATGTCAGAATTACAATGAAGGGGCACTATTGTGGTCAGTGGGATGCAGCACATGAACTTTAGTGACCAGTGACAAATGGAGCAAATCTGATAGAAATCACCGATTGTATTTTGGTAGCCCTGGCATGCTTATTGGCTCCCTACCCTGGCAACGGAGTTTGTTGGTCTTGTGGCATTACAGTCTTAGCTTTAGATATGTCAAATATGAACTTATAACCCAGTGCTGTCAGCATTGTTTTAGTGGTAGACAGTCTGAAATATCCAGCCTTTGACATTTTCACAGTTCAAGTGTACCCTTGTATAGACACATTCAGTCGATGTTTCTTCATGCACTCAGAGGTTTCTCAGCTGTAACATTCACTTTGGCTGCAGCGCCACTCTAAATTCTGTATTTACACAATAAACTTTTAACTCCTGTGTTGATGGGTAGCTGCTTTAAGAACCCCTGTTCTAAAGCTTTCAGGACTGCAAAACCCAAATGGGGCAAAGCTGGAATGACTTGTATACCTTCATCCAAGGGTTAAAATCAGCACGAATATGAATGATGTGAAAATCCTAGGGCTTTATGGCCCATTTCAAATGTTAGTGGGCTTCATAGATGGGTTTAGCACACCTCAGGTTAGGGTTACTTTTTCTCCATTCCTTTTCAGGCAGGATGTTTTTATGTTTTACCTCATTTTTCTTTCCCGTTTCTTTCTCCTACATCTCCCTTGCCTCCGGCTGCATCCTTTTCCCCTGACTTGTTTAAATTGTAGTCCTTCAGAGCTGATCTAAGATCAGTATTGCCATTTATCATTTTTTGTGACCTTGAAACACAGATCAATCATTGTGCGGGGAAGCTAACAACAGATGAGCCAGTAGCAGTGGCATGTCTTGTAGGGAAGGTTGGTGGATATGCATGTGTCCTTACTGAGTTCAGAGCAGCAGTACAGGAAGTTATGATGGTCCTGCACTGGAGCTTCCTATAAACCTGCTTTTTTTCTGTTAAGTATTCTGATTCATTTCTGCAAGCTTGATGCAGTCGAGCGAAGAGTTATTTAATGTAATGGCTTATTTTAATATAAGAGTACTGGAAAGATTATGATGTAATATAATGAATAAAATGTTTAAAGATATTTTTGTTCATTTGCATTTATTTTCTATGCTCTCCTATGCTTTAAATTGCTTTGCATCTGCTTTATGTTCAGTTTTTGGTGTTTTCATGTTTGCCATTAGAAAATTTTAAATTGCAGCACTTGTTTTTTTCAGTTACATCTGTTTAGGGTAGTATGTAATAATCTTCTCAAACACTTGATGTGGTGATGGTCTCAACAGAGTGGAGGATCTTTGCAATGAGAAATTATGACCAGATATAACTTTTTTTTTGTATGTCAATGCAAATGCCAGTCCATGTTTGCCTAACTTGTGGTGCAGATATGACTGAGTGACAGGTATATTTACCTTTAACTGAAGCAACTCTACATCCAATTTAACTATTAGACCCCTTAGTTCCACGTCATGTTAAATTATCGACTCCCACTTAAGCGCAAATAGTGGAGTTTCATAGTGACCTTATTTTATTTGATGTGTACTTCGAGATATATTCTCCATTCTCTGGACAGTGCAGTTTGACTCCACAAAAGCCTGAAGTCATGTGACCCCATGATGAAGGGGGGAAAATCCCCCCCCCCCTCCCCCTTTAAAAACACTTAGGCATTCACACACCTCCTCCCATCCTTACACCAGCTGGTTGGCCTTCTTTTGTTTACTCTAGCAAAAACTAAAGTTGCCATGCAGTCGAACTTTGCATCTGCAGGCGATGCATGTATCACAAGTACTGAATAGCGGAGTTGGAATAACGGCTTCAACAACGCAAAGGACCTTATAATCCCCCTGGTAAGTTAAAATTCAAGGTTAGTGTTCATGGAAATTTCTCAAATTGCTATTTGTAGTCAGCTAGCTGGTTATTTAGCCATTTATATATTTTTTTCTTTTACTGTGGAAAATAAAAATATAGCCAAGTTTAGCGTGATCTGTTATAGATCCTGGTGTTACGTTTATCTACATGGTCGGAACACAGTGTTATCCAGTTAGGATCTATTGCTGTAACTGTAGGCTCGCTGTTCTGACGTTGAAAACTCAACACCGTTACTCGCACTAACCAGCTGTTGCTGAGAAAACAATACATGTTGGCTAGCCAGACAGCTAACCTGCCTTGCTAGCGACCAAGCTAATGTCTACAAATAAACAGTGTAACGGAGTGAGAGGGTCGTAAATGTGAACAATGACATTTTCGTGAACGTATTACATTCTGTGGTGATGTATAAAAAATAGCTTGTTCTACAAATGTTAACTTTTGAAGTTTTCGACACCTGTGGAATACTTCGGATTGTGAGCCAAGTAGCTAGTCTCAATCAAACTGGATTCTCAAATTGGTGTAAAGTCTCACGGTTATTGACAGGTATGTGGACCAATGGGCGATGCTTATTGTCTGTTGACATGTCAGTTATCATGGTTACAGGTGGTGACGCGTTAATATTCCTACAATGGGAGAATGAAGGCGGGTCAGAACCGCATAGCAAGAGTGAATGAGTACGCATCGCATCCAGAGGGAAACGCCGATGAACAATGACGGAAAGTTTATGAGCTGTTATTAAATGTGAGTCAGCAAATGTAAAACTTATTTAGACTCGTTTTTAAATCGTTAGATTAAAAGCCACCACAGTGCCCTAATCTTATTGTTGGCTGACTTTAATCAACGTTAATCTTAATTAACGTTTCTCTACGCAGGCTGTAATACAGGCTGTATAGCTTATACTTATTATTATTATTATTAATAATATTATTATTAGGGAGAAAGCTTGCGTCCAATTATTCTTGAAAATAATGTTAATAATGGAGTAGACAAAACTCTGCAAAGTATATTCAAGCAACTTTGTCTTAAAGAATTCAGAATAATTAAAACATTCAGTTACTGAATGCCATTTGTTCTGATACCATGCCAGGTTAATAGAGAAACAAAAAAATGGTGCACTGGAATCATGCACAGTTTAAATTATTTTGACTCAAATTATTAAGAGCCAGCATCAATAGTAGGGGACTTATAAAGCACAATATAAGTCATCGTTCTTTTGTGTGGTAAACTTAAAATCCATCATTGTAACAATATCAATGTTTGTTTTAAAACATTTTTTTGCTTATCACACCTGATTTATATTAGTTCTAATTTCATCCTTCTCTATTTGCAGAAGGTGTCCTGTTAACATTGCTCAAACTTGCATAACAATGGTACAGAACAGCGAAGTGTCAGTGCAGAGAGGATGATCTCACCCCAGTGTTGCATTTAGTCAGCCTGCTCTGCATTTGTCAAGCCCCTGACAGCAACCAGGGAGAGAAAACAAGGAAAAGATGTTCAGACAGTTGGAGTCAGGCAGGCGGCATGCTAATGGCCAGCCAACCAGTCGCGTGAGAGGGGTGGAGGTTGCCCGGGGCAGGACGGGATATGGCTTCACCCTCTCGGGCCACTCGCCCTGTGTCCTGAGCTGCGTCCTGAAAGGAAGCCCCGCCGACTACGTGGGCCTCCGTGCTGGGGACCAGATCCTCAGCGTCAACGACATCAACGTCTCGAAGGCGTCTCATGAGGATGTGGTGAAGCTGATTGGCCGATGCTCAGGTGTTCTGCGCCTGGTTGTTGCCGAGGGGAAGCGTAATGGCGGGCAGCTGGATTCCTGCTCCAGTGACGAGGAGCTGGGCTTTCATGAGCAGAAGAGCCACTGGTTCAGGCCCAAGATGGACTCCAAGGCTCTGGGAATCAACCGGGCGGAGCGCGTGGTGGCTGAGATGCAGTCTGGTGGGATCTTCAACATGATCTTTGAGAGCTCCAGCCACTCATCCAGCAGCTCTGAGAAAGCCGTGGCCTGCGCGTCCTCCTCCAAGCACCGGCCGTTCTCGGAGCCTGACTTCCTGTACGACCCGGCGGACGCACGCCGAAGTGACCCCAACTTCCTGTCAGAGGAGGAGATGGCTCGGGTGCTGCACGATGACTCTGTGTTTGTGGACATGTTCGAGGCAGAGCAGCAGGACGACTTCTCCCTGCCGCCCGCCGCTGACTCGGCCGGCATCCTCAACGTGGGCATGATGGTGGGCTACCTGGGCTCCATCGAGCTGGCGTCGACCAGCGCCAACCTGGAGAGCGACAGCCTGCAGGCCATCCGCGGCTGCATGCGCCGCCTTCGGGCCGAGCAGAAGGTCCACTCGCTGGTTCTGCTCAAGGTCATGCACGACTGCGTGCAGCTGTGCAACGACCGCGCTGCCATTCTGGCTGTCTACCCGGCTGAGAAACTGGCCTTCAGCGCCGTCTGCCCAGACGACCGCCGCTTCTTCGGCCTGGTCACCATGCAGGCCACGGAGGGCCACCACGCCGGCCGCGACGGGGACGAGGACCAGGGCTTGCGCACCTCTTGTCACGTCTTCATCGTGGATCCAGAGCTGTGTCACCACAAGATCCACCAGGGCGTCGCTCGCCGTTTCGGCTTCACCTGCACACCGGACCCCGACACGGGCGGCTGCCTGGAGTTCCCGCCCACCTCCCAGCCGCTGCTGCAGTTTGTGTCGGTGCTTTACCGGGACATGGGCGAGTCCATCGAGGGCATGCGTGCTCGAGCTTTCCTGGACGGTGACCAGGATGCCCAGCAGAACAACAGCACCAGCAGCAACAGTGACAGTGGAATAGGAAACTTCCTGCCTGAGGAGAAGAGTAGCCGTGTCCTTCTGGTCGACTTGGGAGCCAACCCCACCCGTCATGTCCCCACGGGACTGTGGGAGACCCCACAGGGGACTCGTAACCCTAGTGCTCAGGGCGCTCTTCCCCCTCCTCCACCTATACCCCATCGTAATGGCTACAGACACGAGCAGTTTACAGAGCACTCTCAGCCCCACCCACACTCCCACGCAGACCCGCCCCCACTCCAAGGCAGGCACCTAAACTCCTCCTCCCGGCTGGACATGTCCGGCCTCCCCTCACGTCCCCATCATTACCCCACCCACGGTAAGAAGGCAGCAGGGGCGGTGGGACAGCGCTGGCTGCCCGTTCACGTGCTTCGAGACTGGCGCCGGGGCCACAGCAGTGACCAGGAGTCCTACGCCGAGTCTACCGACGGTTGGTCCAGCGCGAACTGCAGCACCCTCCCGCCTCCCATGAGCAAGATCCCGGCGGACCGGTACCGCGCGGCGGGCGAGATCGCCTCCCAGCCCCACCGCCTCCATGGCCACAAGGACGAGTGGACCAAGAAGCTGTTTGGGGCTGAGAAGAACCATCGTGAGTCCCGCCAGCCGGCACAGCAACACGGAGGCAAGAGGACCAAAGACTTTGAAAAAAAGGTGGGCGTCTCTTTCAGCTCCGTCTGCTGAAAATATTCTTCAGTCCCAACTTATTCTTTTTTTTTTGTTGTGACAGCATATCACTTGTTTACAACTCACTCTGCTCAATGATCATATGAAGCACCTGCGCCAAGGCTAAGAAATAGTGTGACGTGCTCAAAATGAAGTTGTGGGTGGGCAGAATTGAATAGCTGCTGTTGTGTCTGGGCTGTTGTGTCTGGGCTGTTGTGTCTGGGCTGACGTTCGGTTGTGAGGGCTGGTTCTCCCTTGCTGTTTCTGCTTTTGGCATCAGTAGTGACTTTGTGTTTCTAGAACTGTTGCAGTAATTTAATGCATTGTATACAAACGCTTACATCTATTCTCAGCCCTTTCGCTGGGAACTTGTTTTTAGTTTACATTCTGGGTTTTTAGTTTGACCATAAATAGGCTTAACTGTAATTCTATGGCCAAAATGAGTCCAGAATAATATACAGTGGACTTGTGTGCATGGCTCAGTTGTACAGGTCCTCGTGTGTGTGAAGGGTGTTCCCACAGTGTGTCTCTGCACTTGGTGTGCACATGTTAAAACTGACCCTGAGCTGAGAGGAGCCTGCCGCACGTAGAGGGTGTTGTAGTGTGCGGTAGCCGCACTTTACCAGTATTAGCTGGTAATATGCAGCTTTCCAAGTTTGGTTTTCAGAATAAACCCAATTTCTTCTTGCTCTAGGCTTGCCTCTATTCCTCTCCCTCTTGCAGCTGAGCCTGTATTGGCGGTCCCGAGTGCTGGGAGCCATGTAAATCACAACCTGCAGACTGCTGGAATCCTTCTCCAGACCTACATATGTACGTGCTCCGCACTACACGTAATGGAGTTGGAAATGCAGATTGTTTATACTGCGGCTGACTTCAGAATACAGTGTGGGTCACTGGGATTTCTGCTGCGGTTTAGGATGGGGGTTTAGGATGGCCCACAGATTCTAGGCTGGTTTCAGAACTGGTATCAGTCATCTCTTGCCTTTAAAGATGGCGAGGTCTTGTTTGGAGAGGGAGTTTATGTTCTTTTAATGGAACAAAGATGCATACCCAAAAGTCTGATGAGAAGTCAGTGAGGCATTGTAGCGTTCATTTGTTGGACTCGCGCTTAGATCCTGCTCTGACTGATTTGTGAAGTGTGTGCTTCACGAGTGGTAGATCCTGATCTATGAAGTGTGTGCTTCAGAAGTGGTAGACCCGGATCTGTGAAGTGTGTACTGTAGAAGTGTTCTAGTGCCCTCTGTGCTAGGCCTGGCCTGGCATGCAGTTCTCTTTCAGATAAGTGGGCAAGAGAGGCTTCCTGCTGCAACCAAACCTGTGTCCACATTTAATGTTTCACAGCTCTATTCTTAAGATGCATTATTGAGTAGAAGCCTCAGATTTAAGGTATCCAGAAGAGGGGAACAACTTTTGCATTTCAATTTTGCAGTTAGGTATGAAACGCTTGGATCAAGATTTGATGCGAATACCCCTGGTGTGTTGACTTCAAAGGACGTTTACAAACTGTGTATGAATTTTGTTTATAACTTTGACATGTTTTGAAAGCATGACTCAAGAATCCAGTAAGTGTTATGAAATTCCATGGTGATGATTTTCAAAAAATGTCCACTTTAAGCAAAAAATCTCATACATTGTTGTAAGGATGACCAGGCTATAAATGTTATATCTTTGTAAACTTTAAAGTTACCTGTTTGGAAATCTTATAAAAATCTTTCTATAAAGTTCCAGATGTTGAAAAATAATTTTCAGTTATTTCATTTGACATCACATTTCATTTCAATAGGACTAATTCCATTGTTCATTGCTATTATGGCATCAGTTACTCCATATTTGAGGCTGTGTGATGGATGGCCTTCATAGTACATGAATCTACAAACTGAAACTTTCCCCACAGTCTTATAGTGTAGTACCTTGTAATTAACACAAGCCTCACTAAAGTACTGGCAAAGCAGAGTTGTACTCATCGTAACTGACCTATGCTATTTCACTGAGCACCCCTGACACAGAGCACCCCTGACACAGAGCACCCCTGACACAGAGCACCCCTGACACAGATCACCCCTGACTGGGGCACAAACAGGCTGCCTTGGGAATGTGAGTCACAAAGCACATTATACTATCTCACTTTATTGACCAATGAGACAATTGGTCACTGGTTATGTAATACATGACAGAAATTCCATCCTTTTCCATCTTAAGTTCGTTATTTGTTAATGTTTCTATGTCTTACTGGTCTTACATTTACATTTACATTTATGGCATTTGGCAGACGCCCTTATCCAGAGCGACTTACATTTTTATCTCATTTTTATACAAGTGAGCAATTGAGGGTTAAGGGCCTTGCTCAGGGGCACCTCAGTCATGGCCTCAGGTCTGGGGATCGAACCCACGACCTTCCGGTCACAAGACCAGAAAGACCGTCTTACTGGTCTTTCTGGTGTAGTGTATTGCTCCTAGTAGCCACCAGGAAGCAGTGTTTCGCTATCTTAATATTCCGGTGTGTATTGAAAGAGTACAACTTTAAAGGAGTGTGGAATAACTATTTCCATTATGAAGCCTTATGATTAATATGTACTTTTATATCTTTATAGTGTTTCTGTTTTAGAGATTGAAAGGTGTAACATAAATGAAAATTGAAAGGAAGTATTTATTGTAAAGTGACATTGTAAATACGTTTGTCCATGTTTGTGAATGTTGGAAGTCGTTCTTCTGAGAGATAATGTGTAGGAGGTTGGCTGGGTAAGAGCCGAGTACAGGGATTGCATCAGTGGAGAAAGCATCTCCTCAATCTCAAGCATGCGTTTCCATCTGGCTGACAGTGTGCTGTCTGGCCACCTCCGGCATCACGACAAGCATCTCACGTGTAGACACTGAACAGCGTTCGCTTCATTAAACAAGGTGCCTGACGGTTTAGCTCCAGGACAGAGAGGTTTACAAACAGTGCATAGAAGTGCGGGTGGGGTGTGTGTGGGGGGGGGAGTGAATTACATCCACGTCATGTTTGTAGTGACATGTTTTGAAGGGGTCTGTGCTCAGCCTTTCTGGAATGGGGTAAACAGGAAAGATGGCTCTTCTGGACATGATAAGCCTGCAAACTGAGACAGAGACACAGGGAGAAGGAGGGAGGGAGAGAGAGAGAGAGAGAGATCTAATCACTGACACTGTAATTAACCAAGGAGATGTGGAATTAGAAATAAAGGGAAAATTCACCAAGATGTGTGTGTGTCTGTGTGTGTGTTGGCATGGTTCTAAGAGGATTTTTACTGGTCTTACATGGTACTTGGGTGGGGGCTGATTTTGTTAGTGACTAGTGAGAGGTTTGAACGTGTTCACCATAGCAACCTGATCTGTGTGATTCTCAGCTTCAGGCTGGCATCATGTGAATTCCATCATATGAGCTACCGTGTTTACAATTGGCTCTGGGTTTTCTCTCTCATACACACACACCTAGACACACACACACATACCTATACACACACTCCAAGCTTCTCTCGTATTGAAAGGGTCAGTGAGTGGCTGTGCTTGGGTGTCTGAGTCTTCAGTACAGTGATAGTGCAGGTGTTTTCCTCCCTCTTTTTAATTAACGGCTTGTGATCTTTCCTTTTATAGACATTCCCTGTGGATGCGTTTGAAGCTGCATGTGTGTGCTGTCATTGTTCGCATGGATTAGAACTGAAACAGCAGTGTCTGTGAAACAGGCTTGTTGGTTTGGGTTTCGGCGGTGTGCCACACTTTCGTCAGGCGTCGTGCCTCAGCTGTGCCATGTGCTGCCATGGGCCAGGGGCTCAGCCATCTTCTGCCTGTGCTCTTGATGAGGGGACGGTGTGGCCCCTGGATACAGAGTTCAGCTCAGAATTTGCCCCTGCACACTCCATAAAGTGCACCAGCAGTGTCCCAGCCTGTCTTGGGTTCCATTGTATATTGTGATGATATGAACCCCTATAAATACCCCTGTGGTATAAGTACCCTTCTGTGTGTGCATTCATGAGGTGTATTACATGCGTCAGAGTAATGACTGATTGGGCCCTTCTCTTTCATACAGTTCCTCAGGTCTGCAGAGTACCGATGAATCTGTGCTGGTCTCTAGGTTGATGCAAAGACATGTAGACATAAAAGTTGCTTACAGAAAGGACACACATAGTCTTTAATGTTTTGTCGCAGTTCAGTGTGTTTTTGTGTGTGTGTGTGTGTATGTGTGTATGCCTGCATATCTTTATTTCTGCGTGTGTGTGTGTGTGTGTGTGTGTGTGTGTGTGTGTGTGTGTGTGTGTGTGTGTGTGTGTGTGTGTGTGTGTGTGTTAAGCTCAGGAATGGAGCAGAAGACACAGGCGGTTGAGAGCTCTGCGTATCCAGGCAACACAGGGGACCATTTGATTACACTCTGAACAGCTTCTAAAAAATCTTCTTGCATGTCTCTCTGGCTTTCTCTGCCTACCTGTGTGACTGCCTGATTAGTTGCTGGGCGGTGTGGTGGGGGGTATAAGGGGTTGGAATGTCAGGCAAGTCTGCTTGTTTATGAGGCCTTTTTGTGTTTTTATGTTTTGTGCTTATTATTAGGCTCCTGATCTCTGCCCGTGTTGACTCTGCTGCTGTGATTGGTGGTCGGCTCAGGGTAGGCGGGGCTAGAAATTTGGGTCATTCCCATTACTAGAGCTCTAAGCACTTTGGCCAAGGCCAAAGTGGCGACTGAATTCCTCACACATAAGTCACACCAACAGGTCTCTACTTTCCTGGTGTGGAAACAGTTGTAGAGACCCTGAAACACACATTCTCACATTCTCTATCCAGGTGGATGTGACCCCAGGCCATTCTAGAGCCTGGCCCAATGTAAGAAAATGTGACTTAAAGCAAAGTCATCAATCTGTAGCTTGTCTGTGTTGACCTGTGTATGAGTGCATTTGTAACATGCTTGTATGTATTTTTATTTTGTTCATTGTAAATAGCTTTAATTTCTTTCAGTATACAATAGTGTATTGGATGCCTAACAGATAAGATACTTGTATGCAAGGTACCTAACTGAATTGCTGGATATTTTTCCTACAGACAAATGTAAGTTTCAAATATAAGTTGAGAATGTGTGTTTGAGTTTCAGTTGTTATATCTGTGTGTGTGTGTGTGTGTGTGTGTGTGTGTGTGTGTGTGTGTGTGTGTGTGTGTGTGTGTGTGTGTGTGTCAGAGTGGGAGGTTCCGGGGAGTCACCATGGGATTTCCCCAGCGCTCTTCCGGACGGCGATCTTTCGGACGCTCCAAGCGCCTCAGCCTGGCTCGCTCGCTGGATGACCTTGAGGTATCACACCCAAAAACACCAACCTCAAACATACACCCCAACAACAACACTCCAAAAAGCCCACACCCTAAAACTCATACCTCAAACCTACACCCCAGAAACAAACACTGTAAACCCACATCTTACAAATACATACCCTAAACAAATATACACCCCAAACACAAACCCCCCCACCCAAAAAAGACTCCACAGCCCAAAAACACACACCACAAAAACACCTGCTCAAAAACACACATTCCAAATCTATACTGTAACAGCACTTCACAAAACACCCCACACCATGACTACATAAACTCTTGTATATCCACATGTCTGTATTTCTTTTTCTTTCCAGTCTGTGTCTTTGTCTGCTTTTTCCTCCTCTCTCTTTCCCTGTCTCCTCTCTCTGTCCTCTCTCTCCTCTCTCTTTCCCTGTCTCCTCTCTCTTTCCCTGTGTCCTCTCTCTTTCCCTGTCTCCTCTCTCTTTCCCTGTCTCCTCTCTCTGTCCTCTCTCTCCTCTCTCTTTCCCTGTCTCCTCTCTCTTTCCCTGTCTCCTCTCTCTTTCCCTGTCTCCTCTCTCTGTCCTCTCTCTCCTCTCTCTTTCCCTGTCTCCTCTCTCTGTCCTCTCTCTCCTCTCTCTGTCCCTGTCTCCTCTCTCTGTCCTCTCTCTCCTCTCTGTAAAGCATGTTGGAATGGTGATATAATCTGCGGTGGTGGGAGGGATTAGGCTAATTAGGTGAAGGCTAATCTCCGGACAGGGAGCCTCTGCGTCTGTTTCCTGTCTCAGAGGAGCACGGCGTCGTCCTGCTGCTGCTTTAATATTGGGACGGGAAAATTAGCCTTGTGTTCCCGATACGTTCTGCATCTCAGCATCTACTCACTAATAATAATAATAATACATTTTATTTAATAGCGCCTTTCTAACACTCAAGGACACTTTACAATTACAACAGCAAAAAATAAATAAACTCATACATAAAATACAAGTAAGAGAAACAATAAAATATGACACAGTAAAACATGGATCAGTTAAACATTAAAAGCAATCTTGTACAGGTGAGTCTTTAATGAGGATCTGAACTGTAGAAGTGAGTTTATGTTCCTTATGTCAGGTGGCAGCGAATTCCAAAGCCGGGGAGCAGAGCGACTAAAAGCTCTACTCCCCATGGTGGTGAGACGGGCAGAGGGGACAGTCAGGTGAACAGAAGAGGAAGATCTGAGAGTGCGAGATGGAATAGCGACAGTGAGAAGATTAGAGAGATAGGGTGGGGCAAGGTTATGGATGGCTTTGAAAGTGAGTAGAAGAATTTTATAGTCTACACGGAACTTGATTGGGAGCCAGTGGAGCTGAGACAGTACAGGTGTGATATGGTGGAATGAAGGGGTTTTTGTGATGATACTAGATCTATACACTGCCTCAGATCTACACACTAGATCTACACACTGCCTCAGATCTACACACTAGGTCTACACACTAGGTCTACACACTAGATCTACACACTGCCTCAGATCTACACACTAGATCTACACACTGCCTCAGATCTACACACTAGATCTACACAACAAGTTTACACTCTAGATCTACACACTAGATCTACACACTGCCTCAGATCCACACACTAGATCTACACATTGCCTCAGATCTACACACTAGATCTACACACTGCCTCAGATCTACACACTAGATCTACATACTAGATCTACACACTGCCTCAGATCTACACACTAGATCTACACACTGCCTCAGATCCACACACTAGATCTACACACTGCCTCAGATCTACACACTACATCTACACACTGCCTCAGATCTACATACTAGATCTACACACTGCCTCAGATCTACACACTAGATCTACACACTGCCTCAGATCTACACACTAGATCTACACACTAGGTCTACACACTAGATCTACACACTGCCTCAGATCTACACACTAGATCTACACACTGCCTCAGATCTACACACTAGATCTACACACTGCCTCAGATCTACACACTAGATCTACACACTATCAGATCTACACACTGCCTCAGATCTACACACTAGATCTACACACTAAATCTACACACTAGATCTACACACTAGATCTACACACTGCCTCAGATCTACACACTAGATCTACACACTGCCTCAGATCTACACACTGCCTCAGATCCACACACTAGATCTACACACTGCCTCAGATCTACACACTAGATCTACACACTAGATCTACACACTGCCTCAGATCTAGACACTAGATCTACACACTATCAGATCTACACACTGCCTCAGATCTACATAATAGATCTACACACTGCCTCAGATCTACACACTAGATCTACACACTGCCTCAGATCTACACACTAGATTTACACTGCCTCAGATCTACACACTAGATCTACACACTGCCTCAGATCTACACACTAGATCTACACACTATCAGATCTACACACTGCCTCAGATCTACACACTAGATCTACACACTATCAGATCTACACACTGCCTCAGATCTACACACTAGATCTACACACTAGATCTACACACTAGATCTACACACTGCCTTAGATCTACACACTAGATCTACACACTGCCTCAGATCTACACACTAGATCTACACACTGCCTCAGATCTACACACTAGATCTACACACTAGATCTACACACTGCCTCAGATCTAGACACTAGATCTACACACTATCAGATCTACACACTGCCTCAGATCTACATACTAGATCTACACACTGCCTCAGATCTACACACTAGATCTACACACTGCCTCAGATCTACACACTAGATCTACACACTGCCTCAGATCTACACACTAGATCTACACACTAGATCTACACACTGCCTCAGATCTACACACTAGATCTACACACTAGATCTACACACTGCCTCAGATCTAGACACTAGATCTACACACTATCAGATCTACACACTGCCTCAGATCTACATACTAGATCTACACACTGCCTCAGATCTACACACTAGATCTACACACTGCCTCAGATCTACACACTAGATCTACACACTGCCTCAGATCTACACACTAGATCTACACACTGTCTCAGATCTACACACTAAATCTACACATTGGCTCAGATCTACACATTGCCTCAGATATATAAGTGTAAGATGTGTGACATCAAGCTGTTTTCACTCTGTAGATCAGAATTGATTGCACTAGTCGGCTATTTGAGTATTTTAAAAACCACCAGTATGTCTCTCTGTGACACACACACACACACACACACACACATGCGCACACAAGTTTAATTTTAGACACCAGCAGTCACAGAGCACGGGGAGTGTGGAGGTGTGTCTGTATGTCACGTGACTCCCAAAGCAGCACACGAGTGCCGTGACGGCAAGTCGCCATGGCAACAAAGGAGGCAGTGAGGAGTAGGAGGAGGAGGAAGTCGTCAGAGGGGCTTGGGTGCTCAAACGGAGCCTCCATGTCTGGGTGCTCTCCCAGCCTGTGATCAGCAGAGGGAGAATGCAGCCACCGCGGTTCACGTGTCCTCAGCCTCGACAGCGACGTCCTGGGGTGAACGTCCATCCCGCCACCTCCATCCCGCATTCAGCTACAGCCCCGGTGGTCACATAGCGCCCTGTGGACCTGCGTCACGCCAGCACACAGCACCTGGCCGCTCTGACGGGCCTGTGAAAATGCACGCACACGCCCGCATGCGTGCCGCCCCCTTTGCTGCGTTAATCCTCGGCGTCTGAAAAGACGGCTGTGTCTCGGGGATCTTGTGATGAGACCAAAGAGCAGGAAGCTTGTGCCATCGAGCCCTGTCTGTGTGGAAGGCTGGACTGTGCCTGGAGAACTCACCGAGCACTCAGCCCACATGACTCTTTCAGGCCCACCTGACATTGTCTCCGGCACTGTCCGGTGAATGCAGCCAATGGGCTGGCATGTGCACGTGTGACATCATCTAAACGTGCCATTCCATTGGACGCCAGCTCATTTAACTTTTCCGTGCTGTGAGTCTGGGCCCATGTTTGCTGGGGGCACGTCCCTCCCATCTTAATGTGGAGGGCTTCACGGATGTGGCCGCGGCCCTCCTAGCCGAGCTGCCTGTGTCTTCCAGGAGGTCCTACGAGCTTTCGCCTGCTGCTCCTGGCTGTCCCCACTGCCCTGCCATTTTTCCATGGGTATGACTGACTTGTTAGGTCCTCCCCACCCTTAGACAGCCGATGTGGTCGGCTTCTCCATATCTGTGCCCCCGGTACCGCTGTGAGTGCATGTGAGTCAGCCGGTAACTGGGTCCTGGAGCCAACATGCGGGCTCCTCTCTGAGGATAAGAGCAGGACTCCCGCTGCTCCTGTCCATTGGTCCGACCCACAAACGGAACAAAAGAAAGAACTCCCATTAAAATCACCACCCTGAGAGCTGAGTTAGAGGAAGCTGTGAGATAACTGCTGCAGCAACTCACCATCCGCCGAGGTTTCCTTTAAGACCCACTGAGGTTTCCTTTGACACCCAGGCTTGTGCTGAATGCGAATTTCAGAGCAAACAGCCTGCAACGTTTTTCACACCAGGATCGTATGTGTAAATGTCTACTGTTCCAAATCAAAATGTGTCCTCTTCTGTCTCAGATTGGAAGACATAAAAAGTTGTATAAACAATGGGAATATGTCATACTTTTAGTGTAAACAGAATGCGGCTTTGCCAATCGCAGACTGTGACTGTAAAACTCCGTGTTTGTGTTTATGTGGCGCGTCACTTTGAAGACTCTCTGGGTTATTTTATTCATCTGGATCCATAAGTTGCCTGAAGGCATCTGAGTGTAGGAATGCTGAAACAAGAAGCTGTTTCAGACTGATAACAGCTTCTTCAAACATGAAGGTCTCCTTCACTGAGCCTGCACGTGGACGAACTGCAGGCCTTCAACAAGGCCACGGTTGGTACTCTGAGGTCCTGATGATAAAAGCGGTAGCTTGGCAGTTTATATATAACCTGACTTCAACTGAAATCAAGGGGGGGGGGGGTGTGCTCCTCTATTATGAAATTAGAGCCTACACAGAGAAAGACTGTCATCTCTGCACATGTGACAAGAGTTTGTCCCTAATAGATCCATGCTTTATCTATCTCTCCCTCTCTCTCACTCTCCCTCTTGTTCTTTCTCTCTTTCCTTTCATTTACTTCCTTGCTCTCTCTCTCTCTCTCTCTCTCTCTCTCTCTCTCTCTCTCTCTCTCTCTCTCTCTCTCTCTCCTTTTTCTCTTTACCTTGGCCTTCCGCTTGCCTGCTCTCTTTTCTTAGAGTGGCACATGCACGATGATTGCACTGATGTGTGAACTGAGCTCGCTTTGTATAAAAGAAGCACACTAATTTGTGTGTGTGTTTCTGTGTGTGTGTGTGTGTGTGTGTGTGTGTGTGTGTGTGTGTGTGTGTGTGTGTGTGTGTGTGTGTGTGTACTTCAGTAGTAGTAATGAGTATGGAGCAGCATTTTTCTTGTTAGTGAGGACCGTGGGTCTTCACCACACACACACACACACACACACACACACACACACACACATAAACATTTCTAATGACTGCCCTCTGGTGAAATACCCTCATGCTGTCCGTCTCTCACGCAAGTAGACATGCATACGCGCACACACACATATAATTACTGTCTTTGAGGAAGCATACTGTCATACACATGCTGCTGTAGAACATAAAAGCTCATACAGCACAAATTAAATGCTAATTAAATACTGTGCTTAAATGCTGTGACACAAACCCACAAACAGTATCAAGGCCGGCACCAACCACTGGCCTCCAACACATCATACACACAGGTGGATCCGTCAGGGGTGTATGTCAGGGGTGTATGTCAGGGGTGTATTTCAGGGGTGTATGTCAGGGGTGTATGTCTGGGCTGTATTTCAGCTGTGTATTTCAGCGTTGTATGTCAGGGCTGGCTTCACCACCCCTCTTTTTCCTGCCCACCACTCAGTAACCCCCAGCAGTGTACAGGCATCGGTCAAGGCTGACATCTCTGAGGACTGGAGTTACATGTATATGTATTATGTAATGTATTTTATTTAATTAAAGTTCACAAAGTTCAGTCATTAAATGTAGATGGTTTAGTGTATGATTTCATATCAAAATAAGGATTGATTCATTTAAATTGGGAAGTAAAAATACATTTCATGTATTGTATTCACCCGCTTTAAATGACTGCTATGACCCTAAAAATATATTGGTTGTTCACTAGTCTGATGATTTAAGACCCATGAAACCTAAATCTGAGTTTTATCTGAGTAGCAAGTAAGTAAAAGCCATAGCCACCTGTAGCTACAGTGTAATGGTTGATGAGCAGCTTTGCTGTCAAACTGAAACACCAACTTTAATGTTTCTATGTGTGGATAAATGTTGTTTTGGAGTAACTACACACATTCTACACAGGACTACATTTGGTTTTATAGACCACACAATCTGACACAATCAGAGCATCCTGAAGATTCCAAGATCCTGTTGAATGTCAGTTCGTGTCTGTCAGCATGGTTAGTCTGCAGCCCTCGCACTGGTGCCGCTTACTGGTGAGATCCTACATGTACGGTTGTAGGACACCAATTCTGCCTCCTTGATCCACTGGATTCAGCTTGAGCGACTGACGGGGAGCTGTCAATCAAACACGCTCATTGGAATATTAGCACCACGCCCAGCCGTTTTTCAGCTAACACTTAGCCAGTTTGGCTGGTTTTTGAGCAGCGTTTTATCATATTTTTTGTTTGTTTTTGCTTGAAAACTTGATGAATGTTTAATATGGCACTCAACTTTAGTATCATGCAAACATTAGTAGGCCTAATGCTTTTATATGTTCCGTGGGACTTGAAGATAACTGGTGTTATATATTTGTTTAAAATTGAGCTTAAAATCAGAAATGCAGGAAAGGGTTAAAAGATCTGGGCACAGATACAGAGAGAAAGAGTGTACACAAAAAAAATGATCAAGGATGAAGTGTGTTAGGAGTAGAGGCAAGTTCGGAGAGTGGTGGAGAGAAAATAGAAGCGTGTAGACGAGCAGGCCCACGGCAGCTCGCGGAGCGGAGGCGTGGAGAAGGCGTAGAGATGACTACTCCTGCACGACTACTGCTTAGGGAAAAGTGTGTGTGTTTGTGAATGCATCTTCTTGTGGAGTGTCAGTGAGCAGACTAGATTCTCCTGCATGTAGCAGCAAATTCCGTGGCTGGGAGGTTGTGCTGCTTTCCTGTGGGTTGTTGTCTCGTGCAGGCCCCAGGGCTTGGAGACGGCTCCCCCCGAGCTCAGCCTCACTCGCTCTGCGGCCGGAGGAACACAGTGCCGGGACTTGCAGAAGAATGTACGGCCTCTGACTTCCACACGCTCTTCTAATGCACGTCATCTCCAATGCTGACACGCGCGCAGAGAATTATGACATCACGCCTGTGAAATCTGACTCTAAGCCGCATATTAACCCCCTAGAAATATATGCACAAAACTTGAAACATTTGAACACATCGACTCAGAGATTTGGCACTCACACCACACCCCAGTCTCTTCACATGTGTGGACCCCTCTTTTTCTCTCTCTCTCACTCTCTCTCTCTGACTCTGTCTCTCCCTTTTTCTCTCACACACACTCGCCCCTCTCTTTAAGCAGATACTTTGCTTCAGGCATACTAAGTAGGTGACACAACACATTGTGTAAATAGCATGGTGCAGGATCGCAGGGCAGAAGCCCACTGTGAGCCTTTCACATTTTGCGAGGGGGAGGGGTTTGGGGGGGGGCGGAGCCAGGAGCGTCTGCATGATAATCTGTATACTGTGTTGCTGGTTGTAATGACAGCAGCAAGTGTGTCTTTTCTGGAACATCTGTGAAGGGCTTGTGCACACACACCTCTGGGTTGTGAGCGTGTCTCTGCATCTCTGCCTGTGAACCTTGGGCTCTGTGGGTGGAATAGGAATTACAGGCAGGGAGGGAGAGAGAGCGAGGGAGAGAGAGAGAGCGAGGGAGAGGGAGGGAGAGGGAGAGAGAGAGACTCTGAGGAAGAAGCGTCACAAGTGTAGAGACAGCAACAGCGGCTCAGACAGGCTGTGGACCCTCTCACTCTGCTTTCACATGTGCACACACACACACACGTATACGCTCACACTCTCACACAGACACTAACATACACACATATATACGCTCACACAGACACACACGGTGGATGGATATGTTTACGGAGCGTGGAGTCGCCTGATGTCAGAGTGTTAAAACACACTGCCAGAGATGGAGCAAACTTTGAGCATCAACCCCAATGGAGTGAGTACCTGAAAGATCACACACACACACACACACACACAAACACACACCACTTTTTGCTTAAACTTAATGGAGAAGCAGGATTGTATTCTAAGTATGTAAAAGGTTTTGTCATAATGCCTAAGTAACTGAATGTGTGTGTGCACGTGTGTGTGTGTGTGTGCGTGCGCGCGCATTCGCACCTGTGGTTAGTATGTTTTTTTCCACACTATTTCACACTCACCAGTACCTGTGTGCTCATGCCACGGCATGCTCAGGTCTGATGGAATGGAACCTTTAGTACGTTTTAAAATCACACGGGTTACTGCTTATACCGTCAATACCAAATCCATTTAAACGTGTGCTGGACATAAACTAACTCTGAAAATCTAAATAGAGTTTAATAATACGAAGGAGTTTTCTTATTAGTGCTAGGGCACTCATTTTGACATGTTTTCTAATTTTGTTTTTATAATTTATATACAGCATATTTTACTATTTTATGTTATGCAGTCTTGTTGGTACGGTCAGTTAGTGGCTGTTGCCTTTTTGTAAAGTCCTGAAGTCCTCTTGGTGAGAGTGAGTGAGGACTAATTCTGAGCAGAAATGTCTTGGCGTGTGTTCCCCTCTGCAAGCTGCGATACATCTGACATGATCAAGCACATATGAAGTTTTGCAAGTTTTGCTGCACACCAAATGCAGATGTTCCATTCAAACACTGCAAAGTCTGTTTGGGTCTCGCTGATCAGCGTGCTCACATATTTTTGTAGAAAACGAAGTCACTTCAGTGAGGTGATTGAAATGCTGATGAATAATAAATGCCACCCTGCTGTACTGTCTTTACCTGTTCCCTCTTCCACTAAATGTAAACAGTTCATTACCGCCAGCAAAATGTCACTTTCATTATGGCACCTGGACTGCTGAGGACCTTCTTTTCATCTTTGTGATATTCGTTTGAATAATTGTATAAGTATAATATTATAACTTATAGCAATTATAGTATTGCTTTTTTTCATGTGGGACAGTTTAATCTTAAACTGTTCTTCATGTAAAAGGAAGACTCCATTTTCCATCCACATCGTTCCCTGCTGTTGACATGCCTGAGATATTGCAGCCCTGGAAAGTCAGAATAACTCTCTCTGAAGTGACATGATGTTTTCAGCCTTCAGAAATAAAATATGATGGGTAAAAAAAAAACATATACTGTAAGGTAGTTGATACATTATGCAGATTTTCCTTCATTTCAAGTATGAATAATCAAACTGATTTAAATAATTCCTTTGCATGAATATTCAGAATGATCTTCCACTATGATCCTTTTAACTGGATTTAAGAGTTAATGATATTCCATCTCCTTGGTGGTAAACGTGCAGTCGTTTCACATAAACTTACAGTGGGTGGGGGAATGTCTGTAGGTTTGTATCCATATGGGTTGTAGTATGGTGACTGTAATAGATTCGCCAGCAGAGGGCAGTATTCAGGCAGGATCGGGTGTTGCTGGCGTTCACATGATCTGTGGGAGAAGGCGGAAACAGCAGGAGAGCTTCTGGGCTTTCTTTTCTCCTGTGTATAGAGTTAGCAAGCGCTCTAGGCTTCCATTCAAGCAGAAAATTGGATATTCGAAAGTCTGTCAGTTGACAGTGTCTGGTTTTCAATCTTTTAAAAGATGGAGATGGAGAATCTCTAATGTGACGTGTGATCACTCTGTTCCTTTAAGGACTCAAGCACATCTGCCTCCGTCTCCTTAGCTCCCTCTGCACAGTTATGTAGTGGTAGGGATGATGGGGATGATGATGATGATGACGACGACGATGATGATGATGGTGATCTGTGCAGGGCAACTTGTTTGACTGACTTTAACATCAGTGAAGCCTTTTGTGCTAGATGCAACAGCTCCTTGTGTTAAAGCTACTTCACTCAAGTGAAGGTCTGATATTTCTAGCATCATGAGTAATGTATTATACTGCAATGACTAGTGAAATTAAAGTTCATAATACACTTCTGAGTTTATTATGACTATCACCTGTCCTCCTAACTGACTGCATGTTTTATAGAAAAGACTTTATTGATTTAGTAATTTAATTGATTCAGATGAATTATGCAGGGTCTGTGAATAACACCCAGTGGTGTCAAACTGCATAGCAACTAATGAAAAATGTCCAGTCTTGTCACTGTCGTATTAAAATGGCAAATAGCTGACTAGATCATATTTTTAAAAAATATTTTAAATTCTCATTTTTTGATAATGTAATTAGAAACAGTGATTATATTAATGTCATCTTTCCAAGCCTTAGTCCCAGGTTGGGTTGCAGTCTGATGCGAACAGCCAGACGGCCCAAAAGATGTAATTTGTCAGTGGCTTGAAACAGTAAGTTGAGAACAAATCTCTTCAACTGCTGTTGTCATTATTGATGTTAAAATATCCAGAGATTTTTTCCACACGTCTGCTGACTTTGCAAGTGGTGAGATGAGACCCCACACAACTAGCCCCTCAAATATAAATGTCCTTAAAGCAAAAGGAAAAAAATATTTATTTATGGCTCTGTAATTGCAGTGTATTAAATCTCCCAGTTGGAAAAATATATGTGTTTGCATATAACCCATTCAAGTTGGAAATGTGCTTATTAGATATATGGTGCTATTGGCAGTAATGACAATGTTGGATTTCTCAGAGTCTTAGAGTCTGATTTTTGAAGTCTAGAAGATTTCTAAGTCAGCAGTACAAGATAATGTTGTTCCATTTCAACTTGGCTTGTCATTTCTTTCTTGGGCCTTCAGCAAATGTATAACTAATCTAATAAACTAAACAGTCCCGGTATAGAGCCATACTGACTGTTGACTTGTCTGCTGTAGAAGATCTTGTTTGGGATGAAGACACACTGTAAGTGTCTGTGGAATATAACATGATGTGCAGGGAGGAGGAGTGATCACCAGTCCATGATGACTGGGAAAACTGCCTAGCAACCCCTGGGTGATTAGCAACAGTGTGAAGCCGTTGTGTGAACATCCAGCTTCCGCTGTTCCCTGCTCAGTTTGCTGATTTTAAACAGGCAGATTACACAAGTGTACCAGGGATGACGAGGGAGGAAGATGAAAAGGGAATGGATTATACAAAATGGAAAAACCCTGTAGGTGAAGTGACCTTTTAAGATTTTGGATTCACATGGTTGTCTGCATGAATATGTAAGAAGTGTAATATGTACGTGAAGGTGGCCCAGTGTTCTGTGAAGCTTGTTTTCACCCTCTGGGGGTCCACTGCTCCTTGAGTGAGCTGTAGTGTCACTCCGTGTGGTGCGTGTGAATCACTGTCTGCACCTCCGGCACGTTGGAATGTGTCGCTCTGCCTTCAGCTCGGGCCCTGCCGTGGAAACCTGGCTTGTGTTAACCCCGTGTACTTTTTAACCCCCGCTGTGTGAGTCTGGAGCTATGTCCCCTCCACCCTGCCGTCTCTGTAAGGGCCGTTAAGCATGCAGGCTGTCCCAATCCTCTCCTGGTCCTGCTCTGACCCCCTCGCACTTCCCTCTGTGTGTACGACCTCCTCGAGTGTGTTACAGAGCTTCAGTGATGCTGTCTGGGATGATCTATGGGTTGGAAATGAAGGCATGCATGTTTGGCGTTGCCATAGGGCACCTGTCTGGTGGGCTTTGAAGGGTGGGGTTGTTTGAGTTGAGACGGGGCCGTGGACGGTGAGACGGCTGAGTAAGCATCTGTGGACTCCTGAGAGAGAGAGAGAGAGAGAGAGAGAGAGAGAGAGAGAGAGAGAGAGACGCTGCTTCAGTCTGCGCCGCCTTCAGTCCACACTCAGGAAGAGAAGAGCGTGACATCTGTTAGTCACTACACAAATAGTTCACGAGAGAGAGAGGGAGAGAGAGAGAGAGAGAGAGAGAGAGAGAGACGGAGCGATATAAGACAGGAAGGGACCGGGGAAGAATTCCTGCCTCTTCGTCTCCTCCTGAATTCCTCACGAACAAAACTTGAGCCTCTTCGTGTTGTGAGCTGGTGTTGTCATAGAAACAGTGCAAGAGTCAGAATGGAACTTCATCAGTGAGAGAAGGCAGCTTGTGTGCATGCTCGTGCGCGCGCGTGTGTGTGCGCGTGTGCGTGAGCGAGCCCAACGAGCGTGTCAGCTCTTGCTAAAGAGGAATGAGTCGTCCCCTAGGCGTGTGAGAGGCATGGCCCTGCCGGCTGCCGTGTCGCCTGGTGCCTCCTCAGTAGCTCAGGTCGACGAGCGACGCACTCCACCACGAGGGCGCCATGAGCTTCAGGAAGAGGCTCTCCTTTAGACGAGCCTCCCGCTTCAACACGGTGAGTGAACGGGAGCTCACGCTCCAGACAGCCCAGCGCGTCCCACCACTCTCTCCCTCAATCACCTCTTTACTTTCTCCACTCGCCTTCGCTTCGCTTCGCCTGGCCGCCACCTTCTCTGCCGTCGTGCTCTTGAAGATCAGCGCTCGCTGCTTTATGTGAGGTCGCTTTGGACCGTGGCGGTTTTAGGGAAGAAGCTGCTTAAACTTTCGTGCTGTCATCAGTATGAGCCAGAAGAATGGAAGAGGCCAGACACACCTGCACTTGTCTAGCACTGGTGTTGCCCAACGCCCCTGTCCCCACTGTGTGTGTGAGTATGTGTGCACTGTGTCATGCTGTTTGTGTGAAAAAGTAAACTTAAGAGAACTTGTCTGAGTCAAACCAAACAGGGAACACTCTCTATCTCTCTCTCTATCTCTCCCTCCCTCTCTCTGTCTGTCACACTCCACCTCTTCTCTTTCCCTCCCCCACTTCTCTGTCATTCTGTCTCTCTCCCTTTCCTGACTGAGGGAGTTTTTTTCTCATGGCCAAGTACTGTTCATTTCAAATTCAAAAGTAAACACAAGAATCTGTTTGTGCATAGGCTGTTAGTGCCAGAGTTTCCAACCCCTCCTCAAGGTGCTATGTATGCAGTTCATAGGAAAAAATGTCCATATCTCCATATCTGTGTCTGTGTGTGTGTCTGTCTGTCTGTCTGTCTATATGTCTGTCTGTATGTGCTGGCTTTTTACACCCCACCCTCATAATCAGCATTTTTCTTCATTCCTTTTAACTTTTCAAGCACATTTTGTGAAACTAGTTTATGATTGACCTGTGATTGAAGTTGTCAGTGGAGAGCTAGGCATTAAGAAAGAACTTAAGTCCAGAACTGATGGACTGAACTAACCGACCTTCCTTTGTGGATGGAAACCTATGTGCTTCCATGGTTTAGTTTTAATTAATCTTTTCTCCTCTTGTCTCTCCCTCCCTCCCACATGCCTTCCTTGTCTCAGTCAGTGTCAGACAGCAGTTTCCTCTGAGGCTGAGGAGCAGGGCAGATATCTTCTGCTCTTTCTGTGTGCAGCAGGACTAGCCCTGAATGCCCCCTCGCCCTCAGTCTGAACACTTGTCCCTTTGTAGCTGTGTGTGTGTGTGTGTGTGAGAGAGGGAGAGAGAAAGAGAGGGGGAGAGAGGGAGAGAGAGAGGGAGAGAGAGAGAGAGAGGGGGAGAGAGAGAGAGAGGTTAGTTTTCTGTGACTCCACACAGTCTGTCACCTGCTCCCATCCCAGTCTGATCTTTTATGATGCTCATGTATCTTTCTCTTTTTACACACACACACACACACACACACACACACACACACACACACACACACACACACACACCCTGAGCTGGAGGAGCTGTGCTCACAGGAAGCTTCTGCTAAGGTGCACTGTTGTTCTTCTCACTCTACGTCTTTTTCAAACAGTTGTAAATCTGTAAGTGTGTACCAGTGCTGCTGCTTGGTCTGATGATGTAACCCCAGGATAAGCAGGACGTTGTGTCTGGAAGAGACACTCTGCTCCTTACATGGTACCATCGCTGCCAAGGCCCTTATTTTGACTGTTTAGCACTGTGTCAAAAACATTTGAGCTGTATGTAGGTAGTGACGGGCGCCTCGCTCCGTCCCTGTGGTCTGGGTGAAGGGGGTTTGATCTGGTTCGTGTCTGTGAGAATGCTCCTCAGATCTCACTCTAGGCAGGGCACCTCAGCATGGATGGAAGCCCCTTGGTCACCATGGTGACAGAAACAAGCACAATTGCATGATGACTTACCCATGCAGAGGCCATTTTTCATGCTTATGGTTCTGTGTCTTGGGAAAAAAAACCATTTAAAGTCGTGTGTGTGTGTGTGTGTGTGTGTGTGTGTGTGTGTGTGTGTGTGTGTGTGTGTGTGTGTGTGTGTGTGTGTGTGTGTGTGTGTGTGCACGCGCAAAGACTGTATGGAAACTGGATTTGTGTGGAAACTGCTCCATCTGCAGTGTGAGTCTGTTTAACAATGCACCACATCTGGAATAGGTATATTGGTATTTTCATATATCTAACCACATCTGGAATGGGTATGTTGGTATTTTCATATATCTCTCTCTGTGTGTGTGTGTGTGTGTGTGTGTGTGTGTGTGTGTGTGTGTGAGAGAGAGAGAGAGAGAGAGAGAGAGAGAGAGAGAGAGAGAGAGAGAGAGAGAGAGAGAGAGAGAGAGAGAGAGAGAGAGAGAGAGAGAGAGAGAGAGAGAGAGAGAGAGAGAGAGAGAGAGAGAGATTGTACTTCATGCAGCTGTGTTGAGCTGACAGTGTATGTAAACTCTAAGGTATTTATAGTCATCTGCTATTTATTAAGGAACTCACACTAAAAGAAGAATGGCTAGAATAAATCCCAGCAGGTCACTATCAGGCCCAAACATCCTAACAAAGAAAGAACACACGAGAGACCTGTTGGGCTGAAGGTGTCCAGGACCACAGGGAGGGTACTTGAGAGAAAGCCCTACCCACTGATCCAGTGGCCAAGCAGAAGGGGGCGGAGCAGGGGGCAGAAGGGGGCGTGGTCTCTGAGGCCAGACAGGCAGACAGTAGGAGGCTGGAATGTCTCTCTAGTGAAACAGTACTTTGTGGCTGTATGTGCTTCAGCTGCCAGTAAAACAGAGGGAAGCCAATGGAATCAGTAGGGGAGCCTGTCAGGAGGGGTCACTGTAGCAGAGACAGACTGTCGTGTAATGTTACTCAAGAACTCTGATGAATTTTAGAGATTTTATTATTAAGCCAACAATGTATGTTTGTAATTTAAATTAAGTCAATAGCATATTTTAGGAAGTCAATGTTATTAAGTCCATTGTTGACACTGTATCTTTTTTCCTGTGGAGATTTATACGCATATTAAAGTCCCCTGCAAATGGCATTTGGTTGTTCACTTGCTGACCGGCAGGTTTTCAAGAGCACATAAGCACATCCTGTAGGGCTGCATGGGCTGTAATAGGACACAGCACATGCTGGCCTGTTTTGGGAGGAGGAGAGGGATGAGGAGAAGAGAGAAGAGAAGAGGAGCACCTCCGTCAGTCTGCCGTGTGGTTGGAGGAGAATGTGCACTGACTCCCTGACTCTTCCAAATACACATTTAGTGTATCTTATATCAGCCTGGGTTTGCATTGCAACAAATGCCACAATGCTCCTGCTCATATAGGCGGAGATAATCAGTAACTGATTACCTGTGTGTCTCCGCTTCTGTGGCTGTGATGTCATAAGTGTGGGCCAGGAGAGAGTGGTTAGCATAGCTTCTGTCAAGGACAAACAAGCAAGTCAAACAATAGTCAGCTTAGAGCTGGGATTTCCATGTGTGTGTGTGTGTGTGTGTGTGTGTGTGTGTGTGTGTGTGTGTGTGTGTGTGTGTGTGTGTGTACAAGTGATGCGTTTATGACTCACCAAAGCTTTACAGTAAAATCTGTAATGTAGTGCGTATCAGTGCCTTCATCGTGCTGGTCCTGTCTGTGCTGTGTCTCGTTGTGTTTCTTCATACTGCCCCGGGGCTTTGTGCTCAACCACGCCCCCTGGCATCTTGGAGCCTCCTTCCCTAATCACACCTCTCTGTCTCCTCCCTGTTCTCTCTCAATTACTCTCCATCTCTTTATGACTTGTTCACTTTTGTTCTCTGCTGGTGTCCAGGGGAGTCTTGATTCTGCCACGTGTGGGTGGATTTCATCTGTTTATCTGCCTGTGTGTGACGGACCTGCCAGTGGTCTGTCTGTCTGTCTGTCTGTCTGTCTGTTGGAAATTTACATGCTCATACTACAGTCTGATCAGAGGGGCTTTGAGGCAAGACAGTGTTGATTATGATTATGATGTGTGTGAGTGCCAGAATGTGTGTAATAGCCAAATTTGTCTTGAGTGCACATAAAAGTGTACATTCAGTTTTACAATGGTGCTTCCATGGTGGGTGTGGGTTGTATTTTAACTACTAATTCCTTCTCTACAGTTCAGTCACTGTCTGACTTTGCCTACATCTAAAGGAAGTGACTCACAGTGAGCCTATTGAGCACATGCACACACACCCACTCACACACATGAATGCACACACACAGATAAATCTTACACATGACGCTTTTTTGGTTATTGTAATATCTATTTACGATATACGATCACCTAATGAGCCATTGTTGCAACTTTGGGGAGTTTGGAGTTTGCGCCTTGCGTTGTGGCCACGCCCAGACAAATGTGGGCTGGGCCACGGGGCGGAGCTAAGAACACTGAGGATTTGCTTCACCATTTCTTATTATCTCCATGGAGAGTGGGAGTGTGTGGGAGGCTTTACCAGTAGAACAGGAAGAGTGAGTGTGAAAGTGTGTGTGTATGTATGTGTGTGTGTGCGTGGTGGCATCAGCACACCCTGTCTAGGCTACTGTACTTATGTGCGTGTCTGTTTGTTGGTGAAGGCAGCTTCTTACACATGTCTCTCTGTGTTCTCTTTCAGTCCGCAGCTGTCTCCGATGGCGGTGAGTAATCGTTTCATTAGTCAATATTCTGTCTTCTCGGAGTCGGTGTTATTTTCTCCTCTCTGGCTCGCTGGCTGCTCCGGTGTAGCCTGGCACAGCTCCCTCAGGCTGCCGCTTCAGTCTCAGCCCTTCCTGAGCTCTCTCACGCTCCCTTCTGCCTCACCCCCTCCTCACAGCTTCAGAGCCTCTGTTGCGTCTTCCTTGAAAAACGTCTCTTTGTTTTGGACCTGCTGTCTCGTCCTGTCTCTCCTCTCGGACTGCGACCCTCTCGGTGACTCACATTCACGCAGTCAGATGGTCTTGAAAGAATTTAAAAAATGTAAATGAATCCAAAATCCCAGTGTGGTACAGGACATGCCTCTGTCATTCCTCTCCTCTCTTCTCCTCTCACTCTTCTTGATCCATTTAAAGCAACCCCACCAGTATCTTATCATTCTGTGCTCTCCTTCTGCGCGCCCTCCTTTTCTTTAGTATGTGAATGAGCCTGCTCTGTGAATACCTGTCAGAAGCCTTTAATGTCCCACCCTGTCCCTGTGTCCCCTTCCTCCTGCTGAGTGGTGTCTTCTTCACGCAGTGTGATGGACCTAGAGCCTATGAGCAGTTAGAGAGTGATGTCTGGTTGAAGCAGAAAGCAAACCCCGTGCTGGCTCTGTTATAGCGTGTCTGATAACTCCTGATTAGATAATGTTGCTTTGCCTTGTGTCACCAAAACCCCTTTTGCTCTAAAGATGCTGACCGATGTCTGATCTAATGCGCCAATGCTGGTCTTGACATGGTTTTTGTGTGGGGCCGTTGTTTCTGAGAGGGATTAGCATTAGTATTCAGGTTTCTAGCCGACCCTTTGAATTTCCCTGTGGGGCTCTGAGAAGGGTGTTGCTGGTTGCTAGAGATGGCCTTGTCGTTGCCCCCCCCTCCCCCCAGCCAATTAGCATGTGTGAGCGCGGCGCTAACTCTGGTGTGCCCAGTGTCACGGCCCCACTACCAGGCACTTAACAAAGACATCGGGGAAATGGCCCAGCTCCACAGACACAGAGGGAGACATGTAGGCAAACTGTGAAGACCAAATTGTTGTTTTAGAACCTGTGCTTGTGTGTGTGTGTGTGTGTGTGTGTGTGTGTGTGTGTGTGTGTGTGTGTGTGTGTACCTGTGTTAACGATGCTCTACAATTTGGTGTTGGAGGTGAGGATTTTATCACATTCTGAAAAATTCTTCCCACTCATCCCACTCTTAAAGCAACACAGTTGGGGACCTCTGTTGTTAATTTTGCACCATTGGCAGAGACTGAGTAGCTATTGTATTCATGCATATCAAAAGACACTGCAGCATTTTGTCTGCAATGCCAGACAGATTGGGCCCTCTTAAAATAATCTCGTTGTGGCTTCCCTCAGATTACTACATTTTTAGATTACTAAATTGCTATTAGATTATTAGATTGAGTAGGTTTATGCTTTATGCTTTATGCATCTGACCCCAGATCAGTTTAGTTATGTCACATTGAAGTTTTGAAGTTTGTACTAGAATCATAGATTTGTTGGGCCAGAGGTGATAGGAGGTCAAGAATATGCCAACATAGAATTAGGGATTAGGGAGGGTGCTAAGTGAAGGGCTGAGGTGTGAAATGTTTGTGTCCCACCAGCTCTGTTCTGGTCCTACTCACTGAAGATATGACAAGATAAGTACTTTAAAGTTGTCTACACCTAAGATGTTTCAGTCTCGACATCTCCGTTAAAACATTTTCGCACCAAGAACAATTAAGTAGAGTGTGAAAACAATTTGGATGTCGGAGCTCTCATTTGAATATTTCTGGCAGTGAATTTGTGAGCTGGTGGTGGCGAGGCACGGCTGGCGTGTGTCGGGGAGGCCGGGCGCTCTCCTCCCCGGTGCCGTGCTGTCCGTGTTGATGCTGCCGGGCCAGCAGAGGCGGGCCGGGACACACACTCCTGCTCGCCAGCTCTGGAACCGTGCTGGCCGTAGCATCGTGTCTTTGTGCACGTGTGATTACACATGTGCCCGCACGTGGATGATTGCACGTGTGTGGGCGTTGCAGGCACAAGGTGGGATGCTTGCGGTTCAGGCACTGTGGGGTGGCTACACTAGCCTCCCATCAATATTGCAGGATCCGGTTGCTTCTGTCATCTACGTTTCGCCTCTTCTCCCTCCCATCAATTATTCATCCCCGGGCCGTACGGGGCTTTGTGGCGGTCCTGTTTCCCAGGGCCCGTGCAGGCTTGCGCTCGCGAGAGAGCTTGCGTTGCGCTTCGCCCTAAAGTGGCTCAGACACCCGAGGGGCTGCTGGGGGCGACCCATGGCAGATAGAGACCCGCTCCATGGCAGTGCGGGAGGTGGTGGCGGGGCATGGCCGTGAAAGCCTGGCATCCTGTCGCGATGAAGTACCTGGTCAGGTGGCATCACACGGGCTCATACCAGCTGTACCCAGGTAAGAGAGAGACATGGGTCAGGACTAAACATGGCACCCGGCTAAAGAGGGCAGGGTGCGAGGATCCCAGCGCTCTCCTTGGCGAGAGGCCGGCTGGTGCCTTTCGTCTTGTTGTTGTGGGCTTGACGTTTTGTTTTGCTAAATGGAGAAGAAACAGAACAATGTGAAGTGTCTTTGGTCGCGTCAGACGTGTTTAACATCGATGTATTCCTTTGACACACACATCTCATTGGTGTGTTTGGGTTTTAAAGGTCATTTTGGCTTGTTGTTCAGTTATGTGCGGTATAATGTGTGATATAATTCTGCCTGGTAATGTGACCCGTCAGTCCACTAGCATATAGCTTGAAGCGGAATCTGACTATCAGGAATTTTGACACAGCCACAGTCATTGTAGTGTGTGGCACTACCGTTTCTGTCTTGAGGCAAAATAAAAGTTTCTGAATTAGGTGCTTTTATGACTATTGTAAACACGTAATTTAAGATGACACTTGTTATGTATGATCACTCCTAAAGGTTTCTGCTTTATTTTGTAAATTGGATTGTGGTGGTGCTTTTGTAAATCTGATTGTGGTGTGGCTGTGGTCTTTAATACCCATAATTGCTTGATGGTCACTGTTATTGTATGAGTATCGGTATGTGTAGCATAGTGGCAGACGGAACTGAACCCCCGACCAATCACTGCCTTTGGAGTGAAGGATCGTTGGCTTGATAATTATGTGGAATTGTTCAGTTGAGCATTTGACTGGATTCAAAAGTTGCAATTATTTATAAGTCTGTAATCATTTCTAAGTCTATTTTTGGCACGGTACGGACATGAAGAGGGACTAGAAGGAGAGGGATTGTGATGGGAAGTGGGATTCATGGTCTAACCATTTACACATGGGGAGGGGAGTTGCTGGAGAACAATAAATATTTAAATCACTGTAAAAAATGAAGTGATAATCTGAAAGCTGTATAATCTGTGCTAGTGCTGTGGTAGTGTGGTACTGCTGAAAGCATAATCACTTCACTGTACTTATATATATAAGTTTTGTTACCTCAGGCCTGAAAAACGCATATTTCCTCATTGTGATTTTAAAAATCATGAGTTAGGGTTAGAAGTAGAGTCTGATGGCATCTCTGCAAAAGCCAGGCCTTGGCAGCCAGTTTTACCCCCTGATATTTCAGAATGACAGTATGTTTCCTCAAATCATGTAAAGGGATTTGAAGAGCAAGATGAGGGCTTAACAGCAGCTAAGTAGGAGCAGAATACAGTTCACTGACCTGCGTCATTTTAGCACTTTTCTCTCTGGGCAAACGCTGTGTCTCTGTCATTTAGTTTGCGTGTTCAGCAGAGTGTAGGCGTCTGCAGGGCAGGACTTACCAAACGGCTCTGTCCCCCCAGAACTGCAGCGTGACATTTACGAGCTTCCGCTTTATTATGCTTTATATTATTACAGATTATGCTTTATAGAACTCTAGGGCATTGTGTGTTAAACCGGGTGCGTAGTAACCCGGCTCCCCACGTTAGCAGGTACTGCTCCTAGAAGCCTGTTTTAACCACTAAAATGTAGTGTGTAGAGGAATTTCCAAACACTGGTTTAGCGTTTAGATTTTACTTGATGGTTCTTAAGATCAATTGTCAAGGTGTCTGTATAATTCCCCAAAAAGTGTTCTCCTACAGGGCTTATCTGAAATAACTTAAAATACTGTTTTTTCTTCTCTTAGAAATGCATGCATGGTATTTAATGTTTCTGTTTGTCTGTTGTCTGTGTGTGTGTGTTGTGTAGAGCTGAACAGTGCAGATCTGAAAGGCTGTGGCAGTGATAACAGCCTGAACAGCAATGCCAGCCTTCCCAGCGTGCAGTGCCACCGGAGGCACATGGAGCGCCGCGTTGCATCGTGGGCCGTCTGCTTCGAGCGCCTGCTGCAGGACCCCGTGGGCATCCGCTACTTCTCCGTACGTCTCAGCGTCTGTGCTGCAGTGTAAACACACGCCCAGCAAGCGTGTGTCGTCCGCTCAAACACTCACAGTCTCGCATGACAGGGTCTGCAAAGACATCAGTGCTGACTGGATGGACAATTCAAGATCTAAGAGTTTTCAGACTTACTTACCCATATATAGGGCAAAATAACAAAATTATGGTTTAGGCCAAGATAGTAATGGGATGTCCAGGAGCTGGAAGACAGAATCTTCATGGTTCTGAAGAATCAGAACAATGTGAGAATGATGGAAGAAGGGTTTTTTAAATTTTTATTGACCTGACACCAAACATGGCATTAATACTTTCCTGAATAACGTAGTTTATCTTAGTTACTCCCTGTTTGGTGGAGTACTGATTGTGTGACTTCTCTACCTGTCTCTGTAGGAGTTTCTGAAGAAGGAGTTCAGTGAAGAAAATATCCTGTTCTGGCAAGCGTGTGAATTTTTCAGCCATGTTCCTGAAACGGACAAGAAACAGGTACGTAGTTTAGGGTCCTTTGAGTGTGTAGGCCATCTAAAACAGAGGTCTGCTTCACCCGGCTGCTGTAAAACTAACCCAGAGCATAGTGACCGAAATCTTGTTGGCACGGCACAGCAACAGTGTTGATGGAGCAATTATTCAAATTTGGAAACAATTTGGAATAATCATAAATTCAGTCCTTTACAATGTGTGTGTTTAATCAGGCAATGGATAAATGTCTGCTCATGTAATGGTCCATCTTTTAATAAGTAACCGTGGTGTCCGATTATTGGATTGTGACCTTGCCATGTCATGTGACCTTCAGTTATCCCAGAGAGCGAGAGAGATCTACTCCAGCTTCCTGTCCAGCAAGGCCACCACCCCGGTCAACATCGACAGTCAGGCTCAGCTGGCCGACGACGTCCTTAATGCGCCCAGACCCGACATGTTCAAGGAGCAGCAGCTGCAAGTGAGCAGAGAGCCAAGGGGGGGGGCTTATCCGCACACCACAGGCAGCAACGCACCACATCTGAACTCACCCAAAAATGCACATGCAGCTAGGAAGAAATGCGTAGAGGTTTTCTGCTGTTTGCATTTCCAAATTCAAACACAACGGGTGTGGGTCTAACCTAGCTATGGGTGTTGGTTACAAACGGAAGGTTTTTCCCCTTCTGATCTGCATTCTGGAACTGAAAAGACTTATAATTTATAAATAATTCATAATTCATGGGGAGAACAGTGCTAGTGAAGGTTTGGAACAGTGATGTGTGTGTCTGTGTGCGCGCCATTAGACAGCTTTTATAACGTCTGCCTTTGGTCTGAACCCCAGTGAGTAATCTGGCCTGTGGCTTCTTGCTGCTGGGGGTTTCTCTTACTGGCATGCAGTACCAACATGTCATGTTTCGATTATCCTAGTTAAAACCCTCAGTCAGGCTTCATAAAGCCTTTTTTGTTTACAGCAAATGTACTGGAATCACATTACGCCTTTTAAATATTGAATTATCTGAATACAATTGTAATGCCCTGGTGGAAACCAAAACAATTAAAGCTTTGATTATGATGTAATGTGAACATAAGGAACCGGTTTTTTCAGTTGTTGATGGGTTCATGTCAGAGCAGTGTGCACGGGTCTGTGCAGCATGGATCAGGGGCTGTTACTGTGCTGGCGTGGAACTGTTTAACATTAGCTCTAGGTTCTGGAAAAAAACAGTAAACCAGCTGTGAAAGGGTCAGAACAGGTCAAGAAAGGATCTTGGTATCAAAAGGATGCTCATGGTTTGTGTGGAACTGTATAAGGTGGCAGCCTTTAAACCAGGGGTACTCAACTGGCGGACCGCGGTCCGGATCCGGACCCGAACGCAGTCCTGTCCGGACCCAATCTCATTCCTGATTAACAGGATACAGACCAAAAAAAAACCGGATCATTTACAGTGGGTTGCAAAAGTATTCATACCCCTTGAACTTTTCCATATTTTGTCACATTACAACCACAAACATAAATATATTTCACTGGAATTTAATGTGAAAGACCAACACAAAGTGGTATACAATTGTGAAGTGGAAGGAAAATTATACATGAATCAAAACATTTTTTTTTACAAATAAAAAACTGAAAAGTGTGATGTGCAAAATTATTCAGCCCCCCTGAGTCAATACTTTGTGGAGCCACCTTTTGCTGCAATTACAGCTGCAAGTCTTTTAGGGTATGTCTCCACCAGCTTTGCACATCTAGTGACTGAAATTCTTGCCCATTCCTCCTTGCAAAACAGCTCAAGCTCAGTCAGATTGGATGGAGAGCGTTTGTGAACAGCAGTTTTGAGATCTTGCCACAAATTCTCAATTGGGTTTAGGTCTGGACTTTGACTGGGCCATTCTAACACATGAATATTCTTTTTTTTAAACCACTCCATTGTAGCTCTGGCTTTATGTTTAGGGTCGTTGTCCTGCTGGAAGGTCTCAAATCTTTTGCTGACTCCAACAGGTTTTCTTCCAAGATTGCCCTGTATTTGGCTCCATCCATCTTCCCATCAACTTTGACCAACTTCCCGGTCCCTGCTGAAGAGAAGCACCCCCAGAGCATGATGCTGCCACCACCATATTTGACAGTGGGGATGGTGTTTTTAGAGTGATGTGCAGTGTTATTTCTCCGCCACACATAGCGTTTTGCATTGTGGCCAAAAAGTTCAATTTTGGTCTCGTCTGACCAAAGCACCTTCTTCCACATGTTTGCTGTGTCCTCAACATGGCTTCTGGCAAAACGGCAAACGGGACTTCTTATGGTTTTCTTTTAACAATGGCTTTCTCCTTGCCACTCTTCCATAAAGACCACATTTGTGTAGTGCACGACTAATTGTTGTCCTGTGGACAGTTTCCCCCACCTGAGCTGTGGCTCTCTGCATTTCATCCAGAGTCACCATGGGCCTCTTGGCTGCCTCTCTGATCAGTGATCTCCTTGTTCGGCCTGTAAGTTTAGGTGGAAGGCCTTGTCTTGGCAGGTTTACTGTGGTGCCATACTCTTTTCATTTCCGGATGATGGATTGAACAGTGCTCCGTGAGATGTTCAAAGCTTGGGAAATCTTTTTATAACCTAAGCCTGCTTTAAACTTCACCAAAACCATATTCCTAACCTGTCTGGTGTGTTCTTTGGACTTCATGATGCTGTTTGCTCCCCAATATTCTCTTAACCAACATCTGAGGCCGTCACGAAGCAGCTGTATTTGTACTGAGATTAGATTACACACAGGTGGACCCTTTTGAGTCATTAGCAGTCATCAGGCAACTTCTGAATGCAATTGGTTGCACTCAGGGAAAATGGGGCTGAATACTTTTGCATGTCGCACTTATTAGGGTTCACACACATAGTGTGGGAACCCTATTGTAATTGCTGGTATTTTTCTTTCTTCTTCTTCTTATTATTATTCTTTTGCCCATTTTGCTGTCTAAAAATGATACTGCAGCCTAAACCGTAAGGCCTAGACACACCAAACTTGCCAAACTTGGTCTCTAGGTCAAAAGGACCACACACACTTATAGGGACCCACATCGGCCTGATGGTGGCGCTATAGCACACTATGTGACTTTTTGGCCCATATCTCCCATACCATAAGTCATAGAAACAAAATTCCACTTCCTATGCATTCCTTGGCTCAATTCAATAGGACATTTCATATACAACTATGAAGCTCCGCCTACTTAGATTTTTTGCTAATTTGCATAATATGCAAAACCTACTTTTGCCTACTACTCCTTGGTTTTTCATCTGATCACCACAATCTTGGTATCAAACTACTCAGAAGAATCTCATTATCAAAACCTATCGACAACATTGTGACATTTCCATACAGCCTGGTTGTCACATGTCAATCAATAGCTCTGAGGCGTGGCCAAATTTACTTCAGCAGCTATATCTCAGCAATGCTTTGACCAATCTTCATGAAAACTTATCAGTTGTTAGGACACATGACTCAGAGGTCACAGGTCAAAGCTGGCCACGATTGTCCAATAGGGGGCGCTATAACTTGGGAAAAACTGTTTCTCAGAAACTATTAGTCACATCAAGCCAAAACTTTACAGGCATCATCATGGGGTCAAGTGGTATCAAGACACACAATGATGACCTCATCACTCAAAAAACATGGCCGCCATAAGCCAATTAATTTTAATTTGAATTAATTGGCCATTTGACAGACTTACCATAGGTACATACACATGAAACTGACATGGTATGTTCATGTACACACCCTCTAAGACATACTCATGTTGAAAGGGAATTGCACCACTAGGTGGCGCTATTCTAGAAAATCCTGAATTTCTCCTACATATTTTCACTTATCAAGAAATGCTTGCACTCATATGATTGTATGCAGAATTCCTAGCAACTTTCTAATTACATGTGCTTTGCAAAAATGTACCACTTTTTCACTATTATCAAATATATATAACTTGTCATTTTCATACTAGTCCTAGCATTTTAACTCCATCACCTTAAATCACACCTTGTAATACTCAGCAGACTCTGAAATGCTAAGATTAGCGAAAAAATCCTAAGGTTTTGACAAATTAATATTTTTCATATGCATCACAATGCTACCATCATAACACATCAAATTCACAGTTCAATAACTACGCCATAGTATGTCTGATTGTTATGAAAATTGACATCCACATTCACATGACCAGTGTGGTCCTATGTGCCAATTTTGAGCCAAATCCGTCCACAAACAGCTCTACAGTGAATATTTTCATTTTCCATACTCAGCCGTGCAGGGAGAAGTAGAGACACACGCACGTGCCATTCTCGCAGACACTGCCCCCCCCTCCTCCACTCCCCTCACACTCCCCCTTGCTTCTAACACTTTACAACCCATGGGCTCTACCTCCCCCCCTCTCTTTCACATGCACTTACAAAAACACAGGCCTCTGTAGCTTTCACACTGCCCTTGCCATACCTACCCATTTCTCTATGAGTAACCCAGATACAAACACACAAACTGACGTTTAGCTTCTGTTTTTGAAAACACACTCTCTCTCTCTCTCTCTCTCTCTCTCTCTCACACACACACACACACACACCTACTTATAGGTTTAACATACACACTGCCCTAGCCATGTATACCCATTACTCTTTGACTAAAACACACACACACACACACACACACACACACACACACACACACACACACACACACACACACACACATTTAACTTTTTTCTCCATACAGACAATTATGCTTCATATACACAGTTCTCTAGCCATTTCCAACACACTAACTGATGTTTAGCTTATTTTTGTCATCCAAAGACACACTAAGATAATCTCAGCAAGTGATTTAGATCTATTATCTGAATTGTTTTGCCATTACAATGTTTTGTGACCTTTTGGGCCTTGGTGACTCATATGCCAGTTAAATGGACACTGATACTTCAGAGCACGCTACATGTATTCAAATCCAAGGTTAATTATTTACTCTAAACAATCCTATATGGCCCATGGGCCCCTGCATATCTTCTTGAGATTCAAGACAATTGACATTGGGTGACTTTATTTGCTTAATCTGATTAATGTCAGAACATACACTACCACAAACACACACACAAACACACACACACACACACACTTCTACCTAAATGTATGTATAGTTTGTATGCATATTTATAGTATATGTATAGTATATGTCAGTCGTGCCAGCAATGTCAGTCGTATCAGTCATATCAGGCATGCCATGCCAGTCATGTCAGTCCAGTCATGTCAGTTATATCAGTCATGTCAGTCATGCCAGCCAGTCATGTCAGTCGTGTTCTGCCAGTCATGTAAGTCGTGTCATGCCAATCATTTCAGTCCAGTCATATCAGTCATGTCAGTCCACATTCATACTTTGAATACACGGACAGTCATGTTAGGCGTGCAAGGTGTGCAAGGAGTGAATTAACAAAGCATAGTCTCTGGCTCCCTCAATCTCTCTCTGTCGGTAATATACAGGCCCAATCATGTATAGACACAGGCAGGCCTTCCTATATTGTTCACATAGATGCAACCCTAGCCAGATGTGCTATTTCTGTGTCTCCTTTTCTGACACACGCAGATGTCAGTCATGTCATGCCAGTCATGTCACTCATATCAGTCATGTCATTATTGTCATGCTAGTCATGTCACTCATTCCAGTCATGCCAGTTGTCAGTCATATCAGTCATGTTATTTTTGTTCATCATGCCCGTGAAGTCATTCCAGTCATGCCAGTCATATCAGTTATGTCAATCATGCCAGTCATGTCAGTCATGTTATGGCAGGCTTTGCAGACTACATTCATACTTTGAATACATGGGTAGTCATGTTATGCGTGCTAGGTGTGCAAGGAGTGAATTAACAAAGCATAGTCTCTGGCTCCCTCAATCTCTCTCTGTCGGTAATATACAGGCCCAATCATGTATAGACACAGGCAGGCCTTCCTATATTGTTCACATAGATGCAGCCCTAGCCAGATGTGCTGTTTCTGTGTCTCCCTTTCTGACACACGCAGATGTCATCACACACTATCTGTAGAGCACACACTGGCCAAACCCAAACAGCTTCTTTTCACTTTTATTTTCCAATATCTTTCACACTGTAGGGCCTAGAAACAAAATTCTACTTCTGTTGCATTCCTTGGATCAAGCCAAGATGTACTGCTTAAATAAAAAAACACAAACACACATACACACAAAGCTAATCACAGCATGTGATTTACTTCTGATCTGAATCATTTTGCCAATTTTTTGGGCTTTTTTGCCTTTTTCGTGTGTGAACCCGCAATTGCCGCTTGTTATTATTATTATTCTTTTTCCCATTTTGCTGTCTATAAATCATTCTGCAGCCTAAACCGTAAGGCCTAGACACACCAAACTTGCCAAACTTGTTCTCTAGGTCAAAAGGACCACACTCACTTATAGGGACCCACATCGGCCTGATGGTGGCGCTATAGCACACTATGTGACTTTTTGGCCCATATCTCCCATACCATAAGTCATAGAAACAAAATTCCACTTCCTATGCATTCCTTGGCTCAATTCAATAGGACATTTCATATACAACTATGAAGCTCCGCCTACTTAGATTTTTTGCTAATTTGCATAATATGCAAAACCTACTTTTGCCTACTACTCCTTGGTTTTTCGTCTGATCACCACAGTCTTGGTATCAAACTACTCAGAAGAATCTCATTATCAAAACGCATCGCCAACATTGTGACATTTCCATACAGCCTGGCTGTCACATGTCAATCAATAGCTCTGAGGCGTGGCCAAATTTACTTCAACAGCTATATCTCAGCAATGCTTTGACCAATCTTCATGAAAATATATCAGTTGTTAGGACACATGACTCAGAGGTCACAGGTCAAAGCTGGCCACGATTGTCCAATAGGGGGCGCTATAACATGGGAAAAACTGTTTCTCAGAAACCATTAGTCACATCAAGCCAAAACTTTACAGGCATCATCATGGGGTCAAGTGGTATCAAGACACACAATGATGACCTCATCACTCAAAAAACATGGCCGCCATAAGCCAATTAATTTTAATTTGAATTAATTGGCCATTTGACCTACTTACCATAGGTACATACACATGAAACTGACATGGTATGTTCATGTACACACCCTCTAAGACATACTCATGTTAGAAGGGAATTGCACCACTAGGTGGCGCTATACTAGAAAATCCTGAATTTCTCCTACATATTTTCACTTATCAAGTAATGCTTGCACTCATATGATTGTATGCAGAATTCCTAGCAACTTTCTAATTACATGTGCTTTGCAAAAATGTACCACTTTTTCACTATTATCAAATATATATAACTTGTCATTTTCATACTAGTCCTAGCATTTTAACTCCATCACCTTTAAATCACACCTTGTAATACTCAGCAGACTCTGAAATGCTAAGATTAGCAAGAAAATCCTAAGGTTTTCACAAATTAATATTTTTCATATACATCACAATGCTACCATCGTAACACATCAAATTCACAGTTCAATAACTACGCCATAGTATGTCTGATTGTTATGAAAACTGACATCCACATTCACATGACCATTGTGGTGAAGTGTGCCAAGTTTGAGCCAAATCCGCCTGCAAACGGCTCTACAGTGAATATTTTCATTTTCCATACTGACCAGTGCAGGGAGGCATAGACAGCTGCTAAGACACGCACGTTCTCACACACGCTGCCCCCCTCCTCCACTCCCCCATGCTTCTAACACTTTACAACCCTTGGGCTCTCCCTCCCCCTCTCTCTCCTTCACATGCACTCACAAAAACAAAGGCCTCTCTGGCCTATAGGTTTCACATACACACTAATTCTAGCCATTACTATCAATTACCCAGTGACTAATATACAGATATTTAGCTTCTTTTTTCCACACACCCTCACACAGGACTTCCTATATGCTACATATATACATTTCTCTAGCCATTTCCAACACACTAACTGATATTTAGCTTCATTTTTCCATCCACACTCTCAACTCGTGCCCTCTATACATCCTGAAATGACATGAGAGGACAGAGATATGTAATTCACATTTCACACACAACCTCTATATAACTGCATGCTTTACTTATCATCAAAGTCTTGTTAGATACACATTCCTAGTGGCCTCCCTACTATGGGCACAACAGTGAGAACATGTCAGAGTAGGGATGAGAACATCATGAACAGGCAAAGATAAGAATATTTGTGTTATTTTATTGTATAGTAAGCCATCACTCTTTGGTTTGTTTGAGATTCACATGTGACAGATTTTGTCAGCTAAATGAAAAGGGTTAAATAGTGGGGTTTACATGTGGGGCATTAACAAGAGCTCTCCTGCTGCTATGTTCACAACTTCTGACAAATTCAGCCAAAGGTATATTTATTTGACTAGGCCCCTGGGTCAGTGTGTCAGTGCTTTTAACCTAATCTCAGCATTTGATTTAGTTGTATGGTCTGAATCATTTTGCTAATATCTTCCACACTGTATGGCCTAGAAACAAAATTCTACTTCAGCTGTATTCCTTTGCTCAAGCCAACCAAAAAAGCCTCAAGAAGCCCTTACTGCATACATGAAAAAACACACAAACACACACATACAAAGCTAATCACAGCACTGATTAACTTCTATGATCTGAATCATTTTGCCATTACATTTTGTTTTGATCTTTTGGGCCTTTATTGCCCCAGTTGAATAATTTTTTGCAAATTACTTTATCTGTCCATTTTTTGGACTGAAGTAGCTTCATATCACTTGTTGGTCTAAAAGACCCTTTGGGCTTTTGTGCCTTTTTTTGTGTGAACCCGCCAATCGCCGCTTGCGGCTATATTTAGTTTTTTATTTGTAAAAAATGTTTTGATTCATGTATAATTTTCCTTCCACTTCACAATTGTATACCACTTTGTGTTGGTCTTTCACATTAAATTCCAGTGAAATATATTTATGTTTGTGGTTGTAATGTGACAAAATATGGAAAAGTTCAAGGGGTATGAATACTTTTGCAACCCACTGTATTTCAGGGCTATTGAAAAAACACTCCGTCAAGAGTGAACAAGAAACAACTTACATTCGCCACCCCCCACCCCCCGCTCAACAACTTACATTCGCTCCCCCCCCCCCCCCCCCACCCCCCCACCCGGCTCAAGAACTTACGTTCGCCACCCCCACCGCACCGGACCTCAGGTCACAGGTATCTGCCAAAATTGGACCACGGACAAATTTAGTTGAGTACGCCTGCTTTAAACAGTACAGGTTTTTTTATTGCTTTTTTTCTTAGTAAGAGTACTACCTCCATATCTCATCACAGGGTCTTGAAAGTAGTCCCTCAAGCTTTAGTGCTTTACACTAAAGTGCTTTTATGCAGCAAGCGCATGACAGTAAGGAGGAGGAGGGGTGGGCCCTTAGGCCAAGGACCCAGCACGTGGCTCTAAATTGTACCCACAGTTCATTGGGCTCTTCGTCTGACACTGCGTTGCTGTGAATGTGAGATCTGTTCTATCAAAATGAGTCTTTTATCACCTTGTAGAATTAGAGTATTTAGCAACTGGGCGTCAGTCATTGCCTTTCATTCTAATCTTTAACAGAGCTAAGAGCATGATTTCAGTCACTGGGAAGAGACCAAAATGTTCATCAAAATAACGCAAAAATGGAAAAAATCCAGCCTCTCTCTCTCTTTTTCTTCATGTAGATTTTTAATCTGATGAAGTTTGACAGCTACACCCGCTTCCTGAAGTCCTGTCTGTATCAGGAGTGCATGGTGGCGGAGGTGGAGGGCCGACCTCTGCCAGACCCCTATCACATCCCCAGCAGCCCAACGTCCAAACACAGCACCAGCTCCGACCGCTCCAACCTCTCCACGCCTAAGAAGGTACAGCAGAGTGACTCAAACGCACACCACACCACCTTTCATTATAAACGCGGTGTGTCTTAGTGACTTTGGCTGAAACATTTAAAGTAGAATAGATATAGCCAATTGTCTTTGCAGAATTACCTTCCTATATTCGTACAAGAAATCAAATTATGTAAAAGTTGTTTATGTGTGAGTCATTTCAGCTTGTTCTCACCTTCCCCAATTTGTCGTTAGCATAGTTATCATCAAAGCTGCGAAACACAAAGGCAGCCTATCTGTAGTAGCTCTCTCCAGAGGCAACCGGGAGGTGTTGGAAAGGACTGTGTTGTTTTAGGCTTATGTGAGAACTAATGTTTGGTTTATGGTGGGAGGGATGGGGTATGTGTGAGGGAAGACGGCATCTCTGCTGAGGAACACTTCCCGTCACTGTAGGGAAAGAATCCAACTGATTTATACTTTTTAAAAATGCACTTTAAGTTGTGATTATATTCAAATTTAGGTTAAGCTCCAGGTGTGTGTACACGGTACAGATAGTATTAAACATGTATTAGTTCAGTTCAGTCAGTTCATCTAACCTGTTTGTCAAAAATTTATTCACAAATCTTCTGTGCTGTAGCCCCTTTGATCGAAGTAGCTAACAGGAAAGTTTGTGGGGGTCTGAGAGGCAGTGGATCTTTGTCACGTATCATGCACGCAGCGTTTTGTGAATTAGAAGCCCTCGGAGAGATGACTGACAGGGTGTGTCCATGCAGGAGGAGAAGAAGACCAGATCAGGAAAGTCCCTCAATGAGGAGAGCAAAGATGAACAGAGTGATAAAAAGAAAGCTGGTTTCTTCTCCTGGTCCAGGAACCGAAGCTTTGGGAAAGGACCCAAGAAGAAAGACCTGGGAGAGTACAGTAAGTAGATGGGATGGAGAATTTGGTGCTGTTGTACATGTAATGTCCAGATCAGAGCGAGCATGGTCGTATTGCTGACGGTAAGGCCCAGGGATTCTGAGCGTGTGTCTGTGACTCCACCCCCTCAGGCTTTACAGGCAGTAACGGGCGTAGGGAGTCGCAGGGCTCGCTGTCGTCCGGCACCAGTCTGGAGCTCGGCACCGCCGCATCCGGCAAGAATGAGGTGAGGAACGTCCTCTTCCTACTGCAGGCTGGCCAGAACATCCCTCCTTGTTGCATTCAGATGTGCTCCCTCCAGTTCGTGGAAGTTTCATCCATGCAAATGGTGTAGCAGATGTGGAGTCGGGGAAAAGGGCTCTAATGATAATGAAAAATACTTTAACATCTCTTTTGATTTATTATGCTCCCTTTTATTTTCTCTCTCTCTTCTCTCTCCTCTTTCTCTCTCTAAGGGAGAGGTGTCGCGTAACTCCATGTCATTATCCGAGCGTGCTGTGCGCTACTGTAACATTAACCTGCCAGACGGGTCGTGTTGCTCAGTACCCATAAGGCCCGGCATATCCATCCGTGAAGTTCTGCTGGGCCTGTGTGAGAAGCTCTGTATCAACCTGGCAGCTGTAGACCTCTTCCTGGTGGGAGGAGAGAAGGTATCACCGGCCCCTTGACCACAGCCAATCAGTGTCCTGATGACTTTTCTGTGTAGTGCTGCTTTTGTCATTAATAATAGCAAAATTCTTGTTGAGTAGTTCTTGTTATCTTGGCTATGGAGCACGCTATCACTGATTAAAAATGCTTTAAACAATCACAGTTTAAGTAGCAAAAGGAGTTAAGCGAAGTTAACCAGGTGACCATGGTTAATTTTGTAAAGTTATATAAACTTGCTCTGTATTAGACTGACTCAGTGTGTGTGTATGTGTATGTGTGTGTGTCAGTGTGTCATCCAATCCTGTGGAGTTGTGGTGTATAATAATACTGTGCATTGTGTGTGTTTTAAGCCTTTAGTATTAGACCAAGACTGCATGACGCTGTGCTCTCGTGACCTGCGTCTGGAGAAGCGTACATTATTCAGGTAGAGACGGCCCACTGCTGACTCACTCACACAGCTCTGTCTACTCCTCTGTTCAACCGCCCATCTGTTCATTTGTGTCATTATGTCATTGTTTTACCCATCCATTCATTCGTCTATTGTCCACTCATTCATTTCATGGTCCATTATTTTCAGTGGAACAGCGAAATGTTTATGCAAAGCTCTGGTGTGTGATGCTCCACATCGTGGCTGTCTCATGGTCAGCTAATGTGGAGTGCTTTTCCCCACTCTGATAGGCTGGACCTGGTGCCCATCAATCGCTCGGTGGGCTTGAAGGCAAAGCCCACGAAGCCCGTGACGGAGGTGCTGAGGCCGGTCGTAGCTAAGTACGGCCTGCACTTAGCAGACCTGGTGGCCAGGATCGTGAGTACCTCAGTCACTGCTGCTTGTGAGGGAGGAAATAACACACAGAACTCAGCAGGTCATGACTCATGAACATACACTCATGGCCTCTTAAATAGAATCACCTACCTCATACCTGTGCCCACTGGTCATTTATTTGGTACACCTATCTTCTAGGTACACTTTAAAGGCAAACTGTTACACACAAGGCCATTGTTGACTGGGTTATTTGCATGGTGGAGAATTTTTAACACATCAGTGCCACAGACACAGTAGTAGTGTGATGCTAGTGTCACACTAGTGATACTGCAGTGGTACTGTATTGTCATGGTAGTGGCTCTGTTATGTCACGGTAGTGGTACTGTAGTGTTAGTAAACTGTGTGCTTGCACAAGCGCTCCAGGCACACCAGTCAAATGTTCACAGCCAGCAACAGACCAGCAATCAGACCAGTAACATCACCAATAGTACATTTTTGTAGCTAACGAGTCTGTTTGATCAGGATGGAAAGTGTATTTACCAGTTTAAAACACTCAAACCATTCCAAAGGTTTTTTTCCATCTTTCTTCTATAGTTTTTAGTAGCTTGTCTACAGCACAGGACGAGTTTCAGGTCTGATAAAGCTCGTTTTCACAACTGACCAACTGAGAATACAGTGGCTGTGGTCTGTGGCTAGTCTGGGTTTAGTCTGGTGTCAGTCTGAGCTTAGTCCAGATAGTTTTGCCACTCAGAACTTTTAAGGTTTTAAACTTTAAAGGTGGTGGCTTTGTTTGTTTGTGTGTGTGTGTGTGTTCTTAGTAAACCCTGTACATGTGTTTGTAAACAGAGTGGGGAGAAGGAGCCTCTAGACCTGGGCCTGCCCATCTCCAACCTGGACGGTCTGCGGGTGGTGTTGGAGGCAGCTGAGCACGGCGCAGCCAAAGGTAAAAACACGCTGCACACGCGGTCAACTGACACCCACACAGACGAAGGGTAGAGTGAAAGAATGAATGAACTGTATCGGTCCCAAGAGAAACTGTGATGCTACAGCAGCATAAACACAGAACTGTAAAAGTTCCAAACACACATTACACATCTAACAGAAGGATGAGAAGACTCGATCATAGCCATACACAGATTTTACAGGTGGAACAAGAACTACGAATATAGAATATACTGACACTTCAAATATCAGATATACACTAGGCACAGCTAAGATATGCCCTAGTGTTTTGTGAAGAGTCATGAGGTAGATGTAATGGCAGCAGGCGATCTTCAGCAGTGCACATATATGAACAGCCCTCACATATATGTGACTCCAGTGTACGCATGACATGGGTGAAGTGGGGACTGAGGCACCGCGGTTAGGGCAGAGAGCGTGAAACGCGTTGATCCTCAGTCCAGCGGCAGGTCACAGAGTTTCACTCTGTTTTTGTTTCAGACAGCTGGATACTGGCTGCTTTTGTGATGTTGCTGATCCCGCAGTCTCACGCACTGCTGCCAGAGCTCATGACTCTCTGGAAATCAGCTGCTCCATCAGGGAGAGCCAAAATGTTTCAGATCGCTAATCTGTTTTGAATTGCTTCTAATTTTGGGAGCGTTATCTACTCGAGCTATGTAAATCCCAGCATGGTATCTGATCTCGTGCTCTCCCGTCTTCTCCCACCCTGCAGACAAACAGAAACTGGCCGTAACAAAGAGCCACGGACCCCCCCTGTCCACGAGGAGCCAGTCAGCCACCGTAAGAGAGCCACACCTCCTCCTCCACTGAGACTTGCTCTACCTCTGTCCAAGATCAGACTTCTCTCTTGCTCTGTGTCTCTCACTCTCTGTCCTTGGCCTGTGTGGGTGGATGGGGGTCTGTGCATGGCTGGCCCTTCCCCCTCTTCTTTGTTTACCCGAGCCTGCGTGAGTATCTGTGACCTTCTGGACCTCTGGAAGATCTAACCGCACTCTTTATCCAAGCCCTCCGCACCTGTGCATGAGATTTTGTTCCTGCTTTGGTTTGGTTTGTTTTGGGGGAGGGGGAGAGCCCGGCAGGCGCATACCTGGAGACAGCAGTGTGAGGGGTGCGGGAAGAAAGCCCAAGAGGAAAGGACCTGTTTTGAGAAGTGTACTGGTGGTGGTCATTGGCTGCTGTGCTGTGGTGCACTGCAGTGGAGTGGAACTGGATAGAGAGCCACGATAGTAGCAGTAGTGTGGCTGTGTTGTGTGCGGATGCAGTCGAATGCATTAGAACTCAGGGTAGTTGCCCACCGGCCATTACGTCACCCAGAGAGGCCACGGTAGCTCCGTTATCCCTGTGAAGAGCCCGTCCCCCCGATCAGAGGCACCCGTCACCCACGCAGCCCTAACGCGCCTCGTTCTCACTGTGACCACCCAGGGGGAGGACAGATCATCAGGGAAGGCCTCGTCTGTCAAAACCAGGGCCCAGGTGGAAAAACGAAAACAGAAAAAGCTTAATATAGATGAAGCTGAAGGTAAAGACACTGCCCTCTGTCTAACTGTACACCACCTTTGCTTCTGTTTATATCAAATTATCTTCTGTTCTCGATTTAGCTCCGAAGCTGCTTGGCTACATCTCTTGCTTAACTGGTCTGAGTAGCAACATTGGCTGATGAAGTTAATGCTAGCGCAACCCTACAAAGCCGATACTAATGCCTTTTAACATGAACTCTCTCTCTCTTGCAAACTGCTTTGTCTTAAATATGTTTAGATTATTTATTTATTTATTTATTCATTCGTTTGTGTAGTTACTCCTATTGTGCGGCAAAGATTTTAAACTTTGCGTGTATTTTCTGGTCAGAATTCTTCGAGCTCATATCCAAAGCACAGAGCAACCGAGCTGACGACCAGCGGGGTCTGCTGAACAAATCCGACCTCGTCCTGCCCGACTTCCTGCGCCTCGACCCGGAACTGAATCCCACCGACCACCCCCTCAGCTCCACCCCTGCTTCCCAGAAGCCCCACCCACGTTCCAAGGAGAACGGTTCCGCCCTCAGCGCCAGTCGCCAATCGCAAAGCTTGGATTCGGCTGTGCAAGGGCAGGGAGCACGGCGGGCCCTGATGCCCCCCCACAGGAGCCCCGCCTCTCAGAACCAGGCACCGTTCGCTTCCGCCCTCTCGCCCATCACGCGTGGCCACAGCAGGGCGCTGTCGGGGGGCTCCGACTGGGGGCGGGAGGGCGGAGCCCAGGCGCTGGAGGAAGAGGAGAACGGAATGGACCTGACACTGGTTGGTGAGGGTGATATCAGCAGCCCCAACAGCTCACTCCTACCCCCGTCACCCCTGCCCCACCTCCACTCTCCCGATCGACCCCGCCTCCTCAGGGAGGACGCTTACCAAGACAGCTGGGCCCAACCAGGTACATCTCCTGTGTGACCTGTGACTCGCACACTTCTCTCGCGTTCTTCCTGAGGATGTGTGTGTGTGTGTGTGTTTATTGAGTGCTTTGGACTTGCTCTTGTCCCTCTATCTAAGCCCTCTGCCAAACTCTGGCAAAGCTGCCACCCTCAAGTGTACAGACGTGCCCCTCTAAGCACTTTACTGAACCATCGGCACAAAGACGTATATATATAGATATTGATATATATATATATATATATATATATATATATATATATATATACATATAACATTCGTTTATCACTTTTAGAAGGGTTTCACACATTTGGTCACACAAGCACTCACGTAAACATGACAGTCCTGCGTCAGCTCCACTGTTGCTCCTCCGTCAACTGTGGGAGGTTAGCAGAGTTGACTGTAGGCGGCCTGACCTGCTGAGGTGAGTGGGGGCCGTGAGCGCCCTCCTCTGGCCACATGTGCCTCTGCCCACTGGCTCATCTCATGACAGGAGTTCCCACCTACCGGACACACGACTGAATTCTGCCTCAACACTAAGCAAATACTGCTTGAAAATACAGGTAGCATTTTTACACTTTGCCTGTCAGACGCAAATTACTGCCTGGAAAGGTCACATGACTTGCTACAATATCTGATGAGGAAGAAGAGCTCCCCTGATGACCTGACTACTTTACACAATAGGCTTGTTCTCTCATTTCAGATCCCCTGTACAACAATCAGTACCCAGTACCATCAGGAACATTAATTTCATGCTGAAGTCATTGATTTTTGTACTTTTAAGAGCTGGGGTGTGTTGGTCAATTTTTCTGATTTTGTTTGAAAGATTAATCACACACACGTAAAAACACAGATCTCATTCTTTAGCTTTCTGTTGGGGGCTTCCTAGTATTCTGAATTCATTTTACTCTGTAAGATTATTTATTCGGATGACCAACGACTCTCCAGGACCTTTGATGTCTTGCAGTGGCAACCTGAGTGATATTTTCACCATCTGTTTCTTACAAGCAATTCAACAATGTTTTGACAGTGTTGACATAGATCTTTGCGTGGTCTTCAGTGCTGACTTAGGTTTTACTCTCTCTTATCTTACATATGGTGTTATGTAAAGTAACGTAATATAATCCTGATTCAACCCTAATTTATCCCATTTGTTTTTATTTGGTATCTTATGCTAAATGAAAGAGATACTAATTATGTGCAGTTTTTTGGTTTGTTTTTGAGATGCCAGCATTGTTGAATTGCCTGCCATGGTTCTCCTGACACTGAAGTCCTCTTGTGTTTTCTGTAGCAGTCTTCCTGAGATGCTCAATCCACTCTGATTAATGCCATATTTCTGCATTTCTGTAAATAGAGTTAAATAAATGTTAGAAGTGAGAGCCAAGTGTTCCTCACTTACTCATGAAATTTATTCTTGTCTTTGTTCTATACATCACTTTCTTTCCTTCTGTTCTCACACACACACACACACACACACACACACACACACACACACACACACACACACAATCACCAGCCACTAGTAGGTACACCTTGCTAGTACCGGGTTGGACTCCCCTTTCCCTTCAGAACTGCCTTAGTCCTTCATGGCATAGATTCAACAAGGTACTGGAAACATTCCTCAGAGAGTCTGGTCCATATTGACATGATAGTGTCACGCAGTTGCTGCAAATTTGTCGGCAGTGTATCCATGATGCGAATCTCCCATTCCACCACATCCCAAAGTTGCTCAATTGGATTGAGATCTGGTGACTGTGAAGGCCATTAGAGTACAGTGAACTCATTATCATGTTCAAGAAACCAGTATGAGATGATTCGCACTTTATGACATGGCACTTTATCCTGCTTGAAGTAGACATCAGAATATGGGTACACTGTGGTCATAAAGGGATGGACAAGGTCTGCAACAATACTCAGGTAGGCTGTGGTGTTGACACGATGCTCAATTGGTACTAATAGGCCCAAAGTGCCAGGAAAATATCCCCCACACCACTGCACCACCACCACCAGCCTGAACCATTGATACAAGGCAGGATGGATCCATGCTTTCATGTTGATGACACTAAATTATGACCCTACCATCTGAATGTTGCAGCAGAAATCGAGACTCATCAGACCAGGCAATGTTTTTCCAATCTTCTATTGTCCAATTTTGGTGAGCCTGTGTGAATTGTAGCCTCAGTTTCCTGTTCTTAGCTGGCAGGAGTAGCACCCGGTGTGGTCTTCTGCTGCTGTAGCCTCAAGGTTTGATGCGTTCAGAGATGCTCTTCTGCATGCCTTGGTTGTAACAACTGGTTATTTGTCATTTTATCAGCTTCAACCAGTCTGGCCATTCTCCTCTGACCTCTGGCATCAACAAGGCATTTGCACACACAGAACTGCCACTCACTGGATATTTTCTCTTTTTCGAACCATTCTCTGTAAACCCTAGAGATGGTTGTGTGTGGAAATCCCAGTAGATTCAGCAGTTTTTGAAATTCTCAGACCACCCCGTCTGGCACCAACAACCATGCCACCTTCAAAGTCACTTAAATCACCTTTCTTGCCTGTTCTGATGCTCAGTTTGAACTGCAGCAGATCGTATTGGCCATGTCTACATGCCTAAATGTATCGAGTTGCTGCCATGTGATTGGCTTATTTGACATTTGCGTTAATGAGCCATTGGACAGTTGTACCTAATAATTGGGCGGTCAGTGTGTGTGTTTAGTGAGAAATGTATATTGATAAAATGATTTTCTTACAACCCCTTGGCTTTATATCATCCTTCACCCCTCCCTACACGCTCACCACACCCCAACTGTACCCCCACATCCCACGCTGCCACCCCTCAAACATGCTCTGACACTTCCTCTTGGCTCGGTGCATTAGCTTTGCATTGTGGCCCAGTTGAAGTGAATGGCTGGTTAGACATGCACTAAAGCCGAGCTTTAGTTTCCCTGCTCATTCCTGCTCTCCACCCCCAGCCAGGAAGTCTCTGTGTTCCTCATAACCTCCCCCTCTCTGCATGTGTGTGCCATAGAGAAGGAAGGGAAGGACAGACATCTCTGTGCTATGTTGGTATACAGGAAAAGATGCCAGTGCAGCTGGTTTGTCTTCCTTCTCTTTCTTTCTTTGTTCATGGTGTCATTCTTTAACTTTCTACTAATCTCTTTCTCTGACACACACACACACACACACACACACACAAACTCAATCTCTCATTGCACTGGTCCACTTCAACAAGGCCTGTTTGTGCTGAGCTCCTGTGCTGAGAGTTCTGGTGCTGTGCTGTACTGCAGGCCTGCCTGGCCCTTGGAGCCTGAGTTTTAAATTAGATGTGTGCAGTAACACACTACACACACTGTTTAGCAAAGAATTAGAGCTCATTGTTTTAGTCAAAATACAGTGTCAACTTGGGAGTTGTTTCTTACATTCCTCCTCTGGTATAGAATGTGTAAAATGAAAACGGACATGTACATGTTATAAAGGTCTGAGCACATTCAGGACTTTGACTTCTGACTCCCATTCTGCAGTATTACTCCCATCCACACTCACCTCTGAACTCTTACCAGATCCAGTTCATCAACATCTTTAGAGAGCACCTGAATTTGAGAGCCAGGTGTGTTAATACTAAATTCAACTTGAGCAATAGTTAATAAAGTGTTTTTGACTGATGCAAAAACATGTAAAACATTAGTCTATAAATAAGTCTCTATCTTGTACTCTTCTGCAAAACAGTGTATTGCAAGTTAAGGCGAGTGTAGTGGATACTACCCTGCAGAGTATCCTTGAAAACAAGCAATGATTTCTCTCCCAGTTTAGTGTTGAGCAATGTCTGGTTGCAAACGGTGACAGCGATGGTGTGAGGAGGCGAGAGCTGCGGCCCACGCTCTGGAAGACTCTGTCATCTAAAGCCAGCCTCTGCACAGGGCTTCAGCACACTCACATGGACACCAATTACCATGACCACCTGCTACATCGCTTTAGCAGTCTCCCTCCCCCTCCCACGGTGGCATGTGACGCAACTACGGTTCAAACCTGAACCGCTGTCGCATGGCACATGAAACTTGCTGTATAATCCTGAGTGTTCTACTCAGAATTTTCATGATGGAGCTTCTCATAGATTAACGTTCTGCAAAATCTCAGTGGGATGATCTAGCATTCGATTCCTTTTACAAATACTTGATAAACTAAAGTGCAAATGAGGCATTTTAGCAGATCAGTATTTCTGAGGCAGGAGCTTAACAGAGACATGGTTCCACCTAATGGACATGGCAGGTAGTGCTAGTCTAGTTGGCTAAAAGGTTTTCATATGTCAGAATTGTAGTCGTTTAGTACAGTGGAATGGTTCATTTATATTTTGTAGATATTTTCCTTCCCTTATTTTAATGTGTCCTTGACCAGTATGTAGCAAGATCTAACCATAAATATGACATTCCTTATGTCATATACTGGATTGTTTCATGCTGTGAAGAGAAGCACTTGCCACAAGGGGGCAGTGTGACTAAGTGTAAAATTATGTCATTGCATCTGAAATTCCATAGGTATTAACAGCTAATTTCTGCAGACTATTTGAACTAAGCTTTTTCTTCAGTGCAACAAACCCAACAAAACAAACATTCTGTGGTCAAACTAATAATTATGCACAACAGTTCCTTCCTCATTCCGCTTGTTTTATACAAACATCATTTCACACAAACTGACTTTACTCCCAAGTTTATATCCCCACCACGATGTGAGAAGCTGGTTCTTGATTGCTGGCCCTAAATGTCCATGCAGGATTCGAGCAGCGACCTCGAGGGAGCGTGGCCTGTGTAGGTGGCTTACAATGTGCATACACACTACCTTTCATTTTGACAGAAGCGAGGGGTGGGGGTGCTTTCCATCTTCATTCAGTCGTCCACATGCTTAGAGACCTCTGCTCCCATTAGCGTGGTGTTTACCAGCAGCATGGGATGGAAAACAACTCATCTTCTGACAAGATCAAGAGTGATGGATGTAAAATTAGACAAATGCAGTCATCAGTCTCTTCCCTCGAACATTTACTGACATCAAAATTAATTAAATATTAACCTTAATTAAGGTGGTCTGGTACATACATCAAACAGCATGCACTACTGTGTGTGCCTCTCTTTTCCTTTAGGGGACACACTCACAAACACTTCAGTGTGGACAGTGGTGTTTTATCTGCTGCTCTTTGTCTTCTCTCTCTCTCTGAGTGATGGAGAAGTGGAATGTTGTGGAATTTCAGAGGCTTGTATTTATGTGTGTGTGTGTGTTTGTGTGTAAATGTGCCATATTTGTCAGTTGTGATTTTTTTTTTCCCGCTTTTTACTCATCTGTGCAGTTAAAACAATCACACACTAGTGATTACTAGGGGGCTGTGGATCACACGTGCCCAGAGCGGTGGGCAGCTCTAGCCCGGCGCCTGGGGAGCAGTTGGGGTTAGGTGCCTTGCTCAATGGCACCTCAGTCATGGCTTCAGTCCTGGGAATCGAACCCACGACCCTCGGGTCACAAGACCAGTTCCCTACCACCAGACCGTGCGTGCGTGTATGTTATAACATGCATACCAGATGCATACCTAGAGCCCTCCGCGCCTCAAGTATGTCTCGTCTTGACCCTCCATCATCCAGGACACATGGGAGACAAGCATCCAGACTTTTCTCTGTCCTGGCTCCAAGGTGGTGGAATGAACATCCCTTGTGTGTCCGAACATCGGAGTCACTTGCTGTCTTCAGACGCCGACTGAAGACCCACCTCTTTCAAGTGCACTTTGCATAATTATGCTTTGTCTATTGTACTTCATCGTCTCTTTCCTCAGGTGTTAGTTACAGGTATTGCTTACTGTCTTTTTCTCAGGTATTGTGCATAATTGGGTTATAGGAATTGTTTACTGTCTTTCCTCAGGTGATGTGTATATTCAGGTATAATTGTTAGGTATCATTTGACTTTCGTCTAGTGGTTTTTCCAGCTTGGAGTACCTTGTGTTCAGGACTATCTATTCTACCTTGGAGATTCCAAGCAACTACGTAGCACTTTTGTAAGTCGCTCTGGATAAGAGCGTCTGCTAAATGCTATATATGTAAATGTAAATGTAAACATAACATGTGTCCATGTGTTATAAGGGTGAAATATGAAGCTCAAAAAGAAAAAATCCTAGATCTTCAAGCTTGGGAATAATCACAAAGATCAGTCACAGAAGTGGAAGATTTCATGCAGGGCAACTAAAAGATTTTAACTCCATCCATATTCTTATATACTGACCAGTTAATTTACATCAGCCTGCAGACCACATAAAGACACTAACACACTACACTCTGAGCTACAAATCAATCAAACCATGTACCATTGGAAAGAAATGGTTACAGTGTGTTTGCAGGTTTGAAGTTTGGGTTCTTCCCCGTGTGCCTCCGTCTGTCCTGTCCTGCATGTTTGTGTGTGCTTGTGCTTGATGTTGTATTTGTTTCTTATGATAGTCTTGTTTACATATTAAAGTTGGCATGCTGGGCTCCTGCACATTTTAAAGGATAAATTAGATGGTTCCCTAACCCTAACCCTGAAGCTGCTATGTGCATGACGTACCCATTAGCATGCCAACGCTCTGCTAACAGCTGTGTGTTCTCCTGGCCACTCCTGGTCTCCTTCAGGCAAAGACAGGAGGCCTCAGAGGGACAGGAACAACATTTCCAAGCTCTCCCAAAAGAGAGCGCCACCCGTACCTCCACCCGCACCTCCACCCGCACCTCCACCCACAGTCCCACCATCACGAGTGAGAGGGGGGCGGCGGCGTTCTGTTCTGCCCAACCGGAAGGCGCTGGACGTGGACGGGGTCTGTGAGGAAAACCCCAGGCCTCAGGAAGGAGAGCTGGCCTTGCGTCTGGAGGATGCATTCGGGGACCTGAGCAGTTGCAAAGGGAGGAACCGAAGAGGAGTGTATGTGAAGTCAGAGCTGCTGGCTAACCCACCACTGCCTGTTAAAAAGCCTGTGAAAGCATCCATCAAAGGCACCACTAAACCCTCCTCCAAAGCCCCGCATGAAAAGGCAGTGCGGAGAGATCGCAGTGCGAGTTTCGTATGAACTCACAAGCGTGACCTGCTCTGGAGTGGCTCCTGTTTTGTAGTCATGCGTTACACCCGGGTCTCATTCTCCATGACATCAGCTGAGGGATCCGTCCCAGTTCCCTGGTTCTGGTTCGGCCTGCACGAGCGCACATGACACCAGCAGCTTAAGAGCAGCAGTTCTGTCTCATCTTCGTTTTGGCTTGCGTCTTGTGCACTGGAACAGAACACAGTAGGAAAGAACACTTTCTCACCCTAAACATTCTCCACCATACACACACACACACACACACAAAAGGTTTGGACATCCTCTAAAATCTTCTGTAATACTTGTGGATGCAAAGGTGTAGCATCCTGCTACAATACCATAATGCTCCTGGATTCTTCAATGGTATCTGAGTGTGGCTGCAGAGAGTCAGATGTCATGTGTTACCTGGGATAATAAATACTTGTGCAGTTACTCTCTTCCAGTCTCACTCAGCTTAATACAAAAAAGCTCAGGGCGGTGCTAGGTCACCAGGGAAGGCCAGTGTCACCGCCTCCTGGCTTTTCATCAACTGCCTTTATTCCCGTTACGTGTCAGTCATGTTTCATTGACCTGCGGAGGACAAAGTAAAAAAGGTTGTGTATTTGAATTACCCCAAACAAACAAAAAAACCCCAACAAAACAAACAAAAAACCTCTTTAAGAGATTACCCTTAATATGAAGATTGCAGGCATCTTGGCATCAGTGTAGTCTATACCCAAGAGTAAGGTACGGTAAGTTTGCATAGCACTCAGTGTGCTTCAATAGAACTTCCACGTGAAGTTGATGTTGGAGCCCCACTTCTCCCTCCGCCCAGCCCGTCCCGTCAGGTCCTGAATTTGGCATGAACTGAGGAGAGGAGGGTCATGAATGGGAGTGTGACAATGAAACTAAATACAGACAGTATTGATTAGGCTTAGCACATTAGGAGGACAGAAGAAAGGTGGTCAAAATGTATCATTCAGATGATCAGGTACTGTGATTATCTAGCGTGTGTATGTGAACAGCACATAATAATAATGGAAGGTCCGAAATGGAAGGTCCGAACGTGGAGTGAAAAACTGACCAAATCACTACATACAAACCCCTGGTGTGATTACCCAACAGTTACTTACTAACTCACTGCTACCGCATGTTTATTTTTCAGAGTTGTTTCTAATATATAGTTACTTGTGCATTTTTAGATTATTAGTCACTTACTTGCTTACTAATTTACTGTGGGCATGCCTGTAATGATGTACTTATCATCGTGTTCTAATTTAATACAGCGTCATTTGAAATGCACAAATATGCATTCCCTTACGTTCACACATTTACTTGTGCATGCAACGTTTATAAATAAATATATTAAAGTTACGTTATGGCTGCTGTGTCCTTCAGCAGTGGGCTAGAACGTTTCCTGCAGCTGATTAACATAAGGTTCTTTGGGCAAAGGGTGAATTAAATAATTTTTAAGGGCTTAGAATAAAATTGAGGGCTGCCCTTTGCTGTAGTTACAGATGCCCGCAGGACCAAAGAGAGACACGATTGGGAGCAAGTAATTTCTACAGTGGCAGGCACGACACAGGCTCTGCGGCAGGCGATTACCTAATGCATAAAACGCCATGATTTTGCTTCTCATTACTGTATCTCAAAATTTCTTTAAGTCTCACTAGACCTTGTTACATAAGCTTTTTTAAACCGCCAAGGTTACACACTTGTGCTCTGCTTTATATTTGGACTTACTCTTATTTCATTAACAACTGTTCTATTGTGTGGATGTGTTCGTTTAGATGCACGTATCACACTGACACTGAACATAGTCGGAGACTTTTAGGAATGTTTACACGATAGACTGCAGGCTAAGGGTTAAGTGTTTTTAATTCAATTTACGCCTTTGACAAGCCAGCTTGGCCCAAGTGACAACTGTAAAAAAAACGTTTGTCCTGTCGCCTATCAGTCTGCGTGGTGGGTGGGGGGTTAGTCATGTGTGCGTGAGAGAAATAGAAAGAAAGGGGTTAGCGCTCACCAGCTAGACGGCCATTAAAGTTATTTTGAAAGTGACCCCCCGAGAAAGACGGAGCGCAGCAGCAGACCTCACTCACAGCTGTCGGGAACCATGACAGAAGATGACGGATACAGTTGTCGTAGAGGGACAAGTCAGACTCCGAGAAGGGAAAAAGGTTTCTATAAGCTACTTCATATCTCACGTTTGAGGTGTTACTTTGTCGTGAAGTATTGACGTTGTGTTGGTTTGGACATGAGGTCAGTTGTTTTTGTTTTATTTTGTTTCTGCAGTGGAAAAACAGATGGTTGATTCTACGAAAACCATCGCCGGTAGCAGGTAAGCTAGCTGGTCACTCATATGGTCTATGTTTGAGTTACAGTAATGGTCGACAAAGCTAAAAAAATGTTGTTTTAAATACTTTAAAAGTGATATTAGGGAAGTCCAGCCATTGTCAGTTTTATTTATTTTTATTGAATTTGTGATAAAGGAATACTGATTAGATGGCCATTTTGTTGCACGTGAACTAAACCTGCACTTTCTCAAAGCAGTCACAGAAGTTTTCAATTACAAAAACGTTTTAATTCGTATTACCGTTATAATTTTCACACTTTCAACGTTGTATTTCATCTTACGTTGAAACTTAATTTCTGCTGACAAATTGAGAAATGTGCCTAAATTCTTGGGATTGAACCCCTCTCCAGCTGTTATTGGGGATCACTCCAGATCTAAAACGGGTTTTGTGTGTCAGTAATTACTGTACTATTGGCTTGTTTTATTTATTTATTAATGTACTATTGGCCAGGTTGTTGTTGAATTCACAGCGCTCCAAACGCACATACGTGACCCACCTATTACCGGATTATTTGGGTCAACCATAATCCACTGGAAAATATAGATACATTTTTAAATATAGCCCGCATATATAAACACACACACACACACACACACCTATTTTAACCAGTTTGTGTACAGTCTGTTACACCTTGTGAAGTGTAATTGTGTGTGGTGTTTGTCAGATTGTCTGTCTGTGCTGGTGTATAAGGACCGGTCTGAGAGGACTAGAGGCCAGCGTGAGAGGACTCAAGCCACGCTGGGGGACATCTGTGGCCTAGAGACCTTGCAGGGGTTTGAGGGAGTGAACTATGTGCTTATGGTCCTCTGTCTCTCCCACTCCATCGCACTGGGCTTTGACAGCAGGGAAACACTACTGACCTGGGAGGCCCGCATCTGCTACTCTCTGGGAGAGGGTGAGAGGCTCTCGTCTGTTGTGTGTGTGTGTGTGTGTGTGTGTGTGTGTGTGTGTGTGTGTGTGTGTGTGTGTGTGTTTATTGTGATGGATGAAGGTAGGAAACTTTGTTGAAGCCCAGAGATGTTACAGATATGTGATGAGACAAGTTCATGTTTCTAAATCTGTACAAAGATCGGTTAGGGTTACAAATGTAGTGACGTGTTCATGTGAATTCATATTCTTACAAACAGACTCGATACAATACAAAAGAATTCTTAGATAATCTTAGATTATTAGATATTTGAAGAAGGTTTATATATCAGACACTGGTCTGATATGCTTGTTATTTTATGTTAGTTATGTTTAGCAGTAGACCACTATCACTGTCCGATACGTGATTCAAATTACTTTCTATTTAAATGTCAGTTCACTGGTGTTTCCTAAATATGGGTCTCAGTTAAAAGTTGCTGCATTGAATTGGAATTAACCATCAAATCAGTTCAGAATTTACTATCATTGCTTTGAATTATTGTCCTTCATGGCTGTAGTCCGCCTTGAGTCACCCTTCGGAATTCTGGGTAAAGTTTTGTGTGACGCAACCATGCTCTTCTCTAAAATGGTAATGTTAAATATGGTACCTTGAGGTGTCAGAAATCCAGTAAGATCTCTTTAGATTTCTCCCTTTTGTTTTTTCATCAGTTTCCTAACACATGCTCAAAACACAACATCAAGCTCTAGAATAGAATAGTTTTTTTAAAACACTCTTTAACTAGGGTGCTGTGTTCTTATGCACTGTGAAGACTGTGAGTCTAAGCAATTTAAATTTAAATAGGACTTCTTTGAAGAGTGATGTGAAAAGGAGGTTCAGTTTTTGACTCATAAACTTGAAGTCATTTAAGTTTATTTCAGCTTGTCACTGCCTGAACGTAGGTGGAATGAGGCTGTGGGTCTTGTGATAACAGCCTTGTCAAAGTCCCACTCCATTCCAGCCATATTAAGGTATGCCACAAATAACAAGATCCGCTTTCCTGCTTGGCTGCTTATTTGATTTCCAGGTCCATCCCGTGTGTGTGTGTGTGTGTGTGTGTGTGTGTGTGTGTGTGTGTGTGTGTGTGTGTGTGTGTGTGTGTGTGTGTGTGTGTGTGTGTGTGTGTGTGTGTTTCTGTGGAGGCTATGTTGGCAATCAGAGTGCTGATAGATTGAGTTTGGTGAAGTACTGAAGCTTCCCCATCGTGCTCCATCACCCTCATCCCTCACTTTCTCTATGGCAGTGCCTCACTATATGACTGCATGCAACCGCCTCTCCTCCTATTGAGCCTATTATTAATGAGATAATTGTCATAGTATAATTCTGTGTGTGTATGTGTGTGTGTGACAGAGAGATTTGACAGAAAAGAAATCTTCAGAAAGAAATAGTCGATGCTGATAGTGTAACATTTAAAATCCCAGCTATTGATTAACTTGATTAATTAATGATTGATTATTGATTGCTTCTGAAATATCAGCATCTTGGTGGATTGTGATAAAAGGGTGTTAGTTTTTCACAACCTAGAAGGCTTGTTATTTGTTTATCATTTTTATAAACAGTTCACTGCGTGTGCTCTTAAGGAAGCTCATTAAGTTTTCATGTGTTCGGCTACATCTGCACTAATGCATAGTGCTTTATTTTTCTGTTTCATTTACTTGAATGAATATCGCTGCATCTTATTCAAAAATATTCGCTTGATTGGTTTGAATAAATCTATAGTAAACTCCACACTTATTTCACATTTATATAAAGACTTGTTTTTAGTTTGGTAATGACATTTTAGCATAGTGTTTAGCATAGTGAATGAAATTAAAAAGTCACAAACAAGTTCACAAGTTAGGTTTGACAAGCATGACCTTTTTTGACAATTGTTCAATAATGGTTTTGGTGATGTTTCGCTGTCAGTGAGCAAGTCTTCATATTCAGATTTTTTGCTGCATTTTCTTAATTTATTTGGCAAAGCATATTTTAAAAGTGCAGTAGTCCCACACACTTTATACTTATAGTAAATCTATACATACAGACCTTTATACAAAGACACGAAACTATGGTAATGTCAACCTTGTTAGCCCGATGGTTTGAGATCAAATGTAAAACATTAGACTAAGAAGACTGTGTCAGATGTCTCAGAATTACTGAGATAAAATCAAGCTACTGAGCTAATCAATGGCTTGGGCTGTATAGCACATATAGACATCTTACCCTGATTTATTAAACCTGACCACTAAAACGGAGAGTCATTAGCAACTTATATTGGCTGGCTGTGAAGAGGCACATTTTACTAACTCAATCCCATTGTTGAAGTACATGTGAGAAGTCAATCATGAGTGAATGAAACTTTACTGTGTGTCATGCTATGAATATACTGTAGATATATGTTGTTGTAAAATGTTTGCATGTATTGTGTGGAATGAAGTTCATTGGGAACTCATTTAGAATGAAAATCACTACATATTTAGTATACTGCTAGCTTGCTGTTATTAATGACACAAGGTATTGAACATATAGTCTGAAATGTAAGGCAGATCCAGCCGATTACTTCATCTTTTCAGGCCGCAGCTCATGCAGTGTCAGGTGAAGGATAGCATCCACCTCTTTCTGATGCGTTAGCTCAAAGGCATCCATGATTGGCCAGTGTCACTGTAATTGACAGGGGAGAGCTAGCATGCCACCTCCCTTCCCAAGAGCACAGCCAATTTGCTATCTCGGGCTCCCAGCCATAGATGACTGTGGCATCATCAGGGCCTGATCTCACAGTCTCCCAGCGATGGGGCAAATGCTTCGCTGTTGCACCACATGGGAGCAGGACGATGGGTAACAATGTGTTGTGTTTCCAAGAAATATATGTAAATAAATGGAGATGGTGTGTGGGAGTGTTGCTCTTCAAAGGAGGACACTTGGACGTTTTATGTCTCGATTGCATCCCCCTCTTTGTCACTGTCTTTCTGTGATTGGCACAGAACTGTCTCTGCATTATAACTGTAGGGAGAAACTACAGTCATGAAGGAAATGTCAAAATGTATCTGGAATGGCACTGTAAAAACTCAACTATAAAATGCTTCTCTCTCAGTCCACAGGTTCAGTGTTAATGTACAGCCTGGTACCAAGCTAGAGAGTGGGCCTGCCACACTGCACCTTTGCAATAACTTGCTGGTCATAGCCAGAGATGTCCCACCAACCATCATCGGCCAATGGAGGCTGTCGGACCTGCGGCGGTACGGGGCGGTGCCCAATGGATTCATCTTTGAAGGAGGGACAAGATGCGGCTACTGTGAGCCTGTTTTAGTGTTTTCATTTACCTCTGCCAGGGCTGGATGGCCATTTTTCAAAACTCACAAGAATGTCTCTAGCAGAATCTTAAAGATCACCCGGTCAATTCCAATTCTCAAGCATAAAAAAAAAACCACCTAAATTATTAATGGCATTTTTCTCATGGCTGTCATTGTGATAACAGTATTATGTGAGTGCATGGAGTTGTGGTTTGAAAAATGACATGGTCCATTTTATGGATTTCCTGATAGTGCTTAATTGCAGCCCCTCTCCTTGCAGCGTGATAATTGGACACTTGAATGAAGTGCTATATTTTAATAATTTGTGAAAAATGGTTCACAAGAAGAAGGGCTGACGGAGGGTCGAGTTTTCCTGAGGCTCCCTGCTTCTGCCTCTTTCATTTGCTTTCAGTGGCATTCCAAGTAGTGTAAGTAGCTTGCCAATAGTCAAAGTGAAAATTAGATGGCCTGGCCCAACACACTCTTCCCTGCTGTCTCTACACTCTCTGCCCTCTTTCTTTCTCTCCCTATCTATCTGTCTCTCTGCCACTCTTCCTTCCCACTCTCACTCTATTTCTCACTTCCTCTTCTCCCACTCTCTCTCTCTTTCTGTTCCATTCACTCTCTCTCTCTCTCTCTCTAACCCCCCCATCTCTCACGCTCACACTGTGTTGGGTAATGTGTGATGGGGTCCAGAGTGAGCTCATTGCATTAGCATTACTGAGCCAGCTGGCTTTTTGGCGGAACTACCTGCAGCTGTTCTTGTTGCCTCCATAGTCTTGATAGCCTGACTTATATAAACCTTCTTCACTATCCAAGCCCTATTATAACTCCACCCAAAAAAGAACTTCCCTATGATGAATCGGTTTAATTAATTTGTTGCATGGTATTGATGTGATATCTGAGGCCTCTGGAGAATGCTCAGCTGTTTGAGTGGGCGATGCGGGGAACTCAGGGCAGTTTTATATGTTCTCAGTGCGGGGCCGCGTACTAAGGGCCCCCTATCGTCTGGGAGTACTTCAGTGTCAAGAGGAACAAATCATGCAGAACATCGTGCTCCAGACGTCACAGAGCAGCTACAGACACAAGTGTGGTGGTGTTGATGGAAAAAGTTGTGATTCAAGTTTGTGTTTTGTTGCATTGCAAGGATAAGAATATCAATATCTGGTTATGGTTTCTGTTTATCTGAGGATTATTTATTACAGATGATAATGGTACTGCACCAACATCTGCTAATCTAATTTTCTTACATTTATAGGTGCCCTGTGAAACAATTAAAAAATGGTTAGTTCATTTGAGATTTTGAATGAACTTGAGACTTAAGCTTTATTTCATTGTTACAAAGCATGGTAGTGTTTAGTGAAAGGTAAAACACATTAAAACATGGTACATTAAGGTGAATCAAGATCTTTGAAGACATTTCGTTTTCCGGGTTTGCATGTAAGAGACCACTCCATAAGAGAATTCTCAAAAAACCAACTGAAATAACAGAAAGTGTGTCCTTTCTATCATATATGGGCTTGATTTGACCTATTGTTGAATTGCAGAGGTAGTTTTACTCCAGAACCAATCAGTGTCTTGCTTTGTTAGAATAAGACATGTGATATGATTTGGTTAGTCAAGGCATGGTAGATGGTCATGCCTTATTCAGGTCATTAGTACAGAGAGCCGGTGATTGCTTGGGCCATGGTTGATGTATTAAAATGGAAAAGTACCCGTGTTCATGCTTCAGTGAAGAAACATGAACACACCGTCACGGCTCAAAGCTCTGTCACAGCGGCTACTGAGAGCATCATTAGTGAGAGTGTCGGCCGTCTTGTTTGATTTGAAGAGTGTGACAGACTTGGGCTTGTGTGTGCTGTGCGTGAGCGGCCACTGTGCGGAGAATTTCTCGATTGCTGGTTTCCTTTCTGTCAGAAGTCAGTTGGGTGGAAATGAAAAGCTATTATCACGTTGCTGAGTCCATTTCGTGTACTTTTAAAATGCACTACTGCACCTTCACCCCTGGAACATTGGTAATGACTGGCTGATATTGATTGATAGTGCTTTTAGTTTTTAACGATGCATTTCTCAGGTGTCTCAGATGTTACATATTTACAGAGCACATGTTTTTACTGATTAAAGCTGATAGAAGTGTGTACTAAACATGCCTAAAATCGTTATTAAGGATTTCAGCATGTTTGTTTATCAGGATCTTATTTTAAAAGTGATTCATAGAACAGTTTTTCTATTCATGCCGTGGACAAGACCTACGTCCGCCAACAATCAAAGAGCCTGTAGAGTTCCAAGTCTCTGCCAAATGTAAAGGCCTTTCTATTACCCACAAGCACTTGAGGGTGATGACCATTCAACTCCCTGTGGGCGAGGCCAATCTCCACAGGCTATTCGGGACATCCTTGCTGTCTCAGGCCGGGTGATGTACTACAAAGTCTCACCTGCAATCCTCTAGTGTTTTGGTTAGGATGGGCTAGAGCACAGTGCTCACAGATCTCCTGGACAGTGTGTTTAAAGCATAAGATGCTAAAGGTCCAAAGTTATGCAGTGCATTGCGTAGTGTTCAAAGGCACATGGTAGCACTAGTTAATGCAGGTCTGTCAGCAGAAGCTCTGCAAGGCGATGAGAAAACACACCGCGTCGCTCTGATTGTTTTGACTGCTCCTTATCACCCGAAGAGCAGCCTCGTCTTTGGCTTCTCCAACATGCGTCTCCATACCTGACACCACCACAATAATACAATGGTGACTAATGTTTCAAAGCATCAACAATTGTAGACAGTGACTCAGTATGGTGACAAGGAGAAGGGGCATGCTGTTGAAAAGGAATCTCTTGTATTTATAGACACCGTTGATGGATTATGATACCCACCACTAAGGGTGTTGTGGTTATTTTTGTAAAGGTCTCTTGCTCCTATAGCCTAGCCCCCACAGTCTCCATGGTGACGCTGAGGGATTTGGCACAGCTATATTTACCAGCATCAAAGGCTGAGGATTCATTAGGTCGAAGACAGAGAAACACAATGTCACAATCATGCTGTGAACCTACGGAGTAGCACCTACATCTGCTCTGCCTGTAAAGTTTTCCTCATTACAACTGGAGAACTGAGAGCATGCTGCACTGTGTTGCGTTACTCAGACGCTCTGACGGGCTTAGCAAACAATCAGAGTGATTGACAGGACTTGAAGATAAATTGGTGGTTAATGCTTTGGGCCCAATACACAAATATACTGTACCATATGCATGATCAGTGCAGTACGCCCAATCCGTCACTGTATGAAAGAGAGTGACCTCTACTGCTCTGACCCTTTCTACCCCAGAATGTGCAGTTCTCTCTGTGCTTTGGATTGTGAAATGCACATGACAAAACTAGGAATGAGTCCAAACTGTCATCCATATTTATTGGCAGTATTTGAGTTGGAACCAACTCAGATAGCTTAAAATACTTATGTGTGAAAGGATGACAGAAGACCAAGTATTCATCAATAAGCTGTATAAAATGTTGATTGACTGCCTAATGCCTTTTTGCGATAGATTTTAGAAAGAAATTTCTACCTTCTGCTGAAAAGCAGGGTCAGGTAATGCTATTGTAGTTGTAATCCCCTGTGAATGGAAGATTATGTCTTGAGAGGAGAAGTGGTTTGAAGAATTGATGTCTCTGTCTCCCCCACCTCCTCCCACCCTTCAGGGACGGGTGTCTTCTTTCTTGCCTGTGCAGAGGGTGAACAGATCAGCTTTCTGTTTGACTGTATTGCTCGAGGCGTATCCCCCAGCAAAGCACCATTTGGATTACGTCCTGCCCTACCAGGTTAGTATAGTGTGTGTGTGTGTGTGTGTGTGTGTGTGTGTGTGTGTGTGTGTGTGTGTGTGTGTGTGTGTGTGTGTGTGTGTGTGTGTGTGTGTGTGTGTGTTTGGTGTGTGTGTGTGCGTGTTCGTGCGTGTTTGAGAGTGTATCGGGTGTAAAGTCAATTACACTCTTTCATTCTGCTTCCTCTCTCTCTCTCTCTCTCTCTCAATGTCTTGTTCTTGTTTCTCTTTTAATGAAAGCACGAGTTCATTAATTAGAGATGGTGTGTTGTCATACATAAGAACCTGCAGAGAAGAGTCCATGTGCTCTCTGGCCTCCTACCCACATGAAAATCAGTGAGAATGCTGATTGGTCTAGCTGAAACTAGAATGTCATGCTGAAACTCCAGGATGTAATGTACAATATACATATACATTTACATTTTCAGTATTGAGCAGAGGCTCTTATCCAGAGCTCTAATTCATAACTTTGACATCTACTGTACTGGCTACGTATCCTAGCCACTACAGTATGTTAGAGTCTAGGATACTATTGAACTAGAATACTGCTAGGAATCAATGTTGATACCTATTGTATAAAGTACAAAGGGAGTTAAGATTTAGTACCTTCAAAGATCCACAGGAAGTAAAATTCAGTGTGAGGCATTCTCCACATTAAAGTGCTCTATCGGTCTCGATATCGGTATCGGTGTTCTACGTATTGCACATTTAGTTCTGAAAATAAGAAACTCTCAGAGACAACCCTTGTGTTTAATCTATATTATGTTTTGTACAATTGCTGAAGTAAAAATGCTCCCAGTTCCTGCATTAAGAGAATAGAAGTCACTTTTAAAAGTGTAAAGTGGAAACTGTTGCAGCAGGTCCAAGATTTGTAGTGGATCGGTGGAGTGTAGATGTCTCAGTAAACAACTGATCTTGGAGTGTCTCAGTAGTGGAGTGTCTCAGTAAATGAATGATCTTAGAATGTCTCAGTAGTGGAGTGTCTCAGTAAACGAATGATCTTAGAATGTCTCAGTAGTGGAGTGTCTCAGTAAGTGGGCAGTTATGGTCCTGTGGTAGGGAACTGGTCTTGTGGAGGGCCGTGGGTTCGATTCCCAGGCCTGAGGCCATGACTGAGGTGCCCTTGAGCAAGGCATCTAACTCCAACTGCTCTCCAGGTGCCGGGGTAGAGCTGCCCACCGCTCTGGGCATGTGTGCACCACAGCCCCCTAGTAATCACTAGTGTGTGTGTGTTCTAACTGCACAGATGGGTAAAAAGTAGAGGGCAAATTTCGATTGCAGTGAAAAAAATCACAATTGACAATTGTCACAATTGTCACAATTGACAAGTGACAAAAAATCACAATATGGCACATTTCATGGTAAAAAGAAGCTTATCTTACCGCTGAAGTTGAGAGTATCCGCTCACATTTCTCAACATGGTTAATTAGACAGTGCCCCCCCACCCCCAGGGAAGCCTGCAGCAACCCTGTGCTTTTGCCCAGCACTTAATAGCCTGTGCCGTCCCAGTTATATTGGGTTAGGCTGTTGGGAGCTGGCAGCAGCCGTGGTATTCATGACCATGTACTGTTAAATCACATTCATTACCATTAATAAGTAGTAACGAGCTGTAATTAAATGATTTATAAAGGCGTTGTCTGAGTGAGGGTGACTGTATTGTGCTTGCTGGCTCCTGCACTCCGCATACATCACCTGAAGGTTACAGTGTGTTTATTTAGCACTGCATGAAAAGCTTTGTTAATCAAATGAAGGTTCAACTTTCAAAACATGGAAAGTAATTTCAACACTGATCTTCTGTATTCATTCCCTTAATAACATACTATAAATGTGATGAGAAGTGTTGCCTTTTTTTCTCTAGGCTTTTCTTTTAATTAAGCCACCACAACAGACCACTTTCATAGAGAATCACTTTGTGGGAAACTGTTAGTACACTGAGTTTAGGCAGGGAAATAAATTGCCTTTGATGTAGAAATGTTAAGCTGTCGTACCCTGCACTGTTGTTGGCCGTGACTATGAGATCATTAGCTGTGTTGCGATTTAAACCAAGACATTCACAGTAGATTCACAGCTAAAATTAGCACTGGCATTCCTGACAGTGACGTCCTGCACAGCCAGAGTCAGCTAGTACACAGACAAACATGCATGCTGGCTACAAGTGTGTGAAGTGTGTGTACGTGTGTGCGTGTATCTGAAATGCATCCTGAACTGGCCACCATTACCGCCCTCAAACCAGGCATGCATAACTTTTTAACTTCATGACACTATTTCAGTGTTAGGTTTCTAATGTTATAGCCATTTTGAACTACTTGAATTTATTAGATATATGTTTTGAGTATAGTCAAATTATTGCAGATTTTAGAATGACATATTTGCTGTTTTTTATCTACTGTATTTACAGGTATTAATGATTCATAGCACTGCATGCTCAGTGGAAATAAGCTACAGATATTCTGTCATTGTTTTGAACAAGGTACCATAGCCAAGATGGGGAGGGGGGACTGAAGACCAGGTTAAATAAGAAATCTCTTGCATAGAACAAAGGCACTTTGTAACGAAAGGGCAGAAGAAAAGTTTATCTTTAGAAATTGGAGCCCTCTTAGGAGCATAGAGTTGTTCCTGCTGCACCGTTTGGGGAAGAATTAATTGTACTTATTACTTTTTAAATGACTTTGAAAAGCTTCCATGTTACAGACAGAAGGTTTTCGTATCCAATAGTTTGCATTGATTCTCAAATCTCTTCAGTCTATTGTGGTGTCTTGCTCTTCCTTCTAAGTCTCTGTCCAATTACTCAGGTCTTTGCATCATTTTTGCATCAACAGTTGTAAGGTGCTTGCATCATTTTATCATTTCTTTTATGGTAAAAATAGGATAGTGACACAGTGACAATGACACTAACCAATGGCTAAACCAGAATTCTTAGAGCAGAAGAAAAAACCAGAAAACTTGCAGTGATGGTCTAAATCCAGTTTAATCACTGATCTGTTTTTCTCTGTTCTGGACGTTGTTTTCATCTGTTGTTCTCTACACTATCATGATTTTGCACCTGTCTTGGCAATTCTGTCGTTTCTGGCGCTTGGTTTATGTTTGTTTACCCTGTTGTATCTTGCTTGTTTAGTCTCCCTGCACCTCAGCTGCCTGTATCCCGTGAGATGATCATCTTAGCAGAGCTGTTTCAGAGCAGCCTCGGTCCTGCCATTTTTACAGCATGCTTTCATAATCAGATGTGTGTATGCGTGCATGCAAGTGCGTGCGTGTCTGTGTGCACGCACATGCCAGTTTGGTCCACTCATATCAGAATGGATTTGATTTCATAGACTCTGGTGCTAACCCATTCTCTGCGGAAGAGAGGATTACCCAAGAGGCCTGTGAGTTGGAGAAACGTCTCAGCCTTCTGTCCGTCAACAGCCGCCAGAGCAGTACAGGTATTGCGTGCGCGTGTACACATATGCATACAGGGAGGACATATGAAACGCCGTTCTGGCATTTAGCGACGCCTACACTAAGGTCACATGAATCAACATATTAGCACCTATTTACAGAAACACTTACAGGCCTCCTGCTCTTTCCTGATTGGGTCAGCCTCCCACTCAAGCTACAACACCTCCCTGGCAGGTGATGATCGCAGCATTTCCAGTTCCTCCTCCGACACCAGCCATTCAGACGCCGGCATGAGCCTTCGCCTGGCAATATGGCCTGACCCGGTACGATGCCCCACCCCTTTAGAGACCTCCATGCCACCATTGGGTGCAACAGCGCCCAAGCCTTTGAGCGCCCCGACGAGTGCGTCCAGCGAGGAGCGTCTGTACGGTATGGTGATGGGAGGTCCCCGCCCCCCTTCCAAGCCACCACGGTCCCGAGCACTGCAGGAGGCGGGGCGGCAGAGCTCGACTGACAGCGGCATCGCCACAGGGAGCCACTCCTCGTACTCTGGAAGCTTCTCGTCCTACACGGGCAGCCTGGACACTACCCACGGAGAAACAGATGAGTTTGGCTCCTCGCTCAGCCTGAGTGCAAACTATAATGCAAACCCCAACATCAACACGAGCCTCAGACTTCTGCAGCAGTTCCAGCACGTTCCGTCTGGTTCCACTGCACCAGCATACAACTCACCCTTGGTACCAGAGCACAGGCTGTGTGCCTGCTCGGTTAATGGGGCATCTCAAGGGCAGGACTCGGAATATCAAGTACCCAGTCAGGTCCCACAACACTATGACACCCCTCGCAGACTCCACCATCTACATAACTTCATTCAGAGGACTGGGGCTACCCCAGTTCAAGACCAGAGGTCAGAGTATGCCCTTCTGGATCCGTCAGGGGCCTCTATAGGTGCTGCTTCTGCAGAGAGTGGTGAAAGAGCAGCGCCCCCTGGAGGCTTCCCCATGCCACGACATGCTCTCTGTCCTGTCTGTGGAGGACAGAAAATAGTAAGTTTTACTTCTGTTGCTGCTGTGTTTTATTGTGTTTTATTGTGTTTGCTAGTAAGTTTGCTAACTTAATTATTCTTCAGACTTTCCTTCCCCCTTTTTGTTTGAAAGAAAATGGCACTTTAAGACAAAAAAGTTGCAGATACTTGGCATATTTATTTGTTGAGCCAGTTGAACTGCTTTAGAAATTATTTTAAACATTTAAAACATTGTGGTAAACATTGCACAGCAGTGAGAGAGGAATGAGTAATCAGACTAAAGAAGTAAGCGAGACGTCAGACCTTTTCTTGTGAGAGGATGCACTTGAGCAGCGTGCCATTCTTATGTAACACTCCCTGCACTTCAGTGCCGCCTTGCCTCAAATCAGCTGGCATTGTGTTGATTTCAGACTTGCTTTCCCATAATTCCAGTGCGTCGGCAGCGACGGAGAGCAGACCCGCAGCGTGAGCGGAAATGCATTTGTCAACTCGCCTGTTGGGAGGAGTTGAGAACCTAGTAATTAGCATGAAAATGAGCTCAGCTGTTCTGCGCCACACAGCAAACAGGCCAGCATCCCTGTCCACATCACAGTGAGCCCAGAGAAAACATCACTAGGAGGAACGAGGAGTTGAAACGGCTCCCTGTGCCCCTGAAGATACAGACTGCTTAACAGGCTGAAAGGAGTTTATTGTTGTGGGCTTCAGGTGGTTATTGGCATATGGCCAATTTTATTTTTTGTGGACTTGAGGACTTTCTTTCTGTTGATGTCATGTGTGCCCAGTTTGTTTGGACTGAAGTGTTCTGTGGGGTGTGTGTGTAAAACAGCGGTGACATACGGCAGCCCTGTCTGGACGCAGACATAGTAACTCTGATAATAATGTAATCCGATGGAAGCAGACTGGTCTCCTCTCTCCTGCAGGTCGTGTTACATTAGAGAACTAAGATGCAGGAACCATGGCTGTTCCCCTTTGTTATGCCACCACAGTAGCGGTAGTTCATTTGTTAAGGCAGCAGTGCTACAGTTTTCCATCTTATGTATTTGTAGGTCTGCAATTCTCTTTTATTAGTGGATGTCATCTATTTTGAACTGATAATAGTCCTTGTTAAATACTAAATGGTATTTTCTGTACAGGTAATTCCTTCTACACCCACAGGCTTCCCTTCTGTCCCTTCTAGACTAGGTAAGGGCTTTTATTTTTCTTATTTGTAAAGAACCAGTCAGTTTTATTTATTAATTTAATAAATGACTTCTTGGCATGTGTGTCCTCATTTAATTTGTTTTTAGACAAACCAAAGAGTGAGATGACTACAGCACCTGCTGCTTCTGAGGGTATGAGAATGATCATCTCACCCGAGGTATATGGCTTATACACTCTGCTTACCTCTTTTGGGTTAATGTCCAATGATAAATCCTTATGATGATCATACCAGTATGATGCTTTTGGGAAATAGTGAGGGCATGTCTAAATGATTAGTCTTTTTTTGTCCTTTCTCGAGGCCTCAGGATGACGGCACAACAAAAACCTTTTCCCAGGATGCTGCATTTTTGAAGTACATTCATAAGCACAGTGATAGGTTTTTTTTTTGCAGATGCAAAAATTAGTCATTTGAAGTATACTCTGGTCATTTAGAGTAATCTTTGCTCATGATGGACTCCTGTGTTACAGAATAAAATCTATTATAAAGGTTTTGCAAAGATTTTTAGAACAAAGTTAACTAGAACAAAGAGGGCTAAACCCCTGAAAAACACCTCCGGATATCTATCTTGTCATCTGTCCTCCACCAAACTTTACTGTTCATACCAGGCTTTCTCCTGGTATCTACCAAACCCAGACTCATCCATTAGTATGTCAGATTGTGAAGTGTAATTCATCTCTCCAGAGACTGCATTTACCCTGCTCCACAATCCAGTGGTGGTGTGCTTTACACCGCTCCTGCCAACGGTTGGCATTGCACACTGTTTGTCAGGAGATAGGAGATTCTTCTGGGCTATTCTCCACAGCGCATTGCAGACCCACTCTGGGAGTTTACAAGGGACACTTCCATTTCACAGCACCTGCACTCACACTTATGTGGGACATATCTAGCAGAGCACCAATTTCACAAACTAGCTTGGAGGTGGTGTTCTGTAGCAGGTCCATGTTTAAAGTCACTGAGCTCATTCCAACACATCCCACTGCTGATGTCTTTAGAGATCGCGTGGCTAGGTTCCTGATTTGCACTTGTCATCAATTATGAGGGTTGTCCATATACTTTTGGCCAGTGTATATTCCCTTACTTGAAGCATATTTCTTTCCTTCCCAGGCGGAGGAGAGAAGCAGGTATGAACTGATGGGCGGCTACGCACAACAGATGCCCTTCTGGGATACTGAGGGTGAGTTTGTAGTGTACGGCCCAGTGATGCACAAGTACCCGTGGAATAACACGCTGTCATTTTCAACAGAGCGTACATCAGTGATGACTGTATCTCCCATGAGCCCTCTCAGGCTTTTCAGACAACCCTCTTATTCGGGTAAGGAGGGCTCTTAGAGCTTGCTTAGTAGCTTCTATTGAAGAACGCGCCCTGGTGGTAAATGTAGACAATGGAACAAAACAGCCACAAATCAGCATCCACAAACATAACTTTGGACAGAAGAAAGAGTAGATAGTTGCGATGACTCATATGATTTATAAATCAGTGGCAGTGACGGTGCTCTGCTTAGCAAATCCAAAAGTGCATGGCATTGAAATTGGAGGTGTCTGGGAGATTATTAGCGCACTCCCTAACGATCCCCTTCATTTTCTCCCGGTGATCGGTGTGGGAATGTACCGACACTATACTGATCTTTAATGACCTAATGTGTTTAAGCTTTTGTGCATCCGGTTTCTCTCTGGCTGGTATGATGCTGTTTTACACTTGCAGTTTCCTTACATGCTTTTGTGTTCGATTATATTGTACTGAGATTTTATGAAGCCCAGAGTATTATGGAGTGCATGGTAATGTCAAGAAACTCACTAACTGCTACTTGTTCATTGACCTAATGGACCTGGGTGTTTGCGTTATTCTTCAGGGAGGTCATTACCGTTGCATGGAGAGGTTGTCTTCACATTTCCTGAACGGTTTCAGGCAGATTCTGCGAACTACGTCAACATCCCAGTTAGCCCGGTGTCTAACAGACAACTGCACTACATGGAGCTGGACCTGCAGGACCTGCAGGAGCCTGGGCATATTGTCCGAGGTGACATCTCATCTTCTCAACTAGGTTTTTATGAACATGATTATTTTTTGCGTTATCTATAAGCTACTGAGTTGTCAGGTGTCTTAAATGATTAACCTTTCTTCTTGTTAATGTTTATATTCCTGCCGTGAACTTCATTTTCAAACAGTGATCTGTGAACCCATTGAATGTCTCCAGAAACACTTACTAATGATGAATGTATTATGAATCATTTCCGTACCAGCAATTCAGAATACACAAATGTGTGTGTGTGTGTAAGAACAGGGGCCTCCAGCACCAAGTATGCCCACATTGACATTGCTGCAACGGAGGCAGCACAGAGAGTGGGTGCCCAACACGCACAGGGCAGAGAGGAACGACTGCAGGAACTCCAGCAGAGAAGACGGGACGCGCTGAATTGAGTACACACACAAGCACATGCCAGCCCAGAGAGAGAGAGACACACACACACACGATGAATGAATGTTCGATTTATATAGCACCTTTTAGAATACCCAAGGGGCTTTACAATTTAACACAGGTACAAGTCACAGACAACCAATCACACACACACACCAGCGAGAAGCGGCAGCCAATTGCGCACAGCGTACTCTCTACCGGAAGCCACAGCCCCCTGGGGGACTGAATGGGGTGCAGGACAGACCCTAGTGGCAGAGCACCATCCACCACTGGGCATACAAGCGCGCGCGCACACACTCAGACACTACTTTTTATTGAACAGAGAGACAGACACACACTCAGGGAGAATTTGTCAGGGACTGCCAATTTACCTAACCTCCATGTTTTTGGACTGTGGGAGGAAACCGGAGATCCCGGAGGAAACCCACGCAAACACAGGGAGAACATGGAAACTCCACTCAGATAGGGACTTGAACCCAAGACCCCAGTGCTGAGAGGCAAACGTGCTAACCACCAAGCCACCGTGCTGCCCAAGGAGGAGCTGAACTATTGTTCTTTTTTATCTTATTTCTATTTTGAAATAAATTATACTTCAGCAGTCATGTTTAGATGATTCCATTTCCATCTGCATTCATATAACTACATTAAAAACTCTGAAGCACAGTCAAGGGTAGCAGTTAGATTTTGTTGTGTTTTTGTACTGACAGAAATGTGTAACAAGTTACGTTTTCATTGTATGATAGATATATTATGGAAATGAGCTTAGTATAAAGTGTTAGTAGTGACAGTTTTAATATCAAGAATGTTAATAACTGTAAATAGTCTACATGCTTTTCAGGTGACCAATTTTGATTTGTACATTTACATCTTCAAATGTACATACATGAGAAATAGATGAAGTATTTTTTGTAATGTCTCCTGATGTTTTTATCTTTAGTACAATAAACAATACGTTAGTCTCCGACATTGTTTAGTCCCCTATACTCACAAATGTATTAGATTTCAATTGTGAATCTCTTCTCTTTACTGCAATATAGAATGATGGTAGGAAAAGGAATTAAAATATTCTTTGATGTCTTCAAATTAAATTTAGTTTTCCCCCCACACACACACACACACACACACACAGAGTGTTTTGTTTGGACCTTTTATGAATAATATGGATGTTTAATATTTACAAACAGATGTGAAATTTCATTGAGCATTTCTAAACATTTCATTCACACACACAAGTTTCTGTTTCATAAACACTGTTTGTGGTCTGAATACCACGACTTACATGTTCAACAAGAAAATTTAGCCAGCCACTAAACACAGCTTCTGTGAAATCTATTATCAGTTCAGCTATAGAAACGAGCTATGGATAAAGTTTAGACATCCAAATGTCTCTGTACCAAAAATATCAAGTCAGTTTGGAAACACTGGACACAATAACAAACCTCCAATATGCGTACAAATACAAAAATGAACAAAAGCAATGGTAAAAAACAAATCAGTGTTATTGGTAAGTAAATGCTCTCATCATAAATCTTGCATTGATTATTTAAATAAAACAGTATAAATCAATGACCTCCACGCCCGTGCTGATCAAGGTCTGGCAGAAATGGAGAGAACAGGAATGTGACCGATGCATGGTTACCAGGTTCATCAGTTGCCATGGTGAGAAGCAGACCTCTGTTCTCAGAGCTCATTGTGTTGCAGACCTTCTCGTGAGATCTTATTAGTTATATCCTGCAAGTGCTTCTTCATCTGGTAGAAAGAGAAGGTGATGTAGCTTATGCATTGCTTTCAATCTTAAAGTTCACAAGCTATTGTGAGTCAATATAAATGCATTTAAAAAATCAAAGACAAAGGTGGAGACTGCTAATTCCAACTGTCTGCCAGGTCCACTCTCACTATATTTCAAGATGACATGGCCCAAATTAAGTTACGAGTAGAGGAAGAAGCCTTGGCATGTGTGTGTGTGTATTCATGCTCCCCTTTAGCTCAAAGCGCAACCCCACCTTGTAGCCCATCTCCCGCGCCTTCTCTGCGAGATTGTTGTACTTCTCCTTGTGTCTCGTGATGTGCTCCTTGTCCCCAAGGGCCTCGATGTGCTGCAGTTTCTGGTGTGAATACTCCAGCTGCTCTTGGTAATGCTGGTGCTTTTCCACCTTTGTCTCAAAGTGCTTCAGCTCCTCCTGAATCACACACCAGCCACAAAAAAAAACCACTCAGTAAGTCCAAGCTACTTAATCCAGCAGTGCAGTCATGCTGTGATCTCTGGAGCACTCCTGTACCATGTCTAATCCAATGTTCAACTGCTTGGCTAATTAATAAGCTTTTCAAGAGTTTGAAATAGGAGTGTGGGAGCAAAGGCAACAACAAAAGTGCAGCTAATTCAAACACAAATAGGTAGTATAGCAAGTGGCATTATTACACACATGTTGAGCTTTCTTGTCTGATTTATGTTTATTCTTGCAGTGTTGGTCTGGGTCCAAGAAGGGGAAACTGTTATTGAGCAGTTACGATTAAATGCATTACAGGCACACTCAGTCATGCGATGCAGGTAAAGTCAGTTCTGAGTCCTCAATTATTTAATAAAAAACTACCTGCAAGTGTGCCAGGTTCATGCGGTCCTCAGCCACTTCCATTTAACCCTTGAAAGCCTCTAAGGCAAACTTTCTATTGGTCAATCATAAGTATCGTCCCCTAACAACTCACGAGCTGTGACTGTAGTGCCTGCTCCTATCGGATCCCTTCCTGTATCATATACTTCTGTACTGCAGGCAAAAACACTTGAAAATTAAAGAAAAACTATTTCATGTCTGACTGCATACAGATGTCCAGAACTTTTGTCTGTTAAATATCAGTGATATGTTTTCTTGTTATGCATGTCTGTGCTCAGAAACAACTCACTCTGAGAGAGTCAAGCTCATCCTCACTGAGATTAGATCTTCTGGCCATTTCCCACAGCTCTATGACTCTGGGCTCTTTAAATTCTACAGAGATTGTGAAAATAAAGCAAATGGTAAGAATAAAAACCCACACAAACACGACACAGCCCCCTGAAACTCTATCATTCTATGGGAGGAGGGAGGGAGAGAGAGATGACAGCAGGAGAGGAAAAGCACCATTGTCATTACTGAAGCCTTCATGAGTGATTCTTCGGAGACGCTCAAACCCCTGATTCAGGTTCCTCATTCTTTGCTTGAGATCTGTGTGTTTCTCCTGAATGGCCTGCTGCTTCTCCTCTCCCTCCAATGGAGAAATCACGTTCTTATGAATCTCTGACACAGAGACAGAGAGAGAGAGCAAGATTAAACACAGGAACTGCAGTACGTAAAGTTGGACTGTGTATGCGATCAGCTCACTTGAATATAGCCAACAGTACACAAGAGAAAGCAGCTGCATAAGAAACTGTTTAAGAAGCTGTTTAAAGACCAAGCAGCTCACCCTCAGTCCTGCTGACTGTATCCATGACAATATTATATTCGTGGATCTTGTCCTTGTAGTGCTGAAACTCTCTGCGCAGGCTCTGCAGTTCCTCATCCGAGAACTTTCCAGACGTCTTGGCCTGAGGATGAATAGAGGACAGAAGATAGACACGAGCTTTCAGAAAGAGGTCACATCTTTGAGCCTGGGAGGCCCGAGTGAAGTCAGCAAAGCTAAAATAAGGGGAAAAAATAATGCTAACATGGACCAATGAGAAATCAGTTACTAGAGTCAGTACACCAGACTAGAGTTCAATTTAGTACCTACTGGCCTGACAGGTTTCATCTCCCTAAACTACATTATTATATGGGAAAAAGTGTGAGATGATCAGTGCTCACCTTGTTCCAAAGCTTGTCAAGCCTGGGATCATCAAATATGTCTCCCTGTTTGGGGTCATGGTCCTTCAAGCTGTTGCTGTCCAAAGCACGGTTGTCCTTCTTACCATCCATCCCATACTTTGCAAGAATGACTATTAAACCAGAGGTTTTGCATCTCGTTTACTATGCTGAGCATTTTAATACCACTTATATTTCAAAAAAGCTGAATCAACACATTACTATTAAAGTGCCGTCTCAGCTTGGCCTCCCGCTCTCCGTTCTCGTCCAGCCCCTCAGCCTTTAGTTTCTTCCACTGAAGCTCGTCTTTTTCCTGGATTTTCAGGTCACTGTGGAGTTCCGACAGACGTACCGGTGTAAGTTGCATCTGAGGAAGGAAAAGCGGTGTTCTGAATGGAGGCCAAATAATGTGGACAGGTTTGGCTGAAGAAACAGGCTATACATTATGAGAGCTAGCCGACAGTCATATAAATAAAATATAGTGTTCAGGCTCGATGGTCTCGAATTAGAATAATATTTTGGTAGTAACAGAAATCAGGTCTAAATGGGTTAATGGGTAGCGGCAAACCAGTTATCTAATCAGGTTAATGACACGGACGCATTCATCACATCAAGTATAGGCCTACCAAGTAGGCAAACGCACTAGTGCAAAAGAGCGTTCAAAAGGAAACAGTATTTCATAACACAAATCACTTACTCTGTTTGCTTTCTCCCAAACCTGGTTGAGCTTGGCAATTCTAAATTCCACGGGATTTTGTCCTTCATTCGAGACCTTTTGTTCATTCATATCCCGAGAGTATTTTCCTGCCATTACCCCGACACCTAAACAAAAACTCAAAAACAAGCAATACGCTTTCATTTTTAAAAACTACAAACAAACGTAAATAAAACACAACATATAAACGAAGCTCGCAGGTTACAAAATCATCTACAGCAGTATACAGGAAGCGCAAAAATCACATGTTGTCTGCTTTATGTCGGTCTCCAGCAATGAATGCTGGGATATGTAGTTTAAAGTATCCTACCGCGGTATGCTTGCATATTTGAAGAACGGGGAATAAAGACTTACATTCCCACTGTGCGCTGCTTATTTTCAACACAGTAACGGCCTGCACAAAGATTTTTGGGCAAATGGGAACAATCCACGCACTGAAAGTAAAGGCACACGACACTTTTACAAATTGTAAATGTAATGTAAAATGTCAATTGTGATTTTTACACCGCAATGGAAATTTGTCCTCCGCTTTTAACCCATCTGTGCAGTTAGAACACACACTAGTGATTACTAGGGGGCTGAGGATCACACATGCCCAGAGCGGTGCCCGGGGAGCAGGTGGGGTTAGGTGCCTTGCTCAAGGGCACCTCAGTCATGGCCTCAGGTCTGGGAATCGAACCCACGACCCTCCGGTCACAAGACCAGTTCCCTACCACTAGGCCATGACTGCCCTTTGGCTTGCCACTATTCTTACAAAATGTAATATTATGTAACACTAATTGTAAAACTAAATTTAAAAAATGTACAATCAGAATATAAGAATATAATTGTTTTTCAATAAAGTCACTGTTTGCATGTACCTGCATAAATTAGGCACACAGATTAACAACAAAAAGACATTATTGAACTAAGAACAACTAGTACATTTTAGTTTATTTTCACAAATGTAGAGAAACACTAAGTGAAACACTGGAGAGGGCTTTTTAAAAACGGCGATGGACAGAATAACATCAGTTTCACCGACTTCCCTCGACAGCCCACAGACCGAGTCGTTTCACGTGGGAGCACGCGGTCCTCGACTACAGCTCGTTCGAGAACGAGAGCACGAGGTGGAGATGGGAGTTAGTATCTACATCTAAGCGATACTGACTGTTCACAATAAATCTTAACATAAAAAACTTTGTCTAATATGTTATTGATATGTGTTTAACATTGTTAATTCAGCATTAATTCAGGTTTGATTTATAGAGCGAACAGTATAGTTTTGAAAGGTGTAGCTAGCTAGCTAGTTAATATGGTCTCAGGCAAAATTGTTACTTCAAATAACCTTCAATAATCCTCTTAAAAAACTACAAGTTACAACATGACTATTCAACATGACTATTCCATTTAATCAAATGCCTTCGTGGCAACCACACACACACATTGATCTTTAACACTGGCATCTCGATATCGATGTTGCTTAGTTAATATTTTCTCAGTTGCACGTGGTGAAGTGAGACAAATATCTTACCACCTCACTCACCACCAAAGTCTTAACGGTAACATTTATGTGCATTACATTATATATAGGCATATATATTTATAATGACTGATGTCATTCCTTTTAATATATAGCCTAGAAAGTATATTCTATAAAGGAGAAACTTACGCGTCAGCAATTTAAGGTAATTTTTTTAAAAAGCAAATAAATACGTTTAGAATCCTATATTACCACAACTGTATCTATTACTGATGCAGAATTAGGCCTCGGCTCTACATGTGGCGAAAAGCAGATTACATTTAAGCAAAGAAACAGCAGTGAATTAAAGCAAAAATATTTTTCATTTACAGCGTTTAGCGTTTATCGTATTGTAAAAAATCTGGGATTTTGAGCTTAAAATGAAATGAGTGGGTCAATTAGGGGAAAATAACTATACGGCAGTACACTTTTGGAATCGATATTTAATCGCTATGTGATTTTTTATCTTATATCTGAATCCATTAACTCGGTGACGCTTCCCGAGTCGGGTGATTACCGGCGCAGTTCTCCATGGACGCAGCCAGCCTTAACGAGCGCGTTCAATCACAACCAAGTGGCATTGGCCAAGCACAGACATCACCCCACAACAGCAACTCAGGCCGCTGTCCCCAACTCGTTCGTCTTCATTTACAAAGGCAAGGAGCCGTTATTGCAGCTATTGTGAACGGAGAAAGTCCAAAACATTTCAAACTTTCTGGAAAATGCAATAGGACTGGTCATTACTTCTGATATGTTCCAAAACGAATGTAAATATGTACCAATTTTAAAACAAAGATGGCCATCAAGAGCCACTTTACTACATTGCTTTATTTAATGAAGAACCAGTCACGGTAAAAAGGCATGTCAGTTTAAATATAATAATATTGTCCCTTTTCCTTCTGTGACACAGACAGTCACTCAGGAGGGCATAACCCACGTTTTGGCTTACACTCCATTGAGTGGAAGCCAATCTGTCTGTGCCAAGATTGGTTATTTTGGAAGACCGGAATTCAAAGCTGGGTGTGGTTGCTGCCCCCTGATATCACCATGCACATTTTCAGGAGTGGGGTGATATTGTGAAGTCATCAGGGGCATGAAACACAGGCAGGGCAGGGCACTGATGGAGACCATCACTGAGGAGGGTACAAGGTGTGTTGTTGCTTACATGCCAGTGAGATGTGTGGTCTGATGGGCAGAGCACATGTTTACCACCGGGAAGACCAGGATGTCCGGTGTAGATGTCCGGTGTAGTTGTTGTCCCACTGTCCTGCAAAACTAATGTCATGGCCTTTGTGTTGTTCCACACTGCTTACAGTTATGATTGATGTCTTACAAGTCAAATGTATAGGGCATAGTACATGTATGTTGAAAATTAATGTTATTAATTTTAATTTATTCTAAACATGCATTACAAAATCTGTGAATTGATTACAAAGATGTAAACTGAATTGTATGGAAAAATAGATTACAATACTGTGTCATTTTATACAGTGCTATCCGTAACACTGCAAACCCTTATAGCAATTTAATTTAATTGAGCACCCATGTGGTAATAGGATAAATATGTGGTCTGTGGAAAGAACCAGAAAAAGGTTCTCTGAAAATAAGATGAGAGACTACTGACCAACAGAAACACCTTCCATGTGCCAATTTATCAGTCTTCTGAATTATTCTTTTAGTCCCAACATTCTCCAAGGTCACATGACACACACAGCCAGACATCCACCAGCAGTTCCAGACCTGAGAGAGCATGGCTAAATGGGAAAGAGATGTCCCAGAGTCTCTATCTGCAGGAGCAAGGTGGGATTTTCCCAGGCAGGCTGTCTGCTTCCTACTCCAGAGGAGGTTTTTCTGTTGGACATGGCGTCTGATAAATGCCGTTTTCTCAGCAGATCTCAGCGTAAGCCCAGTAGAGTTCTGGGAGCTGGTTACTGCCACTCTACCTTTCTGCCACTCTGTCCTGGCAACCTGCCAAAATATGATACATGATTTCCTCATAAAACTCCCCCCATCTCTACAAAATACTTTATTGCTAAACATAAAATTCAAATTTTTCTTATCTGCTACTAAAATTTTGTTTTAGGTATAGGCAATAAATGATCTATCAGTTTATTAACTTTTGTGTTCTTTATGGCGAGAGGTCTGTCCTTGAGGACTGGCAGTCATGTCTCAGCTCCTGTTTTATTCTCGAACACCTGTAGATGGTGCTAAAGGGGTCTAGAAGTGCCACACAGTAGGGCGTGGAAGAATGACATAAAGAAGGTCTTGTATCTGGCAGACAGATGTACTCTTGTGAAGGTACCAGCACCCTCTTGTCAATGCGTGATAAAGTCAATTACAGATGTCTAGTGGGCCATCACTCATTCGCTTTCTCCCTTACTCTTTCTCAAAGACACCCACACACACACACACACACACATACACTCACATCCACCCACATACTCACACGCACACATGCTCCATTACTTTGGAACCAAATCCATCTTTCCCTCCAGCAGCTGAGGTAATAAGGTCCAGTCCCAAAGGTTCTTTACATTTTAATAATTCCAATAACACACATTTCTCTGCTCCCAATATATCTGTATTCACAGACTTCCAGTACTAGTGTGATAGCTCTCTGCTAAGGGTGAAAACATGAGGCTGTGGGAGGCCTGGAGGGGTTTGTAAACGTTCTTTTATTCAATATTCATCCAGTGGTCATACTAACCAATGACCTTTCTGTTCACCTCCTCCCTGCACATGGCTCCGCCTCTGAGCTCTTTGATTCAATAACTGCGGTTCATTTTCCTCAAACAGCACTCTCCCCTCTACTGCCGCCAGCATGTGTCACTCTGCACGAGCGGTACAATTGTGTTTAAACAATGTTCTTTTCAGAGCTGCTTTTGTAATGCCGATTGAATAAAATAATAAGAATAATCACAATAATGATAATAAACATCCGCATAGAAATTGTAGGATTATTGTGGCCCCACTGGCAGAGTGTGAAAACAGCACGCTTCATGTGGCGATCAATAGGAGAATAACAGTGTTTGAGGAAAACACCCAAAGAGAAATCAAATGTGTAAGGAGGAGCAAGAGAAGGACACAGTGGGCAGGTGGGTGGGTGGAGAGGTGGTGGAGTAGAAGCATTATCTGGTGCCATGAGTCACTGTTTTCTTTCTTTTCTCTGCTTTTTGATGTATTTATTTCTGTACTGTAGTAGCATTAGTAAAGGCACCACCTTTATTCTGGGTGCCGCCGGTTTCTTGAATCCATAAGGCTACACACAGCATCATCAGGGTTGCCAACTCTCACGCATTGAGCGTGAGACACACGCATTTGACCGTTTTCACACGCTCTCACGCCACACTTCCGATATCTCACGCCGAAAAAAAAAAAATCCAGTTTATTTACCTCTGATCCACATATATGATTCAATGAGTTACTAGTTCGCTAGCTCTGGCGCCAACCACCGGCGATATAACACTTAATCTGTGTCCATTTTACGTTCGCCACCCCCCCCCCCCCCCAACAACTTACGTTCGCCACCCCCCACCCCGCTCAACAATTTGCACTCGCCACCCGCTCCAGGTTAAAATCTCACTCCGAGCGAACGTCAAAAGTTGGCAACCCTGGCATCATGTTGGCTTGTTCATCCCAGTTTGAGACAGAAATACTAATAATTCAATCAGCCTCACTTCAGTCAAAACTCTAGGGTGTTTTGTGCATCAGGCCAGGAGTGCAATAGGTCTTCAAGCTAAAACTGAATTTGTGTTCCTTTTTTACTTTCGCACTGATACAAGAAAGCATCTCCTTCTGGCAGAGCACCCTCACTTACCTCACTCATGCTATTGACCGGATGGACGTGTTGGTCCGTCAAAACCAGTGGACCAGCAGGACAAAGCTAGCAGAACGTCTGTAAACATCTTCCTGGCAGGGAGAGAGAGAGAGCATGACAGTGAGCCAAGAGCCCATTTATCAGCTTTACCCAAGTGAAAGGTGTTTAGGGGCCAATCGTTAGATGAGTGACAGTTCAGATGTTTCTGCCAATAGGGTTATTCAGTTTTCTGTACTTGATGTTAAGGTTTTTGCAGTTTCATCTTTTTGGATGTTTTGGTGAGTGCAGAACCCAAACTTCATTGTTAACATTACACCATGACGTGGGAACACTTTTTAACCATGACCTTTAACAAAAAATAGCTTGTTGCATTCATGTTCTTTTCAGAGCTGCCTATCCAGCAAACTGATGAAGTTCTCATTCTTAACAATAATGGGTCCCGTCAGCTGTCTGAAGAATCCACTGATAGGTACTGATACTAATATTAAATTGATTGGTTCATTTTCCAAACATAAGGTTAAGTCACTAAAACACCACCACATAGCAAGCGCTGAAACATTGAAAGCTTCTTGTCATCTCAGTGCTTTCATGATAGTGACGTGCTCCGTTATGTCTTCATCGCCGACGCTATTTCATCACAAGATTCCACAAAAATTTTAATTAACATTCTGTACCAGCAGCACAACCAAACTGCCAGAATAACTGAAAGACTGTAAACAGCCACTGAATGGCAATGAACAGATGTAGTTTTCTTTTTAACGATGGAGATGCTTGTCACGGTACTAAAGGTTATAGTTCAGACTAATGGCTTCTGTGGAACTGGTATGATACTCCCCCCCCAAACATCTCAATATATGAGCATAGAACCATGGGCAGCTGCAGGATACGTCTTTAATGAGATGTAATGGGATGACAATGATGGCATTTTAAAAGGGTTCCGCAAATGAGCTCCACTGGTACCTCTTTTGGAATAGGAATGATTTTGTATGCGGCACTCAGACATGGCTGTGGGTATTTCTATATCCTATTTTGGGAGTAAATGAAATAGTCCAAACCATCTTCTTGTGAACTTTTTTTGTGAACATTTTTGAATGTCTCTGTAATTTCACTACCGTACACTGCTGTATTATTCTCGGTTATTCTCAGTTACTCTCTCTCTCCCTCTGTTTGTTTATATATTTATACATACATAAAATCAATCAATCAAACAATCAAATTTTATTTATATCGCGCTTTTTTGAACAGTTGTTGTCACAAAGCAGCTTTACAAGTATCCGAGTCCAAGCCCCCAGTGAGCAAGCCAAGGGCGACAGCACATACTGTGTGTGTGTGTGTGTGTGTGTGTGTGTGGCTGCCATACACGAGTATGGGCTGGAAGTCCCATTGTCAGTGGGACACTCCCCAAAGTGGTGGAGAACAACCCAGCTAAGATCCTGTGAGATTTCCAGATGCAAACTGATCAAATGGAAAGGGCTGTAGTGATAGATTTGGCGATCACCTGTGATAGCAACAACAGGCACTAGGAACAAGAGAAGCTCGAAAAATATCAAGGGCAGAAGGTGAAGGCAACAGTGGTTCCCATGGCAATATGAGCACTAGCAGCTGTGACCCCCAAACTGGGGAGATATATATATCCCGAGATATATATATATATATATATATATATATATATATATATATATATATATATATATATATATATATATATATATATATATATATATATATATATATATATATATATATACTATACATATACATGAATATTACACTATACATTATCTACGCTATACATTAGGATCTCTCTTAATGTGAATGAATGAATGTTTGATTTATATAGCACCTTTCAGAATACCCAAGGCGCTTTACAATTTAAAACAGGTACAAGGTACTGGTTTCCTCAGCATTCTCTTGCTATTGGACTTGTCTTCTGCATTTGACACAGTCAACCACTCCATTCTCTTATCTCGTCTACATGACCTTGGCATTACTGGCTCTGCCTTGGACTGGTTCACCTCCTACCTGACAGACAGAAAACAGTATGTCACACTCTGCGGCTATAGCTCCTCCACTTCTATGATTAAACAAGGGGTCCCACAAGGATCAGTCCTGGGTCCTCTTCTTTTTATCATTTATATCCTTCCTCTTGGTCATATATTTCATCATTTCAACATAAATTTTCATTGTTACACAGATGACACCCAGATTTATCTCACTACCAGTTCTGTCAACAATCCACCCACTGCTCATATTGAAAACTGTGTATTAGAAATCAAAAACTGGTTGAAGCAAAACTTCCTTATGTTAAACGGCATGAAGACTGAGGTTATCCTGATTGGCACCAAGTCAGTCCTGAGTAAAACTCCTCCATTCTCTCTCAACATTGACGGTGTACATATTTCACCTGTTACCCTGGTCCGGAATCTGGGTGTCCTCCTCGATCCTACCCTTAGTTTCACTGCCCACATTAATTCTGTTGTAAAAACTTAATTCTTCCACCTGCGCAATATAGCAAAGATTCGGCGATGCCTCTCTCAGTCTGCTGCTGAGCGCCTCATTCATGCTTTCATTTCAAGCAGGATAGACTATTGCAATTCACTATTGGCTGGTATTAGTTCTTCCTCTGTGCATAGGCTTCAAATGGTCCAAAACTCTGCTGCTCGTCTCCTCACTTTCACCCGTATGCATGATCACATTACACCTGTTCTCCAGGATCTTCACTGGCTCCCCATTACATACCGGATACTCTTACTGACCTACAAAGCTCTAAACAACATGGCTCCTCCTTATCTGTCTGACCTCCTACTTCCCTACAGACCTTCTAGATCTCTTAGATCTTCTACTGTTGGACTACTAAAGGTACCATCATCTAAACTCTGTAGCTTTGGTGATCAGGCCTTTTCTAGACTCGCTCCTCGACTGTGGAACCCCCTTCCAACTGTGATCAAATAGTCTCCCTCTCTTTCCACATTTAAATCAAAACTTAAAACTCACCTCTTCTCTCTCGCCTATGATCTCCCTGCTCCATAATTCTCTTTGTACTGTTTTGTATGTTTTGTATTATATGTTTCTGCTTCCTTATGTATTGTAAGCGTCTTTGGGTCTCAGAAAAGCGCTATATAAAAATAAAGTATTATTATTATTACAAGTCACAGACAACCAGTCAGTCACAGTCACGGTGAGAAGCGGCAGCCAATTGCGCACAGCGTACTCTCTACCGGGATCCACAGCCCCCTGGGGGACTGAATGGGGTGCAGGAAGGGGAGAGAGGACAGAGGACAGAGCACCATCCACCACTGGGCATACAAGCACACACACATTCATGCACACACACACTCAGACACTACTTTTTATTGAACAGAGAGACACAGACACACACTCAGGGAGAATTTGTCAGGGAATCAGGGAATGCCAATTCACCTAACCTCCATGTTTTTGGACTGTGGGAGGAAACCGGAGACCCCGGAGGAAACCCACCCATGCAAATACGGGGAGAACATGGAAACTCCACTCAGATAGGGACTTGAACCCAAGACCCCAGTGCTGAGAGGCAAACGTGCTAACCACCAAGCCACCGTGCTGCCCTAATGTGTCCACGATGCTGCCAGTTCTGTATGTTCTGTTCTGCATACCTCACACACGTATGTATGTATGTATGTATGTATGTATGTATATATGTATATATATATATATATATATATATATATATATATATATATATATACACACACATTTCTGTATAATCTTATATAATCTTATAATCTTACCTATTTTAGATATGTTTAGCTCTTTGCAGTTGTTAGTTAAACTTAAACAAAGGTCAGAACAATAAAAAAATTAAAGGTCAGGAAGATAAAAATGTCACAGTATATCCAGACACATGTCAGTGGGTTGTCTTCAAAAATCGTGAAGTAACAGAGATCTAAAGGTATGAGGTGCAGCCTGCCACCCCTCCAGAGTCTGGTGACTGCAATTATGCAAACCATTTTCACTGCTTAGGGTCATGAGAACATACACACATGTGCACACACATATACATTCGCAGACCCCCCAAAAAGATGGGGGGAGACGGGAGTGCAGCAGAGAAAGAAGGAGAGATAGATAGAAAGAGAGACAGGGGGATGAAGGCAGAGAGAGAGAGACGGGGTGGTGGTGGTGGGGGGGCAAAGAGACTGGACAGAAAAGGGGGGGAAAGACAGGGTGGTGAGAGAGAGACGGGTGGGATAGAGAGAGAGAGAGAGAGAGAGAGAGAGAAAGAGTGTTAGAGGTAGGAGAGAGTTATAGAGAGACCGACAGACAGAGGGGGGGGGGGGGGGGGGGGGACAACAGCTCATGTTTTATTCGGCATGATTACACATGGTGCCAATCAGCATATCGACAGACCTAGGTGGATTAAACCTGTTTACAAAAGGAGAGGAGAAACTGTAATGCACCTAATCAAAAACACAAAGGCATGCACACGCAATGTGACCTTACATGCATTTAGGGTTGTTTGTTAACATGAAAGAATGTGCTCGTAATGGCGATGAGAAACACGTCGGAGAAGAGATCACAGGTGCCGCCGCTCAGAGTGGGGAAAGAGAAACATAGAGCACCATTAACTAGCTTGAATAGCTGCACAATCAAGCAACTACCCTGGGGAGGGGAGGGGGGGGGCGTTAGCGTCTTTGTTCAGGGCTTCAGGGGAACCCAGCGTTTGTGCGGCGGTTGTGCTGCCCCCCCACCTGTTTTGTATGCCTTCCTTGCTTCTCTCTCCTCTGCTGTTAGCGTGGACGCAGCAGGGCGGCGTTCCTACCACACACTCTCCTCAGGACGGCTCGCTCCACGGTGCAGGCTATCAAAGGCTCCAGCCCATTCAATTTCAGCAAAATGATCATAGTGATTAGAGCATGTTTATTATGTAAATCAGTCACACGTGCTCTTGCTTGTCTTTTTTTGTTGTTGTTGTGGAAAAGCACTTTTGCTTTCATTGTGGTAAATGCTTTTGGCCTAAAGCGGTAAGCTTGACCAAACGCCTCTGTACCATTATTACTGCTGTGCCTTCATTACTGTTTATGGCCTTGACTAAACCATTATGAATGCGAGTATCATATGAGGAAAAAAAGGTTACGCTTGTCTGAGAAAAAGCTTAGTCCCACAAAATCTGACAGTGTGACATGAAATGAGAGGTGTTAACGATCGCAGTTACGCACACAGACATTTACAAATTCAGTATCTTTATGGGGTCCTTCATTTGGGTCATGTATTACTGTAGCTCATTATTTTTATACCTGGTCTTGAAACTTTAACCTTAACCTGAGTAGCCCACAAGAAGGAAATACTTATATCTTAGTTTTTCAAGTGAAAGCTATATCTTGTGTAAAAAAGGTTACATAGCAGGCTTTCATCTCATTGTTATGAAAGTACACTAGATGCTGGAGATAATCTTTTTAAATCCTCACTTTCAGTTCAGTTTTACCAGCATCTTCACTTCATCACCACTATGTCACCCTGAAGTTCCGATATCTAATGAGCCGCAAAGTCAGTTGTCACAATGTTCTACGTCACCTCCCCCACTCAGAGTAATGACATCCTAATGTCACTAAAAACTTTATGACATGTCAACTTGTCATTAAAATTGACAAAAGCAGCTTTTGAGACAGCTTATGTTTGTTGGAATATATTTGTTAGGTGTCATGTAGTGTTTATGTTGATGTCATGTAGTCTCTGAACAGTGTCCTTCAGTAATGTGACTATGGCTTTTATCAAGTGACCACTTTGTTTTTGTGCTGTTTTGTTGTCATTTTCTATTAATTAAAATTATTTTATATTGCATCAGTGTACACTACATGTCAGAGTCATCATATTTTCACTGAAACTGTAAACGTTGTAGGGCTAGACCCAACTGCTGTAGAGAGCAAAGAACCGGGCTGAAATTTTTATTTAAAGCCACCGTGCCAAGTCAAGTAAGTAAAGACACACTAGACCTATGAATGTGAACACAAAAGGGTTGCTAGTAAATCATAACTGAGATATATTTTAAGATACAGAGAGCACAGAACATGAGCAGAATAAGGACTTAACAGAACTAATCTACTATACGCATGTTAACTTAAATCAGAACTACTAATAACCCATATGAACATATACACACTACAGGGATGAACCAGCTGATTACAGACACAAACATATGAACAAAGTACAGAGGACCAAAGAAGCAAAACGAAGCAAACCAAAACAAAAACCATTACCGTTACCATTAACAGGAAGTACGAAAGCACCAAACAACATTAATCACTGACCCGCACCCTTCACTGAAAACAAGAGGAATGTATACTAATACTAAAAGACCAAACAAACTAGAAAAAGGTGAAGGTGATTACAATGACAAAGGGGGGTGAGTAACAAAGGTTGGGGCGTGTATAACCGAAAGTGCATGGAACACCAAAACAAACAGAGGGATGGTTAAACGGGAGACGCAAAACAAGATTGTCAGGAAGGGGCGGAGCTGAACGTGACAGCACATAGCTGTCACGGTTCAGCATCTGACTCTTTGTGTCACCTGTCACTTGTCTTGTTAACGTTATGTTTTGCACTTGTGTCTTGTTTATGTTTATGTATTTAAGTGTGCGTGTTGGTCTGCGTCCTTGTCAGTCGTTGTCTGAGTACGTGAGTGTTCTTTGTTTCGTGTGTCTATTAACGCTAAACGCTATTACTGAGACAAATAAAACATTCTAAGCCTGCTCTTGCCTCGGCATCCTGCCTCACCCTCTCGAGTTACAATAGCAACCTACAGTTTCCTAAAAGGTTTTGATGGAGTTATGTGATTTTTGAAAAAAGCCATTCAAAGATGAAAAAACCTTTCTCAATTGTACTTTAAGATTCATTGGAATCTAAAGAATAGCAGTGAAGTATTAACCTTTAGGCTGCTAGTACCCTTCACGTCATGGTACTGCACAGAAAGCAAGGCTAAATGTCACAGGTCTACAGAAGTGACAGTCCCAAATGCCATAGGGAAGTCCCATTAGCCATACACTTCCACTGGCATCTGTCAAGACACTCATCACTGCTGGGTTGAAATATCTTTTTTTATTTTTCAGATTTAATATTTTCAATGTTTTGTTGTTGTTAGGGTTTGTAAAAATCACTTTAAATATGAGTCCTTGATCAAGTATTATGTATCATACATCAGTGTTGACTTGGAGAACTACAGGTGTCAGGGTACAGTAGAATAACAAAACATAATAGCACACTTACCTACTGTAATATGGGGGACCTTATGGGTAACACCACATGTAAAGTTTACCTGACCATGAAGGCCTCTAATAATTTAATTTCTGTATTCACAATCGGTCATTGTTACACTTTAACTACACTTTGAGGATAAATGTGGTTATCTATATTCAATCATTCCTATCTTCCAAAAAGAGAAAAATGTATAGATAGATAGATAGATAGATAGATAGAGAAAAAAAGATGAGGGACCATTTATTCATGAATATTAACTAATGCTAATATCCACTAAGGTTAGTTAAAACCCATCTGACTCTGGTAGGGAGTACACCTAAGGGGGGGAAATCCCACCTGCGTATGCAGCTCGATTTCCACTTGGCCAGCCCAGTAGGATATGAGCCTCTGCCACTGGTTCACATTCCTCCAGTGGAGCTTGCTCTCGGTGGGGAGCACAGACCTGCTGGGATCTCCGAGCCCATCCTACCTCAGAGTCTATAGGCTCATCTCAAACATGTCACGCATGCATTAAAGTATCGACTGAATTCCATCTTTTGCGCTCATTAATTAATAACCTTGAAAATGAAATGTGTGCTGAACACTTTACAGTAATATTTGCAAAGCAGGACGTCGTAACATATGAATAGAATGTAGTGTTGTGACAAGCAATGTAAATTTACACTGAGCTGTGGGTTCACACAGTCATTTCTGATTTGGTGTTTGCATGCAGTGGTAATTTAATTTCAGCCTGATGAGACACTGGAAAGGAAGCAATATTTGAGGGAAAAGAAGCTGTCTTTGTAGAGGTGCGGGGTGCTGGGGGAGGGGGGTTCATTGGACCCTATGTAACCTACCAAAATGAGCACCAAACAGACGGGCTATAGACAACACACACAACATCTTTGCTTTTTGCACATGCTGCTGCTAAATGAAAAATATTTATTAACATTACAAAACAATGGTGGATATCTTATCACCAAAGTCCGCTATTAGAAAACGTGGAAGACCTGAATCTGAAGCATGTCCTTTCTGAGATCTGCTCAGTGTTCAGTTACCCCTCTCAGTGTTCAGTTACCCCTCTCAGTGTTCAGTTACCCCACTCAGTGTTCAGTTACCCAGCTCAAATCATGGGCTCAGAGAGAAGGTCTGTCCAAATCTCGGCGAATTTTCAGTGAGCATGGTTCACCAGTGTGAACCGTAGAATGCAGTTCAGTCTATTAAAGCAGGTAATGCTAAATGTCAAATGTCCTGTATTTTGGACACAACATTTACATATCTGTGTATACATGACTGAGAAGTATTATAAAGAGCATAATGGGACTATACAGACTGTATGGAAGATCAAAGCTTTACTGATCTATTATCAGATGCTTCCTGTCGATATGGATTTTTATAAAGTTGTTTAAAAGAACATACATTTCCTGAATGTTGATCAACTCTGCTATGCTAGGATGTACACTGGGATGTATTCGTATGACAGCAGGGAGACCACAGAGTGCGTTCGCTATGAACAGGTTTAGTAAATACAGTGGAACGGCAGACATACTGCCAGTCAGACATCACTCCTGATCTCAGAGCTGTTGTCCCTCCGCACTGATGCAAACAGAAGTGCTCACTCACTTGGACCACATGTGTTTGCCATATAGCCTGGGGCAGTTCTTACCGCAAAGGCAACCTTGTGCATGCGCGTGTGTGTGTGTGAGTGTGTGTGTGTGTGTGTGTGTGTGTGTGTGTGCGTGTGTTGGCATTGTCTCAAAGGTCTTCGACGCAGGTGTTTGTGAGTCAGTGTGTAGGTCAGCATGACATGATGACAATGTCTGTTCAGACAAACAACTACAGCCACACATGCCCACATCTATTCCCCTACCCATACACACATTCACACACACACAAAACTAACAAAAAGAGCATTAAACTGTCATAGATGTCAGTAGAGTGCTACTGAGCCTGTGAGAACTCTGTTTTCCACTATCCCTAATATACCAGTGTATGTGTGTATTTTTCAGATAACACCAAAACTTCTAGAAATCAAGCAAATGACCATGGCAAGCAGTACCTTGCTGTTTCACAATCTAACTCCACCAGCAATAATGAACTATTTCTGCATGTACATTAATCTTTTTTGGACTAAATTACTTTGTCTTTGGGGCATTTTCCATTTAAAATCATTTTCTTTTTTTAGTTTGAATGTGGGATTATTCCATAACTAGAAGAAACCTGGGGCTACAGGATTTAAATTCATTTAGGCTGCGCTGATAATTCCAGGCAGTCCGAGAGAGTTATTCTGGCATTCTCACCAGTTTGGAGCATAATCCAGTGTGGATTCCTACGGAACCTGCAGTGTGAGATACGTGTATGTGTCAATGAGTGTGTGTGCATGTGTTTGTGTGGCGCTGCGGTCTAGAGAGTCATATGGCATCTTGTTCACACATTGTGCGGGTGCTGTGTCCGCATGCTGACACCCGCTGATGAGCAGCGTCGTGAGTTGAGTGGAGCAGAAAGCCTGGACAGGGTGAGAGCCCTCTCCACAGGGTGGACGGATCCTCTCACAAACACCAGGGTTAGAGGGGCATCTGCACGTGTGCGTGTGTGAGGTATGCAGAACAGAACAAACAGAACTGGCAGCATCAAGAGGGATCTTAATGTATAGCGTACATAATGTACACCCACCCGCCACTTTATTAGGTACACCTGTCCAACTGCTCATTAACGCAATTTTCTAATCAGCCCATCACATGGTTGCAACTCAATGCATTTAGGCGTGTAGACATGGCCAAGACGATATGCTGCAGTTCGAACTGAGCATCAGAATGGAGAAGAAAGGTGATTTAAGTGACTTTGTGGCATGGTTGTTGGTGCCAGACAGGCTTGTCTGAGTATTTCATAAACTGCTGAACTACTGGGATTTTCATGCATAACCATCTCTAGGGTTTACAGAGTCCAAAAAAGAGAGCAGCAATTCTGTGGGCGCAAATGCCATGTTGATGGCAGAGGTCAGAGGAGAATGGCCAGACTAGTTTGAGCTGATTGAATGGCAGCAATATCTCAAAAACCAGTCATTACAACTGAGGCATGCAGAAGAGCAACTCAGAACGTACAACACCTTGAAGCAGATGGGCTGCAGGTGGATGGGTTACAGCAGCACAAGACCACACTGGGTGCCACTCCTGTCAGCTAAGAACAGGAAACTGAGACTACAATTTGCACAGGCTCACCGAAATTGAATAATAGAAGATTGGAAAATCGTTGCCTGGTCTGATGAGTCTCGATTTCTGCTGCAACATTCGGATGGTAGGGTCAGAAAAGTGAAACATGAAAGCATGGATCCATCCTGCCTTGTATCAACGGTTCATGCTGGTGGTGGTGGTGGTGCAGTGATGAATAGTGTGTGTGTGTGTGTGTGTGTGTGTGTGTGTGTGTGTGTGTGTGTGTGTGTGTGTGTGTGTGTAAGTATACCATTACATTATCACTGGAGGTGTTTCAATTGCTTCATAATTCCTGTAATCACTGTACCCCAAAAAGCCACTATTGCAACATTTAATTATTAGAGTCCCATCACTCTGAAATCCTTTGAGAGGCTGGTACTGGTCCATCTAAGAGACTTTACAACCCCTCTGCTCAATTTGCATACTGGGCCTTCACCTAATTCTTCAGCACCTCGAACACCTCAAGAACCCAGATCATCAGCAGTGGTGTCCCACAGGGTTGTGTACTCTCCCCACTGATCTTCTCCCTGTGCACAATTGACTTCTTCCATACACCCTTTACTCCACACACTCCATATACCCAGTGTCCTGAAATGTTAAGAATCTGATTTTAGAGAGGTGGTTGACCACGTTGTCCTCTGGTGCAATCACAACAACCTTGAGTTGAACACAATGAGAAACAGTGGAGATGACCAACAATTCTCTAACTCTGCCAACACTCACCATCCTTGACAGGACTGTGTCATCAGTGGAGTCCTTCAAGTTCCTGGGTACTACAATCATCAATTGGGACAGTAACAGCAGCTCCATCTTCAAGAGAAGTAAGTAAACAACGTATTTATATAATAAGACCTCAGAGAAGACCACTGATGTCAAGCTGCCCACACTGCTGGATCTGCACACTTCCAGAACCATGAATCATGTAGAGAAAATCACAGCTAACCCATGATACCCAGCCATCACCTGTTCCAGTATCTTGCCCTCAGGACATACATTTTTTCCATATGTCATTAAACTCACAAAGAGTTGAATATCACAATGCACATGACTGGCAATAATATGCATATCTACATTGGTCTTCACATAGTACTGCAATTTTATCTACAGTACAGTCCCTGACATAAGTTCTGTCACTTATCCATGCTGTGGAAACAAAAGCTTATAACCTGACTTTAAATTCATCGATGGTTTTAGAAACTCATATGAAAGCTGAAACCCTCCCAAATGAGATTTAATTTACGAAAATAAATTTGCTTTACTGCAGAAATATCGATGATTTAATGAACACAGAAAGGTCAGATTTTGGCAAGACAAAAGTTTTGTCACCTTGTCACATAATGCACCCAATCCTAGTTTACAGCCTCACCTGTGCTCACTAATTGAGGATGAACGACGATGTGAAATTCAGCAGTAACTCTGAGGTGAGACTGAAGTGCACCATGGCAACTTCAATTTCAGGCTGTTCAAAGCTACACTGGGTGAAACATGTAGAAACCACAACCTTTATCATCAGCGATGCCTCTGTTTCAGGGACCCATGAGAAATCGGACCATCAAGTAAAAGGAAAAAGAGAATTTGGGCTAGAGTTCTGGAAGGTCAGACCTGCTCCTTGCTGAAGATTCCAGAGTGGAGTGCAGGAGTCATGTAAACACGTTAGGTGCTGAAGTTAAGAAAACCTATGACAGAGAACATGCAGTAACCAGAAAGATGTATGAAATCTAGGAAAAGAAGTTGCAGGTGTTTTGAAGGAGCTTCATGGAGTTTTACAGGCCAAAATGTGAAATCATTTATACTGACCAAGTCAGCCTTCCAATCAGATCCTATGAAGCATCCCATGAAACATACTGATTTCTCAAAGTACACAATAATCTAGACCTCACCTCTTTATTATTTGTTATCACCTCTTTATTATGTGATGATCATTGACATGATCATTGCCATGTTGTAGTGAAGTTGAACCAGAGATTTTGCTTACCTGGAGTTAAATAGGCGAGTCCACAAAGCTCAGAAAGGTTTTTAGTCAGTTTGGCTGAAAGTGTAAACTGGGTACTTGGCAAACCCTATGACTCTATGGCCTTTTTTTATGCTTGTTTTGTTGTTGTTGTTGTTTTGTCTTGGGTCGCTGTGCATTGATTAGGTGCTGATTTATTCTTGCCTGAGCTCACAGTCTGAGCTTAACATTCACACTTCATTACACAATTACAAAGAGGCTGCTCAAACTTTTAGCCAGCCAGCGCAATGCATTTTATTATCAACCGAAGTGCTAAAACATCTCATCACTGGGGCACCTTCCAGCGGGGAACACTTTCAGAGGACGTTTCTCTGAATAAGGTATCAGCCCCAGGGTCACAGGTAATGAATGTCTCAGCACAACAGAGCTGCGTGCAAGGCTGTTGGTGCTTTCTACATTCTAACGATGTTCATAGTTTAATGATTTCACATTTGTGCGCTTAGTCCGGGATCTTGGCTCTGAGAAAGCGTGCCTGTGTTGTCAGACTGCCTGGGCTCTGAGAAAACATGCCTGTGTTGTCAGACTGCCTGGGCACTGAGAAAGCGTGCCTGTGTTGTCTGACTGCCTGGGCTCTGATGGCAGTTTGCCGTTTCCTTGCACTCATAACAATTATCTGATGAATGAGGTATTAACACAGAGAACTGGCATCAAAGAGAAACATTTTACTCTAGTAAACAGAAAGAAATATAGTCAAACGTGTCACAAAATCAGATGAATTTTCATTCAAGAGAGACCATTCAAAACAATTTGTGGTGCTAAAGGTAACCGCTCTCAGTTTTAACATCTGACTTCACCAGGCGTTGCTGTACAGCAGGAATGACCCTAGACAGTTCCTGAGTGGGACACTCTGAGGGAGTGATCTTGCACCTCATGCTCACCAATCTCTCCCCCTGCCCTTTTGCCCTCTTATTCTATCTTACCCACTTCTTCTATCTCCCTCATTTTTGTAGACGGTTTATATTTAATAATCTTTATATATGCCAGTGCTCTACATTCTCAGAGCACTCGGTCAATGAGGGCGAAGCCCATCAGAATATAAAGCATTTTGTGTGTAGAAAAAAGAACCTGGAATTCTCCTTCTGACAGAGGGACATTTCTGCCTACCACAGCAGTGGCCTTGGTCTGGCCCTGGAATATGCAACTCTGAAACACAGAGTGCGTGTATGCATGCGTGCGTGTGTGTGTTCAAGCAAACGCGTGAAGGCTGAAAGAAAAACAGCTTTAAAAAAATTTACATTGCCATGACAGCAGCTTCTAAAATAAAATCAAAGAATCTTCCTTGGACTTTGTCTTCCTTGGACTTTGACAGGGTACTGAGCAGTTTTCTACTGTGGAAAACCCTCTATTTCCCTCTATTTCTGACCCTCTATTTCCAACAGGTTTTCTGTACTTCTAATAAAGAGAAAGAATGAGAGAGAGAGAGAGAGAGAGAGAGAGAGAGACAGACAGACAGAGAGGGAGAGCACAGACTATTAAAGTGTTTAATTACTTTAATTAAATAAAATACACTATTAATGCACGATTTGGTGTGCGTGAAGAACAGATGTGATCTTCATAGTCGTTAATAAACTCAGTTGGCTTTTCAGCTCACTCTAGGTGTAGATGATGCAAAGAATCACACAAAGCAAACAAATCACATGCATTACTGAATGCTCCTTTTCACTGTGTTTACAAAGTCACACTTCTTTTGTGTCTTAACATCAGTGTGTACAAGACATTGCAACAATTGTATACATATTGGTGAAACGTATCTTGACCATTGCAACAATTAATTTGACATTGATGGCTTTGCACCAGCAGTCCTTTGTGGTCCTGACAGCGTTTAGTTAGTATGAGTGAGAGGTCACATGGGTTTACGAGTTTAATCATCACACCGACAGGTTACATGGGTTTACGAGTTTAATCGTCACACCGACAGGTTACATGGGTTTACAAGTTTACGAGTCATTGCTCTTTGTTGCTCCTCCTCTTGTACTTGTTTCATCATTTACTTATTTACATTCACTCATTCACTGTTGCTTGTTATATGAAACAATGAAATGGCTGGAAAAATATGTATATATAAAAAATATCAAATGTACCTGTAAGAGTAAACATTTGGTAAAATTATGCAGTATAAAAGTTAAAAGTTCAAAGTACAATTTTATCTGAAACACCCGTTTTCCTTTCCTTTCCTGTCTTTCTTTTTTTTTTTACAAGGCCAAGCGTCTCAACTTTTCATTAAACTTTTTAAAAATTCTTAATCCAAACCTTGTCTGCCTTAAACCTTTAGATCTGATTCCAATATGCTTTAGGCTGATTCAGAATCTACATCTTACCATCATAGAGAGTCTTACAGAAAGAGTTTACTTTCATTAGGGAGAAGAGTGCAGTGAGATCTTTTTTTCGTGAACAGTTTTTTGGCTTTGCGAGGACTGTGTGGGTGTGATATTAAATATTCACCAGATCATTTGGCAGAGTTGTGCAGGGGCAAGACACCGTGCCGTCTGTTAGTAGCACAAACGCTGCCTGCTCAAAGGCAGGCTGGGCGTCTCACTAGTCCTGCAGGTCCTGCCTCCTTATCTCATAAGTGCCCATTTCCACCTATTTTGCACTTATATTAAAGTGTTTACATCTTCAAAAATTAACAGCACATAAAACCTGACTTGGATAAAATATATGCTTGATATATTAACAATCAAGGCTAAAAGTATTTATTTTAGTAATTTGGACATGCTTTTGTTCTTTTTGTAAACGAATTGTAGTTAAATATCCTTAAACGTACCTGTCAACTTTTCTTCATCTGTCACGCCCCCTGCTGCTTTCTCATCTGGGGAGGAGTTCAAACCCCAGCATGCCAGACTATTAACTACACCTGCTGCCAATACTGCTTACTGCTGCCAATACTGCTACTTACTATTTTGGTTCCATCCAAAATGCCGTACTTCCCTCCTATACAGTACGCCAAAGCAGTACACGATAAAGGGTAGTATGTCCGAATACAATAGTATGCATTAAACAGTAAGCCAAAAGTACCCGGATGGCTTAATGAATCGGGAGCCATTTTGAAGTATGCAATTGTTGCACACTTGCTTTTGTATATACATTTTTTTATGCTCTGCCTGTGTGAATACCGAGTCCACAAGCGTCTTACTTGGTGGAGTCAGTTACATCATCTTTGTCCAATTATCATATATATATATATATATATATATATATATATATATATATATATATATAATGCTAGGAACCATTTACAAATACCCTTCATGCTGTTTGCTTCAAGGGTTATGGTAGGGTTATGATTTGCTGCTTCTATTTTTTATTAAACTTTTAAATAAAGTCAGCAAGTTTGCTAGGACGTTGTCTCTGCTCCAGTCATCTTTCTGCAGTCCTCATCTTCACCACAGAAGATGTGATGTCTGCTGCTTTTGGTTTTGTGGAACTTTCCTACAGGTTATTGTGGAGCTAGTGGTCAAGGAGGTCTGTCAGTAAAGTAAATGGAAGTAACTTTCTTATCCACCTGACCTAACCCTGGTCTAACAACTCAACACTAGGCTTCAACTACTTATGTGACACTTCGACTTATCTGTATATCATAACTTACCTTTTAGAAAATCACAGACATCAGTGTGTAATCATCGTGCACCCAACTGGAGAATGTCAATGCTTTGTTTTTGTTAACACTTTTTGTTAACACATTTTTAAGGTCTCAGTTAGCAATGTCTGTGACACAATTAAAATAGTGATTACATTTCACTATTTGTACTATTTGTATCACTAAGTTGTATAAAGCATTGTTACATAAAGTTGTATAAAGTTGTTACATTTGTCATACAACTACAGATACTGTGGGTAGGTACATGTAATTTTCTGGGCCATACAGCTGTGTTCTCTACCCTTTGTCTCACATTATTCTATAACCTATACTTTTTGGCCTATATCTTTTGGCCTATACCCTTTGTCTACGATTTCTGATGATTAATTTATTATTTTTTACTTGATTCCATCATGATTTACGATGTACGCCATAAATGTTAGCATGTTTGTCACTTTGGTAGGATGGGGTCTATGGGTTTGTCCCCGACAGCAAGTCCCTAGATTCTAAAACCTGTGTGTGTGTGTGTGTGTGTGTGTGTGTGTTTAACGCAACAAAAATGGGTGGTGATGACTACACCCCATTAAGGACAGTATGAGGTTAGATTAATTACTGAGAACCACTGCCCAACCATGTTGCAGGTTATGTTTTTGATGATAGGTGTGCTATGTTTTTGACATATTGTAATAGAATGATGTACACATGATGTAATAGAATTGACATGTGCAGTCGATGCCATTCCAGAGGACTAGAAATTGTTCAGAATACAGCGCTTAGAATGTGACTATGTTACTGATGTGGTTACTGTTGTTACCGTGGTTGACGATGCCAATCAGTAAGCATACAGCACACACGGTTATACATTTGGCCTTTAAACCAACTTTACTGCTGCCTGGGTGGATGCTGTGGGAGGCTGATGGAGCAGAAGGGTCCAGGCCAATGAAATAACCACAACCAATCTCGTCTGTCAAACCACACAAATAAGGCAACAGCTCCCATCCTCCTCCCCAGGAACATAGATGCAGCTGCTGTAGCAGACTCAATCAATCTCTAAATGTGCTCATTAATGAATACAACTCCAAGTGCACAGGGGAGGACAGGCACGAGGACATCCAACCACGTCATGAGTCTGACAGCAGCTGCCTGAGATCTGTGGAGGCAGAGGAGAAGCATCAGACGTCACACCCTTCACCAAACACCAGGAAACCGCTCGGGATCCCTCGAGAAATGCGGCAGGAGAATTTCTTGTACAGGAAAATGGCACCGCACGCTTACAAACAACTGTTGTCACCTACTGTCCCAGCTAATATGTTCAGGGTTAGGGCATGGCTTATTAGGATTAAGTTTAATCTTTTCCTTTGCACAACTGTCCCTGATGTACAGTTCTGTCTCCCTCTGTGATGGTTGACTCCAGATAATTGCTGGCTTCTTGTTCGTACTGTAAGAATATCTTCACAGAATCACAGAACAGTCTCTAAGCCATCTGTGAAACGCCAGACTTCATGCATCTTTGTCACCACGTACCCTTTCTCAAGGGCTCAGAACAACTCAGTGTTCCCATGTGCTCTGTCCTCACCCACATGCCCTGTCATCACGTCCCCTCTCCTCATCACGTCCCCTCTCCTCATCACGTCCCCTCTCCTCATCACCTCCCCTGTCCTAATCACATCCTCTCCCCTCAACAAGTGTCCTCTCCTCATCAATATAAGGCAGGTTGTGTTCTTCAGATTGCCATTACAAAGTGGAAATATTACTTCAATGTGTATGTAATAAAAAGTGGGGACAAACATATACTAGCTAAGATCAGATCTGCAGTCCTGAAAGCTGAAAGGGGCACATGGTCCCTGCATCTATACTGATCTGCAGACTAGCACCAAGAATCCTATAGTAACAAAGACTATACAAAGCAGGGTTGCAACTACATACTTTCTGAGGTGTATGCAAACATACTATCAGCGCCCCCCGCACTCCACCCCCCACCCCCACCAACAAATAATTCGGCAAATATAAATCGGCAAAAAATTTTCTGGCATCGATTTGGCGCCCCCTCTAGTGCAGCGCCCCTATGCGTTGCATACACTGCATACCCCCTTTTTGTGCCACTGATACAAAGTATATTATATGAATAGTTTGGTATTTTGCTGGTATTTTAGTTTATCAGTGAAATGTTATATATTATTTTCACTTTTTATTACACCATCTCTGTATGAACGCCCAGCTATACACCACTGCCAGTAAGACGTTCAAATATGCATTTTGCTGAATCTGCATTTGTTCCGTTAATATATGCATGAAATGCGAAGTCAGACCTACTTCAAAACTACATGAAATAATGTTTGTAAGCAAAATGGTTTTGTTTGGTTTAGGCAATATTGATAAACACAGATGCACATAATGAGGGGTACTCACTAAGACCATTCTCTCTAAGACCATTCTCCATAAGACCATTCTCCATAAGACCATTCTCCGTAAGACCATTCTCCGTAAGACCATTCTCCGTAAGACCATTCTCCATAAGACCATTCTCCATAAGACCATTCTCCATAAGACCATTCTTCGTAAGACCATTCTCCATAAGACCATTCTTCGTAAGACCATTCTTCGTAAGACCATTCTCCGTAAGACCATTCTCCATAAGACCATTCTCCGTAAGACCATTCTCCATAAGACCATTCTAAATAAGACCATTCTCCATAAGACCATTCTCCATAAGACCATTCTCCATAAGACCATTCTCCATAAGACCATTCTTCATAAGACCATTCTTCATAAGACCATTCTCCGTAAGACCATTCTCCATAAGACCATTCTTCATAAGACCATTCTCCATAAGACCATTCTCCATAAGACCATTCTCCATAAGACCATTCTTCATAAGACCATTCTCCATTATGTAGGCACCATATTGTTATAATATGATCAGTTACACTGCAGTGTGACCAGAGGTTTTGAACAATAGCTGCTGATATAAGTTACTCCTCATTTTATTTTACTAATAGTAATATGTAACCATTTCAGATTAAATTTAAAGTGATAATCAAAATCTTGAAAAAAAAATCAAGAGCTTTTGGTTTTCTCTGAGTTTATTTGCTCTTGCAGTAAAATATTCACTGTAAGACTCTAGTTATGGCCTAGTTGGGAACTAGCTGTCCTAGTTGGGAACGTTCTGAGACACTGACACAGTTAATTAGGATTATTGGCGATAATGGATGAAACACCATAGAACTAATTTACAACAGTCACATGCTTAATTTGAAAAAGTATGCACTGCATCTTGAGTACTGAAACGAATACAGTTAATGTCATACAAAACTGCCTTGCTTAATGCATTACATACTTAATATATTCTATGAAGTATTTAAAGAGTTGGGAGTAATGTCTAGCCATGGGCTTCATTCTTCCACACTGCCCAAAGTCAGATGAGAATCAGAGATCACAAAAGTAGCAAAGAAGGGTCACGTGAGTGTGTTTGGGTGTGATGTCCTGTTAGGATTCCCCCTCCTTGCACCTTGTGGTACTGTCGTTCTCCGCTGATGATCCAAATTATCCAGCTGTAGCTGAGACCTGCTATCTGCAGATCATCAGATATTGCAAGTAAAATTTTCCCTTGAAGCCTAAATCATGTTTTGACATTTCTGAACCTTCACAAAAACCCTTTATCCATTACCAAAAATGAGATCAGTGTATAAGTGTTACATCCATTGCTCTCCCAAAGACAATTTCTATGCTTAACTGAGCACTGAACATAGCAATATTGATTAAAACTGTGTGTTGGAGTGACTGTGGCACTGTTAAAACTTTGTTGTTTAATTTGTTGCAAAAGTGGGATTTCTGGGCAGGGGTCCAGTGTCAGTTCTGATGGGTTCGTTTCTCTCTGATGGGCGTGTCCTAGGCTGGGGGCCAGAAGCTGAAGAAGAACGTCACACTGCCTGAAAACCTTTCAGCCCAGTCTGAGCACCTCTGCACTCTAACAGCCAATCTGAATTTAGGGGAAAGTATAATAATTCATATGTGACTTTTCTTATTGCAAGAAGTGAATATCTCCTTGCAGTAAAAAAAAGAAAATCCTAATTTATTTTAAAAATTCATTCAATGTGTGACTTACTGTGACGCCTGATCAGAGGCATTACATTTACACATGAAGCAGTTCATTTGTCGCTTTCTCAAATTCTAATTTTATGCTTTTGTGTATGTCATGCGGAATGCTGGCCTCACCATATTTACATTTAGAGCAAATGAATTATGGATTAAAATGTATAATGGCCCTTGAATTAATAATTTTTCAGTGATTACTCTCATGTGATATCTCTCAGTGACAGTGGCACCCAAGCCCAGCTGATTGGATATTAGGAAGAAAGTGGGCAGGATAGGAGAGAGAGTGGGCGGAGCATATAGGGCCACACTGCCAGAGAGCTGGCCAAGGCATGCTGGGAAGGCCGTTGTGGGTGAAGGAGAATGGGAGGAGCAGATGAAGCAGATGAAAGAAATGCTCAAGACGGCTCGAGTTCACTGCCATGAAAATACTGCTGTTTTAATGGAGAGAACAAATCCTGCACTGTCATGGGTTGAAATAACAGTGCAAATGACGTCACATTAGCAAAGAACAGGGGAAAAAAGGATTGAATGAGTGATATCATTAACACCAAAAAACAAACATTTCTATCAGTGTGGCAATGCGTCAACACATCGGCTACAATACTGAATTATTTATAATTAATGCACATTCAGTATCTAAGGGCAATGAGTCAAAAATGTATGCTGAATTCCTATTAAGCATACACTCACTGAACTCTGCAGCTATGATTCTATGAATTCATTACAGTACACTATTGTATAAACCATCCTCTACATACTATACCATGGATATGAAGGCTTGTCCATTTAGTTCTAAGATTTAGCTGTAGTCATGGCTATATAGCAGGGGTACTCAACTGGCGGACCGCGGTCCGGATCCGGACCCGAACGCAGTCCTGTCCGGACCCAATCTCATTCCTGATTAACTGGATACGGACCAAAAAAAAAAAACTGAGCATTTATTTCAGGGCTATTGAAAAAACACTCCGTCACGAGTGTTACGTTCGCCACCCCCCGCCGCACCGGACCTCAGGTCACAGGTATCTGCCAAAATTGGACCGCGGACAAATTTAGTTGAGTACCCCTGCTATATAGCATATCTTAAGAACTAATTGTTTCAAAAAGGTTTTAATATGACATTAAACGAAGAACATCAATCTTATCTCTGCTACTGATATCACATCAATGGCATCTAGGACTTTCTATAACGGATGACTCCCATCTTCTTGAGGGAAATGATTCATTATATTACACTAAAAATATCAGTATTTCTATACAATCCCCTCATTCCAACTATCTGATGTTGCATATGTCAGTGACAAGATGGGGATTTAGGAGGTATCTGGAGCCCACAGCCTGAGCCAGGACTTGAGAGGTCAGTTTAGTGGGTGCCATGACACAGACAGGAAGATCAATAAACGTTTGACCTTGTCACAGTGCAGAGAGGATTTAGCAACAGTTCACTAACATTCCAGAATGCAATCATGGAGAGATGGAGACTTTCAAAAGGCTATACAATGGTTTTTCCTTTCAAATAAAAAATGCTTATAAAATTATTGTTAAAGTCATCTGCCAATATTGAAACAGAAATTTCATTTTATTGTAAAGCTAATAATCCAGTCTCTTAGTTAAGAATGAAGCATCTGGTGTATTTCTTCCAACTTTGAGATTTATTGCCTATAACCATGTAGCTTCAAACACCTGTGCATGACTGGGGGAGAGTGAGAGGATTTTAGCTATGGGAGGTGAAGAGTGTGTGAGAAGAACAGTCTTATGCAGTAAAGTGAAGAGCCGCAACATCATAGTTGGAAAGAAATTAAAATCACGGCAGTAGGGAATTCGCCCATCTGATTCTAGAGTCTTGTTAACTCTCCTCCAGACGTGAGTTTCACAAACCAGCCCTAGACATTGCAAATAAGAGAGAGAGAAAGAGAGAGCGAGAGAGAGAGTGAGTCAGTGAGTGAGTGAGTGAGTGAAAGAGAGAGAGAGAGAGAGAGAGAGAGAAAGATTGATTTCATATTGAGTGAAAGAGGCTGTAAGGTGGCCTCAGGTGGAAATTTGCAGTTAGGAAAAAAATTATTTGCTGTTGTTGTAGACTATTCTGCAATTTCCTCAGGATCAATAAACTGTTGTCTGTTCTTACGGGTGCAATCTGCTGTTAGGAAGCATCACATACATTGTGGGAATTATGGAGAAAAATATTGTAGACCAATGTTGATAAAAGCATTCATATGTAATCCTGTGTAATCTGTAATAATTAATTGACTACCTATTTCACTGTATAATCTGTAATAATTTACAGCCTATTTCACTGCAGTTGTTTTACACATCTGTTAAAAGTTTATCCTTTTTAAGAGTATTTTTATTATTATTTTATTTATTTCCTGTTTTATTCTTCCTTTCATAATATACTAATCTAATATAAATTTTATGATCAAAACAACATCATAAACACCTATAAAAACACAAGAATATTGTATTTAGAATATTGCACAAAAAATGCATTTTAATTTTAATTTCCTTCTTCTTAACTTTCAATGCATATACAGTACATCATAAATAATAATACTCTAGGTCCAGAGTCCTGTGGCAATTCATAATTGATTAATGTGATTTCACACTATTTCCCTCAGCATATTCTGTTCTACCAGAATGGTTTACCACTTCCAAGCATACAGAGCAAGACTTACAGCAAGGATAGCAATCTGTGTATAAAACATGGAATGTAATTTCCAAACTACATGGGCATGTCTATAAAACATCTTTGATATTCCATCTTTACACGCTCACACTCAATACCATTTATTTAAAGAGAAACAAACGGCTCTAAAATATTTAGGTTTCTTTTGAAAAGCTGGACAGCAGTTTCTCAAAGCTCCGGTGTCACCAAAGCATATGCACAATGAATTTAGGGATCACACCGTATTAGGAGCACATTAGTTCAGTGTCCATTACACTCTGACACTGTCTAGTGTAAGATGGGTAGACCAGACTGCAGAAGCAAATTGATTTAGATCTTGGGTTTTAAAATGACTTATCTTAAGCTTTACACACACACACACACACACACACACACACACACACACACACACACACACACACACACACACACACAGAGAGAGAAAGGGGAGGTCTATTAAGACCTTCAAACAAGCTTCCTCACACACTGAAGTCACACTGCCTACATGGCGTGGTGTTAACTACTCTGTGACCTTGGCACACATTTGACATCAAAAAAGTGTGTGTGGTGTGTGTGTGTGTGTGTGTGTGTGTGTGTGTGTGTGTGTGTGTGTGTGTATGTATGTGTATGTGTGTGGCAAGAGGTGAATGTGTCACATAGGCTTAGCCGTCACATCATTTTATTCCACCCAGTGCGGGGGCGTTAAGCCCTACCAACTTCACTAATTACACCCTTGTAGTGGAACAGCAGGAACACACAGGCAGTCCTGAGGTAAATAAACAGCACGCAGAGCCAGAAACTCCTGTGCCACAGAAACAGCCAGCAGATGAGAATTACAAGCAGACTTCCAGCAACAGGAGTCGTGTGTGCTGAACAGCTGCATGTGCACAGATCCAAGAATGGGAGACCTTGTGTGTCCATAAGTAAGTAACACACACACACACACACACACACACACACACACACACACACACACACACACACACACACACACACACACACACACACACACACACACACACACACACACACACACACACACAAAATGTATGCATGCTTGCATGCATGTCCTGGGTGCCCACATGATCAAATGAGTATGTGATAAGTGTGTGTGTAAAACACTCATGAAAACCCACAAGAAGGCTCATGAATCCAAATGCTGGTCTGGTCTTTGTCATATCAGATGATCAGATGATGCACTCAGATCTGTAATGTCAAAACAATGTAACAATGGATGAAGTTGTAATCTTTTATTGATCGACATTGAAAAGGTAATTATGAGCAATAAGAACCAGTCACCACTGGTCAGAGAGGCATACAGAAAATACATCCCCAGCACTAGAGGAACAGACTCAAGGACAAACACGTTAGACATAGTTTAGTGCAGTGGTTCTCAAACTTTTTACACAAAGTACCACCAACTGTCAAACGAAAAACCTCCACGTACCACCCCCCCCCCCCCCCCCCCCCCCCCAAAAAAAAAAAAAGAAAAAGCTGTTTGGCGAGTTTAAGTTGTTGACGGGGGGTTAGCGAACGTAAATTGTTACCGGGAGGATGTAAAATGGACACAAGATAAGTATTATATCGCGGTGGTTGGTGCCAGAGCGAACTAGTAACTCATTGAATCATAGATGTGGATCAGAGGTAAATAAACTAGATTTTTTTTGTCGGCGTGAGAAATCGGATGTGTGGCGTGTGAAGACGGTCAAATGCGTGTGTCTCACGCTCAATGCGTGAAAGTTGGCAACCCTGCTCATTACACACATATGTTATAATGTAGTTCTCCTGTATTTCGTGTTGGTAGGGGTTTACAGCACAAAAAGTCTTCGTGCGACATGCCCTCATACTCATATCGCACGGAAACGAGCAAGTTGGCTAAATCTGCGACATCTATGGATTCATCTAACTGCAGTGAGAAGCATTTACTCATTTTAATTCTCTCGGTCAATGTTTGTCTGACGTTGTTCGCCATTTCATCAATTCTGCGAGTGACTGTGTCGTTTGAAAGATGCACCAGATCGAGCTGTTTAGCGACATTTTCTCCGCAAATAATACGAGTCATCCCTTTTAGTTTCTGAATTTAAGGACTTGTCATAATTCTGTTTTAATTAAAAAAATGTGTTGTGTAAATAAAAAAAAAAAAAAAAAAAAAAAAACTCAAAGCATCTTTTATTTTCCGAGCTCATCTGGCGTACCACCGCGGGGTGCTCTGCGTACCACCAGTGGTACGGGTACCACAGTTTGAGAACCACTGGTTTAGTGGTTTGTCCCAAATGTAGAGAAGCTACTGGCTTTCATGCCATCAGTAAGGATAAGAACAGAAAGGTCCACCTGTCAGTGGTGTAAACGTCAGCCTTCGCCCTGCTTCTTTGAACTCTGCCTGGTCGTGGTCTCATGGAACTGTGTTCTTCTTTTTATTCTGAAGTTGTATATTAAAAAAAAAGTTATAATCTTGACCCTTGTACTCTTGCAGACACTTTACAGACCATTCAGTGGGTTGATGAATTCCTTTCTCAGTAATGAATCATTAAAAGTGCTGTTAATGTCTGGACACCAACGACTTTGCAAATGAACATCACATGCGTTGCTCCAGGCGGCCATTTTTCCAGTTATTATTTTTCCATAAAAAAACTTATGATTGTAAAACTTTTTTTTAGTAACTTTTCTCAGCAAATGATGTGGAGTCTAGGTTAGACCTGATTAACTATGAGTCTCTCCACATTGCCTTACTCCATCAGAATGATTATATGGCTTAGAATCAGCATTTCATAGCTTAAAATACAGCTTATGGGGGTTAAAATGTTTGTTTTGGGGTATTTTAGCTTTCTAATATTTAAGAAAAACTTTTAATGTAGTATCAGGCCGCACCTGTGTGCTGTGGTGGTGGGGACAGGGAGAGATGAAGGTGGGTGCACGTCTGGTGCACATCTGGAGTGTCTGGAGTAAACAGACAGATGAGCACAGCGGCGACAGAAAACTGAAGACAGACCAGCACTGGCAGGAGGAGAGACACGTGGGAGGACATGTGGGACCCTCTGACTGGGAGGACTTGTGGGGCCCTCTGACTGGGAGGACTTGTGGGGCCCTCTGACTGGGAGGACTTGTGGGGCCCTCTGACTGGGAGGACATGTGGGGCCCTCTGACTGGGAGGACATGTGGGGCCCTCTGACTGGGAGGACATGTGGGACCCTCTGACTGGGAGGACTTGTGGGGCCCTCTGACTGGGAGGACATGTGGGGCTCTCTGACTGGGAGGACTTGTGGGGCCCTCTGACTGGGAGGACATGTGGGGCCCTCTGACTGGGAGGACATGTGGGACCCTCTGACTGGGAGGACATGTGGGGCCCTCTGACTGGGAGGACATGTGGGGCCCTCTGACTGGGAGGACTTGTGGGGCCCTCTGACTGGGAGGACTTGTGGGGCTCTCTGAATGCAGGTGCGAGGAATATCATGCAGCACTGGATGAGCGGAGCTTAAATAACGTGGGCTTAAACAATGGGGAGGAATAACAATGCAAACAAGGCACAGGTGCAGGTGGAAAACTCAGGAGATTGAGAGCGGGGAAAGTGATGTGTATGAGTGTGTGCTTGAGTGTGTGTGTGTGTGTGTGTGTGTGTGTGTGTGTGTGTGTGTGTGTGTGTGTGTGTGTGTGTGTGGCAGTGGGTGTGTCCCACTGATTGGGTGCTTGGCCAACTATGATAGTTTAGTTGTCAAACTTTAGTTGACTAATCAGAAATCCAACTACTGTTGTGCATTGCAGGTACAAACTAAACCATAAAGATTTATAAAATAGATACCTCTATATGTTTAATACTCATGTTTAAAAAGGGGAATTCATACTTTGTGTTTTATGATCCTATTCACATGTGTCACTGAAAAGCATTTAAAAGTAATATATAGGAGAATAACACTTATGTGTGTAATTCAGTTCATTCTCAAGCTGTATCCAAAACACCAGACAGCTGAATTGTTCTGTGTAGAATGAGTTTGGAGTCACCCATTTGACCAGCGTAAGATACAAGACTCTGAACTGCTGTTTGATTTATCACACACATTATCCGCTGCCTTAGTGACAGGGCTTTGATGAGAAATATCTGAGATATTGTTCATATGAACAGACTTATGGTGCACCAAGAAAGCAAATGTACAGTAAAATAATGATCTCCTAGTTTTCCCCCATTACACATGATATAAGCACTTCTGTGGCAGACACTTATTTAACCGAGAAAGAAAATGATGGAGCCAGGAAGGGTGTGCCTCATACAGTGAATCACGTCAGAAATGTTCTAACTAGAGCTGGTCGCTTGCAGGGTCCACATTCAGCACTCTCAAACCCACCAGAGTTTTCACCCTCCAGCCTGCATGACTGCTACAGTGTTCTGCCCTGTGGGTGATAATGATATCACAAACGACACACCACACGCTCACATTGTTGTGCACACTCACATTCCATTGTGTAGTGTGACAGCAATTACATAATTGAGTGTTTTGCTTGCATTAGAGGTGGCTGATAACCGATCGTGAATGACAACCCCTTCTGCTGCTTGTTTGAAGTGTTCCATGGGGTCAGGGGAGGCCAGTCGTCGGACTGGGAGCGGCGTAAATGAAAATGTGCCAAGGATGCACTGAGTTGCAGCTTAATGATCTTGCTCACGTCTTCTCTGCGATAAAGTTACACAAATATTGATTTTTAAAATCAATCTCAGGAGAGCTCTTCACCGTAGGTTGTCCTGAGTGACGTTTAGCTGTGAGGTTGTGCCAAACTAAAGCACAGGCCCTGGCCAAGGCAAGAGGCGGATATCGTAACTGTCTACAGAGTGCAATCACTGCAAGCAAATTAAAACTCCATATTTACTAGGGTCAGTAAGACTGACTAGGGTATTTATTATAAATCTAATTCATTTGTCTAAATTATACTGATTAAGTCAATCTTTTGGCAGGCTTTTCAGCTTCTGAAGGCTAGGGGAAGCCAAGCAATTGGGGAAGAATTTATTTTTGTTGTAAAACAAACATCATTACTGCTATGAGACATTGAGATATTTTTTAAATAATAGAATGTATTATTTCCTAATGAAGCAGGCTCTGTTATTATGTATGTGGGGGGAAATGTTATTTTGGTTACACAAGTCTAGTCTGATCTTGCGTTTGGGACAGGGCTTTGGGACCAGAGACCAGTTGAATTGAAGAAGGATATGAGCAGCTTTGCTGGGTTCAAGCACTGGGAGTGGATCATAACGGCTGTGCTCCTGAGACTCAACAAGCAAATGAAAGGGGAATAGGGATTGTCACAAAGGAAGCCTTTATTATACATCTATCATGAGACAGAAAAGAAAAGGCTCAATTATTTGAGGACGGGGGAAGCCATCTGCATCATTACGCAGGCTAGAGTAGCAGAGGCTTCAAGCACTAAGATTTTGAAGATGATGCTTAGCACTGTTTTGCGGTTGGTCAATTTGGTTTGTTCGGTTTCTCTGCATTAAACATTTAAACGCCAAAGGAAATCATTTTATTTAACATATTTACTTTTTGAAATGGTGTTTTAAATAGTGCTCTGACGAAAATATAGTTAGCAAAGAGCAGGCACAAAAGAATATATTACAGTATAATTACGATCCCCGATGACTTGTGCACATCCTGCAGCAGCCTGGTCCTGCAAACACGGGCCGGACTCCTCACTCTGTTCCTCCTCATCCCCACTTCTTCAAACAATCTACACAAGAATATACATTTAAATTACTTCCTTGTCTACAGACATTCTGAAATTCTTAGTATATAAAAGTTGAAAGACATACATACCCATACATATACTAAGCACAAGAGAGAGGGGGAGAGATATAAATGGATAAATATAAAACAATCAGTTTATCTACTCATGGATCTGTGTATATACTGTATATATGACGATGACGTGCATGACAGCAGCATGGACACTGCACTAGAAGTGTGTGGTGATTTAATTCACAACGGATGCTACGAAGATCAGCAGTACAGTGTAAGGAGCACAAGGAAAATGACAGTGTTAACGGAAGAAGGTCATGGAACAGAGTACAGTACAGTGTGTGCTGAATTCTGTATACCGGTACTTTGACCTGAATAGTGTAAGTAGCGTATTCAGTACGGTTAAGACAGCAGGAGGTCACTGCAGTGCCTGCTGTAAGAACGTGTGCATGATACCTCTCAAATAGCCCAGCATAGCTGTATCAGACTGTCCCTGAATGTGCTTCTCTGTTTCCCAGTGTTGTGTGTTCAGAATGTGAGGTATTATCCAATTGCCTGGCAAGTTATTGCAAGTCCTCTACTCCGCCACAACTTCTGGAGAGTCCAGCTAGACTCCTGAGCCCAGTTTGTTTGGTTTGTTTGTACAGCACTTTTTTGAACAGTGTCAGAGCTTCACATACAGTATATCCAGGTGTAGAACTCCATACTCTGCTGTGGACGAGTCTAGATGACGATTTAGATATATACATTACAAAAGGGGTATTAAGCAGAAGCACTTACATTATGCAGAGAAATATATACATATTTCATACAATAAAAAAGCCAGCGGGCAGTGTTTAAAGACTAATATTACAGAGCTATAAGTCACTGTGGTGAACATATACAGGGCATTCAAACACATGTTTGCCTTGCCTGGGTGTTGGTCTGTTGTCATGACTTCCCTGTGATGTGTAGTTGGTGTGTGATGTCTACTGCAGCCCCTGTCGAACTCCTTCCTAAACCGCGATGCCGTCCCGTGAAGCATTTGTTCATTACACCAGCCTTTCACCTTCGAAGACAATTCCAACTTCAGCTTCAGGACAGAGTGAAGGGTAACACTGGGTTTTATTACAGCTACACAGTAACACAATCAGGCCACACTCGCCCAAAGTGCCTGCGGTGACATTTTTGGACTCCAAATAAAACAATCAAATGATTATTGTGGCCTTTTCAGAGCAGGCAGTAATGACTCTGGACTATTACGGAGCGGCGCTATCTAATAATCAGACCGCAGTGTCTCGAGACTTCATAAGACACTGAGAAACGCTGCTGGGAGACACTGCGGTGTTTCCTCTAGTCACACACTATAGCATAGCTGTCATCACCGCAGAAACACAGTGGGACGAGGACCTTCCTCGAGCCTACCAGAGGTTCTGCTAAATATAGTGAGACCAGTACGCATGATGCAGAAAGAACGAAAACCAAGATGAAGTTTTACCATCCAATTATCCTCATGTTAGAGAAAGAAGGACAACAAACTTTTCATTTAGTTTGGTAGACAGTAAAAAAACGAAATTAAACAGTTAAGAAAACCAAAGGCAACACGTTCCCACAACTCTACGGTCAAGAAGGCTACATTGTTAAACTGTAAAGAGTGTGAAGTTCAACAAATTCACCAATATTATTCAAGTGAACTTAAAGTTACTGGTACTTAAGTGATAGGGTTTAGCTAGCTTAAAAAAAAAAAAAGTGTTATGTAGACTTTCGTTGTTCACGCTTGAACAGGGAATCAAACCTCACTCTGTCATGTCCTGCCAGCAGCATTAAGCAGTATCAATTTATTTATATAGCACACTTTACAACAGTTGTTGTCACAAAGCAGCTTTACAAGTGTCCGAGTCCAAGCCCCCAGTGAGCAAGCCAAGGGCGACAGTGGTTAAAAGTTAACTCCCTAATATAATTACATTTTTCAACAAATATATACTGCAGTATATAGGGCAAACTCTGCTCTGTGAACTCTTGCTGCATAATACCCCTGCCAGCCATTGGAGAACCTTGGTTAGCTTCACCACAATGCAACAGTCGGTATGTTCTAATAATAATAACAGCATTCATTATTCAGTATTCATTATGTTTTTGAAACGTGATTCCAGTTCATCTCAGAATGAAACGTGCAAGGAAAGTAAAAATGTAATCCATGGAAAAACAAATATGCAGATGCAACTGGAAGTGATTCCAAAGCTCTGTTTACCTCAGAAAAGTGACTCTGTCCTTGGTGCTGAAAATGAGCTTCAATTGAATTGTCTGAAGCTATTGCTTTACAAAGGGTTTTGCTCATCCTTTCAGATTTATTCGCAGTGTCTATTTCACTCAGTCATAACAAAATATACTGGCCCTTTAAAGCTTTCTACTGGATAGTGATTTGAGTTGTGGTCAGAGCAGAGGTGGAGATAGGATAAAGAAATAAAGTAGATCAATTACACAGTTGATAAATTCTGCATAGTATGATTTCCCTTTGAATGAAATGGATAAATTTTCATCACTGAACCTGTTACATCTTGCATGACCCCAGAGTATGTGCATTGTTCAGAGTCTCTCAGAATATGACTATGCTTTGAGTCTGCATTTTACTGCTGAGCCTGTTAAACTGGTCAAATCGTTCCATACAGTCCTAACAAGACCCCATACTCTTTCTACTCCAGATAATTGAGAGGTTAAAAAGCATACAATCAATATTTATGTGAACTTCAACCTATTCTCATTACAAATGATGCCAACTTGAAAGTGAGATCGCATCCCTTACACCACCCTACTCCTTCCCCCCCGAGTGTGATCCACCGAGCAGAATACAGAGCTCTGCTCCACTGCGAACAGAACAAACGCTTCAAAAGACTTCGAAGATTACAGCTCCACAGTGAAAGGCACTATTGAGCTTACTACATTGATTTATGCTCTGAAACACTGTAAAAAGTGTTCAGGATGTATCTGATGATATTACAGTGCTGAGATACTTTTTATTTAAAATTTAATATAATTAAATTTTTCAACAACAAAATCCAAATTGCTTCCTTTAGTTCCATAACATATACAAATCATGTGAGATAACGTCCAGTCTGGACTCATGATTGACAATTATAGGAATAGATGTGCAGGTGAACACAGAACACCATTTATTTACCTGCTACAATAGGGATGTTCAGTAACGTATTTCCCTTTTTCAGCTTTAACACATTGTGCGCTTGGGTTCTTGTGCAGCCTGCTTTGAGTGCGAACAGTAACTAGCAAGAACAGCAACAGAATAAATTATCCAACACTAGCAGCACGTTCCCACATTCTTCTGCTGAAGCCATCACCATTGTCAGAGAAGCTCCCCTCCCGGGAGCCCCCGACTACCTCATAAACGTGTGCACGTGCAACAGGGAGACTACAGGAACGAGTAATTGAGATGGTCTGAAATCACAGACGACACACCTATCCTCAGTGATCCTCCAAGTGATTAAAGGGTGTGGTGATGGAGGATGCAGACAGTGCTGATATAACCACTAGAAGACTAGAAGCTTCTGAAGAAGGTCTGATGTTTATCTAACTCACATGCTGTGCATGTCCGAGCACCTTATTAGGTACACCTTGCTAGTACAGGGTTGGACCCACTTTTGCCTTTAGAACTGGTCCATATTGACATGATAGCATCATGCAATTGCTGCAGATTTGTCGGCTGTGTATCCATGATACGAATCTCCCGTTCCACCACATCCCAAAGGTGCTATATTGGATTGAGATCTGGTGACTGTGGAGGCCATTCAAGTACAATGAACTCATTGTTGTGTTCAAGAAACCAGTCTGACATGATTTGCGCTTTATGACATGCCGCAGTATCTCAGGTAGGTTGTGGCGTTGACACAATGCTCAATTGGTACTAATGGGCCCAAAGTGTGCCAGGAAAATATTCCCCACCATTGCACCACCACCACCAGCCTGAACCGTTGATACAAGGCATCCATGGATCCATTCTTTCATATTGCTGACACCAAATTCTGACCTTACCATCTGAATGGCGCAGCAGAAATCGAGACTCATCAGACCAGGCAATGTTTTTCCAATCTTCTATTGTCCAATTTTGGTGAGTCTGTGTGAATTGTAGCCTCGGTTTCCTGTTCTTAGCTGGCAGGAGTAGCACCCGGTGTGGTCTTGTGCTGCTGTAACCCATCCACCTCAAGGTTTGACGTGTTGTGCATTCAAAGATGCTCTTCAGCATGCCTCAGTTGAAATGACTAGTTATTTGAGTTACTGTTGCCGTTCTATCAGCTCGAACCAGTCTGGCCATTCTCCTCTGACCTCTGGAATGAACAATAACCCTAACCCTAACTCTAACCCTAACCCTAACTCTAACCCTAACCCTGACACCAGTTCGAGGAATAACTTCCCTTTCTTATTCAAGGGTTCATAAACATGCAGGATGTCAGTACAGGTGCTTTCTCACATCTCACTGTTGTGCTTGTGTCTGTTTGTGTGGAGTGTGTGTTGTGTCCATATGTGATAAAATAGAGAATGACAAGACTGCATGTTCATTTCAAGGTTCATGACCAGGTAGACACACGCAACCCCCACCCCCCACACACATGGAACTGTATATTTGCTAACAAAAAACATCACCCTTAGCAGAAATAACCTCCACTAAACATTTCCTGTAGTTTCTAATAAAAGTTTATAAAAAATGTTACAGAACAGTTCCTGGAATTTTTTGTATGAACAGGTATCAAGTCTACACATCATTTTTGTTGAACAGAGGTGTGTACTCTGACTTGGTCATTCGAGAACACACATTCTTCTGTTCAGGCCATTCTGCTGTTAAATTACTCCTGTGGTTCAGTCCAACGCCTCACTGGACCACCTAACTTCTATTAAGCTTCAGGTGACAGATGGCTGCCCTGATATTTTCTTGTAAAACTTCTTGATACGCTTGAAACGGTTTTGAATTTATTGTTCTCCCAATTATAGTGACGGTGTAGCAGCCTGGGAGGATGAGGCTTGCTCCAGCAGCTCCAATGTGGGCTCCATGGGTGAGTGAGGTCTCGGTGTTGATATGCAGCGTTATTTGGTGTCAGTGTTTTCCCTTTAACACAGTATTGTACATCTGGCATTGTCTCTTTTTATTAGTTATCTTACTATGGCTGAATGAACATGCAGATCTTTTGCTTTTGCAAAAAAAAAAGCAAACTCTCTACTGCTCTATTCTTTTGATTATGGCTAGGTATAACTGAATATCTCTTACTTGAGAAGGACAGGATCCAACAGTAACCAAACACCGGGTACCTTTATATAGGGCACCAGCAGCCCACACTTCCAGTCTGATATCAATGACTGGAACTTCTGACTCACAATACCTGTGAGTGGTGCTGTTGATATTGATAAAGAAAGAGTACGATTTCTCATGTTTCCTTAGTTTCAGTAGAATGATGTTGTGTTGTAGTGTCAGACTGCATTTATCTAGTGCAAATCATTCAAAGCAGTATTATTTACAATTAGTGCCAGGTTTTCAGAATGCTTTTGAGATTAATATAACAACAAAAGCAATTAAACTAGAACGTTGCATGTGCCAAAATAACTGCTTTGTTTGCTAATGGTTTAGAAATGGTACACAATGATGCGCAAGCTGACTGAAACGCTGTTTGTGAGAAACGGCATACGAGGCAGGTGCGGGACAGGCATGCGAGACAGGTGCATACGAGACAGGTGCATGCGGGACAGGTGCATGCAAGACAGGTGCATGCGAGACAGGTGTTGGCCCTGATCTAGGACCAGTGCAGGCCTGAATACAGCAGGGGCTACTGTGGCAGGTATTTAGGGAGAGGATCTGTGAAGGGGAGACAGGTTGTAGGGAGAGCGAGAGTGTCTAGCCTGCAGGGACAGGATATTCAGAAGAGAGATTTTCCTCCTTTCATTAGATTACACTGCTTCTAGCGTAGGCTGCAGAGGGGAAGACAATTAGGTTGTGTCCCAGAAAGAGCTCTACAACCCCCGAGCCATATAGTACTGTTTCTATGG